>NC_044321.2:58771549-59447450 GCF_007474595.2 Lynx canadensis
TAATCCTGATTGGGAGTTGACTGTCAATCCATGCATTGGAGTAAAAAACCCAGCTATTTCTTTAAAGTTTCTGATAAAGACAGATACCATATGTTTTCACTCATATGTGGATCCAGAGAAACTTAACAGAAGACCAGGGGAGAGGGGAGGGGGGAAAAGTTACAGAGAGGGAAGGAGGCAAACCATGAGACTCTTAAATACCGAGAACAAACTGAGGGTTGATGGGGGTTGGGGGAGAGGGGAAAGTGGGTGATGGGCATTGAGGAGGGAACCTCTTGGAATGAGCACTGGGTGTTGTATGGAAACCAATTTGACAATAAATTGTTTATATATATATATATATATATATATATATATATATAACTACAATATGATCCAACAATTAAAAAAAATAGTTTATGAAAACCAGTGCTTGACAAGTGTGGGAAGAAGATGCTTAAGAGTAAGCTTGAGGTTTCTGTAAAGCCTAGATTTGAGCTCAAGGGGGAAGATTTGACAGCTGGCCAGTTCTCCTAGGCCTGCCCCTCTGAAGCACCCTGCCAGATAGTGGAAAATTTCTGTGCTTTGAACATAATTTAACCCCCTTCTGACCACCACCACTACACACATACACATACACAACCTACAAATGAGGTTTGCCTTGTAGACAATCCTGGATAGTAAAGATCCACTAAAAGGCTTTTATATGATGCAGGCCAGATGTAACCTGAAAGTATTTCCAGGCTTAGCAATAAAAGACAGGAATAAGACAGCAATAAAAGCAGAAAGACACCAGTCCTTGACCTTTCTGCTTCTGCCCTCATCACTTTGGGCTTTGGGCAAGGGAAATGGCTAGAGAGACCCCAGGAGTGTTAGGGTTGGCTGTTGGAATGGGAATTTATGCCTCCAGGAGAAGAATGGGGAACTACCTCATGAACCTTGGCCTGTTATATCGGTGGCTGAGGAGTTAGCTGTGCAAATGAGCAAGTGCTTAGCTGTGCAAATGAGCAAGTGCAAGCCATGTGTTAACCCAGCACAAATGAAGTCAAAATCCCATACCGTGGTTTAGTATTCATCTGAACAAATTCAGCTTACTTGAGGCTCTGTTTAGGCTGTATCCATTTGCCTGACCAGTCACATAAAGGATGAGGCAAAAGAGTATGGGGTGCTATAGCACAACTCTGAGAAAATAGTACAGCTTTCATCTCCTGGTTATATGCCCATTCAAATTCAGCCAATACTTATTGAGAATTTTACTGTGTGAGCACCATGCTCACTTTTACATGTATTAATTACCTCATTGAACCCTCACAACAGCCCTGTAAAGTAAGATTAATCTCATTAATATACACCAAGAAGTAAAATGGCCTTTCAAAGTAAAACAGCTAGAAAAGGGGGAATCAGAATTTAACCACAACTCTGCTTGATTAATGGTATTAAAGCCATTTACATGTCAAAGAAATTATTGACAGCCCACTGCATGCCAGACACTATGCTAAGATTTTTTTTCCATGATACAAATCAAAACCACATTGAGATACCATCTCACACCAGTCAGAGTGGCTAAAATTAACACTCAGGAAACAACAGATGTTGGCGAGGTTGTGGAGAAATGGGAACCCTCTTGCACTGTTGGTGGGAAAGCAGCCACTCTGGAAAACAGTGTGGAGGTTCCTCAAAAAATTAAAAATAGAATTACCCTAAGACTCAGCAATAGCACTGTTAGGAATTTATCCAAAGGATACAGGAGTGCTGATTCATAGGAGCACTTGTGCCCCAATGTTTATAGCAGTGCTATCAACAATAGCCAAATTATGGAAAGAACCCAAATGTCCATCAACTGATGAATGGAAAAGAAGATGTGGTATATATATACACAATGGAATACTACTCAGTTATCAAAATGAATGAAATCTTGCCATTTGCAACATGAATGGAACTAGAAAGTATTATGCTAAGTGAAATAAGTTGGTCAGAGAAAGGTAAATATCATGTGATTTCACTCATATTTGGAATTTAAGAACCACAAGAGATGAACATAGGGGAAGGGAAGGAAAAATAAGAGGAAAATACAGAGAGAGAAAAACCAGAAGAGACTCTTAAATACAGAGAACAAACTGAGGGTTGATGGGGGCACTGGGGGGAGGGGAAAAAGGGTGATGGGCATTAAAGAGGGCATTTGTTGGGATGAGCACTGGGTGTTGTATATGAGCAATGAATGATGGAAATCTACCCTTGAAGGCAAGAGCACACTGTATATGTTAGCTAACTTGACACTAAATTATATTTAAAAAAATTTTTAAATTAAAAAAAATGTTTCCATGGATTATGTCACTTAATCCTCAAAATAGCCCTATGGCTATATTCATACCCCCTCCTTTTTTTTTTTTTTTTCAGATAAATGCATTGAGGAACAGAAATGTTAGGTAACTTATCCAAGGTCAAATGCTAGTATAGAACTAGTATAGCCTGTTGATTCCTAGAGTGTCTTTCCTTTGCTCCTCCATGGATATCAGATTCCCTGTCCAGATGATTCCTAAAGCCCCTTCTAGCTTTGACACTCTAAAGATCAGCAACTCTATGGTAACCCTTCCCCATGAACTCCGGCAGCCTTGAGTCACTTGACTGTGGAAACTATCATACTTCTCTTCTTACTAGGCTCTCTGTATGTGTGGTACAGGGCAGTAGGCAAGTGCTTCCACAATAAGCTCAGTCTGAGTTCACTGGGACTCTGACTCAGCTCCCCACTTCTGGCTGGCCCCAGGTACTAGGTGAGGTGGGTTTTGTAATAACTTCTAGAAGCTGCTCTGAGCTCTAGGCCTGGGCCATGTAACTCTTTTCATTCTGTAAAAACAAAAACAAAAAAACAAAAAAAAAACCCACAAAAAAACACTAGGAAATATCTCCTTAAATTGGCAAATGAGAAAATCCTACAGAAAGGGCCCAGGGAAGCTGCCTCCAAGCCTGGAGTGTTTGTACCTGTGTCTGTATGTGTGTTTCTCTGGGTTCATGGTACAGCCAGGAGTTGCAGACAGAGGTCAACCTTGATTCTGCATTGTCCACAGCCCTCCTTGGGCTAAGACGAATATTTCCTTCCCTACCTACTCCATCAGGCCTTTTCCCTTTAGAAGCTGCTGATGAATTTTTACATCTCTTTCTGAACCTTAAGCAGAAGAAGACTGGTTCACTAAGGGATTAGTCAGGGTCTGGTACCTGGTGGTATTGGTCTACCCCATCAAAGGACTACCCAGATTTGCCTAGTGCCTAGTGTCTGGGTTGAGCCAAGTTGCTTGTGGAGCCAACATCTAGGGAAGGGAGTTTCACTAGGAGAGCTCTGAGCAGCACTTGGGAAATTACTATGGGGGAGAGGCTATGGTTCAGATACCTCCTCATTCTCCTTCACCTTCCCTAATCTTGATGCTTTCTGAATTCCTTTTCTGTAATGCCTCCCTCCTCAAACCTTGCTGTTCTTGCACTATATCCTGTCCCTCACTCCTCTACCCTTGTTATTTGGTACAGAGTGAAGGAGCACACCACAAGGAGTGAAAAAATGTGGATTCTACTACTATCTGCAATTTTTTTAATTTTATTATTTATTTATTTACTTACAGAGCATGCGTAGGGAGGGGGGAGAGGGAGAGAGAGAGAGAGAGAGAGAGAGAGAGAGAATCCTAAGCAGGCTCTGCACCATCAGTGCAGAACCCGATGCAGGGCTTGATCTCACAAACTGTGAGATCATGACCTGAGCTGAAACCAAGAGTCAAATGCTTAACTGACTGGGCCACCCAGATGCCCCATGCAAATTTTACCACTATTACCCTGTGTGACTTTGAGCAAGGTACTTTACTGCCCTGAACTTCAGTTCCCTCATTTGTAAAACAGGCAAAGAATAGACTATTTTTAAGATTTGACTCATAATTTAAATGAAAAAAAAACATATGCAAAAACATCTAGGACAATTCCGTTGCTTGTTTTGAAGATCAAATGACAGAATAATCTGGAAATACTTAGTGAGCTCTAAAGTGCTGCTCATACAGGAGAAGTTGCTATTGTTTATACTCCCTGTTCCCTGACTGCCTTTCCATACAAGTAATAATTCAAATTTACCCAGCTTGGCTAATGTCCTGTTCACCTCCAGTGTTTGTTCTGAAGCCTAGGTAGTCATCTGTTTCTGGAATCTCTATGTCTATGGTGGAAAATCACAAGGTTCCCACAGGGTCCTCTTTCTTCTCCCAGGGACAAACTTAGCTGGGCTTTTGTGTACATAAAAGCTTTGTCATTTCACCCACAGAAGCAGTGGCAATCTTGTCAATACAATGAGTAGGAAAGATCTATATGGAAAGATGAGGCTTGACTTAGGATATTATTATCAGCCCATTCTTGCAGATGAGAAAACTGAAGCTCAGAGAAGTGAAGGGCACGTAGATAACAAGTGGCAGGTTCTAAGTTGTGTGTGCATGTGTGTGCATGTATGTGTGAGTCTGTGTTGATGTGGGTAGGAAGCTAATCTTGAAACATATGAAAGGTGAGAAGTCTGTGTTAGCTATTAAGATAACCATAGGTCTCCAGGAATTAAATAAAACCAGGCAGCACACCTAATAAAAATTAGGTAGTGAATCAAAAAGATACTGACTGTGTACAACCTTTCCATCTCCTTCTCTATTTGGCTTGAATTCCTGAAAGAAGACTCCTTTTATTTCACTACATATATCAAATTTTGCTAGTTTCTATGATTGAAGAGTCAAGGGGAGATAGAGAACTAAGTCTTATGTCTTATGTCAGTACGAACAGATATACAATTAAGTACAGTGTTTTATAAGGAGAGGCATAGTGTTCCAGGTCCTAACACAATGCACTATATATAACAAGTGTTTAATAAATGTGTACCAAAAGAAATGAAGGCCAAAGGTAAGAGAACAGGGGCATGTTTGGGGAAAAGTTAATGCATTGTGGGCAAAAAAGCCCAAGTGTTTCATGCCTCTCACTCTAGGCATCCTAGCCAAAGCCAGAATCCACTGCTGATTTCTGAGGCCTTATTTGCAAGGCTGTTTTATTTTTTAATTGTTATTTTTAATGTTTATTTATTTGAGAAAGAGACAGAGTATGAGTGGGGGAGGTGCAGAGAGAAAGGGAGACACAGAATCTGAAGCAGGCTCCAGACTCTGAGCTATCAGCACAGATCTTGACGTGGGGCTTAAACTCATGAACCACGAAATCACGACCTGCTTCGAAGTTGGATGCCCAGCCGACTGAGCCACCCAGGTGCCCCATGCAAGGCTGCTTTAAAGTTGTGATGTGTTCGGATTTGTTTTCTAGATCATTCTTTTTAACCAACAAGGTTAGAGTTTTAAGCTTTTCCTTTGACTGCTGACCTAAGAAATCCATAAGAATCTTCAAGCTTCACTTTGCTCCTGACAAATGACTCTCCCATTTCTTTGCCCTGTGTATGGACTCTGATTTTTTAAGTTTATTTATTTATTGAGAGAGAAAGAGAGAGAGAGAGAGAGAGAGAGAGAGAGAGAGAGAGAGAGAGAGAACATGAGCGGGGGAGGGGCAGAGTGGGAAAGAGAGAGAATCCCAAACAGGCTCCACACTCTATGCTGAGCCTGACACAGGGCTCGATCTCACAACCATGAGATCATGACCTGAGCAGAAATCAAGAGTCAGACACTTAACCAACTGAGTCACCCAGGCAACCCTGGACTCTGATTTTTCATTGTGGGGACGAAAATTCCCTCCCTCTTTACCCTGGAACCAATCAGGTTTCCGAATTCCAGAGTAGAGCCACACTCTCACCCATCCTATGGCTGAATCTGGAATTCTCAAATCATGCCTTGTCTGCATTCCAGGTGCAGCTGGACAGGGTAAATATCCTGGACATCTGCCTTTTTCTTCCCTGGGCAGCCTGGCATCCCTAACCCCAGTTTTCAGACTCAACCTAAGTCAATTCTCTGATTACTTCCCCCTTTATGAGAAAATCTGGCAGGGAAAACAGGATCCTCCTCTGTCAACAGCTCAGTGATAACCTTTGGATGGAGCAAGATTGCATCCCAGGTTTGAGTGGATTCTGGCACATAATTATCCAGGCATTGATAACTTAAGCTTGCTTACCTCTCATACAAAGACCAGAGTATTGGTGAAGTAAACTTGCAGCAGAAGCAAATCAATCTAGAATAAAGAACTTGTCAACTTTGAGAATTTTAAGACATTGTTACAGATACAGTTCTCCCTAAGCCCTTGGATTCAGACTCTTGCCTCCAGTAATGCCAGAATGATGAAGATCTCTGTCGTTTTCTTACTGTCAGAAGTTCAGATTTTGGCTTAGGGCCTGGGTGAAGATGAGGATGACAGAATGACAGAGTTACCTAACTGCAACAGAGAATGCATTCCTCCCCACCTGGTCCTGCCCCAACATGTAATTGAATAACTCTCCCTTTGCCACCCCTCAATAGGCTTTTGCCCTTCTCTTCCTAAATAAGGTTTTTAACTTACTGACTTACTTATTCAAATAAAAGATCCAATGTTCAAATGACAATAGGTATGTCCTATGAGTATGAACATATGGTCAATTTCAATCTTTGTGAGTTTTCAGAGAGGTACACAAACTCCCTGTGTGAAGTGCCTAAATCTGAGTCATGTGAAGGTAGTTGCATGATAATGGCTTTCTGGATGGTGACATTGATAATTGTGATAAAACACTTCATCCAAACTTGACTTAGATTCATAGAAGTTTGGAGCTAGAAAGTCCTCAGTGGTCATCTAGTCCAGTGGTTCCTCACCAAGGCTGACCACCAAAATCATCTAGGGAGTGCGTTAAAAATATAGCTTCTTTATGTGACACACACACACACACACACACACAGAGGAATATTACTCAGCCATAAAAAGGACAAAATCTTGCCATTTGCAACGACATAGATAGAGCTAGAGAGTATTGTGCTAAGCAAAATAAATCAGTCATAGAAAGACAAATACAATATGATTTCACTCATACATAGAATTTAAGAAACAAGACAAATGAGCAAAGGGAGAAAAGAGAGAGAGAGAGAGAGAGAGAGAGAGAGAGAGGAAAACCAAGAAACAGACTCTTAGCTACAGAGAACTGATGGTTACCAGAGGGGAGGTGGGTGGGAGGATGGGTTAAGCAGGTGATATGGATTAAACAGTGCACTTGTTGTGATGAGCATTGGGTGTTGTATGGAAGTGTTGAATCACTGTATTGTGCACCTGAAGCTAACATTACACTGTATGTTAAGTAATTGGAGTTTAAATAAAAGCTAAAAAAATACAGCTTCTTTGTGGCCCATGATAAGCCATCTAGATCAGTTTCTGAGGTGGAGCTTCAAAATTTGTATTTTAAGTAATCTCATCAGGTAATTCTGATTAATGGGCCTGTTTTGAGACCTGCTTGGTTGAATTCTTTGATTTTTTTTTTAGATGAGGAACTGAGGCTCAGAGGGGCAGTGGCAGCAATGTGGACAGATAAGAAAATAAGGACAGAGCCTTTCTGCCTTTGTTATCACCATCCTGTCTTTGCATAGAACACGTTACTTTCCCTCATTCTGCCATTACTTATCTTTCCATGCCTCCAGGACTGTGAGTACCTTAATGGTGGAGTCATGTCAGATCCATCTCTGAGGGCTTTATGTCCTTGAGCTTAATCCTTGAATCCAGGCTGCCAACTTGGTGGGCGGACGCACATTCTTATCTCCTGTACTTCCATTTTTTCTGGAGATAGAGGGCTGGGGCTGGAGTATAGTACTCCCTTCCTTTAAAAAGCAGGGTTGTCTTCAAAATTTCAATATTTTGTGCCGCCAGAGATCTGTCCAGAGCTGTGTAGGACCCAGGAACCCAATTCTTGTGCTGAGGGAGCCAGAATGTTTAGTGGCAGCAGGTTACCTGAAGCTCAGTCTGGGGCTGAGTGTCTATTTGTTTATCTTGGGGAATTTTGGCTTTATTCCCATCACACTATTGCCAACAGCAACCTTAAGTGCAAGGATAATAACATGCTTTGAAAAATGCTTAAAACGTCACTTACCCAGCATTGAGACAACCTCTGGGAGTTGTTCCTTCATGTCCACATCTTAAGCTGTGCTTATCATTCTCATAGCACTGTGTTTCACCCTGCATAAATCTGGAGGACTGCCCACAGCTTTGCCTTGCTGTTTTTCAGGGCCAAGGTAGGAAGTAGAATGGAAAGATGGCTGGAGAGAGGCAAGGCAGGGCTGGTCTGTAGTCTGCATTTTGGTGCATTGAGAAGAGCTCAGAGCCAAGCTGGGTAGGGGAGTATGGTAGAAGGAGTACTGTCATTAGATCTTGGTTTTAACCTAATGACTGTTGTGTTCACTCACTGTGTGACTGTGAAGTAGGCCTTCACCCCTCTAAGCCTCAGTTTCCCTGCCAGCACAATGAAGAGGTTGAACTCAGAGCCTTTCAGTTCTGATTGAATGGTAATAATTCAAGAGCAAAGCTGTAGGGTCAGGGAGGGGTCACCTAATGTATGATTCTTATTCCCTAACCTCATGGTGCCCTATTCATCTTAGATCTTGAGTTAACGCTTGGAAAATATGTGTTATTACCCCAGTTTCAAAATGTGACCTCAAAAGCAACTTGCATTTGTTCACCCCCCACTGTGCTATCTTCAGTGGGCCTCAACTGGGTAATATCTTAGTGCAGCCTGGCTCCACTGCACTCTGGATATTTCAGCTTCTTGAAGGCAGCCAGGAGCAACAGAAAACTGCTTTTCCCACTGGATATGGGTGCCTGAAGATATAGTTAACTCTACTTTTTAAGATACCCTCTTCATTCTCTGTTGCCTGCTTGCAACATCTGTGGGGCTTTTTAGCACATTGACTCCCTCAGCCACACACCCCTCTAACTAGGTCACCTGCTGGCACTGACTCAGTACCAGCAGCCTGTGGTTTCTCTGTCTGGAAAGGCCTTGTTTCATCCTGTTGTGAGGAACTCTTCTATTTGGAAGTTTTGCTCTGGGGATTTCTCCTCTGCTTAACCCTTCTCCTAACAATTCTCCCTCCTTCCCCCTTCTCCTCACCCCCTGCCCCAATCAATCCCTTAGGGATAATTGGATGGTCTTTGTCCTGGAACAGAACGCTATGGTATACCAGGAATGTCCATCTTTTATCTACCACCAGTGATAGCAACAAAGGCTAGCTTGGGTGAAACTTTAGCATGCCCCAAAGCCATGACTAATAAACCAATAATCTAAGCAAAACTCATGTGCTTGCTATGCAAGTAAGCATTGAGACAAGTCCTCCAGTCACCTCCTTCCAACAAATTGCTTTCTTTATGCCCTTCCTTTTGAGAAATTATGCCCCCCCCCTTGTACCAAGAAATAGACTCTTAATTATAGAGAACAAATTAATGGTTACCAGAGGGGAGGGGAGAGGGTGATGGATTAAATACGTGATGGAGATTAAGGAGTGCACTTGTTGTGATGAGCACTGGGTGATGTATGGAATTGTTGAATCACTATATTGTACACCTGAAACTAATATAATGCTGTATGTTAACTATACTGGAATTGAAAATAAATTTAAAAATTCCACATAAAAAAAGTGTGGGGTGGGGCACCTGGGTGGCTCAGTCTGTTAAGTGTCTGACTTTGGCTCAGGTCACAGTCTCATGGTTTGTGGGCTTGAGCCCCACATTGGGCTCTGTGCTGACAGCTCAGAGCCTGGAGCCTGCTTTGGATTCTGTCTCCTCTCTCTCTCTGCCCCATACCCCCGACTCATGCTCTCTCTTGCTCTCTCAAAAATAAATACATAATTAAAAAAATTAAAAATTGTGGGCTCCTCAACCACAACAGCCCTCCAGGTATAGTCTGCCTAGGGCAAAGGAAAGCATAACTGTCTCTTCCTTTGTTCTGATCAGTACATTTTGGACAATTCAGCTCAACATTTCCAATAAGGCAGCACATTATACCTTTGAAACTTATTGAACTTATAATTATGTAAAACCCCTAGATTCATACATGTCTCTACTAAATCATAGCTCCTTTATTATACAGTTGTTTAGGGTGCTTTTTATTTTATTGAAGGATAACTGACATATAATGCTATATTAGTTTTAGGTGTACAAAACAGTGATTTGACATTTATATGCACTATGAAAGCATCACCATGAGTCTAGTTATCATCTGTCAACATACAAAATTAACACAATATTATTGTCTATATTGCCCATGTTGTACATTACATTTTCATCCCTCATTTATTTTATTACTGGAAGTTTGTATCTCTTGATTCCCTTCAGCCATTTTACCCAACTTCCAAATCTCCCTCTCTGCTGACTGTCCATCTGTTCTCTGTATCTATGAATCTGGTTTTGCCTTGTTTTTTTGTTTGTTTGTTTGTTTTCACATATAAGTGAAATCACATGGTATTTGTCTTTTTCTGTCTGACTTGTTTCACTTACCGTAATATACTTCAGATCCATTCATGTTGTTGCAAATGGCAATATTTCATTCATTTTTATGGCTAAGTAATAATTCTATTGTGTGTATCCATTGTGTGTATCTTTATCCATTCATGTATTGATGCACAGTTGGGTTGCCTCCATATCTTGTCTGTTGTAAATACTGGTGTAATGAACTTAGGGAGTGCATATACCTTTTTCAGTTAGTGTTTTCATTTTCTTTGGGTAAATACCCAGAAGTGGAAAAGCTGGACCAAACCTCCACACTGTTTTCCATAGTGACTGCACCAATTTACATTCCCACCAATGGTGTATGAGAGTTCCCTTTTCTACATATCTTTGCCAACATTTGTTATTTCTTTTTATTTTTTGAAAATATCTATACTGACAGATGTGAAGTGATATCTCATTGTTGTTTTCATTTGCAATTCCCTGATGATGAGTGATGTTGAGCATCTTTTCATGTACCTATTGGCCATCTGTATTTCTTCTTTGGAGAATATTTATTCAGATCTTTGGCTGATTTTTAAATTGGATTGTTTTAAACTGTTGACTTGTGGAGAAGATGGCAGCATAGGAAGACACTGGGCTCACCTCGTCCTGCTGATTGCTTGGATCCCACCCACATCTGCCTATACAACCCAGAAAACTGCCAGAAGATTAGCAGAAAGGACTCTCCAGAGTCAAGCATAGACAAGAGGCCCACAGAAGAGGGTAGGAAGGGTAGGAAAGGCGGAGAGGCAGTTTGTGCTACGTGGACTGGTGGGAGTGAGCCGGGGCAGTGGAGGGGCAGCCCACCAGGCAAGGAAGAGCCCCCAAAGTCTGGCTTGCAAAAGTGGAGACACCAGATTCTGAGTTCTGACAGCCAGTGGGACTTAACATCTGGAATGTTAAAAGTCAACAACTCTGCTCTCGGAGAGTGGGGATGGCGAGAGGACACCAGGGAGAGAGCTGTTGAGCCCTGGAAGGACAGAGTTCAGTGGGGGAACAAAAGCGTTGGCAAGGGCCATCTCTCTCTCCTATCCCCCAGCCAAAATTCCAAAGGGAACCAGTTCTGGTCACCGAACTTGCTTGCCCCACTCAAACACCCAACACCGTGCTTCTGTGGATCCATCCCTCCTATAGGCCTGCCTCCCTCCCGGTGCTGCAGGGCCCCTCCTGCAGGGGACCACTGACAGCAAAGCTACCTAAGCCTGCCCCTCTTGCCCCTGTGCACCTTGCAGATCCACCCCATCTAATACGCCCTTGGCCAGATCCCATCAAAGCAGCACCACAAGCCTGGCAGTGTGCAAGCAGCCCAGATAGGAGCCATACCACTCCACAGTGAGTCCTGCCTCTGGGAGAAGGGAAGACAAGATACACACCAGTCTGACTGTGGCCCCATAGGTAGGCTGGGGGCAGACATCTGGTCTGATTGTGGCCCCGCCCACCAACAAGTTTCTCCAGATGGCCACAGGGGAAGTGACCTGCAGTTTGGAGCTACTGCAGGGACTACCAAAAATGACAAAATGGAAGAATTCTCCGCAACAGAAATTCCAGAAAGTAGTGACAGCTCACCAATTGATCAAAACCAATTTAAGCAATATAACAGAACACGAATTTAGAATAATAGTCATAAAATTAATTGATGGGCTTGAAAAAAGCATAGAGGACAGCAGAGAATCTATTGCTGGAGATCAAGGGACTAAAAAATGGTCATGAGGAACTAAAAAATGCTATAAATGAGGTGCAAAATAAAATGGAGGCGGCCATAGCACGGATTGAAGAGGCAGAGGAGAGAATAGGCGAACTGGAAGATAAAATTATGGAAAAAGAGGAAACTGAGATAAAGAGAGAGAAAAAAATTCCAATAGTATGAGGGGAGAATTAGAGAACTAAGTGATGCAATCAAATGGAACAATATCCGTATCGTAGAAATTCCAGAAGAAGAAGAGAGAGAGAAAGGGGAGGAAGGTGTACTTGAACAAATCATAGCTGAGAACTTCCCCGAGCTGGGGAAGGAAACAGGCATTGAAATCCAAGAGGCACAGAGAACTCCCTGCAGATGTAACTTGAATCAATCTTCTGCATGACATATCATAAGGAAACTGGCAAAATACAAGGATAAAGAGAGAATTCTGAAAGAGGCTAGGGATAAACAGTCCTTAACATACAAAGGTAGACACATAAGAGTAGTAGCAGACCTATCTACTGAAACTTGGCAGTCCAGAAAGGAATGGCAGGAAATCTTCAATGTGATGAACAGAAAAATATATGCAGCTGAGAATCCTTTATCCAGCAAGTCTGTCATTCAGAATAGAAGGAGAGATAAAGGTTTTCCCAAACAAACAAAAACTGAAGGAATTCATCACCACTAAGCCAGCCCTACAAGAGATCCTAAGGGGGACTCTGTGAGTGAAATGTTGCAAGGACCAAAGAATACCAGAGACATCACTACAAGCATGAAACCTACATATAACACAATGACTCTAAAGCCATATCTTTCAATAATAACACTGAAGGTAAATGGACTAAATGCTCCAATCAAAAGACATAGGGTATCAGAATGGATAAAAAAGCGAGACCCATCAATTTGGTGTCTACAAGAGACTCATTTTAGACCTGAGAACAACTTCATATTGAAAGTGAGGGGATAGGGAACTATCTATCATGCTACTGGAAGTCAAAAGAAAGCCTGAGTAGCCATACTTATATCAGACAAACTAGAATTTAAATTAAATGTGGGGGGGGAGGGGAGGGTGAGTTCAATATTGAGGAAGGCAATTTTTGGGATGAGCACTGGGTGTTGTATGGAAACCAATTTGACAATAAATTTTACATAAAAATAATAAAATTACCTTTTATCTGTAAAAAAAATTTATTATTGGAAGAAACAAAAAAATAAAGGCTTGAACAAGAGATGAAGAAGGACATTATATAATAATTACAGGTTCTATCCATCAGGAAGAGCTAACAATTACAAATGTGTATGTGCTGAATACAGGAGCCCCCAAATATATAAAACAATAAATCACAAACATAAGCAACTTTATTTATAAGAATGTGGCAATTGCAGGGGACTTTAATACCCCACTTACAACAATGGACAGATCTAGACAGAGAATCAGTAAGAAACAAGGGCCCTGAACAATACATTGGACCAGATGGACTTGACAGATACATTTAGAACTCTACATCACAAAGCAGTAGAATATACTTTCTTCTCGAGTGCAAATGGAACATTCTCCCAGATCACATACTGGGTCACAAAACAGCTCTCAATAAGTATAAAATAATTGAGATCATACCATGCACACTTTCACACCACAATGCTATGAAGCTTGAAATCAACCACAGGAAAAGTCTGGAAAACCTCCAAAAGCATGGAGGTTAAAGAACATCCTACTAAAGAACAAATGGGTCAACCAGGCAATTAGAGAAGAAATTTAAAAATACATGGAATCAAATAAAAATAAAATACAACAATCCAAACCCTTTGGGATGCAGCGAAGGCAGGCCTGAGAGTACAGGACATTGCAATCCAGGCCTATCTCAAGAAACAAGAAAAATCCCAAATACAAAATCTAACAGCATACCTAAAGGATCTAGAAGCAGAACAGCAAAGGCACCCCAAACCCAGCAGAAGAAGAGAAATAATAAAGATTAGAGAAGAAATAGACAATATAGAATCTAAAATAACAGTAGAGAAGATCAATGAAACCAAGAGTTGGTTTTTTGAAAAAATAAACAAAATTGATAAACCTCTAGCCAGGCTTCTCAAAAAGAAAAGGGAGATGACCCAAATAGATAAAATTACGAATGAAATTGGAATTATTACAACCAATCCCTCAGAAATACAATCAGGGAATACTATGAAAAATTATATGCCAACAAGCTGGACAACCTGGAGGAAATGGACAAATTCCTAAACACCCACAAACTTCCAAAACTCAAATGGGAAGAAATAGAAAATTTGAATAGATCAATAACTAGTGAAGAAATTGAATCAGTTATCAAAGAATCTCCCAACAAATAAGTCCTGGACCACATGGCTTCCCAGGGGAATTCTACCAGACATTTAAAGCAAACATAATACCTACCCTTCTCAAGCTGTTCCAAAAAATAGAAAGGGAAGGAAAACTTCCAGACTCATTCTATGAAGCCAGCATTACTTGGATTCCCAAACCAGACAAAGACCCAGCAAAAAAAGAGAACTACAGGCCAACATCCCTGACGAATATGGATGCAAAAATTCTCACCAAGACACTAGCAAATGGAATTCAACAGCATATAAAAAGAATTATACACCTTGATCAAGTGGGATTCATTCCTGGACTGCAGGGCTGGTTCAATATTTGCAAATCAAACAATGTGATATGTCACATTAATAAAAGAAAAGATAAAAACCATATGATCCTGTCAATGGATGCAGAAAAAGCATTTGACAAAATTCAGCATCCTTTCTTAATAAAGACGCTTGAGAAAGTCGGAATAGAAGGAACATACTTAAACATCATCAAAGCCATTTATGAAAAGCCCACAGATGAGGCGCCTGGGTGGCGCAGTCGGTTAAGCGTCCGACTTCAGCCAGGTCATGATCTCGCGGTCCGGGAGTTCGAGCCCTGCGTCAGGCTCTGGGCTGATGGCTCAGAGCCTGGAGCCTGTTTCCGATTCTGTGTCTCCCTCTCTCTCTGCTCCTCCCCCGTTCATGCTCTGTGTCTCTCTGCCCCAAAAATAAATAAACGTTGAAAAAAAAATTAAAAAAAAAAGAAAAGCCCACAGCTAATATCCTCAATGGGGAAAAACTGAGAGCTTTCCCCCTGAGATCAGGAGCACGACAGGGATGTCCACTCTCACCGCTGTTGTTTAACATAGTGTTGGAAGTGCTAGTATCAGCAATCAGACAACAAAAGGAAATCAAAGACATCAAAATTGGCAAAGATGAAGTCAAGCTTTCAATTTTTGCAGATGACATGATACTATACATGGAAAACCCGATAGACTCCACCAAAAGTCTGCTAGAACTGATACATGAATTCAGCAAAGTCACAGGATACAAAATCAATGTACAGAAATCAGTTGCATCCTTATATACCAATAATGAAGCAACAGAAAGACAAATAAAGAAACTGATCCCATTCACAATTGCACCAAGAATTATAAAATACCTAGGACTAAACCTAACCAAGGATGTAAAAGATGTGTATACTGAAACCTATAGAAAGCTTATGAAGGAAATTGAAGAAGATACAAAGAAATGGAAAAACATTCCGTGCTCATGGAGTGGAAGAAAAAATATTGTTAAAATGTCAATAATACCCAAAGCAATCTACACATTCAATGCATTCCCAATCAAAATTGCACCAGCATTCTTCTCGAAGCTAGAACAAGCAATCCCAAAATTTGTATGGAAACACAAAAGATCCCGAATAGCCAAAGTAATATTGAAGAGGAAGACCACAGCAGGAGGTATCACAATCCCAGACTTTAGTCTCTATTACAAAGCTGTAATCATCAAGACAGCATGGTATTGGCACAAAAACAGACACATAGACCAATGGAATAGAATAGAAACCCCAGAACTAGACCCACAAAAGTATGGCCAACTAATCTTTGACAAAACAGGAAAGAATATCCAATGCAAAAGAAAAAAAAAAAAGACAGTCTCTTTAACAAATGGTGCTGGGAGAATTGGACAGCAACATGCAGAAGATTGAAACCAGACCACTTTCTGACACCATTCACAAAAATAAATTCAAAATGGATGCAGGACCTGAATGTGAGACAGGAAACCATCAAAACCCTAGAGGAGAAAGCAGGAAAAAAACCTCTCTGACCTCAGCCGCAGCAATTTCTTACTTGACACATCTCCAAAGGCAAGGGAATTAAAAGCAATAATGAACTATTGGGACCTCATGAAGATAAAAAGCTTCTGCACTGCAAAGGAAACAATCAACAAAAGTAAAATGCAACTGACAGAATGGGAAAAGATATTTGCAATTGACATATCGGACAAAGGGCTAGTATCCAAAATCTATAAAGAACTCACCAAACTCCACACCTGAAAAACAAATAATCCAATGAAGAAGTGGGCAGAAAACATGAATAGACACTTCTCTAAAGAAGACATCCAGATGGCCAACAGGCTCATGAAAAGATGCTCAACGTCACTGCTCATCAGGGAAATACAAATCAAAACCATACTGAGATATCACCTCACGCCAGAGTGGCCAAAATGAACAAATCAGGAGACTATAGATGCTGGAGAGGATGTGCAGAAACGTGAACCCTCTTGCACTGTTGGTGGGAATGCAAACTGGTGCAGCCACTCTGGAAAACAGTGTGGAGGTTCCTCAAAAAATTAAAAATAGATCTACCCTATGACCCAGCAATAGCTCTGCTAGGAATTTACCCAAGGGGTACAGGAGTGCTGATACATAGGGACATGTGTACCCCAATGTTTATAGCAGCACTTTCAACAATAGCCCAAGTATGGAAAGAGCCCAAATGTCCATCAACTGATGAATGGATAAAGAAATTGTGGTTTATATACACAGTAAAATACTACTTGGCAATGAGTAAGAATGAAATATGGCCTTTTGTAGCAACATGGATGGAACTGGAGAGTGTTATGCTAAGTGAAATAAGTCATACAAATACAGATACCATATGTTTTCACTCTTATGTGTATCCTGAGAAACTTAACAGAAGACCATGGGGAGGGAAAAGGGAAAAAAACAAGTTAGAGAGGGAGGGAAGCAAACCATAAGAGACTCTTAAAAACTGAGAATAAACTGAGGGTTGATGGGGGGTGTGAAGGAGGGGAAATTGGGTAATGGGCATTGAGGAGGGCACCTGTTGGAATGAGCACTGGGTGTTGTATGGAAACCAATTTGACAATAAATTTCATATTTAAATAAGTAAATAAATAAATAACTGTTGACTTCTGTGCATTCTTTACATATTTTGGTTATAAGCCTCCTTATCAGATATATGATTTGCAAATATTTTCTCATTGCCTTTTCGTTTTGTGGATAGCTTCCTTCACTGTGCAAAAGCTTTTTAGTTTTTAATTATTTTTTTATTTAAAAAATTTTTAGTGTTTATTTATTTTTGAGAGAGAGAGAGAGAGATCAGGGGAGGGGCAGAGAGAGAAGGAGACACAGAATCCAAAGCAGGCTCTAGGTTCTAAGTTGTCAGCACAAAACCCATTGAGGGCTCAATCTCAGGAGCTGTGAAATCATGATCTGCGCTGAAGTCAGAGGGTTTTAACTGACTGAGCCACCCAGGTACCCCTGTGCAGAAGCTTTTCAGATTGATGTAGTTTCATTTGTTTATTTTTGTTTTTCTTGCTAGTGGTATCAGATCCCCAAAATATCATTAAGATTGATGTCAAGGAGCTTACTTTCTAATTTTCTTCTAGGAATTTCATGGTTTCAGGTCTTACATTCAAGTCATCAATCCATTATGAGTTAATTTTTACGTATGGTGTAAGATATTGGTCCAGTTTCTTTCTTTCTTTCTTTCTTTCTTTCTTTCTTTCTTTCTTTCTTTCTTTCTTTCTTTCTCCTTTCTTTTCTTTCTTTCTTTCCTTCTTTTTTTTTTTTGCATCTAGCTGTAACGTCATTTATTGAAGAGAGTATCCTTTTCCCATTGTATATTCTTACCTCCTTCGTCATAGATTATTTGACCATTTAGGGGTGGGTATATTTTTGGGCTATCCTGTTCCTTTGATCTATGTGTTACCATGTGCTAGTAACATACCATTTTGGTTACTATAGCTTTGTAGTATGGTGAGATCTGAGAGTGTGATACTTCCAGGTTTGTTCTTTCTCAAGATTGTTTTGGCTTTTTGGGGTCTTTCGGTGTTCTATACAAATTTCAGGATTAATTGTCCCAGTCCTATGAAGAACGCTATTGGTGTTTTGATAAGGATCGCATTGAATCTGTAGATTGCTTTGGTTAGTATGGACATTTTAAAAATATTAATTCTACAATCCATGAGAATGGTATATATTTCCATTTATTTGCATCTTGTTCAATTTCCTTCATCAATGTCTTACAGTTTTCAGAGTATGGGTCTTTCACTTTCTTGGTTAAATTTATTCCTTGGCATTTTATTCTTTTTGATGCAATTGCAAATGGGATTGTTTTATTAATTTATCTTCTTGATAGTTTGTTATTAGTGTACCGATATGCAGCAGATTTATGAATATTAATTTTATACCCTTCACCTTCACTGAATTCATTTATTAGTTCTAAAGCTTTTTGGTAGAGTCTGCAGCATTTTCCACATGTAGTACTATGTCATCTGCAAATAGTGACAGTTTTATTTCTTTCTTTTGAGTTTAGATGCCTTTTAAATCTCTTTTTCTTGCATATTGCTGTGGCTGAAACTTCCAATACAGTGTTGAATAAAAGTGGTGAGAGTGGGCATCCTTATCTTCTTCCTGATCTTAGAGGAAAACTTTTCAGCTTTTCACGACTATGATGTTAGCTGAGAGTTTTTCATATATGACCTTTATTAGGTTGAAGTACATTCCCTCTATACCTACTTTGTTGAGAGCTTTCATCATAAAAGGTTGTTGAATTTTGTCAAATTCTTTTTCTGCATTTAAAATCCCATTTGATCATAGTGAATGATCCTTTTAATGTATTGTTGAATTTGGTTTGCTAATATTGTTTTAAGGATTTTTGCATTTGTTCATCAGATATATTGATCTATAATTTTCCTTTTTTTGTGGCAGCTTTGCTTGCTTTTGGTATCAGGGTAATGCTGACTTCCTAAAATGAATTTGTGAGGGTTTCTCTTCTTGAATTGTTCAGAATAGTTTGAGAAGAATAGATATGAAACATTTGAATGTTGAGTAAAATTCACCAATGGAGTTATTTGGTCCTGGACTTTCATTGGAAGGTTTTGATTGCTGATTCAGTATCATTACTAGTAATTGGTCTACACAGATTTTCTATTTCTTCATGATTTAGTGTTGCAAGATTGTGTGCTTCTGTAATTCTTTCATTTCTTCTAAGTTGTCCAATTCATTGGTATATAATTGCTCATGGTGATCCTTATAATCCTGTGTATTTTTGTGGTACCTGTTGGAACTTCTGTTTTATCTCTGATTTTATTTGGGCCCTCTTTCTTTTTCTTGATGAGTCTACCTAAAGGGTTGTCAATTTTATTTATCTTTTCAAGGACCCAGCTTTTTTATTAGTTTTTTAAAATTGTTTTTTAGTCTTTATTTTCTTTCTTTCCACTCTTATCTTTATTATTTCCTTTCTTCTCTTAACATTAGGATTTGTTCTTCTTTTTCTAGTTCCTTTAGGTGCAAAATTGGATTCTTTGAGATTTTTTTTGTTTCTTTTTTTTGATGACTATCATAGTGTTTATTTTCTCTTCTTTTAAAATACCTTCTTTTTTAGTTTTTGAAAAAAATTTTAATGTTTATTTATTTTTGAGAGAGAGAGACAGATTGCAAGTGGGTGAGGGGCAGAGAGAGAGAGGGAGACACAGAATTTGAAGCAGGCTCCAGGATCTGAGCTATTAGCACAGAGCCTGACATGGGGCTCGAACTCACAAACTGCAAGATCATGACCTGAACTGAAGTCGAATGCTTAACCAACTGAGCCACCCAGGTGCCCCTAGGTTTTTATTTTAATTCCAGTTACTTAACATACAGTGTTATATTAGCTTTAGGATACAATATAGTGGTTCAATAATTCCACACATCACCCAGTGCTCATCACAAGAAGTGAAATCCTCAGTGCTCATCACTAATTTAACCCAACCACCCTCCCTTCCCATCCAGTAATGGTCAGTTTGCTCTCTTTAATTAAGAGTCCATTTCCTGGTTTGTCCTTTTCTTTCCCTTTTTTCCCCTTTGCTCATTAGTTTCTTAAATTCTATATATGAGTGAAATCATATGGTATTTGTCTTTCTCTGACTGACTTATTTTGCTTAGCATAATACTCTCTAGCTCCATCCGTGTTGTTGTAAATAGCAAGATTTCATTCATTTTTATAGATGAATAATATTCCATTCTATATATATACACACCACATTTTATTTCTTTATTCATCAATCAGTGGACACTTGAGCTGCTTCCATACTATGGCTATTGTAAATAATGGTACTACAAACATAAGGGTGCATGTATCCCTTTGAATTAATGTTCTTGTATTCTTTGGGTAAATATTCAGTAGTGTCATTGCTGGATCATAGGGTAGTTCTATTTTTAACTTTTTGGGGAAACTCCATACTGTTTCCCCCACTGGCTGCACAATTTTGCATTCCCAACAGCAGTGCACAAGTGTTCCTTTTCTACACCTTCCTCACCAACACCTGTTGTTTCTTGTGTTGTTGATTTTAGCCATTCTGACAGCTGTGAGTTGATATCTCATTGTAGTTTTGATTTACATTGCCCTGATGGTAAGTGATGATGAATCTCTTTTCATGTGTCTGTTGGCCATCTCGATTTTTTTTTTAGGAGAAGTGTCTGTTCATGTATTTAGCCCATTTTTAATTGGATAATTTGTTTTATGGGTGTTGAGTTCAGTTGTTTATGTATTTTAGATACTAACCCTTTATTAGATGTGTCATTTGCAAATATCTTCTCCCATTCCATAGGTTGTCTTTCAGTTCTGTTGATTGTTTCCTTCACTGTGCAGAAGCTTTTTATTTTGATGAAGTCCCAATAGTTTACTTTTGCTTTTTTTCCCTTGACTCAGGAGACATATCTAGAAAAAAGTTGCTGGGTCAGATGTTGGATTCAGTTTGCTAGTGTTTTATTGAGGATTTTTGCATCCGTTCATCAGGGATTTGGCCTGTAGTTCTCTTTTGTAATAATGTCTTTATTCTTTATCTGGTTTTGCTATTAGAGTAATGCTGGCTTCATGAATGAAATTAGAAGTTTTCCTTTATTTTCTATTTTTTTTAGAATAGTTTGAGAAGAATAGGTATTGCCTCTTCTTTAAATGTTTGTAGAATTTACCCATGAAGCCGTCTGGTCCTGGACTTTGTTGGGAGTGTTTTGATTACTGATTCAATTTCTTTGCAGGTTATTGGTCTGTGCAAATTTTCTATTTGTTCCTATTTCAGTTTTGGTATTTTATATGTTTATCCATTTCTTCCATGTTGTCCAATTTGATAGCATATATTTTTCATAATATTCTTTTATAATTGTATTTCTGTGATGATGGTTATTATTTCTCCTCTCTCATTTGTGAATTAATTAATTTATGAGTTCTTTCTCTTTTTTCTTGATAAATCTGACTAGGCGTTTATCAATTTTATTCATTTTTTTCAAAGAACAAACTCCTTGTTTCATTGATCTATGCTATTGGGTGTTTTTTTTAGGTCCTATATCATTTATTTCTGCTCTAAGCCTTATTATTTCTTTCTCTTTGCTAGTTTTGGGTTTTGTTTGTTGTTATTTTTCTAGATCCTTTAGTTGTAAGGTTAGGTTTTTTATTTGAGATTTTTCTTGCTTCTTGAGGTATTGCTATAAACTTCTGTTTTAGAACCAATTTTGCTGCATCAGTTTTGGACCAATTTGTTTCATTTTCATTTGTTTCCATGTACCTTTTTATTTCTTCTTTTATTTTCTGGTTGAGCCATTCATAGTTTAGTAGCATGTTATTTAACCTCCATATATTTATGGTCTTTCCATTTTTTTTCATAGCATTGTGATCAGAAAAGTTGCATGATGGGGCTCCTGGGTGGCTCAGTCAGTTGAGTGTCTGATTTCTGTTCAGGCCATGATCTCACAGTTCATAAGTTTGAGCCCCGCATTGGTCTCACTGCTGTCAGCACAGAGCCCACTTCAGATCCTCTGTCCCCCTCTCTCTGCCCCTCCACCTCCTGTTCTCTCTCTCAAAAATAAATAAACATTAAAAAAAATAAAAGTTGCATGGTATGACTTTGATCTTCTTGAATCTGTTTAGGCTGGCTTTGTGGGCTAATATGTGGTCTATTCTGGAGAATTTTCCATGTCCACTTGAAAAGAATGTGTATTCTTCTGTTTTAAGATGGAATGTCCTGGATATAGCTATTAAATCCATTTGTTCTAGTGTGTCATTTAAAGCCATTTTTTTGTTGACTTTTTGTTTAGATGATCTTTCCATTGATGTAAGTAGCGTGTTAAAGACCCCTAGTATTGTTGTATTATTATTGATTATTCATTTATGATTGTTAACTGTTTTATGTATTTGAGCACTCCTATGTTGGATGCATAAACATTTACAATTGTTAGATATTATTTTTGGATTGTCCCCTTTATGATTATATAGTGTCTTAGTCTCTTGTTACAGTCTTTGTTTCAAATCTATTTTGTCTGATATAAATATTGCTACTCTGGCTTTCTTTGAATATTCATTTGCATGATAGATGTTTCTCTCTCCCCTCACTTTCAATCTGCAAGTGTCTTTCAGTCTAAAATGATTCTCTTGTAGGCAGTATATACATGGGTCTTGTTTATTCTTTTTATCCATTCTGTCACCTTATTTTTTTTGATTGGAGCATTTAGTTCATTTGCATTCAAAGTAACTATGCTTAGATATGTATTTATTGCCATTTTGTTACCTGTTTTGTGGTTATTTCTGAAGTTTTCTGTGACCCTTTCTTTTCTTTCTCTCTTTTATGGTTTGTTTATTTTCTTTAGTGATATATTTGGATTTCTTCCTCTTTATTCTTTGCATGTTTGTTAGTGGTTTTTGATATGTGGTTACCATTAGGTTTATATATAACCTTTTCTGCATATAGCAGTCTATATTAAATTGATGGTCATTTAAGTTTGAACTCATTCTTTTCTCCTCTCCTTCCTACATTTTAGGCATATGTTGTCATATTTTATATCCTTTTATTTTGTGAGTTCCTCGACTGATTTTTAAAAAAAAATTTAAAATGTTTGTTTATTTTTAAGAGAGAGATTAAAAGTGCAAGCAGGGGAGGGGCAGAGAGATAGGGAGACACAGAATCTGAAGCAGACTCCAGGCTCCGATCTGTCAGCATAGAGTCCGATGTGGGGCTCGAACTCACGAAACGTGAGAACATGACCTAAGCCGAAGTCAGAAGCTTAACTGACTGAACAACCTAGGCGCCCCCCCACCCTTGACTGATTTTTTTACTGAAATATTCATTTTCACTGCTTTGGTGTTTCCTACCTTTGTACTGTCACTTTTGGTCTCTCCTTTCCATGCAAAGAGTCCCCCTTAATATATCTTGAAGGGCTGGTTTAATGGTCACAAACTCCTTTTGTTTATGTTTATCTATGAAACCTTTTTATCTCTTCTTTTATTATGAATGATAGTCTTGTTGGAGACAGTATTCTTGGCTGCAGATTTTTCTCATTTAGCACTTTGAATATATCATATTATTCCCTTCTGGCTTGCCAAGTTTCTGTTGAAAAGTCTCCTGCTAGCCTTATGGGTATTCCCATAGGGAACAGTAAGTTACTGATTTCTTTTGTCTTGCTGCTTTTGACTTTTTTCTTTTTCACTGTATTTTACAAATTTAATTACAATATTTCTTGGTGTGAGTATGCTTGTGTTGATTTTGATGGGAGTTCTCTATGCCTCTTGAATCTGGTTCTCTGTTTCTTTCCCCAGGTTAGGGGGGTTTTCAGCTATTTCTTCAAATAAATTGTCTGCCCTCTTTTCTCTCTCCCTTCTTCTGGGACTCCTATTATACAAATGTTAATACATTTGATGGAATCACCGAGTTCCCTAAGTCTATTCTCATATTGTGTAATTCTTTTTTCTCTCTTTTGTTCAGCTTAATTACTTTCCATTACTCCATCTTCTAGGTCACTGTTTCATCCCTCTTATTCTTCCATCCTACTACTCATTCCATCAACCATGTTTCTGATTTCATTTATCAAGCCCTTTATCTCTGCTTTGTTATTTCTTATCTTTGTTTTAACAGTCTTGCTCATGTCTTCCACTTTTTTTTCAAATCCAGTGAGTATCCTTATGATCGTTGCTTTAAATTTTCTATTAGTAATGTTACTTAAATCTGTTTTACTTAGATCTCTGGCCATAACCTTGTCCTGTTCTTTAATTTGGGATAAATTTCTCTATCTCCTCATTTTGTCTGCCTCTGCGAGTCTGTTTCTTTGTGTTAGAAAAGTCAGCTATGTCTTCTGCTCTTGAAAGTAGTGAATTTATGAAGGGGAAGTCCTGGAGTGCCCTGCAGTGCAGTGTCCCATGTGCTAACACAATGTGGCACTTCAGGAGAGTATCCTATGTGTGTTGCTTATGCCCTGTTGTTGTGTCTGTGTCACTTTTCCTTTCAGTGCAGTTGTCTGCACTGACTCTCTGCCTACTGTGGTTGCTCTCTGTGGTGTTATTGGGGCCGAGACAGGACAGCTCTGAGGGGCCTTGCCTATTGGGGAACTTGGGAGCAGGGCATCAGTATAAGAAAACAATGCACTGGGCCACTAGTCCTATGCTGGATCTCCTAAAGTGCTGTGGTGTCTGAGGGCTTTGTGGTGCAATAATGGCTGGGTTTGGCTGCACCCAGCTTCTGACAGTTGCTTGGGGGGGCATACAGTGCAGTGGCTGGTTGCAATGTGTGATGGCAACTGTGCACTTGGCATCTGGGTGTGGTGTGCAATGGTGGCTGGGTGTGAATGTCTGAGTACACTGTGGCTGGGTGGGGCACATATACGGCTTTAACAAAATTTCCCCTGAGCCCTTGGCCAGGCTACTACTGACAGTGCAGCCATACCTCCCACAGGTGGCTCTACGTTTATGCTCTGGGTTGGGGGAAGAAAATGGTGCCTGCCAGGTTCCACATTTTCAACAAAGTCTCCCAACATTCTCTAAAATCAGCATGAACAGATCTGTCTCCCATTTGACCCTGGCGCTGTGTAAACTGATGTTTTTATGTTGTTTCGCTTTGTAGGCTGCTGTCTCTTTATGGGCATTGACCTAGCTCTCATTGGCCTTCCTGGCTCGCCCAGTGCTAAGTTAGCTGACTTTTAAAACTCTAGGCTCCAAGTCCCACTGGTTTTATAAACAGGGAATTTAGCTTTTCTGATTTTTCAAACCCAAACATTATGGGAATTAGTCTTCCCTGTGTGAGCTCCCTGGTGTGAGGGCCCACTTCTCTGCCCTCTCTGCATGCAGCTTCCTCCCTCCTGTGGGTAGCCTCTCTCCACCTTTCTGACTTTCCTAACCTTTCAGATGCAGCTTATTCTTTATATTTAGTTGTGGAGTTTGTTCTGTCAGTCTTCAGATCACTGTCTAGTTTATTGACTTGGATGTGGAGGATATCTAGTTGTAAACGTGGGATAGGGTGAGCTCAGGGTCCTCCCACTCCACCATCTTCCCCCTACACCTTGTCTCTTGTTTCTTGAGGTAGGCCTGTATTGCCATGAACTTCCTTCCTTGATTGCCTTTGTTGCATCCCATAGATGTGGGATGTTGTATTTTTATTTTCATTTGTCTCAAGTTATTTTTTTGTGTTTCCCTTTTGGCCCACTTATTGTTTAGTAGCTTATTGTTTAGCCTCCAAGTGTTTTTTTCCCCCAATTTTCTTCTTGTAATTGATTTATAGTTTCATACCATTGTGGTTGCAAAAAAACCTCATTTTCTTAGGAGAAAGTTACATAAAGGGCTTTAGAGATATTAGCAATCTATTCTTTTTTATTAAAGTATAGCTGACACACAATGTTATATTAGTTTCAAGTGTACAACATAGTGATTTGACAACTCTATATGTTATGCTATACTTACCACAAGTGTAGCTACCAGCTGTCACCATATAATGCTATTACAATACCATTGACTATATTCTCTATGCTATACCTTTTATCCCTGTGACTTATACTTTCCATAACTGGAAACCTGTATTCCCACCCCCCTTCACCCATTTTGCCCATTCCTCCACATGGAGAAGATTCTTGATATAATGTACATTTTCTTAAATTTATTGAGACTTGTTTCATGGTCTAACATAAGATCTATCCTGGAGAATGTTCCATGTGCACTTGAAAAGAATGTGTAGTCTGCTGTTTTATGATGGAATGTTCTGCAAATATCTATTAAGTCCATCTGGTCTAATGTGTCCTTTAAGGTTGGTATTTTCTTATTTATTTTCTGTCTGAATGAGCTATACACTGATATAAGTAGGGTATTAAAGGTCTCTACTATTATTGTATTTTTGTCAATTCTTTTATGTCTATTGATATTTACTTTATATATTTAGGTGTTTCTATGTTGGGTGCATAAATATTTACAAACATCTTATTGTTGAATTGACCCCTTTGCCATTATATAATGTCTTTATTTGTCTTGTGTTCTATTTGAAAATGTTATTTTCTCTGATACAAGTATTGCTACCTCAGCTTTCTTTTTGTTTCAATTTGCATGGAATATCTTTTCCCACTCATTCACTTTCAATTTGTGTGTGTCTTTAGATCTGAAGTGAGTCTCTTGTAGACATGATATAGGTGAGTCTTTTTAAAAAATATTTTAAAACTTTTTAATTGTAAAATTTAGTCCATTTACATTTAAGGTAATTATTGGTAAGTTTGCACTTATTACATTTTGTTAATTGTTTTCTGGTTGTTTTTATTGTTCTCTGTTCTTTTCTTCTTCTCATGCTTTCTTCTCTTGTGGTTTGATGACTTTCTTTAGTTTAAATGTTAAATGTTTAAATTCCTTTCTCATTGTATTTTGTTTATCTAGTATAGGTTTTTGGCTCATGGTTATCATGAGGTTCATATATAATAACCTTTATACATAGCAGTCTATTTTAACTTGATAGTCACTTAAGTGTGACTATATTCTAAAAACATTATATCCCCTGGGCCTGCATCTTATGTTTTGGATGTCATATTTTACATCTTTTAATTTTATCTCTTACCTAATTATTGTAGTTATAGTTGATTTCACTACTTTTGTCTATTAATATTCATAGTAGCTTTAAAAGTGGTTGAATCACTACCTTTACTATATATTTGCTTTTATTTTTAAAAATTTTTTAAATGTTTATTTATTTTTGAGATGGGGGAGAGAGAGACACAGAGTGTGAGCAGGGGAGGGACAGAGAGAGAGGAAGACACAGAATCTGAAGCAGGCTCCAGGCTCTGAGCTGTCAGCACAGAGCCTGATGCGGGGCTCAAACCCACGAACCGCGAGATCATGATCTGAGCCAAAGTCAGACACTTAACCGACTGAGCCACCTAGGTGCCTCTGTATTTGGTTTTATTGATGAAATTTTTCTTGGGGCACCTGGGTGGCTCAGTAGGTTGAGCCACTGACTTAGCTCAGGTCACGATCTCATGGTACATGAGTTCAAGCCCCGCATTGGGCTCTCTGCTATTAGCGCAGAGCCTGCTTTGGATACTCTGTACCCCCCACCCCCTCTCTGCACCTCCCTTCTCACAAAAATAAACATTTAAAAAAAAGAAATTTTTCTTTTCATGTATTTTCTTATTTCTATTTATGACCTTTTAAGCTTAAAGGAGTCCCATTAACAATTATTGTAAAGCCAGTTTAGTGGTGATAAATTCCCTCAGGTTTTGCTTGTCTGAGAAAATCTTTATTGTTCCTTCAATTCTGATCGATAACTTTGCGAGGTAGGCTATTCTTGATTTGAAATGTTTCCTTTCAGAATTTTGGATATAGTAAGTCACTCCTTTCTGACCTGCAAAGTTTCTGCTAAAAAATTAGTTTATGGTCTTCTGGTGTTTTCCATGTGTACAACTAGCTGTTTTTCTCTTGCTGCTGTTAAGATTCTCTTATCTTTTAAACTTTTGGCATTTCAATTATAATGTGTCTTGGTGTGGATAGCTTGGGGTTCATCTTGTTTGGGAATCCCTGTGCTTCTCAGACCTTGTTTTCTCTTTCCTTCACCAGGTTAAGAAATTTTTCCACCATTATTTCTTCAAATAAACATTCTGTCCCTTTCTCTCTCCCTCTTCTCCTTCTGGGACCCCTGAAAAAACAGTGTTAGTATACTTCATATTGTCCCACAGATCCCTTAAGCTATCCTCATTTAAAAAAAATCTTTTTTATTTTGCTGTTCTGTTTGGGCGAATTCTACTACTCTGTCTTCCATGTCACCAATCTGTTCTGTATCATCTAGTCTGCTGTTGATTACCTCTAGTGTATTTTTCAGCTCAGTTATTATATTCTCAAACTCCATGAGTTCAGTTTGGTGCTTTCTAACATTTTCTGTCTCTTCATTGAAGTTCTTGATGTATTCATCCATTCTTCTGAGTTCAGGGAGCATCTTTATGACTGCTACTTAGAACTCCTTATCAGGTAAATTATGTATTTCATTTCATTAAGGTTTTTTTCTGAAGTTTTATCTTGTTCTTAATTGGAACACGTTCCTCTGTGTCCTCACTTTGGTTGGCTCTCTGTGTTTCTGTGTATTATGTAAAACAGCTATCTCTCCCTGTTTTGAAGGAGTTGCAATGTCTTAGTGTGATTCTTCTATTCTTTGTTGTGGAGCAGGTGTTCAGCTAGTTCTCAGGTTCTTTTCAGAGGAAATTATTCCATATATAGCTGCATATTTGTTGTTGCTGTGGGAGGTAGTGAATTCGGGTCCTCCTATGCCTCCATCTTGAGCTACCTCTGTACAAGTTGCTTTTTAGTTCAAGTGCAATAACTGTCATTTATCTCTGTTACAGTTTACCTTTCACCCTGACTCACATTTTTAAATCCACTTACTTATCCCATCCCTGACCGTCTTCATGCATATTTAAATTTGGTTTAGTGGTGTCTGGCTGGCTCAGCTGGTAGAGCATGTGACTCTTGATCTCAGGGTTGTGAGTTTGAGCCTCATGTTGGGTGTAGAGATTAGTTTCAAAAATCTTTTAAAAAATAAAATAGATTCTGGGAAGATGGTGGCGTAGGAGGACGCTGGGCTCACCTCGCGTCCTGCTGATCACTTAGATTCCACCTACACCTGCCTAAATAACCCAGAAAACCGCCAGAGGATTAGCAGAAGGGAGTCACCAGACCCAAGTGCAGACGAGAGGCCCACGGAAGAGGGTAGGAAGGGCGGCGAGGCGGTGCGCGCTCCAAGGACTGGCGGGAGGGAGCCGGAGTGGAGGGGCGGCTCGTCACCAAGCAGAGCCCCCGAGTCCGGCTTGCAAAAGCGGAGGGGCCTGACGGACTGTGTTCCAACAGCAAGCGCGACTTAGCGTCTGGGAGGTCATAAGTTAACAGCTCTGCTCGGAAAGCGGGAAGGCTGGAGGACAAAGGGAGGGTGAGCTGCGGAGCCCCCAGACGACAGAGCTCAGTTTGGTGGGGAACAAAGGCGCTCGCCAGCGCCATCTCCCCCGCCCATCCCCCAGCCAAAATCCCAAAGGGAACCGTTTCCGGCCAGGGAAATTGCTCGCTCTGCGCAAACACCCAACTCTGTGCTTCTGCGGAGCCAAACCTCCGGCAGCGGATCTGACTCCCTCCGGCTGCCACAGGGCCCCTCCTGAAGCGGATCACCTAAGGAGAAGCGAGCTAAGCCTGCCCCCCCTGCCGCCATGCATCTTGCCTTCCCACCCCAGCTAATACGCCAGATCCCCAGCACCACAAGCCTGGCAGTGTGCAAGTAGCCCAGACGGGCCACGCCACCCCACAGGGAATCCCGCCCCTAGGAGAGGGGAAGAGAAGGCACACACCAGTCTGACTGTGGCCCCAGCGGTGGGCTGGGGGCAGACATCAGGTCGGACTGCGGCCCCGCCCACCAACTCCAGTTATACACCACAGCACAGGGGAAGTGCCCTGCAGGCCCTCACCACTCCAGGGACTATCCAAAATGACCAAGCGGAAGAATTCCCCTCAGAAGAATCTCCAGGAAATAACAACAGCTAATGAGCTGATCAAAAAGGATTTAAATAATATAACAGAAAGTGAATTTAGAATAATACTCATAAAATTAATCGCTGGGCTGGAAAACAGCATACAGGACAGCAGAGAATCTCTTGCTACAGAGATCAAGGGACTAAGGAACAGTCACGAGGAGCTGAAAAACGCTTTAAAGGAAATGCAAAACAAAATGCAAACCACCACGGCTCGGATGGAAGAGGCAGAGGAGAGAATAGGTGAACTAGAAGATAAAGTTATGGAAAAAGAGGAAGCCGAGAAAAAGAGAGATAAAAAAATCCAGGAGTATGAGGGGAAAATTAGAGAACTAAGTGATACACTAAAAAGAAATAATATACGCATAATTGGTATCCCAGAGGAGGAAGAGAGAGGGAAAGGTGCTGAAGGGGTACTTGAAGAAAGAATAGCTGAGAACTTCCCTGAACTGGGGAAGGAAAAAGGCATTGAAATCCAAGAGGCACAGAGAACTCCCTTCAGACGTAACTTGAATCGATCTTCTGCACGACATATCATAGTGAAACTGGCAAAATACAAGGATAAAGAGAAAATTCTGAAAGCAGCAAGGGGTAAACGTGCCCTCACATATAAAGGGAGACCTATAAGACTCGTGACTGATCTCTCTTTTGAAACTTGGCAGGCCAGAAAGAATTGGCACGAGATTTTCAGGGTGCTAGACAGCAAAAATATGCAGCCGAGAATCCTTTATCCAGCAAGTCTGTCATTTAGAATAGAAGGAGAGATAAAGGTCTTCCCAAACAAACAAAAACTGAAGGAATTTGTCACCACTAAACCAGCCCTACAAGAGATCCTAAGGGGGACCCTGTGAGACAAAGTACCAGAGACATCACTACAAGCATAAAACATACAGACATCACAATGACTCTAAACCCGTATCTTTCTATAATAACACTGAATGTAAACGGATTAAATGCGCCAACCAAAAGACATAGGGTATCAGAATGGATAAAAAAACAAGACCCATCTATTTGCTGTCTACAAGAGACTCATTTTAGACCTGAGGACACCTTTAGATTCAGAGTGAGGGGATGGAGAACTATTTATCATGCTACTGGAAGCCAAAAGAAAGCTGGAGTTGCCATACTTATATCAGACAAACTAGACTTTAAATTAAAGGCTGTAACAAGAGATGAAGAAGGACATTATATAATAGTTACAGGGTCTATCCATCAGGAAGAGCTAACAATTATAAATGTCTATGCGCCGAATACCGGAGCCCCCAAGTATATAAAACAATTACTCATAAACAGAAGCAACCTTATTGATAAGAATGTGGTAATTGCAGGGGACTTTAACACCCCACTTACAGAAATGGATAGATCATCTAGACACACAGTCAATAAAGAAACAAGGGCCCTGAATGAGACATTGGATCAGATGGACTTGACAGATATATTTAGAACTCTGCATCCCAAAGCAACAGAATATACTTTCTTCTCAAGTGCACATGGAACATTCTCCAAGATAGATCATATACTGGGTCACAAAACAGCCCTTCATAAGTTTACGAGAATTGAAATTATACCATGCATACTTTCAGACCACAATGCTATGAAGCTTGAAATCAACCACAGGAAAAAGTCTGGAAAACCTCCAAAAGCATGGAGGTTAAAGAACACCCTGCTAACGAATGAGTGGGTCAACCAGGCAATTAGAGAAGAAATCAAAAAATATATGGAAACAAACGAAAATGAAAATACAACAATCCAAACGCTTTGGGACGCAGCAAAGGCAGTCCTGAGAGGAAAATACATTGCCATCCAGGCCTATCTCAAGAAACAAGAAAAATCCCAAATACAAAATCTAACAGCACACCTAAAGGAAATAGAAGCAGAACAGCAAAGGCAGCCTAAACCCAGCAGAAGAAGAGAAATAATAAAGATCAGAGCAGAAATAAACAATATAGAATCTAAAAAAACTGTAGAGCAGATCAACAAAACTAAGAGTTGGTTTTTTGAAAAAATAAACAAAATTGACAAACCTCTAGCCAGGCTTCTCAAAAAGAAAAGGGAGATGACCCAAATAGATAAAATCATGAATGAAAATGGAATTATTACAACCAATCCCTCAGAGATACAAACAATTATCAGGGAATACTATGAAAAATTATATGCCAACAAATTGGACAACCTGGAAGAAATGGACAAATTCCTGAACACCCACACGCTTCCAAAACTCAATCAGGAGGAAATAGAAAGCTTGAGCAGACCCATAACCAGCGAAGAAATTGAATCGGTTATCAAACATCTCCCAACAAATAAGAGTCCAGGACCAGATGGCTTCCCAGGGGAGTTCCACCAGACGTTTAAAGCAGAGATAATACCTATCTTTCTCAAGCTATTCCAAGAAATAGAAAGGGAAGGAAAACTTCCAGACTCCTTCTATCAAGCCAGTATTACTTTGATTCCTAAACGAGACAGAGACCCAGTAAAAAAAGAGAACTACAGGCCAATATCCCTGATGAATATGGATGCAAAAATTCTCAATAAGATAATAGCAAATCGAATTCAACAGCATATAAAAAGAATTATTCACCATGATCAAGTGGGATTCATTCCTGGGATGCAGGGCTGGTTCAACATTCGCAAATCAAACAACGTGATACATCACATTAACAAAAAAAAAGAGAAGAACCATATGATCCTGTCAATCGATGCAGAAAAGGCCTTTGACAAAATCCAGCACCCTTTCTTAATAAAAACCCTGGAGAAAGTCGGGATAGAAGGAACATACTTAAAGATCATAAAAGCCATTTATGAAAAGCCCACAGCTAACATCATCCTCAACGGGGAAAAACTGAGAGCTTTTTCCCTGAGATCAGGAACACGACAGGGATGTCCACTCTCACCGCTGTTGTTTAACATAGTGCTGGAAGTTCTAGCATCAGCAATCAGACAACAAAAGGAAATCAAAGGCATCAAAATTGGCAAAGATGAAGTCAAGCTTTCGCTTTTTGCAGATGACATGATATTATACATGGAAAATCCGATAGACTCCACCAAAAGTCTGCTAGAACTGATACATGAATTCAGCAAAGTTGCAGGATACAAAATCAATGTACAGAAATCAGTTGCATTCTTATACACTAACAACGAAGCAACAGAAAGACAAATAAAGAAGCTGATCCCATTCACAATTGCACCAAGAAGCATAAAATACCTAGGAATAAATCTAACCAAAGATGTAAAGGATCTGTATGCTGAAAACTATAGAAAGCTGATGAAGGTAATTGAAGAAGATTTAAAGAAATGGAAAGACATTCCCTGCTCATGGATTGGAAAAACAAATATTGTCAAAATGTCAATACTACCCAAAGCTGTCTGCACATTCAATGCAATCCCAATCAAAATTGCACCAGCATTCTTCTCGAAACTAGAACAAGCAATCCTAAAATTCATATGGAACCACAAAAGGCCCCGAATAGCCAAAGGAATTTTGAAGAAGACCAAAGCAGGAGGCATCACAATCCCAGACTTTAGCCTCTACTACAAAGCTGTCATCATCAAGACAGCATGGTATTGGCACAAAAACAGACACACAGACCAATGGAATAGAATAGAAACCCCAGAACAAGACCCACAAACGTATGGCCAACTCATCTTTGACAAAGCAGGAAAGAACATCCAATGGAAAAAAGACAGCCTCTTTAACAAATGGTGCTGGGAGAACTGGACAGCAACATGCAGAAGGTTGAAACTAGACCACTTTCTCACACCATTTACAAAAATAAACTCAAAATGGATAAAGGACCTAAATGTGAGACAGGAAACCATCAGAACCTTAGAGGAGAAAGCAGGAAAAGACCTCTCTGACCTCAGCCGTAGCAATCTCTTACTCGACACATCCCCAAAGGCAAGGGAATTAAAAGCAAAAGTGAATTACTGGGACCTTATGAAGATAAAAAGCTTCTGCACAGCAAAGGAAACAACCAACAAAACTAAAAGGCAACCAACGGAATGGGAAAAGATATTTGCAAATGACATATCGGACAAAGGGCTAGTATCTAAAATCTATAAAGAGCTCACCAAACTCCACACCCGAAAAACAAATAACCCAGTGAAGAAATGGGCAGAAAACATGAATAGACACTTCTCTAAAGAAGACATCCAGATGGCCAACAGGCACATGAAAAGATGTTCAGCGTCGCTCCTTATCAGGGAAATACAAATCAAAACCACACTCAGGTATCACCTCACGCCAGTCAGAGTGGCCAAAATGAACAAATCAGGAGACTATAGATGCTGGAGAGGATGTGGAGAAACGGGAACCCTCTTGCACTGTTGGTGGGAATGCAAATTGGTGCAGCCGCTCTGGAAAGCAGTGTGGAGGTTCCTCAGAAAATTAAAAATAGACCTACCCTATGACCCAGCAATAGCACTGCTAGGAATCTACCCAAGGGATACAGGAGTACTGATGCATAGGGGCACTTGTACCCCAATGTTCATAGCAGCACTCTCAACAATAGCCAAATTATGGAAAGAGCCTAAATGTCCATCAACTGATGAATGGATAAAGAAATTGTGGTTTATATACACAATGGAATACTACGTGGCAATGAGAAAAAATGAAATATGGCCTTTTGTAGCAACGTGGATGGAACTGGAGAGTGTGATGCTAAGTGAAATAAGCCATACAGAGAAAGACAGATACCATATGGTTTCACTCTTATGTGGATCCTGAGAAACTTAACAGGAACCCATGGGGGAGGGGAAGGAAAAAAAAAAAAAAAAAAAAAGGACGTTAGAGTGGGAGAGAGCCAAAGCATAAGAGACTGTTAAAAACTGAGAACAAACTGAGGGTTGATGGGGGGTGGGAGGGAGGGGCGGGTGGGTGATGGGTATTGAGGAGGGCACCTTTTGGGATGAGCACTGGGTGTTGTATGGAAACCAATTTGTCAATAAACTTCATATAAAAAAAAAAAAATAAAAAAAAAAATAAAATGTATCTGAAACTAGGATACATTAAAATAAAAAAAAAAAAAAAAAAAAAAAAAGAAATTGTGGTATATATACACAATGAAATACTACGTGGCAATGAGAAAAAATGAAATATGGCCTTTTGTAGCAACGTGGATGGAACTGGAGAGTGTGATGCTAAGTGAAATAAGCCATACAGAGAAAGACAGATACCATATGGTTTCACTCTTATGTGGATCCTGAGAAAGTTAACAGGAACCCATGGGGGAGGGGAAGGGAAAAAAAAAAAAAAAAGGACGTTAGAGTGGGAGAGAGCCAAAGCATAAGAGACTGTTAAAAACTGAGAACAAACTGAGGGTTGATCCGGGGTGGGAGGGAGGGGAGGGTGGGTGATGGGTATTGAGGAGGACACCTTTTGGGATGAGCACTGGGTGTTGTATGGAAACCAATTTGTCAATAAATTTCATACATATAAAAAAAATAAAAATAAAAATAAAAAAAATAAATAAAAATTAAAAATAAAATAGAGACAGGAAGATGGCAGCGTAGGAGGACGCTGGGCTCACCGCGCGTCCTGCTGATCACTTAGATTCCACCTACACCTGCCTAAATAACCCAGAAAACCGCCAGAGGATTAGCAGAACGGAGTCACCGGACCCAAGTGCAGACGAGAGGCCCACGGAAGAGGGTAGGAAGGGCGGCGAGGTGGTGCGCGCTCCACGGACTGGCGGGAGGGAGCTGGGGCGGAGGGGCGGCTCGCCAGCCAAGCAGAGCCCCCGAGTCCGGCTTGCAAAAGCGGAGGGGCCTGACGGACTGTGTTCCGACAGCAAGCGCGACTTAGCGTCTGGAAGGTCATAAGTTAACAGCTCTGCTCGGAAAGCGGGAAGGCTGGAGGACAAAGGGAGGGTGAGCTGCGGAGCCCCCGGACGACAGAGCTCAGTTTGGTGGGGAACAAAGGCGCTCGCCAGCGCCATCTCCCCCGCCCATCCCCCAGCCAAAATCCCAAAGGGAACCGTTTCCGGCCAGGGAAATTGCTCGCTCTGCGCAAACACCCAACTCTGTACTTCTGGGGAGCCAAACCTCCGGCAGCGGATCTGACTCCCTCCGGCTGCCACAGGGCCCCTCCTGAAGTGGATCACCTAAGGAGAAGCGAGCTAAGCCTGCCCCCCCTGCCGCCGTGCACCTTGCCTACCCACCCCAGCTAATACGCCAGATCCCCAGCACCACAAGCCTGGCAGTGTGCAAGTAGCCCAGACGGGCCACACCACCCCACAGGGAATCCCGCCCCTAGGAGAGGGGAAGAGAAGGCACACACCAGTCTGACTGTGGCCCCAGCGGTGGGCTGGGGGCAGACATCAGGACTGACTGCGGCCCCGCCCACCAACTCCAGTTATACACCACAGCACAGGGGAAGTGCCCTGCAGGTCCTCACCACACCAGGGACTATCCAAAATGACCAAGCGGAAGAATTCCCCTCAGAAGAATCTCCAGGAAATAACAACAGCTAATGAGCTGATCAAAAAGGATTTAAATAATATAACAGAAAGTGAATTTAGAATAATAGTCATAAAATTAATCGCTGGGCTGGAAAACAGTATACAGGACAGCAGAGAATCTCTTGCTACAGAGATCAAGGGACTAAGGAACAGTCACGAGGAGCTGAAAAACGCTTTAAAGGAAATGCAAAACAAAATGCAAACCACCACGGCTCGGATGGAAGAGGCAGAGGAGAGAATAGGTGAACTAGAAGATAAAGTTATGGAAAAAGAGGAAGCTGAGAAAAAGAGAGATAAAAAAATCCAGGAGTATGAGGGGAAAATTAGAGAACTAAGTGATACACTAAAAAGAAATAATATACGCATAATTGGTATTCCAGAGGAGGAAGAGAGAGGGAAAGGTGCTGAAGGGGTACTTGAAGAAAGAATAGCTGAGAACTTCCCTGAACTGGGGAAGGAAAAAGGCATTGAAATCCAAGAGGCACAGAGAACTCCCTTCAGACGTAACTTGAATGGATCTTCTGCACGACATATCATAGTGAAACTGGCAAAATACAAGGATAAAGAGAAAATTCTGAAAGCAGCAAGGGGTAAACGTGCCCTCACATATAAAGGGAGACCTATAAGACTCGTGACTGATCTCTCTTTTGAAACTTGGCAGGCCAGAAAGAATTGGCACGAGATTTTCAGGGTGCTAGACAGCAAAAATATGCAGCCGAGAATCCTTTATCCAGCAAGTCTGTCATTTAGAATAGAAGGAGAGATAAAGGTCTTCCCAAACAAACAAAAACTGAAGGAATTTGTCACCACTAAACCAGCCCTACAAGAGATCCTAAGGGGGACCCTGTGAGACAAAGTACCAGAGACATCACTACAAGCATAAAACATACAGACATCACAGTGACTCTAAACCCGTATCTTTCTATAATAACACTGAATGTAAACGGATTAAATGCGCCAACCAAAAGACATAGGGTATCAGAATGGATAAAAAAACAAGACCCATCTATTTGCTGTCTACAAGAGACTCATTTTAGACCTGAGGACACCAACAGGCACATGAAAAGATGTTCAGCGTCGCTCCTTATCAGGGAAATACAAATCAAAACCACACTCAGGTATCACCTCACGCCAGTCAGAGTGGCCAAAATGAACAAATCAGGAGACTATAGATGCTGGAGAGGATGTGGAGAAACAGGAACCCTCTTGCACTGTTGGTGGGAATGCAAACTGGTGCAGCCGCTCTGGAAAGCAGTGTGGAGGTTCCTCAGAAAATTAAAAATAGACCTACCCTATGACCCAGCAATAGCACTGCTAGGAATTTACCCAAGGGATACAGGAGTACTGATGCATAGGGGCACTTGTACCCCAATGTTCATAGCAGCACTGTCAACAATAGCCAAATTATGGAAAGAGCCTAAATGTCCATCAACTGATGAATGGATAAAGAAATTGTGGTATATATACACAATGGAATACTACGTGGCAATGAGAAAGAATGAAATATGGCCTTTTGTAGCAACGTGGATGGAACTGGAGACTGTAATGCTAAGTGAAATAAGCCATACAGAGAAAGACAGATACCATATGGTTTCACTCTTATGTGGATCCTGAGAAAATTAACAGGAACCCATGGGGGAGGGGAAGGAAAAAAAAAAAAAGAGGTTAGAGTGGGAGAGAGCCAAAGCATAAGAGACTGTTAAAAACTGAGAACAAACTGAGGGTTGATGGGGGGTGGGAGGGAGGGGAGGGTGGGTGATGGGTATTGAGGAGGGCACCTTTTGGGATGAGCACTGGGTGTTGTATGGAAACCAATTTGTCAATAAATTTCATATATGAAAAAAATAAAATAAAATAAATTTTGTTTAATTGGATCAGAGAGAGCTATATTTAAACTCACACAGCTCTTGCTCAGCATGTCATTTTTTCCAAAGACCCTCCCTTTTACTGCTAATCTATTTTTTTCTGTCTAACTACCGTGATGTTCCCACTCAATCCAAGCCAGAATCCTCATTGTTTACCTCCCTACACCCCAGACATACTTCTGTCTCTGGGCTTTTGACTACACTAAGCCCTCATATTATGATGCTTCTCTTGTTCTAATCCTTCTTTCATGACGCAGCTTAAGTCACTACGTCTTCCAAGATGCTTTACTCAGCAGCTTTAAATCACATTTATCTCTCTCTGAATTTTTACATCTGTTTTGCATTTCCTGTATATTGCTCCACACAATATTATATAAGAATATGCATATTATATTCATATATATATATATATATATAATTGCCTGCATTGGTGGTGTATGACTGAGTCATAGAAGTGGGAACTCCAATACCAGACTGCCTCAGTTCCAAACCAGTTCTACAGCTTAGTAGTTGTGTGTCCTTGTGTACATTACTTAATGTCTCTGTGTGTCTCAGTGTCCTCAAAATCAGGTTAATAATTGTATGCATTACATATGGTTGCTTGGTTAAGTGAATTGATATATATGAACTAGTTAGAATGGTGTCTGGTCCATATAAAGTACCTATTAAATATTAAATATTATGATTATATACATATGCTTTCACATATTTTCTCATTTGATCTGGGAAGAGGTCAAAACATGGATTGTCATCTCCATTTTACAGATGAGTAACTAAAGTTTGAGAGGTTAAGTGACTTGTTGAAAGTCACACAACAAGTAAGCTGTCTTAGGGTTATGGGAGATTAACTATGAAGTAGAGTAGAAAATGCTAAGGTCCATGAGAGAGGGAAGTAAAAGACCCCTGAAAATTTAAAAGTTCTTCTGGCTGGAGGAGAAAGGAAGGCTTGCTGATGGTGATAAGTAAGCAATGAGGAAGGAGTAGGATAGGATTAGTCTTGATAAGAGTCTGTTGAGCTATTCCAAACAGAGGGGGCCCAAGTGGGGTGGGAGTAGATGAGGTGGGGTGTTGTTCCTTATACACTTATACTTGTGATATAGGGGACTTGGGTGGGAGGAGAATGGACTTGAAGAGGAGACACCAGGGCATGATAGTCATGTGGGGATCAGGCAGGAGTAGTTCTGTGGTATAGGGAGGGTTATACTGTGTGGGAGAGGGAGGATGAGAGTCTGCACTGGCAAGTCAAAGCTTTGGACCTATTTTCCAAAATACCTACTTTAAAAATCCATTAATATTTGGCTACTTCATTGAGTTCTTACAACCCTTGATTGATCAGACCTGGCAACTTTATCAGATGAACCAACTGGCCTCTTGTGAAAGGTATGCAGTGTCTACTCAGTTCTGTTTTAAGCTGTAGGGGACTAAGGAGAAAGAGGAATCAAAATATCTTTCCTAAGGAACTTCCAGTCTAAGTAATTGACTTACATGTAATTTGTGGCTGTTGCATGGTGAAATTGTTATTTAATTGATTGTGTTCTATAACTCATGATTGGGGCTATGGGGGAGAGGTAAGAAATGGATGAAGAAACTGCCAAGGGGCATCAGGGCACTGGTTGGGAAAGGTGGTTCAGAAAAAAAGAGGTTAGGAGAAAACCGCCAGAGGATTAGCAGAACGGAGTCACCAGACCCAAGTGCAGAGGAGAGGCCCACGGAAGAGGGTAGGAAGGGCGGCGAGGCGGTGCGCGCTCCACGGACTGGCGGGAGGGAGCCGGGGCGGAGGGGTGGCTCGCCAGCCAAGCAGAGCCCTCGAGTCCGGCTTGCAAAAGCGGAGGGGCCTGACGGACTGTGTTCCGACAGCAAGCGCGACTTAGCGTCTGGAAGGTCATAAGTTAACAGCTCTGCTCGGAAAGCGGGAAGGCTGGAGGACAAAGGGAGGGTGAGCTGCGGAGCCCCCGGACGACAGAGCTCAGTTTGGCGGGGAACAAAGGCGCTCGCCAGCGCCATCTCCCCCGCCCATCCCCCAGCCAAAATCCCAAAGGGAACCGTTTCCGGCCAGGGAAATTGCTCGCTCCGCGCAAACACCCAACTCTGTGCTTCTGCGGAGCCAAACCTCCGGCAGCGGATCTGACTCCCTCCGGCTGCCACAGGGCCCCTCCTGAAGTGGATCACCTAAGGAGAAGCGAGCTAAGCCTGCCCCCCCTGCCGCCGTGCACCTTGCCTACCCACCCCAGCTAATACGCCAGATCCCCAGCACCACAAGCCTGGCAGTGTGCAAGTAGCCCAGACGGGCCACACCACCCCACAGGGAATCCCACCCCTAGGAGAGGGGAAGAGAAGGCACACACCAGTCTGACTGTGGCCCCAGCGGTGGGCTGGGGGCAGACATCAGGACTGACTGCGGCCCCGCCCACCAACTCCAGTTATACACCACAGCACAGGGGAAGTGCCCTGCAGGTCCTCACCACACCAGGGACTATCCAAAATGACCAAGCGGAAGAATTCCCCTCAGAAGAATCTCCAGGAAATAACAACAGCTAATGAGCTGATCAAAAAGGATTTAAATAATATAACAGAAAGTGAATTTAGAATAATAGTCATAAAATTAATCGCTGGGCTGGAAAACAGTATACAGGACAGCAGAGAATCTCTTGCTACAGAGATCAAGGGACTAAGGAACAGTCACGAGGAGCTGAAAAACGCTTTAAAGGAAATGCAAAACAAAATGCAAACCACCACGGCTCGGATGGAAGAGGCAGAGGAGAGAATAGGTGAACTAGAAGATAAAGTTATGGAAAAAGAGGAAGCTGAGAAAAAGAGAGATAAAAAAATCCAGGAGTATGAGGGGAAAATTAGAGAACTAAGTGATACACTAAAAAGAAATAATATACGCATAATTGGTATTCCAGAGGAGGAAGAGAGAGGGAAAGGTGCTGAAGGGGTACTTGAAGAAAGAATAGCTGAGAACTTCCCTGAACTGGGGAAGGAAAAAGGCATTGAAATCCAAGAGGCACAGAGAACTCCCTTCAGACGTAACTTGAATCGATCTTCTGCACGAGATATCATAGTGAAACTGGCAAAATACAAGGATAAAGAGAAAATTCTGAAAGCAGCAAGGGGTAAACGTGCCCTCACATATAAAGGGAGACCTATAAGACTCGTGACTGATCTCTCTTTTGAAACTTGGCAGGCCAGAAAGAATTGGCACGAGATTTTCAGGGTGCTAGACAGAAAAAATATGCAGCCGAGAATCCTTTATCCAGCAAGTCTGTCATTTAGAATAGAAGGAGAGATAAAGGTCTTCCCAAACAAACAAAAACTGAAGGAATTTGTCACCACTAAACCAGCCCTACAAGAGATCCTAAGGGGGACCCTGTGAGACAAAGTACCAGAGACATCACTACAAGCATAAAACATACAGACATCACAATGACTCTAAACCCGTATCTTTCTATAATAACACTGAATGTAAACGGATTAAATGCGCCAACCAAAAGACATAGGGTATCAGAATGGATAAAAAAACAAGGCCCATCTATTTGCTGTCTACAAGAGACTCATTTTAGACCTGAGGACACCTTTAGATTCAGAGTGAGGGGATGGAGAACTATTTATCATGCTACTGGAAGCCAAAAGAAAGCTGGAGTAGCCATACTTATATCAGACAAACTAGACTTTAAATTAAAGGCTGTAACAAGAGATGAAGAAGGACATTATATAATAGTTACAGGGTCTATCCATCAGGAAGAGCTAACAATTATAAATGTCTATGCGCCGAATACCGGTGCCCCCAAGTATATAAAACAATTACTCATAAACAGAAGCAACCTTATTGATAAGAATGTGGTAATTGCAGGGGACTTTAACACCCCACTTACAGAAATGGATAGATCATCTAGACACACAGTCAATAAAGAAACAAGGGCCCTGAATGAGACATTGGATCAGATGGACTTGACAGATATATTTAGAACTCTGCATCCCAAAGCAACAGAATATACTTTCTTCTCGAGTGCACATGGAACATTCTCCAAGATAGATCATATACTGGGTCACAAAACAGCCCTTCATAAGTTTACAAGAATTGAAATTATACCATGCATACTTTCAGACCACAATGCTATGAAGCTTGAAATCAACCACAGGAAAAAGTCTGGAAAACCTCCAAAAGCGTGGAGGTTAAAGAACACCGTACTAACGAATGAGTGGGTCAACCAGGCAATTAGAGAAGAAATCAAAAAATATAGGGAAACAAACGAAAATGAAAATACAACAATCCAAACGCTTTGGGACGCAGCGAAGGCAGTCCTGAGAGGAAAATACATTGCAATCCAGGCCTATCTCAAGAAACAAGAAAAATCCCAAATACAAAATCAAACAGCACACCTAAAGGAAATAGAAGCAGAACAGCAAAGGCAGCCTAAACCCAGCAGAAGAAGAGAAATAATAAAGATCAGAGCAGAAATAAACAATATAGAATCTAAAAAAACTGTAGAGCAGATCAACGAAACCAAGAGTTGGTTTTTTGAAAAAATAAACAAAATTGACAAACCTCTAGCCAGGCTTCTCAAAAAAAAAAAAAACAGAAAAAAAGAGGTTAGGATTTTGATTGGTCTGGGGGAGAGCCAGTACATCAGTATTTTTTAAAGCTTCCCAGGGCATTTTTATGGGCTATAAACCCTTCCCAACTGAAAAGCCATCCATACTTAGAGTCCATTGTATGTGCTGAGAATATTGGCTAGACTTTAACTTGGAAAACAGTGACTTGAAGTATGAATTACCATGTACACTTCTACCTCAGCTTCCTGGGCCTTTGTCTCCCCAGTGGGGAGATAATAGGAATGAAGGAGAGAGTTCAGCTGAAGTAGTTTCAGCTCCTTAGGATGCTGCCGTGGACACATTTGAGCTGTCATTATGAAATGGTAAAACTGGATGTCAAATTAAGATCACTACTATTACCACTACTAATACAACAAATAAGAATATTAATAAACGTGTATGATGCCACCAGGGGGAGTCTGAACTTGGGCACTGTCCTTGCCTTGTGGGCTCACAATTGAAGAGGATCTAAGGACAGTTTCCATGCCTTTCAATATGGGCTCTGGATAGGCAGTTTCCTGGGACTAACCCTTCTCAGTGGGCTGGGTTAGCAGTGCTCTTTTGCACCCCCTTGCACACCATGCAGCATCAGCAAATATCTGCACCTCTCCCAGCCAACCCCACTCCCTTCTCCTGCCTGGTAAATTTCTAGAATGTTGAAGTCAGAAGGATCCTTAGAAGCCACAAAGTCCAACTCCTTTGTTGTATTGAGGGAAATGGGGGCCTCAGAGAGAGATGGGTACTTCACCAGGGTCACACTGGTATAGTCAGGCAAAAACAGGCTGGCTCATATAGGCCAGTGTGTGTTCTTTCCATTGCATCTGCCTCTTACTACTTTCTATCTCTCTATCTCCACCAACTCCTGTTACCTAAGAGAGCATCTGACTGAGACTATGCGTTTCCTCCAGAGCAGTGATTCTCAGTATCAGCAGACCGTCAAAATCCCCTGGGGACCTTAAAAAATACTGATGTACTGGATCTACCTCAGACCAATTGAATCAGCATCTCTGGGGGGTGGGGCGGTATTTTAAAAGGCTCCCTATGTGATTCTAATGTGAAGTCAAGATAAAATAAAACAAGAAAACACTGTTCTAGAGAAAACAAGCCTCATATATGTGAGATCTAAAGGACAGATGCCCAACAAAGCAGGCTTCCCAACCACTGCTCCCTTGATTCTGGGCCATTGTGTCCTTCAGCAAACCCCTAAACCCTGGTATGTGGAGGGCCTAGAAGTTTGGGAATCTGAGTTTCAGAGTCACCCATGCTGCCTTGAGCTCCATTGACCCTCTTGTCATCACCTTTCCCCCTCATCCTAGGCCAGAGGTATTTTATTTCCAGCCTTCTTATTCTTTCTTTACCTATCACAAAAACCTCTGAAGAGACTGCCTGCCTCCAATGGGAAGTCCACTAACAATCTGCCTATTTCTGACTTTTTTTTGAAGACCTTCACACATAAGGCATATATCTTCTCTGGCTCCCTCCAAGGTGCTTGTGTTATCTACAGCCATCCTCCTGGCTACCACCCCATCTGCTTACAGTTCTCACACATAAGCCTACTTCTTAAACACTAGACTTTTAGAGACAGTCAGTACAGAATAGAGAAATAAGAGACACTGAGCACTGGGACCCCTGATGTCTGTTCAGCTTTTTGCCTATTATCTTGCTGGCTCTGGACTAGTAGTTATGTGTAAGTTTGACTTGCCTGGGGATGAGAAGATAGAGATGTATATCTTTTCACACACCACGAAGCAGTTTTTCTTTCTTCAGAAAAGTAAGATTTTGAAATAGTCCAGTAGTAAAGCTAAACATTAGTAAAACTAAATCGACAAAACATCATCTTGCACATACCACATACACCTATTTTCAAATAATCAGGTTGGAAGGGATTATCAATAATTGTTTGGCAACATAGGCATTTTTCTATGTTGTGGTCTTTTAATGCCCTCCCTTAGTCAGATTTCTGCTCCCTCCTCTACCTCCTCCCACCTATGACTCAGTGTCCAGGAATGTGCTTGTTAAATCTCCTGGACTGTTGTTTTGTGAGATTTTTAAATGTAAAATCAAAGCTAGAGATCAATAAAGAAATCCCTTTGGGCCATTGTTGTGGGAGGATAGCATATTCTGTTTACTGCAGTGGGTGGTGGGTGGACTGGGGTACTCAGAAAGCCCAGCTAGGCTCCAATACCTGCCATACCAGAGCCTTTCCTGGATTGCTTCAAGCCAGTTACAGACCTCTGGTCTGGCCTTTGTCTATAATTGAGCCTGACTCTGGTCTTAATCCAGAGTTTCCCCCGACTCCTATCAAGGTCAGAAGCTGAGAGGTATTCTGGGAAGAAGACACTGAGACAGTGGCCTCTGAGTGGCTGGAGCTGAGTTGAAGGCATGGCAATCAGCAGACAGAAATGCAGATTAGTGATGGCCTCCAGTAGAAGCATTTTGCAGAGAGGGATGTGCCCCTGTCAGTTCCTAGTGTTCTAGAAGAGGAAAAACTCACTGAATGTAAAGTCTGTGTCCCCTTCTTACTGGGATTCAGGTTCATTGTGAATTTAGGGGTTCTGCTACTTAGAGCTGTGTGACCATAGGCAAGCGGCTTATATGTATCTTCAGTTTTTTCATCCATCTAGCAGGTACACTAATACCTATCAGTGCAGGTATGTGGAATAATGCAGGTTAGGCGTAATGGTGTGGGGAGGTCAACAAAATGTTAGTTTCATAGCCTTTCCCTATCCTGATTCCAGTAGTCACATCCACTGTTAGAAGAAAACAATTGCTTGTGACACTGTCCAACTCTCACCCCATCTCCTTGGCCATTCTGTTTTGCTCTGTGTTCTCTAGACTTGGGTGATTAGGAGGCTAGAGAAAGCAAAGATAGGGGGTGTCTGAAACAATAAGAGGTTTGTATATTCAGGGCACTTAGAAGGGTGGTTTTTGATTGACAGCTAGCATGGATGGTATGAACATGTTAGCTCATGACAGAAGGCAGGGTCATGGAAGGAAAGAGCCACACCTCAAGTAGGTGTGACTTTAGTGCTTCAGGCAGAGGGTCTCTGGTCTGTCACTTCCTATTTTTCCTCTCTAGAGATTCAAGGCCCTAGCTGGGAGTATGGGTATGGGAAAGCACCTGCAGCTGGGCAAAGAAGGGATATAGTAGAAGCTAAAGGTGCAGTTCTGTAGCACCCAAGAGAATGTGCCTTGCAGACCTCCAACTACAAAGAGCACAACTGACCAATTGAGCATAATTGAGCCTTGGCTGCTATGCTCTGAAATTCATCCCAGCATTTGCACTGAGGCATCTACTACAAGAGACACTAAGGTAGGCCCATTCCTGGGAGACAAAGAAATCCCCTGACAACTGCTTTTGGCTTCATCAATCCCTGTTGGCCTTACCAAACGTTCCTTAGAGTGCAAGGCAGACTAGGACACTTTCACCCAGCCTTCCCTCCCTCTCTCTTTTGTTCAGAGTCAAACTGATATAGTCTCACAGCTCTCCTAATCTTCCCAGACTCCTTCTCCATTTACTTTCATTTTCCTTAATAAATCCTTGCATATTTAATCCCATTTTATTATCTAATACTTGGAGGACCCAGACTAACACAAGTTCTGAGCAATGTGAAATCTAATACATTGTCCTGGAGTCTGGACCTATCCATACCCAGGGTCCTGTGTAATGAGAAGCCATGGGCTATCCTTAGATATGTTTCTAAACAACATGTTTCTAAACATTGGAGAAAAATTCCTAGGGTTTAGAGATACTTTGTGAGTGATTGAAATTTATTACCTTGCTTTAATCCAGTATTTCAGATAATTTTCTCTCTTTGTTTTCAGTGTTCTCTGTGTCTTATATGTCTTCATATGTAAGAGGATCTTTCTTTTTTATTGAGGTTTAATTGACATAACATTATATTAGTTTCAGGTGCACATGTAATGATTTAATACATTGCAAAATAATCACCATAATAAGTCCAGTTAGCATCCATTACAATACATAGTTACAATTTTTTTTCTTATTGTGAGAATTCAAGATCTACTCTTCTAGCTCCTTTCAAATATTCAATACAGTATTATTAGCTATAGTCACCATGCTGTATAGTACATCCCCATAGCTTATTTATTTTATAATTGGAAATTTGTACCTTGTGATCCTATTCACCCATTTTGCCCACCTCCACCTCAGGCAACCACCAGTCTGTTCTCTATATTCATGAGCTTGGGGGGTTTGTTCATTTTTTTGAGATTCCACATATAAGTTAGGTCATATGGTATTTATCTTTTTCTGTCTGACTTATTTCACTTGCATAATACCCTCAAGGTCCATCCATTTTGTCACAAATGGCAAGATTTTGCAGAAAGATTTTCTTTAGTATAGGTATTGTGTTGCCTAAGAGGCATTCATTTCATCTTGATCTCCATTGCCACTGACAAATTGTATTACCTTGGACAAGTCCCTACACTCTCTATGATCTTCCCTTTCTGGGCCTCAGTTCTTATTTTTTGTGACTTCTACTTTTTTTTTCTGTTTACTCAGACTTTTCTTATCCAAATTGTGGTGTTCAGGTTCTAAAGAACAACAATGTGTTGGAAAAGGAGTGTGTGTGTGTGTGTGTGTGTGTGTGTGTGTGTGTGTGTGACAGAGGTGGGAGAAGACATCTCCTTCTTGCAGCTTGTTTCCAGCTTTTCTTGGCAATTCCTTCGAATGCAGTGCTAAGTAACACACATGGTGACCTACTTTTGTAAGAAGCCTGTTTTTGGAGTTACAATCTTCTTTACCTTGCTGCTTGGCCTGGGTTGGGTCTGCAATAAATGTCAGGTACAGATGTATGGAACATAGGATGTGTGGCTCTGGTATCATCAACAAATTAAAGAAATTATAAGATTGAAAGGCATCTGGCTCTCAGGTATATGTTGCTAGAAACCACCCCAGAAATTTGAAACTTAATCACCTCTAACTCCTTCTATGAGAGATTCAGCCTTAATCTCATCTCCGGCTTTTTCTGGAGAGGCTATGATGGTATGTTCCAAGCTCCTGATTTCTCTAAATCTTACCTTGTCCCCTACAGTGGCCTTTCTTCTCTCCTACCCTCAGTAGAGTGTCTCTTCCTGAGCCCTTCAGCCCAGTCCAGGCCAGCTCCTTTTATAGCTACTGCTTCCCCTTGAATTCCCTCTTCCTGTCTTTTCCCCCTAGTGGAAGAAACCCCACCTCTGTTGACCCAGTATCTTTGAAGAGGGTCTGGAGCTGCCCCTCTGAGTTTGGGTGGAGCCCCTTGTTGGCATCCAGAGAACGAATGGGAATCAAGATTGTTTGTGCTTTCTAGTTCCCAGGCTCTTTGGGGGCTTGAAGTTCTCTTCATCGGTGGTGGTACTTGTACTGAGGTACTGGTTTCCTGTGTTGCTTCCTTACTGCTAGTGTTTCACCAAGAGCTTTTGATTCAAATTTGGTGTCCTTATCCCAGCATGTCACAGCTTCATCACTGAGTGAGGCTGCTGCTGATCTGTTGAGAATGAACTGCTTCAGGAGGCAGAGGGAAGGTTCACAGGCTTGGAAGATGCTGGCCAAAGAGAAATAGGACTAAACAAGGGACAGGGAAGCTGTTGTGCTTGGGAATAGTGTAGCAGGAATTCATTAAGGGTTCAAGACACTTGAAAGATACTGAAGAGAAAATCCCCTCAAAATAAAAGCCATTCAGAAACACCACCCACAGGCACAATACAAGGACCTGTCTTAGTACTCCCCAAATACTTGGAACACCAACTTCTGCTTCTGTGAGACCATGTGCAGTTCTCTTCACCTCTTCATGGCTCAATTTCCCCACCTATCAAATGAAAGGATTGTGCTCTATCATCTTTTAGGACAGATAGTAAGAAAGTAGCTAACCTGGGAAAGAGGACATCTGTACAACTCCAGAGATTATTTAGTACCCTTTAGGGACTATAGCAGAAAGAGAAGATAAATGAAAAATATCAATGGAGGTTCCAGTATCATGGCAAGCACCCACATAATATCAGTGCATCCCTGCTTTTATATGATGTATATAATGTGTTCCAGTGTAAGATTGCAATTGGAAAGGAAAAGTGGTTCCATGAATTTAGAAACACTTTAAACTTTCTAACTTCTAGCTCTGAGTCTGGAAAAGCAAGCATTTAGTGTTTGTAGCTTCTGTAATGGTGACAGAAATAGAGAAGAGAATTGGATATTGAGTTAGCCCAACAGCATTTGGTATAATTAATTTTTGCTCTAAATCTAATTAATTTTTTTACAGCTTATAAAGGTGTAATTGATGTACGATTAACTACACATATTTAAAGTGTATAATTTGGTAAATTCTGACACATGTACATATTCATGAAGTCATTGCAATAATTTAGGTAATGAACCTATCACTCTCAAAAGGTTCTTCATGCCCTCGTGCAGTACGTCTCTTTCCACCACTATCTCCAAGCAACCACCAATCTATGCTCTGTTACTATAGATTAGTTGGCATTTTTTAGAGTTTTATATAAGTTGAATTATACACCAGTCGTTGCCAAAAGGAAGGGGGATGGAAAGATAGGTAAAATGGTGAAGGGAATTAAGCAGTATAAACTTCCAGTTACAAAATAAATGAATTATGGGGACAAAAAGTACAGCATAAGGAATATAGTCGATAATATTGGAATATACTTATTGTGGTGAACATTCTGTAATGTATATAATTGTTGAATTACTATATTGTATACCTGAAACTAATTTAATATGTCAACTATACTTTAATTAAAAATTTTATCTTTTTTCTTTTTTTTTTATATATATATGAAATTTATTGACAAATTGGTTTCCATACAACACCCAGTGCTCATCCCAAAAGGTGCCCTCCTCAATACCCATCACCCACCCTCCCCTCCCTCCCACCCCCCATCAACCCTCAGTTTGTTCTCAGTTTTTAACAGTCTCTTATGCTTTGGCTCTCTCCCACTCTAACCTCTTTTTTTTTTTTTCCTTCCCCTCCCCCATGGGTTCCTGTTAAGTTTCTCAGGATCCACATAAGAGTGAAACCATATGGTATCTGTCTTTCTCTGTATGGCTTATTTCACTTAGCATTACACTCTCCAGTTCCATCCACGTTGCTACAAAAGGCCATAATTAAAAATTTTAAAATAAATAAGAGAGTCATGCAGTATGTGTTCTTTTTGTCTAGAGATTCTTCCACTCATCATAATTATTTCAAGATTCAAAATAGGGGTGCCTGGGTGGCTGAGTTTGTTGAGTGTCTGACTCTTGATTTCTGCTCAGATCATGATCTCATGTTCATGGGATCAAGCCCTACATCGGGCTCTGTGCTGACAGCATGGAACCTGCTTGGGATTCTTTCTCTCCCTCTGCCCCTTCCCTGCTCTCTCTCTCTCTCAAAATAAATAAATAAACATTAAAAAAATAAAGTGTTGGGGCGCCTGGGTGGCGCAGTCGGTTGAGCGTCCGACTTCAGCCAGGTCACGATCTCGCGGTCCGGGAGTTCGAGCCCCGCGTCAGGCTCTGGGCTGATGGCTCAGAGCCTGGAGCCTGTTTCCGATTCTGTGTCTCCCTCTCTCTCTGCCCCTCCCCCGTTCATGCTCTGTCTCTCTCTGTCCCAAAAATAAATAAACGCTGAAAAAAAATAAATAAATAAATAAAATAAAAAAAAAATAAAGTGTTTGTAAATATATTGTTACTTTTTACTGCCAAGTAGTATTCCATTGTATGGATATAATAACACAGTTTGCTTATTCTTTCACTTGTTAATGGATATTTTGGTTGTTTTCAATTTTAGATTTATAAATAAAGCTGTTATGAACAGTTATGTATAAGTCATTTACAAGTACCTTTTAATTTAATTGATGAATTTCATTTTCAGAATATTTTTTTAAGAAACTGACTTGGCAAATGTTGCATTTGTGTTTCTCTTTTGTACTCAAGGTTATTTTTGGCATTTTTGTTGTTGTTGATGTTTTACATCCTTTTGATATTATTACACATTGTTGACCCTACAGTAACACTTCCCCAAGCATAGGGAATGGGTGTCTGAAAACCCACACAGGGAGAATTTCAGTTGAAAACTTAAGACTCTTGTATAAAAAGGTTTCTTGGGGAAAATGAGAGGCAAAGCCCTTGTAAATATTTTATATTTAGTAAAACAAACCAATAAATATAACACCAAATAAAGACAGTACTAATTCCTTTTTAAACCCACTGGCCTAGACAAAGCTTAGGGTCTTCACTCATATAGGAGAGACTGGATATCCATGAATGGAACAGGGCACAGGATCCTAAAATAGTGTCAGACCTATTGCTCTGCCATTGAGCCAGAAAATATGGCAACACAGACGACACTGGCCTTCAGGGCTTGGCTGGCACATGGCCAGCAAGCAGCTGTTGTTCAGGAAAGGGGTTTGGAGATGAATTACATGATGTGCATCTGTTAACAGGACAGGATATGAGGTCTATCTCATGTCTTCCTTCCAGGCCTCCCCAAGGAAATGGCCACACTTTTATTTCATCCCTATTTTATTTTAGTTTATATTTCCTTAATAAAATTTAAAATGCACACATGGAACTATTTGGAAACCAACAGTGACTCTCAGGCCCAGAAATAGTGTGACTTAAGGAGATTTCGCCACAGTGTGGGCAGCCTGGAGTGGGGAATCCAAGCACAAAATCTTTGCCCTAGAGTCTGGAGTCCCTTCATATGTCCTTGAGAATGAATTACTGCAAAGAAAGACAAGAGCAAAGCCCTTCAGAAAGCATTGACTCATCAGCTGCTGCAACTCCACAGGTTCTTGCTGCCCTTGCCACCCTTCAGATTCTTCCCCTGGGCCTTGAGACCACTCAGGTCAGCTTGAACAGTATTTCACTATGCTGGGCTGCCAAGAAGGCTGGGGGTGGAACTCAGCCCATCCTGTAGGTTGGAGTTAGTGTTTCAGCACCAGGGCAGTCCCCACTGCCAGACAGGAAAGGGCTGGAGAAAGACCTAGTAAAGAACACACTGCAGTTTTCTTCCTCAGCCAACCCCTATCTTTTAGTGACAATTCCACAGAGATGGGATGCATTGTTCTTGGCTTGCTGCAAGATTCTGGGCAATGAACAAAGCAATCAGGAGGCAAGATAAAGATGAGGAGGGGACTGAAGGGAAGGTAGTGAAAGGTATCTGGACCAGGAGCCCCAGGGCTGCCCAGGTGACTGACTGATCTGCTTACAAACATTAGAACTTCCCCTCTCCGGCCCTCCCAGACCCCAGGGAATGTGGACTGCTTTGCTTTCCCAGATCAAGAAGAACATTATGTCCTTATCTTGTGGGAGAGGGCTGGTCAATACCACCTCCAAGAAAAGATGAGAAAGGAACCAAGAGAACCGCAAACTCAGCAGGCAATGCCCTTGAGGGAAACCTAGGAAGAACAGTACAGGCTCCATCCAGAGCCCCAGGGTTCCAGGAGTCCAGATGCGCGGTGGATGTTGACTCCATGCTCTCTCATCAATGTTCATAGCCCTGGTGTTTAGGGCTAGTGTGAACTTTAACTTTCATTATCTTTATGATCTTTCTCTAGACCTGGCTCCTCAAAAGCTATGAAAAAGCTGCTCAGGTGACAGAATTCTTCACCCCTTTCCCTGACTCCCCACTTGTCATTCCTCTCACCTGAATGTGTTTTATCTGCAGACCCATGCTTATTCTAAGGCTCTCATGCTTTGTGCCTCTTTTTGCCACGGAGAAATTGATCTATTATGCCTATTGAAAACAAAGTTGCCCTTCCCTGAATTACTTTACCAAGCTCCATCCCATCCATAGTTGCTCTGATTGCCAGTTCAATGACTTTAGGGGTACAATAAAACTCTCACCTGGTTAAAGGCATCTTGGAGTTTTGACACTTGTGGTTTGGGTTGAGACCGTGATGTCCCAATCTAAGTTACAGTTGCCATAAGTTTAACATGGTCCAGAAACCCATGGCTTTGTCATAATACTCAGTAATTAGTGATGTGGCCTTAGAGAGGTTTTAGACTTTTTAGCCCCGGTTCTAGTTTTTTTTTTTTTTTTTTTGGCCCAATTCTGTCAACCCAGATCACTTTAAGTCCACATAACAAATCAAGCCAGACACTTTCCTGGCAAAACGGATGGATTTCTTTCAATTCAACAAATCTTTCCTCAGTACTTTATTTTGGGGGAACAGGCAATCCTGGAGAGAAGTGGAGTAGAGAAAACAGGGTTCTGGCTAGTACTTAGGAGACCTAGGCTCAAGATCTGACAGAACCAAACTCACTATGTGACATCAGACAAGTTACTACTATTCCTTGGATCTCTGTTTCTTCATGAGTAAAATTAAATGTTTGGATTCTGTCAGCAGTTCCCAAATTTTTTACCCTTCAAAATATTTCCCCTCCTGAGCCATGTATTTATCAAGATTTTGTTTACCAATAAATATATTGATTAAATAATAATTTATTTCCTCATCTTATTAGCCTAAATCATAACTGCCAACCAGAACTTCTGACCAATAAAGATAATGACTGTTATAGCCAAAAAAAACCTTCACAATTTAGTGAGCATGTGCCACATGTCACCTTATCCTGGGTCAATTGAAAAATTCTTTAAGGGTTTGGGATTTATTCAAAGACTTCTCTCTTTCTACTCTGTTTTTACTACCTTCTACCACTCTTAGAAGCTGCTGGAGTACATGCTCACTATGCTCCCATCAGCCCTATGGATGCCCCAGGGAATCAACCCCTGCTTCCTTTGCCTGCTCCACCCCTACTTACTGCCTCCAAACTTGGACCCTCAGCTTCTGTGACACTGCCATACTAGCCTTCTAAACCATAGCTCTTTTGTGGGGTGGTAAACCTACTTTTCTGGGTTATTTCTCCTCAATTTTAAGGCCTCTATGAAGTACAGATAGGAATCCAGAAACCTCTTAAAGATAAGCACAAAGGACCAAGACAAGGATCCTCACTATAGTTTTACCATGCCTGAACTCCAAGGCCCTTTTGGTCTGACTGGCATCTTCAGTGGACTGTTCAGATTGTTAATGAAGGGTATGCTTCCTAGTGGTTCTTGTCTGAGCCCAAAACAATATGTTCTCCTGAGATTTGAAGACACAGAGAGCACAGGAAAATATGAAGTACATTTTGGATTTGAAAGTGGAAAAAAAAAAAAGAAAGTGGAATGTTCCTAAGGGGAGATTGGGACAGTTCCCACCTTTCTCAGGCTGAACTAGATCACTATATACCCAGGTAGCTCCCAGCCAGAGATAGAGGTCTAAGGCCCTCTGAGGGTCTATCCCTCTTCTTTGTCTTCCTGCACTCCTCTATCTTTGCCCCTTCTCTGCTCACTTAGGCTTAATTCAATTTAAAGAGAGCTAAGCTGGAAAGTGATAAGGACCCTTAGAGAAATTCTTTTCACAACTCTTCATGATATAGATGGAGAAATGGTGACGTGGAAGAGTAAGGGACTTGATTTAGGCCACATAGCAGATTAGTGGTAGAGCTGGGAACTGGAGTCTAGGGCTAAGGGTGTAAGGGAAGTTTCCAAAACAAAGAGGATATCTTAAATTATGTGGAGGGTGGCATGCAGGAAGGAGGTCAAGACCTATAACCTGGACTTTATGGCCACCTCTAGGGTTGGTTTGTTGTTTACCTGGTAAGCTTCCGGCACAGGAACCAAGGTATCTCTCAGAAACAAAAATGCTACCTCTGAGTAATTATTTTGGAGCTTGAAGACTGTGCACATGTAACTTTTCAAAAATAAAATCCTAGTATAGACAAGACCCTGTGGGAACAAGGCTCAGGGCAAGCCCTCAAGGAGGCAGCTCAGACAAGACAATTGAGAAAGTCCCCAGTGATAGCCTTTGCAGGCAACAGTTTGCAAAATCCTAGCTGGTATTCTTGCCTCCTTTCATATATTCTACAGGTTGATTATTGTCGGAGCATGTTCCATAAAATGGAAATCTGATTTTTTCAGTCCCCAGCACAAAACTACTCATGAATCCCCATTAACTTGGTGAGATTAGATCCAAACTCCTGAGTATATCATTCAAGTTCCCAGGTTACTTCCCCAGGCTCATCTTCCACCTAACACCTATCTATACCACCCACACCTGCCTTCTTCATTCACATCATATCATTCATATTTCACACCATATTATTAATATTTTGTTCATGCTTTTTCATTAGCTTAAACTGCCTTTCTTTATTTTGTGATTCTTTGATTATTCTTCATGGATCTACCCAAAGATTATCTTTTGTTCTGTTAAGCTTTTAAAAATAACAACTTGAGACAAAATTCAGATGCCATATATTCAGCCCACTTAAAGTATAGAATTCAGTGTTTTTTAGTACATTTACAGAATTGTGCAACCATCATCACAATCAATTTTAGAACATTGTTATCTCCCAAAAACAAACTTATGCCTTTTAGCTATTACCCCCCAATTTTCTCATACTCCCCATTCCAGCCCTAGGCAACGCTAATCTACTCTTTGTCCATATGTCTTTACATGTTCTAAAACATTTCATATAAATGTAAAAGATGTGGTCCTTTTTTTACTGGCTTATTTCACCTGGCAAAATGTTTTTTCTTTAAGTTTATTTATTTTAAGAGATAGAGCAAACATGATAGATAGGGGCAGAGAGAGAGGTAGAGAGAGAGAATCCCAAGCAGGCTCCACACTGTCAGCATGGAGCCTCACACCAGGTCAATCCCATGAACTGTGAGATCATGACTTGAGCCAAAATCAAAGAGTCTGAGCCACCCAGGTGCCCCTGGTAAAATGTTTTTTCAGATTTTTCTATGTTGTAGCATTTATTACTTTTTGTGGTAAAATAATATTCCACCATATGGTTATATCACATTCTGTTTATCCATTCATCAGTTTATGTACATTTGGGTTGTTTCTACTTTTTGGCTATGAACATTTGTATTCCATCTTGTTTTGTTTTGTTTTGCTTTTGTTTTTTGGAGACATATGTTTTCATTTGTCTTGGGTATATACCTAGGAGTACAATTGTTGGATTATATGGTAACTCTATGTTTGACACTTTAAGGAACTGCCAAAATATTTTCCGAAGAAACTGAACCATTTTACATCCCCACCAGCAATGCACGAGGATTTCAATTTCTCCACATCCTCACCAACATTTGTTATTTTCTTTTTAAATTATTTTTTACACTCTAAATTTTATTTATATTTTTTATTTTCCTTTTTAACTGTTATTATTATTACTATTACTATTATTATTATTATTATTATTATAACCATCCTAGTGGGTGTGAAGTGCCATCTCATTTTGATTTTGATTTGCAGTTCCCTAATGATGTTTGGCATCTTTTCATATGCTTATTGATGTTGGGCATCTTTTCAAATACTTATTGTCCTTTCACATATCTTCTTTGGAGAAATGTTTATTCAAATATTTTGTCTGACTTAAAAAAAGCTATTTTTTGAGCAGTTTTAGGTTCATAGCAAAATTGAGTGGAAGATACAGAAATTTCTCATATTTTTCCTGCTCTACCATATGCATAGCCTCCCCTGCTATGAACATCCCAAAGTGATACATTTCAAGGAACAATCAATGAACCTACACTAACACATTATTAGCAGTCAAAGTCCATATTTTACATTAGGTTCACTCTTCATGTTGTACATTCTATGAGCTCTGACAAATATCAAACTCCACCATTATAATATCCCCCCTTATACAGAATATTTTCACAGCCTTAAAAATCCTCTGTGCTCTCTACCTATTCCTCTCTCCCTCCCTCTGAACCCTGGCAAAACCTGATCATTTTACTGTCTCCACAGTTTTGCCTTTTGCAGAATGTCACATAGTTGGAATTATATGGTATATAGCTATTTCAGATTGGCTTCTTTCACTTAGTAATATGCATTTCACTTAGTAACATGTCTTGATAGCTCAATTCCTTTTTAGTGTTGAATGATATTCCATTATCTGAATGTACAACAGTTTGTCAGTTCACCTGCTACAGGACATCTTGGTTGGTTCCAAGTTTAGGCAATTATGAATAAAGCTGCTATTAAAAATTGTGTGCAGGGGCACCTGGGTGCCTCAGTTGGTTGAGCCTCTGACTTTGGCTCAGGTCATGATTTCACAGTTTGTGGGTTTGAGCCCCGCATCAGGCTCTGTGCTGACTGCTTGCTCAGAGCCTGGAGACTGCTTCAGATTCTCTGTCTCCTTCTCTCTCTGCCCCTCCCCTGCTCATGCTTTGTCTCACTCTGTTTCTCAAAAATAAATAAATGTAGAATAATTGTGTGCAGATTTTTGTGCAGACATAGGTTTTTTGACTCATGTGGCTAAATACAAGGAGCTTAATTGGGGGATCATATGGTTAGATGATATAGTTGTGTAGGAAACTGCTAAAATGTCTTCCAAAGTGGCTATACCATTTTGCATTCCCACCAGTAGTGAATGAGAATTCCTAATGCTCCACATCCTCACCAGCATTTGGTGTTGTCAGTGTTTTGGATTTGGGCCATTCTTACAGAAGTGTAGAGGTATTTCATTGTTGTTTTCATTTGCAATTCACTAATGACACACGATGTGGAGTATCTTTCCATATGCTTATTTGCCATCTGTATATCTTCTTTGGTGAGGTGTCCATTAAGATCTTTTGCCCATTTTTAAAGACATGAATAGACACTTCCCCAAGGAAGACATCCAGATGGCCAACAGACACATGAAAAAATACTCACTATCACTCATCATCAGGGAAATACAAATGAAAACCACAATGAGATACCACCTCACACCTGTCAGAATGACTAATATTAACAACTCAGGCAACAACAGATGTTGATGAGGATGCAGAGAAAGGGAAACACTTTTGTACTGCTGGTGGGAATGCAAACTGGTACAGCCATTCTGAAAAGTAGTGTAGATGTTCCTCAAAGAGTTAAAAATAGAACTACCCTACAACCCAGCAATTACACTACTAGGTATTTGTCCAAAGGATACAGGAATGCTGATTTGAAGGGGCACATGTGCCCCAATGTTTATAGCAGCACTATTAACAATAGCCAAAGTATGGAAAGAGCTCAAATGTCTATTGATGGATGAATGGAAAAAGATGTGGTGTATACACACACACACACACACACACACACACACACACACACAATGGAGTTTTAATTCAGCAATCAAAAAGAATGAAATCTTGCCATTTGCAACTACATGGATGGAACTAGAGGGTATTATGCAAAGCAAAATTAGTCAGAGAAAGACAAATATCATATGACTTCACTCATATGAGGACTTTAAGATACAAAACAGATGAACATAAGGGAAGGGAAACAAAAATAATATAAAAACAGGGAGGGGGACAAAAACTCTTAAATACAGAGAACAGAGGATTTCTGGAAAGGTGGGAGGGGAATGTACTAAATGGGTAAGGGGAATTAAGGAATCTACTCCTGGAATCATTGTTGCACTATATGCTAACTAACTTGGACGTAAATTTTAAAAAATAAATAAATAATAAAAGTGCGAAAAAAAGATCTTTTGCCCATTTTTTAAATTGGGTTATTTATTTTCTTATTTTTGATATGCCTTCTACAAATATTTTCTCCCAGTCTGTGACTTGTTTTCTCATTCTTGTGAATGTCTTTTGCAGATTAGAACTTTTTTAATTGTAATGAAGTACAGTTTATCAATTCTTTTATGGATCATAACTAAAAATCCATTACCATACCTAAGGACATCTAAATTTCCTTCTATGTTATTTTCTAGGAGTTTAAGAGTTTTGCATTTTGCATTTAAGTCTGTGATTAATTTTAAGTTAATTTTTGTGAGGAATGTAAGGTCTGTGTCTAGATTCATCTTTTTTTGCATACGGATGTCCAGCTGTTCTAGCATCATTTGTTAATAAGACTATCTTTGATCCATTGTATTGTCTCTGCTTCTTTGTCAAAGATCAGTTGACTATACTTAGGTGGGCCTATTTCAGGGCTCTGCTGATCAATTTGTATGTTCTTTCACCAATACCATACTGTCTTGATTACTGTAGCTTAATAGTAAGTAAGCTTTGAAGTTGGGTAGTGTCAATCCTCCAACTTTGTTCTTTTCCATCGATATTGCTTTTAAAAGATAAAAAAAAGTAATTTTATTATTGAATAAGTATTAAACAAGACTATGATGCCTGCATCACAGGCAATTGACTAAGAGACTGAAAAGACAGAAAGAAAAGTTGTTCTTTTATATAGCCAAGCAGATACAACCATTATATGCTTTTTCTCAAGATAATAACTAGTCCTCAAATAAGAGGACTTGACAACACCATTTGTGACACAGAGTTCTTCCAAACTTTTCTTGGCAATTGGGGTATACTCTTTCATAATATATTGGCTATTTGGGGTCTTTTGCCTCTCCATATAAACTTCAGAGTCATTTTGTCAATAAACACAAAATAACTTGCTGGGACTTTAATTGAAACTGTGTTGATCAAGTTGGAAGAATTGACATCTTGACAATATTGAGTGTTCCTATCCATGAACATGGAATATCTCTCCAGTTGTATAATTATTTTACTTCTTTCATCAGTTTCATAGTTTTCCTTATATAGCTCTTATACATGTTTTTTAGATTTATACCTAGGTATTGCATTTTGAGGGGTGATAAAATGAATGAGATTGGGCTTTAATTTCAATTTCATTTGTTAATTTCAGTATATAGGAAAGTGATTGATTTTGTATATTAACTTAGTACCCTGAAACATTGCTCTAATTTGTTATTAATTCCAGGAATTGTTTTTAGGCCACTTTTTTTCATTTTTATTTAAATTACAGTTAGGTAACATACAGTATAATATTAGTTTCAGGTATAGAATTTAGTGCTTCATCACTTACATAAAACACCTGGTGCTCATCACAGTAAGTGCCCCCTTAATACCCATCACCCATTTAACCAATTCCCATCCCCACCTCCCTCTAGCAACTCTCAGTTTGTTCTCTACATTTAAGAGTCTGTTTTATGGTCTCCTCTCTTTCTCCCCACCCCCATGTTTAACTGTTTTGTTTATTTAATTCTACTTATGAGAAATCATGGTATTTTTCTCTGACTTATTTCACTTAGCATAATACTCTCCATCTCCATCCACATTGTTGCTAATGGGAAGATTTCATTTTTTTATGGCTGATATATGATATATATCCATTCACCAGTCAATGGACATTTGGGCTCTTTCCATAATTTGGTTATTGTTGGTAATGCTGCTAAAACATAAGGGTACATGTATCCCTTCGAATCAGTATTTTTTTATCTTTGGAGTAAATATCTAGCAGTGTAATTTCTGGATCATATGGTAGTTCTATTTTTTTTTCTTTTTTAACTTTTAGAGGAACCTCCATACTGTTTTCCAAAGTGGCTGCACCAGTTTGTATTCCCACCAACTATGTAAGAGGGTTCCCCTTTCTACACATCCTCACCAACATCTGTTTCCTGAGTTAATTTTAGTCATTCTAACAGGTGTGAGGTGGTATCTCATTAAAGTTTTGATATGTATTTCCCTGATGATGAGTGATATTGAGCATCTTTTCATGTGTCTGTTAGCCATCTGGATGTCTTCTTTGGGAAAGTGTCTATTCATGACTTCTTCCCATTTCTTCACTGGATTATTTATTTTTTGGGTGTTGAGTTTGCTAAGTTCTTTATAGATTTTGGTTACTAACCCCTTATGAGATATGGCATTTGCAAATATCTTCTCCCATTCTGTAGATTGCTTTTTAGTTTTGTTGATTATTTCCTTCACTGTGCAGAAGTTTTTACCTTGATGAAGTCCCGATAGTTTTATTTTTCCTTTTGTTTCCCTTGCCTCAGGAGACATATCTAGTAAGGAGTTTCTATGGCCAATGTGAAAGAGGTTATTGCCTGTGTTCTCTTCTAGGATTTTGATGGTTTCCTGTCTCACATTTAGGTATTTCATCAATTTTGAATTTATTTTTGTGTATGGTGCAAGAAAGTGGTTCAATTTCATTTTTTTGCATGTTGCTGTCTAGTTTTCCCAGCACCATTTGCTGAAGATACTGTCTTTTTTCTGTTGAATATTCTTTCCTGCCTTGTCGAAGATTGAACATATAGTTGTGGGTTCATTTCTGGGTTTTCTATTCTGTTCCGTTGATCTATATGTCTACATTTGTGTCAGTACCATACTGTGTTGATCACTACATCCTTGTAATAAAATTTGAAGTCTGGAATCGTGATGCTTTCTGCTTTGCTTTGCTTTTCAGGATTGCTTTGGCTATTTGGGGTCTTTTGGGGTTCCATAAAAATTTTAGGATTGTTTTTTCTATCTCTGTGAAAAATGCTGGTGGTATTTTGATAGGGATTGCATTAAATGTGTAGATTGCTTTGGGTAGTATAGATATTTTAACAATATTTGTTCTTCCAACCCATGAGCATGGAATGTCTTTCCATTTCTTTGTGTCATCTTCAATTTTTTTCACCAGTGTTCTACAGTTTTCAGAGTACAGGTATTTCACCTCTTTGGCTCAGTTTATTCCTAGGTATCTTAAGGTTTTTGCTGCAATTATAAATGGGACTTATTCCTTGGTTTATCTTTATGCTGCTTCATTATTGGTGTATAGAAATGCAACAGATTTCTATACATTGATTCTATGTCCTGAGACTTTACTGAATTCACTTATCAGTTTTAGTAGTTTTTTGGTGGAGTCTTTCAGGTTTTCTATATACAGGGTCATGTCATCTGCAAGTAATGAAAGTTTTACTTCCTTCTTGCTGATTTGGATAAAATTTTTTTGTGTTTTGTTTGTCTGATTGCTATGGCTAGGACTTCCAGTACTATGTTAAATAAGAGTGGTGGGAGTGGACATCCCTATCTTGTTCCTGACTGTAGAGGAAAAGCTCCCAGTTTTTCCCCACTGAGGATTATGTTAGCTATAGATTTTTCATATATGGCCTTTACTATTTTGAGTTATATTCCTTGTAAATCTGCTTTGTTGTGGCCTAAAAAAAAGGTTTATTTATTTTGAGAGAGAGCAGGAGAGCAGCAGAGAGAAAGAGAATCCCAAGCAGGCTCTGCACTGTCAAGTGCAGAGTCCAGTGAGGGACTTGATATCATGAAAATGAGATCATGACCTGAGAAAAAAATCAAGAGTCAGATGGATGTTCAATTGATTGAGCCACCCAGGTGCCCTGTGGATTTTTATCATGAATGGATATTGTGCTTTGTCAAATGCTTCTCTGCATCTATTGAAATGATCACATGTCCTTATTCTTTTATTAATGTGGTATAACACGTTAATTGATTTGTGAATATTTGCAACCCAGGAATAAATCCCACTTCATTGTGGTGAATGAGTTTTTTAATGTATTGTTGGATTCAGTTTGCTAGTATTTTATTGAGAACTTTTGCATCCATGTTCATCAGGGATATTGGCCTGTAGTTCTTTTTTTTAATTATGTCTTTATCTGGTTCTGATATCAGGGTAATGCTGGCCTCATAAAATAAATTTAGGAGTTTTACTTCCTGTTCTATTTTTTGAATAGTTTGAGAAAAATAGGTATTAAGTCTTCTTTAACTGTTTGGTAGAATTCACCTGAGAAGCTATCTTGACCTGGACTTTTGTATGTTGGGAGATTTTTGATTACCAATTCAATTTCTTTGTAAATTACATGTCCATTCAAGTTTTCTATTTCTTCCTCTTTCAGTTTTGGCAGTTTATATGTTTCTAGGAATTTATCCACTTTTTCCATGTTGTCCAATTTGTTGGCATATAGTTTTTCATAATATTATCTTATAATTGTTTGGGTTTGTGTGGTATTGTTTGTTCTCTCCCTTCTCATTTGTGATTTCATTATTTTGGGTACTTTCTCTTTTCTTTTTGATAAGTCTGGTTAGTAGTTTATCGATTTTATTAATGTTTTTGAAGAACCAGCTCCTGGTTTCTTTGACTTGTTCTATTGTTTTCTTAGTTTCTTTATCATTTATTTCTGCTCTCATATTTATTATTGCCTTCCTTCTGCTGCCTTTAGGTTTCATTTAATGTTATTTTTCTAGCTTCTTTAGGTGCAAGGTTAGATTGTTTATTTGAGACTTTTCTTGTTTCTTGTTGTAGGCCTGTATTTCTCTACACTTCTCTCTTAGGACCACTTTGCTATATCCCAAATGTTTTGGACCATTGTGTTTTCATTTTCATTTGTTTCCATGTATTTTTTTAATTTATTCTTTGATTTCCTGTTTGATCCATTCATTGTGTAGTAGCATGTTGCTTAAACTACATGTATTTGTGGTCTTTCCAAAATTTTCTTGTGGTTTTCTTCTAGTTCCTTAGTGTTGTGGTCAGAAAAGTTGCATAGTATGTCTTCAGTCTTTTTGTATTTGTTGAGGCCTGTTTTATGACCTAATATGTGATCTTTTCTTGAGAATGTCCCATGTGCACTTGAAAAGAATGTGTATTCTTCTGGTTCTGGATGGAATGTTCTGAATATATCTGTTTACTCCATCTGGTCCAGTATGCCATTCAAAGTCATTTTTTCCTTGTTGATTTTCTATTTAGATGATCTGTCTATTGATGTAAGTGGAATGTCAAAGTTCTCTACCATTATTGTATTATCAATTAGTTCCTTTATGTTTGTCATTGATTGTTTTATATATTTGGGTGTCCCATATTGGGTGCATAAATATTTACAATTGGTAGATCTTCTTTTTGAATTTCTCCTTCATGATTACATAGTGCCCTATTTTTGTCTCTTGTTACAGTCCTTGTTTTAAAGTCTAGTTTGCCTGATATAAGTATTGGTACTCTGGCTTTCTTTTGACATAGTTACAGGATTTTTTTTTTTGTCGATTCTTTCAGATTATCTACATTGACAATCATGTAATCTGAGAACAAAGATAGTTTTATTTCTTCCTTTCCGATCTGTATACCTTTTCTTGTTTTCTCTTATTTCATTAGCTACTACTTCCAGTTTGAGATGGAAAGGAGTGATGAGAAAATATCTCCCTTCTTTGTTCCTAATCTTAGTAAGAAATCCTCTAATTTCTCACTATTAAGTATTGATGTTAGCTATAGGGTTTCTTTTACATGCTCTTTATCAAGTTGAGGATGTTCCTCTCTATTCATAGCTCACTCAGAGTTTTTATCAAAATGGGTGATGGATTTTGTCAAATGTTTTTTTTCTGTGTGTAGTGATATGCTCTTAAATACAGAGACAGGGAGTTGTTGAAGGGGAGATGGGTGAGAAGATGGGTTGGGTGGATGATGGGCACTGGGGAGGGCACTTTTAGGGATGAGCACTGGATATCATATGTAGGAGATGAGTCACTGGGTTCTACTCCTGAGGCCAGGACTACACTGTAGGTTAACTAACTTGAATTTAAATTTAAAAAATCATAAGGGAAAAAAATGTTCAGTAGAATTAACTCAACAGGGGGGTGCCTGTGTGCCGAAGTCAAGTAACCAACTCTTGATCTAGGCTCAGGTCATGATCTCACGTTTCATGAGTTCAAGCCCCATATTGGGCTTTGCGCTGATGGTGCAGAGCCTGCTTGGGATTTTCTCTCTCCTTCTTTCTGCCCCTCCCCCGCTTGTGCTCATGCTCTCTCAAAATAAATAAATAAACTTAAAAATTAAAAAAAAAAGATTCAAGAGGGGACAAGCCAGATGTTCAAAGGCAAAGAGACTTCTGGGAATATGGCGGTGTAGGAGAATGCTGGGCTCACCACATCCTACGGATCACTTAGATTCCACCCACACCTGCCTAAAGAACCCAGAAAATCACCAGAACACTAGCAGAACGGATTCTCTGGAGCCAAGCATAGACAAGAGGTCCACGGAAGAGGGTAGGAAGGGTGGAGAGGCAGTGGGCGATACACGGCCTGGCAGGAGGGAGCCGGGGCAGAGGGGCAGCCTGCCAGCAAAGCAGAGCCCCTGAGTCTGGCTTGCAAACACGGAGGGGCCGGATGGAGTGTGTTCTTACAGCAAGCGGGACTTAACATCTGGAAGGTTATAAGTTAACAGATCTGCTCAGAGAGGGGGAGGGCTGAAGAACAACGGAGGGAGAGTTGTTGAGCCCCGGATGACAGAGCTCAGGTTGGCGGGGAACAAAGGCACTCGCCAGCACCATCTCCCTTGCCATTACCCCAGCCTAAACCACAAAGGGAACCAGTTCCTGTCAGGGAACTTGCTTGCACCGCTCAAACACCCAAGGCTGTGCTTCTGCGGATCCATCCCTCTAGTGGGTCTGACTCCCTCCTGGTGCCGCAGGGCCCCTCCCCAAGCGGATCTCTGAAGGAAAAGTGAGCTGAGCCTGCACCTCCCACCCCTGTGCACCTTGCCGATCCACCCCAGCTAATACGCCAGATCCCCAGCACCACAAGCCTGGCAGTGTGCAAGTACCCAGAAGGGCCGCGCCACCCCACAGTGAATCCCGCCCCTAGGAGAGGGGAAGAGAAGGTACACACCAGTCTGACTGTGGCCCAGGCGGTGGGCTGGGGGCAGACACCAGTCTGAATGCGGCCCCGCCCACCAACTCCAGTTATACACCACAGCACAGGGGAAGTGCCCTGCAGTTCTGCACCACTCCAGGGACTATCCCAAATGAGGAAACAAAAGAATTCTCCTCAAAAAAATCTCCAGGAAATAACGACAGCTAACGAACTGATCAAAAATGATTTAAACAATATAACAGAAAGTGAATTTAGAATAATACTCATAAAATTAATCGCTGGGCTTGAAAACGGTATAAAAGACAGCAGAGAATCTATTGCTACAGAGATCCAGGGACTAAGGAACAGCCAGGAGGAGCTAAAAAATGCTATTAATGAGCTGCAAAATAAAATGGAGATGACCACAGCTCGGATTGAAGCAGCAGAGGAGAGAATAGGTGAACTAGAAGACAAAATTATGGAAAAAGAAGAAGCTGAGAAAAAGAGAGATAAAAAATCCAGGAGTATGAGGGGAAAATGAGAGAACTAAGTGATGCACTAAAGAGAAATAATCTACGCAAAATTGGTATTCCAGAGGAAGAAGAGGGAAAGGTGCTGAAGGTGTACTTGAAGAAATAATAGCTGACAACTTCCCTGAACTGGGGAAGGAAAACGGCATTGAAATCCAAGAGGCACAGAGAACTCCCTTCAGACATAACTTGAATCGATCTTCTGCATGACATATCATAGTGAAACTGGCAAACTACAAGGATAAAGAGAAAATTCTGAAAGCAGCTAGGGATAAACGTGCTCTAACATATAAAGGGAGACCGATAAGACTCATGACGGATCTCTCTACTGAAACTTGGCAAGAAAGGAATGGCAGGTAAGAAAGGAATGACTGGAAATCTTCAATGTGATGAACAGAAAAAATATGCAGCTGAGAATCCTCTATCCAGCAAATCTGTCATTTAGAATAGAAGGAGAGATAAAGGTCTTCCCAAACAAAAACTGAAGGAATTCATCACGACTAAACCAGCCCTACAAGAGATCCTAAGGGGGATCCTGTGAGACAAAGTACCAGGGACATCGCTACAAGTATGAAACCTACGGACATCACAATGACTCTAAACCCATATCTTTCTATAATAACACTGAATGTAAATGGACTAAATGCGGCAACCAAAAGACATAGGGTATCAGAATGGATAAAAAAACAAGGCCCATCTATTTGCTGTCTACAAGAGACTCATTTTAGACCTGAGGACACCTTCAGATTGAAAGTGAGGGGATGGGGAACTATTTATCATGCCACTGGAAGTCAAAAGAAACCTGGAGTAGCCATACTTATGTCAGACAAACTAGACTTTAAATTAAAGGCTGGAACAAGAGATGAAGAAGGGCATTATATAATAATCACAGGGTCTATCCATCAGGAAGGGCTAAAAATTATAAGTGTCTATGGGGCGAATACAGGAGCCCCAAATATAAAAATATATAAGTATATATATATAAATATATAAATATACAAATATATATTTATATATATATATAAATATATAAATATATATATAAAATAATTACTCACAAACATAAGCAACCTTATTGATAAGATTGTGGTAATTGTAGGGGACTTTAACACTCCGCTTACAGAAATGGAGAGATCATCTAGACACACGGTCAATAAAGAAACAAGGACCCTGAATGATACATTGGATCAGATAGACTTGACAGATATATTTAGAACTCTGCATCCCAAAGCAACAGAATATACTTTCTTCTCGAGTTCACATGGAACATTCTCCAGGATAGATCAAATACTGGGTCACAAAACAGCCCTTCATAAGTATACAAGAATTGAAATCATACCACACATACTTTGAGACCACAATGCTATGAAGCTTGAAATCAACCACAGGAAAAAGTCTGGAAAACCTCCAAAAGCATGGAGGTTAAAGAACACACTCCTAAAGAATGAATGGGTCAAACAGGCAATTAGAGAAGAAATTAAAAAATATATGGAAACAAACAAAAATGAAAATACAACAATCCAAATGCTTTGGGATGCAGCGAAGGCAGTCCTGAGAGGAAAATACATTACAATCCAGGCCTATCTCAAGAAACAAGAAAAATCCCAAATACAAAATCTAACAGCACACCTAAAGGAAATAGAAGCAGAACAGCAAAGACAGCCTAAACCCAGCAGAAGAAGAGAAATAATAAAGATCAGAGCAGAAATAAACAATATAGAATCAAAAAAAAAACTGTAGAGCAGATCAACGAAACCAAGAGTTGGTTTTTTGAAAAAATAAACAAAATTGATAAACCTCTAGCCAGGCTTCTCAAAAAGAAAAGGGAGATGACCCAAATAGATAAAATCACGAATGAAAATGGAATTATTACAACCAATCCCTCAGAGATACAAGCAGTTATCAGGGAATACTATGAAAAACTATATGCCAACAAACTGGACAACCTGGAAGAAGTGGACAAATTCCTGAACACCCACACGCTTCCAAAACTCAATCAGGAGGAAATAGAAAGCTTGAACAGACCCACAACCAGTGAAGAAATTGAATCAGTCATCAAAAATCTCCCAACAAATAAGAGTCCAGGGCCAGGTGGCTTCCCTGGGGAATTCCACGAGACATTTAAAGCAGAGATAATACCTACCCTTCTCAAGCTATTCCAAAAAACAGAAAGGGAAGGAAAACTTCCAGACTCATTCTATGAAGCCAGCATTACTTGGATTCCTAAACCAGAGACCCAGTAAAAAAAGAGAACTACAGGCCAGTATCCCTGATGAATATGGATGCAAAAATTCTCAATATATACTACCAAATCAAATTCAACAGCTTATAAAAAGAATTATTCACTAGGATCAAGTGGGATTCATTCCTGGGATGCAGGGCTGGTTCAACATTCGCAAATCAATCAACGTGATACATCACGTTAATAAAAGAAAACATAAGAACCATAAGATCCTGTCAATGGATGCAGAAAAAGCATTTGACAAAATTCAGCATCCTTTCTTAATAAAAACCCTCGAGAACGTCAGGATAAAAGGAACATACTTAAACATCATAAAAGACATTTATAAAAGCCCACAGCTTGGGGCGCCTGGGTGGCTCAGTCCGTTAAGCATCTGACTTCAGCTCAGGTCATGATCTCGCGGTCTGTGAGTTCGAGCCCCGCGTCGGGCTCTGTGCTGACAGCTCAGAGCCTGGAGCTTCTTCAAATTCTGTGACTCCCTCTCTCTCTCTGCCCCTTCCCCGCTCATGCTCTTTCTCTCAAAAATAAACTTCAAAAGAAATTAAAAAAAAAAAGCCCACAGCTAATATCATCCTCAATGGGGAAAAACTGAGAGCTTTCCCCCTGAGATCATGAACAAGGCAGGGATGTCCACTCTCACCGCTGTTGTTTCACATAGTGTTGGAAGTGCTATCACTTTTCCCAGATGGCATGATATTATACACGGAAAATCCGATAGACTCCACCAAAAGTCTGCTAGAACTGATACATGAATTCAGCAAAGTTGCAGGATACAAAATCAATGTACAGAAACCAGTTGCATTCTTATACACTAATAATGAAGCAACAGAAAGACAAAAAAAGAAACTGATCCCATTCACAATTGCACCAAGAAGCATAAAATACCTAGGAATAAATCTAACCAAAGATGTAAAAGATCTGTATGCTGAAAACTAGAGAAAGCTTATGAAGGAAATTGAAGAAGATATAAAGAAATGGAAAAACATTCCATGCTCATGGGTTGGAAGAATAAATATTGTCAAAATGTCAATACTACCCAAAGCTATCTACACATTCAATGCAATCCCAATCAAAATGGCACCAGCATTCTTCTCGAAACTAGAACAAGCAATCCTAAAATTCATATGGAACCACAAAAGGCCCCGAATAGCCAAAGGAATTTTGAAGAAGAAGACCAAAGCAGGAGGCATCACAATCCCAGACTTTAGCCTCTACTACAAAGCTGTCATCATCAAGACAGCATGGTGTTGGCACAATAACAGACACATAGACCAATGGAAGAGAATAGAAACCCCAGAACTAGACCCACAAAAGTATGGCCAACTTATCATTGACAAAGCCGGAAAGAACATCCAATGGAAAAAAGACAGTCTCTTTAACAAATGGTGCTGGGAGAATTGGACAGCAACATGCAGAAGATTGAAACCAGACCACTTTCTCACACCATTCACAAAAATGAACTCAATATGGATAAAGGACCTGAATGTGAGACAGGAAACCATGAATACCCTAGAGGAGAAAGCAGGAAAAGACCTCTCTGACCTCAGCCGCAGCAATTTCTTACTTGACACATCCCCAAAGGCAAGGGATTTAAAAGCAAAAATGAACTATTGGGACCTCATGAGGATAAAAAGCTTCTGCACAGCAAAGCAAATCAACAAAAGTAAAAGGCAACCAACGGAATGGGAAAAGATGTTTGCAAATGACATAGCGGACAAAGGGCTAGTATCCAAAATCTATAAAGAGCTCACTAAACTCCACACCCAAAAACCAAATAATCTAGTGAAGTAATCGGCAGAAAACACGAATAGACACTTCTCTAAAGAAGACACCCGGATGGCCAACGGGCAAATGAAAAGATGGTGAACATCACTCCTCATCAGGGAAATACAAATCAAAACCACACTCAGCTATCTCCTCACGCCAGTCAGAGTGGCCAAAATGAACCAATCAGGAGACTATAGATGCTGGAGAGGATGTGGAGAAATGGGAACCCTCTTACACTGTTGGTGGGAATGCAAACTGGTGTAGCCGCTCTGGAAAACAGTGTGGAGGTTCCTCAGAAAATTAAAAATAGACCTACCCTATGACCCAGCAGTAGCACTGCTAGGAATTTACCCAAGGGATACAGGAGTACTGATGCATAGGGGCACTTGTACCCCAATGTTTATAGCAGCACTCTCAACAATAGCCAAATTATGGAAAGAGCCTAAATGTCCATCAACTGATCAATGGATAAAGAAATTGTGGTTTATATACACAATAGAATACTATGTGGCAATGAGAAAGAATGAAATATGGCCCTTTGTAGCAACGTGGATGGAACTGTAGAGTGTTATGGTAAGTGAAATAAGCCATACAGAGCAAGACAGATACCATATGGTTTCACTCTTATGTGGATCCTGAGAAACTTAACAGAAACCCATGGGGGAGGGGAAGGAAAAAAAAAGAGGTTAGAGTGGGAGAGAGCCAAAGCATAAGAGACTCTTAAAAACTGAAAACAAACTGAGGGTTGATAGGGAGTGGGAGGGAGGGTAGGGTAGGTGATGGGTATTGAAGAGGGCATCTTTTGGGATGAGCACTGGGTGTTGTATGGAAACCAATTTGACAATAAATTTCATATATTAAAAAAATTTAAAAAAAGATTAAACACATCACTAAAGGGATTTGTTTTGTTTTGTTTTTGAGAAGGGAAGAGTGTTTTAATTACTAATTAAATTTCTTGCTTTATCTGTATTCAGTTTTTTTTGTTTCTTCTTGCATCAATTTTGGTAGTTCATGGTTTTGTAGAAATTCGTCCATTTTATGTAAATTTAGTTGTTCATAGTATTCTCTTGCTCTCCTTTTATTTCTGTAAATTTGTAGATATCCCATACTTATTCTTAATTTTACTAATTTGAATCTTTCTTTCTTTCCTTCTTTCTTTCTTTCTTTCTTTCTTTCTTTCTTTCTTTTGGTCAATCTAATTAAAGGTTGTCAGTTTTGTAAATCTTTTTAAAAGACCAACTTATGGTTTCATTGTCTCCATTGTTTTTTACTGTCTATTTTATTTATATATCTTTTAGTCTTAATTATTGCCCTTCTACTTACTTTGGGTTTAGTTTGATCTTCTATTTCTAATTTCTTTGGCTGGAAAGTTAGGTTCGTGACTTGGAATCTTTATTTTTAATTTTTTATTGAGATAAAACTCACATACAATTTTTCCCGTATATTTTTAATGTTTTTCAACCATTACCATTATCTAATTCCATAACATTTTTATTACCCCAAAAATATTGTATTTAGTAGCAGTCTCTCCCCTAGCTCCCCATCCCCCTGCCCCTGATGAAGAATAATCTACTTTCTGTCTCTATGGATCGTGGACATTTCATAGAAAAGATTTTTGGCTGACAGTTTTTTCCTTTAACCACTTTGAATATGTCAACCCCCTGCCTTCCACCCTCTATTCTTTTTAGTAAAGGTTAGCCATTAATCATATTGAAGTTTTCTTGTCCATGCTGAGTCTTTTTTTCTCTTGCTGCATTCAAGATTTCCATTTGTTTTTGGCATTCTACATTTTGACTGTGGTGTGTCTGGGGTGTCTCTTCTTGTTTTTTCCTACTTGTTTTTGTAGGGCTCTTTAGATGTGTAGAATAATGTTTTATTCAAATTTGAGGAACTTTCATTATTTTTTTTCTGTCCCTCCCTTTCTTCTCTTCCTGGAATCTCCATTGCATTTTTATTGGTGTTTTTCATGGTGTCCCATATTTCTCTGAGGCTTTGTTCATTTTTCTTCATTCTATGTTATCAATCTTTTTTCAATTTGAATAATATGTATTGATATACCTTTAAGTTTGTTGATTTTTTCTTCTGCTGCCCCAAATTACATTGAGCTCATTTTTACATTTTTTAATTCACTTATTGTACTTTTCAATTCTAAAATTTCCATTTAGTTTTTTTTAAATTGGTTTTTCTTTATTGATATTCTCTATGTGATGAGACATTGTCATTATGCATTGTTTTAATTCTTTAAACATGATTTCCTTTAGTTCTTTGAACATATTTGTACTAGCTGCTTTTCTTCTAATACCAACATCTGGCCTCCTCAAGACAGTTTCTATTGCCTGCTTTCCCCCCGTGTTTATGGATTATACTTTCCTGTTTTTTGCATGTTTCATAATTTTTTGTTGAAAGCTGGACATATTTCAGATAATATATTGTAGCAATTCTGGATACTGTTACTGACTTTTCTGAGCTTGTTTGATGAAGTATATTCCTTGAAGTATATGACCTTTATGTTGTTCCTCAGAAGTTACAGCCTTGGACATATACACAGCATCACCACCAACTGTGGTTTTATCTGACCCTTGCGTTCTTTCACTGAGATCCCCATCTAGCTTCTGGCTAATCTGTCTCCAGTGGTATCACTCCCAGCTATTAGCCTCCATTAATTGTTACCTAATTCCACTATTGTGTTTTTAATGATGCCTGTGGGCACAAATTATTCCACAATCTGTTCCAATTAACTTTGTACTCCATTGCCTGGGTAGGGTGTTATCAGTCTTTGAGGTTTGCTTAAACCCTTGAATAGTACTTCTTATTTCTTTCCGTGGGTTTTTTCTGTTAAATTTCTAGCTGGTCTACCACTCTTGAGTTGCTCCTAGAATCATAGAGAACTTCATTGTTTCTGACAGTACCTTCAGAGAAGAACTTTTCCACTTTCTTTTCCAAATAATTTAGTCCATTTAGGGAGAACTAAAGTGTTCTCCATTGTTTATTCTGCCTTTCCTCTGGGAAGAATTTCTGCTTCACTGCACTTAACCTGGAGGTGGGGATAGCAACCAACATTTTCCAGAGTGGCACCCCTACTCTGTGAATAGGGTGCTAGAAACAATAATAGCTACTGCATTTGTCATCTTGTTTTAACCTAGCATGGAAGCTGCACCTTATGAGGGAGCTGAGGCAGAGAGGTAAACAGTGACACAATATTCTTGGCCAACCACACTAGGAGAAGTTGGATGGTAGAAAAGTCTTTCCAGTCCTCTTGGCCCCACCAGTCTGGAACAAAGCTTTTACAACACAGAACTAGAGGGTAGGGATGAGATTCTAGCACCTTAACTTACCATGGATTCAACTGTAGCTCAAAATTAGAAGATTGAGTTCCCTGTCACACAGAATAGAGCTTCTATCACACTGAGCTGGAAGTGGACAGGGATGGGATGGGAACAAGTCATGGTGAAATGCCATAGACTCTTCCTGTTCTTACCAAGGTTTATTAGATTCTTGAAAAAATACTGCTTCATTATCTCTATGACATTAGGACAACTTCTAATAAATGTAATACTTTTTCACCAATTATGTTTCCTGCATTAGAAAATAGGTTTACAGAGCTGGTTGTATCCCCATTCCAAAACTGGAAATCTCTCTGTTAGGTTTATAAATACTCCCCACAATGACTTATTTCCCTCTGATCTAAGACTGCCCCAGGCCAGGAGGTTTCCACCTGAGCAGGGCACTGCAAAAAGCCTGGACTCTGGGGCACAAATTGGATCCAGGACCTCTGTAAATTTGTCCACCCTAATGGCCTGCCCTTTAAGGAGGCTAACGATCAGGCTGAGGGGGAGGACCAGAGGGCACCAGTCATGGTAAGGCTTCCACCAACGCTGTCTCCCAAGAAGTGGCAAGAGGTGGGGGTGCAGGGCTCACAAAAGAGAGACACTACAGGTCCCTATAGCAAGGCAGATTGGACTAGCTCCCTTAGCCCTTGAGGGAAAGAGCCACAGTGAGATTGACTTGGGCTACAAAGGGACAAGGCACTTTCTAAGGGTAAAGTACAGAAAGGGCTTCCCCAGGAAGAAGTAAGCTCCCTGTCATCCTGAGGTTATTATCTAAGCAGAGAGCAGAGGGCCACATGCAGAGGAGCCTCTGGCAATCAGCAAGGGGTTGGACCCCAGGACCCTTGAGGGTCCATGGACCCTAAAATGGTCCATCTTTGAAGGACAAACCCTGCCCAGTCCTGTCTGGCCCAGTCAGGTGGTTCAGAAGCACCCCAGGGACTGCAGCCCTTTCCTGAAGTTTCAAAAAAGGAGCAGCATTAGCATTCAGTAGTGCTCTAAGCGGCATTTTAATTGCCAGTCTCACTGTCTGCCTTTTAGTTTTTACAGTGAGTACCTGGTGCAGACTCCTCTCCCTATTCCTCCCACCCTCTTTCTCCCTAGGGATCAGCTAAGAGTTGCATCTCACCTTCCTTTCACCCACTACCCACATCCCCCATCAAAGCCTGGAGGCTGGAATGAGCTTCTCCAGGGCATCTGCATTGCACTTTCTCTCCCTCCCCCTGCCAGTGAGCTCAGAAAATTGGTTTTAATCCACCAGGCTCCAGTTGCTTAGCAACAGAAAGGCCTGCTCCTGGCAACCAGAAGCCACAAAGATGCTGCAGAAAGAGGGGGTTGTCTGGGCCCTGCTCTCGCTCAGCTCCTGACTGCTGGCCTCCCTGATGTTTTTCTCATCGAGTACACACACCCTTCCTTTCTCAGATGCCAGGTCTTGAAAGCCTGATCTCTGGGGAAGCTGCCTTGATTTCAACCCCCACCCATTCTTCCTGCCTGGAGCCTCTCTGAATCTTACCTCCCAGACCAGCAGAAGGAGCTCATGATCACAGCAGGGTGGCTCTAGGCAGTGCCCTCACCTTCCAGTGACCAGTGACAGAGATCACTGGCTGTATAGGCTCCTCCAGTCTGACTGGTGGGTGGGCCAGGCTCCTTTAACTCTGGGTGAGAGCAATTCCTGCCCTGGATGTAGGGGACTGTGCATTATAATCCCAGTCCACCTGAGCCTGAAGGGAGGCAAGGGATAAATCCCCACTTCTACAGGTCAAAAAACTGAGAGTCAGATGGGCTCAGACCCACACAACATTTCAGTGACAGCTGGGTCTGAACCCAACACAGTCAGCATCCATGACACTGCCAGGCCACTGTGCAGTTCCAGAGGCTTCTGCTTCCACTCCCCAAAAGACAGTGAGCATGGGGTTCTGCACCACAAAGAAGAAGCCTTCTGCCCTCCTGCGTTTTGGCATGGCCCCAGCTCAGGGTGATCATTGGTGCAGACTTCACATTTGATGAGCTGCTTTCCTAGATTTTTTTTAACTTAATAAGAGTTCAGGAGTGTCCCCCAGGAGAGGCTGGATCAGAATTCTGACTCTATGAATGGGGGCTGCTGGTATCTTAATCTCAGATCTCACTGGATTTCACAGGAGGTGCACGTGGGTGCACTCCTCCACCTCTTCTGTAGGGCCTCGAGCTCTGACAACAGGGCTGCCCCCTAGAAATAAACCATGGAAAGTGGGTGCTGTGGGAAACTGACATCTAACAAGCGACCCCATCCCCATCTCTCACCCTGAGTCAGGCCCCTAGGCAGGGACAAGCCTTTCCCTGGGCAACTTCTCTCTACCCTTCCCCCCACTGCCAGCTTCTTGCTTCTCCCTCCCTTTCCTCCTTTCTCCCTCCCAAGAAAAGGGCTTCTGGCTTCCATTGCCTGGCAACCAAAGGACTGCCACAGGCTGGGAAGAGCAGCACAGATGCTGCCTAATGAGGGGGATGAAATGAGGGGCAAAATCTCTGTCTCCAGTCATAAGCCTCTGCCAGCAATGCTGCTGGTGCTCACAAATTACACATTTTCTTAAACTTTCAATCACTATGCTCTATGATGAAAAGCCTTTCAAAATCAGACAAATAACCCACATATGGATAAATACCTCCTTGATCCACCCTTCTCTATTCATATTTATAACCTCTTGTTATGGAAAATTTCAAGCCCACACACTAAGTAGGATGGCATAATAAGCCCTCCTGTGCACACCGCCCAGCATCAGCAATTATTAACACCTGGTCAGATACCACATCATTGTATCTGCAAGTATTCAGTATGTGGCTCTGGCTCTGGAACATTAGAATTATCTTTTTAACATAACTAAAAAGTTTTTTATTTTACTTATTTTATTTTTTTATGAAATTTATTGTCAAATTGGTTTCCATACAACACCCAGTGCTCATCCCAAAAGGTGCCCTCCTCAGTACCCATCACCCACCCCCCATCAACCCTCAGTTTGTTTTCAGTTTTTAAAAGTCTCTTATGTTTTGGCTACCTCCCTCTCTAACTTTTTTTCCCTTCCCCTCCCCCATGGTCTTCTGTCAACTTTCTCAGGATCCACATAAGAGTGAAAACATATGGTATCTCTCTTGCTCTGTACGACTTATTTCACTTAGCATAACACTCTCCAGTTCCATCCATGTTGCTACAAAGGGCCATATTTCATTTTTTCTCATTGCCAAGTAGTATTCCATCGTATATATAAACCACAACTTCTTTATCCATTCATCAGTTGATGGAAATTTAGGCTCTTTCCATACTTGGGCTATTGTTGAAAGTGCTGCTATAAACATTGGGTACATGTGCCCCTATGCACCAGCACTCCTGTATCCCTTGGGTAAATTCCTAGCAGTGCTATTGCTGGGCCATAGGGTAGGTCCATTTTTAATTTTTTGAGGAACCTCCACACTGCTTTCCAGAGTGGCTGCACCAGTTTGCATTCCCGCCAACAGTGCAAGAGGGTTCCCGTTTCTCCACATCCTCTCCAGCATCTATAGTCTCCTGATTTGTTCATTTTAGCTACTCTGACTGGTGTGAGGTGATATCTCAGTATGGTTTTGATTTATATTTCCCTGATAAGCAGTGGCATTGAGCATCTTGTCATGTGCCTATTGGCCATCTGGATGTCTTCTTTAGAGAAGTGTCTATTCATGTTTTCTGCCCATTTCTTCACTGGATTATTTGTTTTTCGAGTATGGAGTTTGGTGAGTTCTTTATAGATTTTGGATACTAGCCCTTTGTCTGATATGTCATTTGCAAATATCTTTTCCCATTCTGTGGGTTGTCTTTTAGTTTTGTTGATTGTTTCCTTTGCACTGCAGAAACTTTTTATCTTCATGAGGTCCCAATAATTCATTTTTGCTTTTAATTCCCTTGCCTTTGGGGATGTGTCAAGTAAGAAATTGCTGCGGCTGAAGTCAGAGAGTTTTTTTTTCCTGCTTTCTCCTCTAGACTTTTGATTGTTTCCTGTCTCATATTCACGTCCTTTATCCATTTTCAGTTTACTTTTGTGAATGGTGTCAGAAAGTGGTTTAGTTTCGTTCTTCTGCATGTTGCTGTCCAGTTCTGCCAGCACCATTTGTTAAAGAGACTGTCCTTTTTCATTGGATACTCTTTCCTGCTTTGTCAAAGATTAGTTGGCCATACATTTGTGGGTCAATTCTGGGTTCTCTATTGTATTCCATTGGTCTATGTGTCTGTTTTTGTGCCAATACCATGCTGTCTTGATGATTGCAGTTTTGTAGTAGAGGCTAAGGTCAGGGATTGTGATGCCTCCCGCTTTGGTGTTCTTCTTCAATATTACTTTGGCTTCAGCATCCTTTCTTAATAAAAACCCTCAAGAAAGCCAGGATAGAAGGAGCATACTTAAACATCATAAAAGCCGTTTATGAAAAGCCCACAGCTAACATCATCCTCAATGGGGAAAAACTGAGAGCTTTCCCCCTGAGATCAGGAACACGACAGGGATGTCCACTCTCACCGCTTTTGTTTCACATAGTGTTGGAAGTGTTAGCATCATCAATCAGACAACAAAAGGAAATCAAAGGCATCAAAAACTGACAAGATGAAGTCAAGCTGTCACTTTTTGCAGATGGCATGATACTATACATGGAAAACCCGATAGACTCCACCAAAAGTCTGCTAGAACTGATACATGAATTCAGCAAAGCCGCAGGATACAAAATTAGTGTACAGAAATCAGTTGCATTTTTATACACTAATAATGAAGCAACAGAAAGACAAATAAAGAAATTGATCCCATTCACAACTGCAACCGAGAATCATAAAGTACCTAGGAATAAACGTAACCAAGGATATAAAAGATCTGTATGCTGAAAACTATAGAAAGCTTATGAAGGAAATTGAAGAAGATATAAAGAAATGGAAAAGCATCCAATGCTCCTGGATTGGAAGAATAAATATTGTTAAAATGTCAATACTACCCAAGGCAATCTACACATTCAATGCAATCCAAATCAAAATTGCACCAGCATTCTTCTCGAAGCTAGAACAAGCAATCCTAAAATTTGTATGGAACTACAATGTTATTTTAAAGTAATTAACAGTAATTCCATAATATCATCAAATACCCAGTTGGTGTTCAAATTTTATTTTATTTTATTTTATTTATTTTTTTTTTATGAAATTTATTGACAAATTGGTTTCCATACAACATCCAGTGCTCATCCCAAAAGGTGCCCTCCTCAATACCCATCACCCACCCTCCCCTCCCTCCCACCCCCCATCAACCCTCAGTTTGTTCTCAGTTTTTAACAGTCTCTTATGCTTTGGCTCTCTCCCACTCTAACCTCTTTTTTTTTTTTTCCTTCCCCTCCCCCATGGGTTCCTGTTAAGTTTCTCAGGATCCACATAAGAGTGAAACCATATGGTATCTGTCTTTCTCTGTATGGCTTATTTCACTTAGCATTACACTCTCCAGTTCCATCCACGTTGCTACAAAGGGCCATATTTCATTTTTTCTCATTGCCACATAGTACTCCATTGTGTATATATACCACAATTTCTTTATCCATTCATCAGTTGATGGACATTTAGGCTCTTTCCATAATTTGGCTATTGTTGAGAGTGCTGCTATGAACATTGGGGTACAAGTGCCCCTATGCATCAGTACTCCTGTATCCCTTGGATAAATTCCTAGCAGTGCTATTGCTGGGTCATAGGGTAGGTCTATTTTTAATTTTCTGAGGAACCTCCACACTGCTTTCCAGAGCGGCTGCACCAATTTGCATTCCCACCAACAGTGCAAGAGGGTTCCCGTTTCTCCACATCCTCTCCAGCATCTATAGTCTCCTGATTTGTTCATTTTGGCCACTCTGACTGGCGTGAGGTGATACCTGAGTGTGGTTTTGATTTGTATTTCCCTGATAAGGAGCGACGCTGAACATCTTTTCATGTGCCTGTTGGCCATCTGGATGTCTTCTTTAGAGAAGTGTCTATTCATGTTTTCTGCCCATTTCTTCACTGGGTTATTTGTTTTTCGGGTGTGGAGTTTGGTGAGCTCTTTATAGATTTTAGATACTAGCCCTTTGTCCGATATGTCATTTGCAAATATCTTTTCCCATTCCGTTGGTTGCCTTTTAGTTTTGTTGGTTGTTTCCTTTGCTGTGCAGAAGCTTTTGATCTTCATAAGGTCCCAGTAATTCACTTTTGCTTTTAATTCCCTTGCCTTTGGGGATGTGTCGAGTAAGAGATTGCTACGGCTGAGGTCAGAGAGATCTTTTCCTGCTTTCTCCTCTAAGGTTTTGATGGTTTCCTGTCTCACATTTAGGTCCTTTATCCATTTTGAGTTTATTTTTGTAAATGGTGTGAGAAAGTGGTCTAGTTTCAACCTTCTGCATGTTGCTGTCCAGTTCTCCCAGCACCATTTGTAAAGAGGCTGTCTTTTTTCCATTGGATGTTCTTTCCTGCTTTGTCAAAGATGAGTTGGCCATACGTTTGTGGGTCTAGTTCTGGGGTTTCTATTCTATTCCATTGGTCTGTGTGTCTGTTTTTGTGCCAATACCATGCTGTCTTGATGATGACAGCTTTGTAGTAGAGGCTAAAGTCTGGGATTGTGATGCCTCCTGCTTTGGTCTTCTTCTTCAAAATTCCTTTGGCTATTCGGGGCCTTTTGTGGTTCCATATGAATTTTAGGATTGCTTGTTCTAGTTTCGAGAAGAATGCTGGTGCCATTTTGATTGGGATTGCATTGAATGTGTAGATAGCTTTGGGTAGTATTGACATTTTGACAATATTTATTTTTCCAATCCATGAGCAGGGAATGTCTTTCCATTTCTTTAAGTCTTCTTCAATTACCTTCATAAGCTTTCTATAGTTTTCAGCATACAGATCCTTTACATCTTTGGTTAGATTTATTCCTAGGTATTTTATGCTTCTTGGTGCAATTGTGAATGGGATCATTTTCTTTATTTGTCTTTCTGTTGCTTCATTGTTAGTGTATAAGAATGCAACTGATTTCTGGACATTGATTTTGTATCCTGCAACTTTGCTGAATTCATGTATCAGTTCTAGCAGACTTTTGGTGGAGTCTATCGGATTTTCCATGTATAATATCATGTCATCTGCAAAAAGCGAAAGCTTGACTTCATCTTTGCCAATTTTGATGCCTTTGATTTCCTTTTGTTGTCTGATTGCTGATGCTAGAACTTCCAGCACTATGTGAAACAACAGCGGTGAGAGTGGGCATCCCTGTCGTGTTCCTGATCTCAGGGAAAAAGCTCTCAGTTTTTCCCCGTTGAGGATGATGTTAGCTGTGGGCTTTTCATAAATGGCTTTTATGATCTTTAAGTATGTTCCTTCTATCCCGACTTTCTCAAGGGTTTTTATTAAGAAAGGGTGCTGGATTTTGTCAAAGGCCTTTTCTGCATCGATTGACAGGATCATATGGTTCTTCTCTTTTTTTTTGTTAATGTGATGTATCACGTTGATTGATTTGCGAATGTTGAACCAGCCCTGCATTCCAGGAATGAATCCCACTTGATCATGGTGAATAATTCTTTTTATATGCTGTTGAATTCGATTTGCTAGTATCTTATTGAGAATTTTTGCATCCATATTCATCAGGGATATTGGCCTGTAGTTCTCTTTTTTTACTGGGTCTCTGTCTGGTTTAGGAATCAAAGTAATACTGGCTTCATAGAATGAGTCTGGAAGTTTTCCTTCCCTTTCTATTTCTTGGAATAGCTTGAGAAGGATAGGTATTATCTCTGCTTTAAATGTCTGGTAGAACTCCCCTGGGAAGCCATCTGGTCCTGGACTCTTATTTGTTGGGAGATTTTTGATAACTGATTCAATTTCTTCGCTGGTTATGGGTCTGTTCAAGCTTTCTATTTCCTCCTGATTGAGTTTTGGAAGCGTGTGGGTGTTCAGGAATGTGTCCATTTCTTCCAGGTTGTCCAATTTGTTGGCATATAATTTTTCATAGTATTCCCTGATAATTGTTTGTATCTCTGAGGGATTGGTTGTAATAATTCCATTTTCATTCATGATTTTATCTATTTGGGTCATCTCCCTTTTCTTTTTGAGAAGCCTGGCTAGAGGTTTGTCAATTTTGTTTATTTTTTCAAAAAACCAACTCTTGGTTTCGTTGATCTGCTCTACAGTTTTTTTAGATTCTATATTGTTTATTTCTGCTCTGATCTTTATTATTTCTCTTCTTCTGCTGGGTTTAGGCTGCCTTTGCTGTTCTGCTTCTATTTCCTTTAGGTGTGCTGTTAGATTTTGTATTTGGGATTTTTCTTGTTTCTTGAGATAGGCCTGGATTGCAATGTATTTTCCTCTCAGGACTGCCTTCGCTGCATCCCAAAGCGTTTGGATTGTTGTATTTTCATTTTCGTTTGTTTCCATATATTTTTTGATTTCTTCTCTAATTGCCTGGTTGACCCACTCATTCGTTAGTAGGGTGTTCTTTAACCTCCACGCTTTTGGAAGTTTTCCAGACTTTTTCCTGTGGTTGATTTCAAGCTTCATAGCATTGTGGTCTGAAAGTATGCATGGTATAATTTCAATTCTTGTAAACTTATGAAGGGCTGTTTTGTGACCCAGTATATGATCTATCTTGGAGAATGTTCCATGTGCACTCGAGAAGAAAGTATATTCTGTTGCTTTGGGATGCAGAGTTCTAAATATATCTGTCAAGTCCATCTGATCCAATGTCTCATTCAGGGCCCTTGTTTCTTTATTGACTGTGTGTCTAGATGATCTATCCATTTCTGTAAGTGGGGTGTTAAAGTCCCCTGCAATTACCACATTCTTATCAATAAGGTTGCTTCTGTTTATGAGTAATTGTTTTATATACTTGGGGGCTCCGGTATTCGGCGCATAGACATTTATAATTGTTAGCTCTTCCTGATGGATAGACCCTGTAACTATTATATAATGTCCTTCTTCATCTCTTGTTACAGCCTTTAATTTAAAGCCTAGTTTGTCTGATATAAGTATGGCTACTCCAGCTTTCTTTTGGCTTCCAGTAGCATGATAAATAGTTCTCCATCCCCTCACTCTGAATCTAAAGGTGTCCTCAGGTCTAAAATGAGTCTCTTGTAGACAGCAAATAGATGGGTCTTGTTTTTTTATCCATTCTGATACCCTATGTCTTTTGGTTGGCGCATTTAATCCGTTTACATTCAGTGTTATTATAGAAAGATACGGGTTTAGAGTCATTGTGATGTCTGTATGTTTTATGCTTGTAGTGATGTCTCTGGTACTTTGTCTCACAGGGTCCCCCTTAGGATCTCTTGTAGGGCTGGTTTAGTGGTGACAAATTCCTTCAGTTTTTGTTTGTTTGGGAAGACCTTTATCTCTCCTTCTATTCTAAATGACAGACTTGCTGGATAAAGGATTCTCGGCTGCATATTTTTGCTGTCTAGCACCCTGAAAATCTCGTGCCAATTCTTTCTGGCCTGCCAAGTTTCAAAAGAGAGATCAGTCACGAGTCTTATAGGTCTCCCTTTATATGTGAGGGCACGTTTACCCCTTGCTGCTTTCAGAATTTTCTCTTTATCCTTGTATTTTGCCAGTTTCACTATGATATGTCGTGCAGAAGATCGATTCAAGTTACGTCTGAAGGGAGTTCTCTGTGCCTCTTGGATTTCAATGCCTTTTTCCTTCCCCAGTTCAGGGAAGTTCTCAGCTATTCTTTCTTCAAGTACCCCTTCAGCACCTTTCCCTCTCTCTTCCTCCTCTGGAATACCAATTATGCGTATATTATTTCTTTTTAGTGTATCACTTAGTTCTCTAATTTTCCCCTCATACTCCTGGATTTTTTTATCTCTCTTTTTCTCAGCTTCCTCTTTTTCCATAACTTTATCTTCTAGTTCACCTATTCTCTCCTCTGCCTCTTCCATCCGAGCCGTGGTGGTTTGCATTTTGTTTTGCATTTCCTTTAAAGCGTTTTTCAGCTCCTCGTGACTGTTCCTTAGTCCCTTGATCTCTGTAGCAAGAGATTCTCTGCTGTCCTGTATACTGTTTTCCAGCCCAGCGATTAATTTTATGACTATTATTCTAAATTCACTTTCTGTTATATTATTTAAATCCTTTTTGATCAGCTCATTAGCTGTTGTTATTTCCTGGAGATTCTTCTGAGGGGAATTCTTCCGCTTGGTCATTTTGGATAGTCCCTGGTGTGGTGAGGACCTGCAGGGCACTTCCCCTGTGTTGTGGTGTATAACTGGAGTTGGTGGGCGGGGCCGCAGTCAGTCCTGATGTCTGCCCCCAGCCCACCGCTGGGGCCACAGTCAGACTGGTGTGTGCCTTCTCTTCCCCTCTCCTAGGGGCAGGATTCCCTGTGGGGTGGTGTGGCCCGTCTGGGCTACTTGCACACTGCCAGGCTTGTGATGCTGGGGATCTGGCGTATTAGCTGGGGTGGGTAGGCAAGGTGCACGGCGGCAGGGCAGCAGGCTTAGCTTGCTTCTCCTTAGGTGATCCACTTCAGGAGGGGCCCTGTGGCAGTGGGAGGGAGTCAGATCCGCTGCCGGAGGTTTGGCTCCGCAGAAGCACAGAGTTGGGTGTTTGCGCGGAGCGAGCAATTTCCCTGGCCGGAACCGGTTCCCTTTGGGATTTTGGCTGGGGGATGGGCGGGGGAGATGGCACTGGCGAGCGCCTTTGTTCCCCACCAAACTGAGCTCTGTCGTCCGGGGGCTCCGCAGCTCACCCTCCCTTTGTCCTCCAGCCTTCCCGCTTTCCGAGCAGAGGTGTTAACTTATGACCTCCCAGACGCTAAGTCGCGCTTGCTGTCGGAACACAGTCCGTCAAGCCCCTCCGCTTTTGCAAGCCGGACTCGGGGGCTCTGCTTGGCTGGCGAGCCGCCCCTCCGCCCCGGCTCCCTCCCGCCAGTCCGTGGAGCGCGCACCGCCTCGCCGCCCTTCCTACCCTCTTCCGTGGGCCTCTGGTCTGCACTTGGGTCCGGTGACTCCGTTCTGCTAATCCTCTGGCGGTTTTCTGGGTTATTTAGGCAGGTGTAGGTGGAATCTAAGTGATCAGCAGGACGCGCGGTGAGCCCAGCGTCCTCCTACGCCGCCATCTTCCTGCCTCAACCTCGGTGTTCAAATTTTAAATGTCTCATCAGTATCATGAAGGGTTGGTCTTTTTTTTTTTTTAACAGTTTATTTGGGTCAGGATCTAAATGAAGTCTACACATTAATTTATGGATTCCACTTCCTGAATATTGTAAGGGAGGGAAAACTTTTCCTCTAGTCTCTTAAGCTCAGTAACTGAGATGTGTAAATTGAGCTGATAAAACACAGACTAAAATGCTGGAGGGGAAAACCAGCATTTCTTTAAATGTGCAACCTCCATATGCATGGCAGAACTCAGTGATGATAACTCAAAGGAGTGACTGGCATTTGGGCTTATATACCATCTTAATAGGTGAGGGCTGGGAGAGAAAGGCACTTCCTGGAAAACAAATGCCTTTTTGGAAAGATAAATGGGTTTTCAGGAGAACCAACAGTTGATAGGAAAGTTTGTGATAATGTTTGTCTCTACAGGTGTGAGTGGTCTTTCTGTCTCTTTCAGGGCCACAAAACCCTCCTGGAGAAGAGATTTGAGGTAAATGTTACTCACGGTCTACCTTCCGGGAGTAGATGGCCTGAGAAGGAATTTATAACCACCTCATTTCCCAGAAGTTGCTGCTTTTAGTCAGATAAGGGAAGCTCCAAGAAGGCTTTTTTCCCCCTTGTTATCTGTTTAATTGCATATGTCTTCAGCTTAAACTAATCTTTATAGCAACTCTAGGGTTCCCAGTGGGTGCCCATAATATAGTGACATAACAAGGAATTGAAATTACCCTGGAAACCATTGACCCCTGGGCTCTTCATAGACTTCCTGTGAGCTCTACTGTGAGCTGTGTGAGGCATTATTAGTTCCAAATCTTAAGATGAGGAGACTGAGATTCAAAGTGGTGAAATGAACAGCTCAAGGTCCCCCAGCTAATGAGGCTCTGGGCCAGGCCAGTAACTCATGTCAGGAGTCCAAACTCCTCACTGTGTGAGTCCTGGCAACCATACTCTGCCCACACCACCCCCCCAACCTGTCCTGCCTCCAAATAGGTAAAAGAAGGCTTTAAGAAGGAGTCAGGGAAGGCCTCTTCTGACCACCTCTTAGTCCAGGTCCTACCCAACATCTGTGAAAGACCCATGCAATCCCACCTCTTCTGACTGCCCTGGACCATTTCTTTCCTCCCAAGTATCTGCCTTTGGATGCATGTGCGTCAGTCTCCCACTCACTCAGAACTCCCTGAGTGCAAGGAACTTGGCTCTGGATGTTGGTGACCCTCCCCACCTGAGGCTCACCCAGAGGCATTTGGAAGATGCTCCCCAAATGGAGGGCCTACTCACTGACTGCCTGAGTCAGGGGCCTTCTGGAGGGTGGGTGTGCTGGAAAGACAGTTGAGTCTTCGGGAGGAGAGTTCCTGGACCCCAGGAAGGAGCAACCATCAGACACTGCAGAGTGAAAGCAGTCTCTCGTGTCCTCAGAAGAAGCAAGGAAGTGTCCAGGGAGTAGCCAGACATCCTGAGGACAGGGGCCTTTGGCCTCACCCCTCCCTTTTATAGACCATTTACCCTGTGAAGGCATCAGGGAGTCCTCATCTGTGCAGCAAAGACACTCCAGAGAATCGGCTGGGTTGTCTTGTGGTTGAAGGAGCCCTCTCAGCTTGGAACAATAAAATGTGCTCTGGCTGGAGAGCCCTGATGTCAGGTCTGGGTCTCTGCTCTTTCATTATGCTGCTCGGTGACCCTGGGCAGGCAATTTCCTCCCTGTGGGTCTCAGTTTCCTTATCTATACAATGAAGGGATTGGACCAGATGATCTCTAGGGGCCCACTAGCTTCCACATTTCTCTGACCTCCAGGAAAGGGAGACCCACAACATTTCTTGGTAAATTGTTACTGTTCTTAACTATCTTTACAGTCAGGAGGGTCTTCCTGCCTGTTTCCTACTGCCTTTGAGCTTGTTTTCTCCTGCCAAGACCCACGTCTGGATAAGCATGTTCATTGTCCCAGAAGTACCTGGGTGGGCAATAGGCATTTTCATGGACTAGAATGCACAACTCAAGTCACAATCGTGGGAGAGTGGGGCTGAAGCCCTGCAGTCCCTGCTCCCAATCCCAGAGGTGATCAGGAGGCAGCAGTGTTCAGACATCACGGAGATGAACAATTGTGACACTGATCAGCTCCTTGCCCTCCATGTAGCCCAACTTCCCCATTTTCCAGACAAGGAAACACGGACTTGTCCAAGGTCACAAAACTAAACTAAAACCAGTTTACGAAACCCACCATCAGGGAGCTCCCAGGTTCTCCTGGGGGAACACACACACACCTCACAGAAGAGGTCACAAACATTGCTGACTACCAAGTGCCTGAGCTGGGGCTCTAACTTGGCCACCCCACCAGGAGCCACTGAGTCTCCCAGGTACTCTATTTATTCAACAAATAGTGACTAAGTTACTGGGAACCGAACTGTGAACAAGTGGGATGTGGTCCCTGCCCTCTCAGAGTTTGCAACCTAGCTAGGCAAGCAAGTGCTCAAGAGGAGATTCCAACCCAGGGAATTACTCCCAGGCTAAAGGAAGCCAGCAGCTGTGGGAACCCAGTGGAGCCTATCTCAGGGGCTCAGGTGTAGTCCTATGCTACAGGCACTGCCATGGCTGTGCCCATTTCTGGAGGAGTCAGTTCTGGTTGGTTGGGAAGGTAGCTGTGGGAAGCAATTGGTCTCCCTTCTTCAGGTCAGGCAGGCATAGTCAAGGATGTGGATGACCCTCAGGAACTTTTTGTTATCTCAGCAAGAACTGGGAAATTTCTGGGGCTTGGAGGAGAGGTGAGGCTCCCCTTCTATAGACAAGGGTTCTTGAAGTATTGGTTGGGATCCTCAAGATCACTGTTGAGTGTTCAGTGGCTCTTCTGAGCAGACATTGCATATGAACTTGGCCCCTTTTTCTTGCTGGTTATGGTGATGTGAAGTGTGGGTTGTGGGGACTCAAAAAGTGTCAGAAGTTAAATTGTTCTGAAAAACAAATCCCCCTACTCATTCAGAGGGTCGTTTTCTTCTTCAAACCTGTGTTTGTGATTTAGCTTCCATTGATCTTGACAATTAATATAAAGGGCACCTGAGCAAGGGCACTGAGCAAGGCTGCCCCTTTTCTCCATCCTTGCTGCTCTTCTCCTATGTGTGTGGTGGGAAGTGACACAGGAAACAAGGGGGCAGGTATGGAAAGTGTCCTGTGGATTCTATATTTACTGATCCCAGTGACATGTAGAGATGTTTAAGTGACACTTTCAGGGAAAAATATAAGGAAATGTCTTGTTTTAGCTGCCTCGTCATTCCTATTGTTTGGTTTCTGAGTCTATTTGCTTCCAGGCTCTTTGTAAGTGCTGAGCTACTAAGGAGCTGCATGTTTTCTTGGATCATAAATGGAAGGGCCCTCTTGTCCCTTGGGCCTTTCCTACCCAAGACTCTCCATCCATTTGTAAGCGCTCCCTTTTTGCCATTGGCTGTGATGTGGGGCCTGTACCCATGGAAAACAGTGCGTCCCCAGTCCTTTGGGGCCCAGGGTGTCACCTTCCTTTTTTTTCTCCCATGCTGAGTTCCACCCGTGTCAGTCTTTGAATCAGAAAGGAACACAGGTGTGATGATATGTAGCACCTTCTTGCTAAGAGCTGGGATTCAAAGCCTAGAGAACACAGAGTACCTGCCTTTGTCCCAGGAATCAGAAAAGGTGTAAACCTGTATTTCACTTAGTTGTTAGGAATTTAAAGTAGTGCTTACTGCAGAGCTGTATTCTGGAATAGAATGCACAATCCTGATGTATCTCTAAGAAACAATTACCAACTTCATTGTAATTCTGAGCCTCTCCCTTATGCCTTATGTATTCTGTTTCTCTGATAGACTCACTGAATTTCAGAGAATGGAAGTCATTTGCTCAAAGCTCCATGGCAATCAACTATAGAACTAAAACTCAGGTTGGGGCCTCTGGGTGTCTCAGTCAGTTGAATCTGACTCGACTCAGGTCATGATCTAGCGGTCTGTGAGTTCAAGACCTGTGTCAGGCTCTGTGTTGATAGCTCAGAGCCTGGAGCCTGCTTCAGATTCTGTGTCTCCCTCTCTCTCTGTCCCTCCTTTTCTCATGCTCTGTCTCTCTCTCTCTCAAAAATAAAGATTTTAATTAAAAAAAAAAGAACTGAAACTCAAGTTTCTTAATAATAGTATAATTTGTTTCTTAATAATAATTTTAGTTTCTTAACTAATAATAATTAAGTTTCTTAATAATAATATAAATTGAATAACTGGAAGTGCCAGTTTATGAATATTGTTGCATTCTAATTATTAGAAGCAAAAGTCCCTGTATACTTTGGCATGATTTGGATGATAAATTATGTTCTCCCCCTATCTAAATGCCATTCATTTTAATTTGTATGCATTATTTTATATTATCCTTACAATAAGTTTATTATATGACTACTATTCCTTCATTTTAAAGAGCAAGAAAATTAATTTGAAGGGGTTGTGTTACTTGTCTGAAGGTATATAGAAGGCAAATGATGAAGCTAGGGCTGTGCATTCAATTGTCAAGATTATTGTTTAGTGTCTCCAGACCAAACTCTCACCAGAGAGGCCTGGGGCTATGTACAGAACAAGTGCTTGGTTTCAACTTATGCTCTTTTAGAGATGTATTAACCTGAGCTGGGCAGATAATGCATAGATCAAGCAGCTCAGAGTAGGAGGGGGCAGAGCGATACTATCCCCAGGCCTGGTGGTGAAGAACACTTTTAGTGGCAGCTGATGACAATAGCATGAGTCAGTTGAGTAGGGTTGTTGGCGAGGGTGCAGCTGTAGCCCCTTGAACAAGGAAGGCAAGGAGCAAGAAACCAATGCTGCTACTGTTTTCTCTGGTGGGCCCATCTCTGCTTCAGCTCCCTTTGGTTTTAGTTCACAGTAGAACTAACTTTGTAAAACTATTTCCCCATAGATAAATGTCACTTCCTAGCCAGAGGGGACTGCTGAGGGGTACTGGAGACACCCACTTCCCACTCTGCCCTGTCATGTTCCCTTTCTGAAGCCTGGCACTGAAGACTACAAAAGTTCATCCTGGACAGAGCCAGTTCTCTCTTTCTAAACCTTAAACTCCAAACCCATAATTAGTCTTTTGTGTACAATATTTATTTCCGAAGGAGTTTGTCTTGGCATGGTGGCCACCTCCTCCAAAAAGCATATGTCTCAACAAACAGCTCCTGCTTTTCTTCACCTTGGTGTTTGCTAGCTTGTTCACTCTGCTCCCACCCTGGCCCTTGGGGAATGCCACCCACAGAGAAGAATGGAATAGGCTGCAGTGGTTGCTTAACAGCCTGGTTTTTACTGGTATCTGCTGCTCCACCAAAACCCACCAGGCAGAGATCCTTAGCCAGAGCTCAGACTGGCACCTGGCCCACTGCACTGAAAGAGCCCCTGGAGTCTTCCATACACCCCAGCCTTGAACCTGAGGGTAAGGCTTCAGCCATTCTCTGTGAAGTTTCCCTGAAATCTTGGCCATACTCCAGGGTGGGAGAGCCCAAGGAACATCTTCACATCCTGTGTCCAGGCACTATCTGAAATGCAGGTACATGCTTGAAATTTTTTAGTCCTTCTCAGTTTTCTCTTCCCCCCTCTCCAGGAAGAGTCTTGTCTCTTTTTAATATCTCAAGTGTTTGTGTACTAGAAAAATAAAATGTGTTTCTATAGGCTCTGCAGTAACAGATTAGTGACTAGGTGATATACTTTAATTTCTCTGGGCCTCAGTGCATAAAATGAGGATGTTGACTTAGACAAGTACTAATTGTTGTTATTCCAAACTCTTGTGTTATGTGGTTCAAACTTAAGTCTGCTCCCATTGGCAAGTCCCCAGTCCAGACTCTCTCTTACTCTCCCTGATACCAGCCTCCTCAATGGTGGTTTCTAATCTTACATTCATACCCTTATGAACACAATGACCACAATTATCTAACATTCTAATGGAACCATGTGTGGGCTCTCTAGTACCTAAAGATCCAGGTCCTTTTCCTGACCCTGTCATTCAAAACCCTCCACATTCAAAGTTGGAGAAAGGCTCAGGACACGTCCATTTTGTGAGGATTTCTGGATATTTTAAAATGAAAAAAAAAAGTCAAAATATGTGATCAGAAATTGTGGTAATTTTTAAATATTTACCTTTAACAACTAAACATTTTAATACACATCACACAAATAAAATGCAACCATAATTACTGGATTAATAAGGTCTGTATTGGAGACGTTTTCGGATTGAGAGCTCTAGCCTAATGGTTCGTCTGATCTCTTCCTCCTGATCTCTCTATATCCCACAATGGATCTTGACAATGGGCAATACTAGTTGAGCCAATCCAGAGCTTCCCAAACTTGGCAGGCCCCTTGAATTACCCTAGATAGTCTCCAGGCTGGCATTTGGGATCACTGGACAGGCTCCCTTTACACATGTGTTAGCCTCCTGCTGGGACTGGCTATACCTTTGGCTTTGCATTGCTCCATAGCCACCCCAGTCCTTAATGTCAGGCCAAAATGCTGGCAGGTTATTGGTCAATATTGGTTTCATTGCCGAAGACCAACCAGGGTAGAAATGCATTTACAACTTGCTCCTCACTCACTCTGGGATGCTACATAGCCTCTACAAAAAGACACACTATGCCTTCAAGACCTTGACATTACCTTCCTTCTACCTCTACCCAAATTATATGATTTTTCAAACCCCTCTTGTCCTATCCCTGCAGGCCCCAGACCTTTCTTTCAGCCACGCCACTTCTGTGTTAGCTCCCTTTGGCCCTGTCCTGAGGGCTTCACAGAACCAATTTTTAAAAGACAGAGAGTATACTGGGTTTCTTTTGTCTGATTTTATTTTGACCTACAGCTTTCTTTGCTGCCTGTGGGTACATGCATAGGTATTCAAGTGAAACAAGCCCAGACTTGAGATGAGAGTTAAGAACTTCAAGGAATTTCTCTGCTCCTTGTACAGCACAGATCCTGGGGGTAAGCTGTTTGCCTTCTTTGCACCTTGGTTACTTTACCTATAGAACAGGTATCATAAATAATGAAAGATTAAACTCTGTCCTTGCTGGAAGATAGCATATTTATCTGATCTCTGGTGTTCCAAGTGCATGGCGACCACAGCGCCCTTGGAGCATAGTACTAATGGGTGGGAAGTCATGGCAGTGATAGAAATAAGGAAAGGAACACTAGACTAAGGGCCAGAGGCTGAAAGTTAGGCCTCCTTCTGGTACTAGCTTGCTTTGCATCTTAAGGCAAGCCACTCAAGCTCTCTGGCTTTATTTTCTTCCTTTGCAAAATAGGGTATGTATAGCATAGTAGCTAAGAACAAGGGCTTTAAAGTCAGACAGACCTGGGTTGGAGTCCCAGCTATACCACTTACTAGCTGTGTGACCTAATCTAATCACCAAATCACTCTTGGTTTGTTTACTAACTTGAAGGAATGTAAATGGGACACTAATTCTATTTATTATATTGTTATAAGTATTAAATGAGATAACATAGATAATATACATAAAGAATTTAACATAGTGCCTGTCACATAGTAAATGCTATGTAAGTGTCAGCTATTACTACAACTACTACTATGAAGAAAAGGAAGACCTGGGGGAGGGCATTTGCTGGCCTATCTATCTTACACAGTCGCTATGAAGATCAAATGAGATAAGTGCTAGAAAAGGCTTTGGAAGATAAAATGACTCTTAAAATGTGAGATGGGATTGAAATTAAAAGATAAAGGTATTGGGACCTTCCCCCTTGCTGCCAAGAGGTTTATCTTGAGTCTATGGGCTCTGGCTTGCTTAGTGCTGGCATGAGTGGCTATGGCCTTCCTTCCCACTGACATATCTTTGCATTCATGATGATTTGCTCCTCCTGACAGATTGAATTAGAAGAGGGGATTTGAAACCTTGACCTCCATCCCTCTGCCACTCTTACTGCAGAGGAACCTATCAGATAAGTAGCCAGTACCCAGGCCACACCCAGACAGCACTTCAAATTTGCCCTACTAAAGGTCTGGCTCCTAGTTGCCAATGGCCAGCCTTCCTGATGCATTTCAGATTTTGAGGTGTGTTGGAGCCTATGGAGTGCCATGAGGACTCACCACTCTGAACACAAAAACATACTGTTGCATAATGGTCATTCAACAAACCTGGACTAACTAAAAGAGAAGGGTGTCTGTTTGTGGGTGTAGGGTTTCCTTCAGTAGAAGCTTGAGAGGAGTGACTGTCTTCTTCTGTATGCATTCCCCAGGACAATATTTAATTTCTACATGCCAAGTCTCTTATATTACCTTATTTAATCTTCACAAAACAAAGATTTAGTTGGTGCTTTTATGATACCCATTTTCCACATGAGGAAACTGAGGCTTAGAGATCTGATGTAAGTGGCTCTAGGTCAAACAGCAAGTAAGAAGATCTTGTTCTTAAACCCATGTCTTTCTGACTGCAGAGCCTACACTTTTAACCTATACATTGTAGAAAGACTAATCCATCCCAGAACCTTCTTGTGGTGGTATAAGTCCCAACCTGATTCCACAATGGCCATGCTGAAGTTTAAGGAAATTTCTTGGTTGCCACCACTGCAATATCCTCTGGCCTGCAGGGACTTTTGATTTCCTTTCTCTGCTCTTTCTTTCATTTCCCCCATCTAGCACAGAAAACACTTAACAGAAAGAGTTATCCCTGGAAAAAGCATTTTAGATAGAAAAGTGAGGTCTGCCCATGTTTTCCCAGTCCCTCACTCTACCCTCTTTTCCCTACCTCTATCCCTCCATTCTGACAAAGAAGGCAGGAGTTCTAGGGAGTGTAGTAAGAAGATTCCTATTTAGAGGCAGGGACATAGTCTAATCTCAAGAGTGAGATTTACTCTGGCTTGGACATTTCATGAAGCCATAGCAAGAGGCCCCTAACTGTTAAATCAACATTAATGTTTCTCTAAGCTCTGAGAATGAAATCCTTGATCCTGGCAGCCAGTCTTCCCTGAATTGATTACCTTGTTGTTTGTCCTAGAACAACCACCCAAGGTTTCCTTCCTAATGCTGGACTGCAAGTGTGGGGAGAGGCACTTCTGGAGACAGTGACCACCTGTCTCCTTCGATTGCCTCAAACTTGAGGGCAGTTGAGAACCTTTTTGAGCTAAGAAGGTGGCCAGTTTCAGTCTCAGGACAGGAAGGGGCTCATCACTGCAGCATTTGTTTTATTGTTCTTGTTCTGCAAAGGCCCTGATGCTTCCTGAAAGCAGATCTTAGAAAATTAGCCATCTGACTTCTGCTCTTCCCTGGTGGTTGGACAGATCATTGGAGGCCTGTCAGGCATCATGTTACAGTGGAAGGAATACTATATTAGGAGTCCAGGGAAGAAGGTTTTAGTCCTGGCTGAGCAATGGACTTGAGTAGTTTGTATCCTCTCTGAGACTCCATTTCCCCTATCTATGAATCTTTAAAACTTTATCAAGGTATAATTAACATACAATAAACCACACACATTTCAAGTGTATTATTTGATGAGTTTGACATGTACACACTGATGAAACCATCACTGCAATCAAAGTAAAGGACATATCACCCCCAAAAGTTGCCTCTGTCTCTTTATAATTCCTCCCTCCCACCTTACTCCTTGCCCCTCCCCACACCCAGGAAACCAGTAATATGCTTTCTGTCACTATAGATTAGTTTGTATTTTTCAAGAGTTTTACAGAGATGAAGTCATACAGTATGTATTTTCTGGTAGGCTCTGGCTTCTTTTACTCATTATAATTATTTTGAGATTCATCCATGTTTTTGCATGTATCAATTGCTCATGCTCCTTCCTTCCTTACTTCTTCCCTCCCTCCCTCCTTCTCTTCCCTCCTTCCTCACTTTATTCCATTTTATCAAATTGGGGAGGTGGTATTGAATTTTATTAACATGGAAAGGTCTCTGAAACATGAAAAAATTTTTTAAAGCATATTATAAGTGATATGTGCTATATATATTGTCTTTGACAAAACTATAACTAACTATAACTATATATGTATATATACACATATAAATACTTTTACAAATTTATATATTTAAATATAAATTAAATACAAAATTTATTTATTTATATATATAAATCCAGATGAATACATACCAAGGTAAAAATACTTGTCTCCAAGTGATTGGAATTGTGGAGATTTTTTTGCCATACTTTTCTGCATTTTCTAATTTTTCAATTGTGAAAATATATAGCTCTGTTTAAAAATAAGAAAAATGCTACTATTTTATAAACAGCTTTCTTAAAGTATAATTGACATACAATAAACAGCTCATATTTAAAGTATATGCTATAAGTTTTGATATATGCATATATCATGAAGCCATCACCATATTGAAGATAAATGAGCATATTTATCATACTCAAAAGTTCGCTCCCTATCCATAGGCAACATTGCTTTTCTTTTTGTCACTACAAGTTAGTTTGCATTTTCTAGAATTTTATATAAATGGAATAAAAAGTGGGTCTTTTTTTAGTCAGGCTTCCAAATTGTTTGAGATTCATCCAAATTATTGCATATATCAAGAGTTAATTCTTTTTATTGCCAAATACCATGTATTGGTATGGATGTGTTTACTATTTCCATATTGATGGACACTTGGGTTGTTTCTAGTTTTTTACTATTACAAATATAGTTTCTATGAACATTAATGTACAAATTTTGATGTGAACAGATGCTTTAATTTCTTTTGAGTTGCTGGGTCATATGTTTAACCATTTGAAGAACTTCCAAACTGTTTTCCAAAGCAATTGCACTATTTTACATTCTGAGCTGCTGTGCACCCGGAGCTAAAAGTTCCAGTTTTTCCAAATCCTTGCCAATAGTTTCCATGGTCAGTTTTGCTTAGTTTTAAACGTTTTATTTTTTTTCAATATATGAAGTTTATTATCAAATTGTTTTCCATACAACACCCAGTGCTCATCCCAAGGTACCCTCCTCAATACACATCACCCACCATCCCCTCCCTCCCACCCCCCATCAACCCTCAGTTTCTTCTCAGTTTTTAAGAGTCTCTTATGTTTTAGCTCTCTTCCACTCTAACCTCATTTTTTTTCCTTCCTCTCCCCCATGTGTTTCTGTTAAGTTTCTCAGGATCCACATAAGAGTGAAACGATATGGTATCTGTCTTTCTCTGTATGGCTTATTTCACTTACCATAACACTCTACAGTTCCATTCATGTTGCTACAAAGGGCCGTATTTCATTCTTTCTCATTGCCACGTAGTACTCCATCGTGTATATAAACCACAATTTCTTTTTTCTTTTTTTTTTAACCATTGTGAAAATATTTTATTTAAATTATAAGTTGTATTTATCTGTTACCTATATAACATGTAAAAAATATACAATTTGGGGGAGTATATAAAAATATACATTTTTGAGTTATTTTTGACAACTTTATAAAGCAAAACAACTAACTTTAAAATTAATTTTCCCTTCATGTTCTTTTCCTTAATGTTCATCTTCTTAAATTTTTTTTAATGTTTGTTTGTTTATTTATTTATTTATTTATTTATTTATTTATATATGAAATTTATTGACAAATTGGTTTCCATACAACACCCAGTGCTCATCCCAAAAGGTGCCCTCCTCAATACCCATCACCCACCCTCCCCTCCCTCCCACCCCCCATCAACCCTCAGTTTGTTCTCAGTTTTTAACAGTCTCTTATGCTTTGGCTCTCTCCCACTCTAACGTCTTTTTTTTTTTTTTTTCCTTCCCCTCCCCCATGGGTTCCTGTTGAGTTTCTCAGGATCCACATAAGAGTGAAACCATATGGTATCTGTCTTTCTCTGTATGGCTTATTTCACTTAGCATTACACTCTCCAGTTCCATCCACGTTGCTACAAAAGGCCATATTTCATTTTTTCTCATTGCTACGTAGTATTCCATTGTGTATATAAACCACAATTTCTTTATCCATTCATCAGTTGATGGACATTTAGGCTCTTTCCATAATTTGGCTATTGTTGAGAGTGCTGCTATGAACATTGGGGTACAAGTGCCCCTATGCATCAGTACTCCTGTATCCCTTGGGTAAATTCCTAGCAGTGCTACTGCTGGGTCATAGGGTAGGTCTATTTTTAATTTTTTGAGGAACCTCCACACTGTTTTCCAGAGCGGCTACACCAGTTTGCATTCCCACCAACAGTGTAAGAGGGTTCCCGTTTCTCCACATCCTCTCCAGCATCTATAGTCTCCTGATTGGTTCATTTTGGCCACTCTGACTGGTGTGAGGTGATATCTGAGTGTGGTTTTGATTTGTATTTCCCTGATGAGAAGCGACGTTGAGCATCTTTTCATGTGCCTGTTGGCCATCCGGATATCTTCTTTTTTTTTTTTTATTTTTTTTTATTTTTTTTTATTTGTTACCTTTTTATTTTATTTTTCATTTTTTTAAATTTACATCCAAATTAACATATAGTGCAACAATGATTTCAAGAGTAGATTCCTTAGTTCCCCTTACCCACTTAGCCCATCCCCCCTCCCACAACCCCTCCAGCAACCCTCAGTTTGTTCTCCATATTTATGAGTCTCTTCTGTTTTGTCCCCCTCCCTGTTTTTATATTATTTTTGTTGCCCTTCCCTTATGTTCATCTGTTTTGTCTCTTGAAGTCCTCATAAGAGTGAAGTCACCTGATTTTTGTCTTTCTCTGACTGACTAATTTCACTTAGGATAATACCCTCCAGTTTTTTTTTTTTTTATGAAATTTATTGACAAATTGGTTTCCATACAACACCCAGTGCTCATCCCAAAAGGTGCCCTCCTCAATACCCATCACCCACCCTCCCCTCCCTCCCACCCCCCATCAACCCTCAGTTTGTTCTCAGTTTTTAACAGTCTCTTATGCTTTAGCTCTCTCCCAACTAACCTCTTTTTTTTTTTCTTTCCCCTCCCCCATGGGTTCCTGTTAAGTTTCTCAGGATCCACATAAGAGTGAAACCATATGGTATCTGTCTTTCTCTGTATGGCTTATTTCACTTAGCATTACACTCTCCAGTTCCATCCACGTTGATACAAAGGGCCATATTTCATTTTTTCTCATTGCCACATAGTATTCCATTGTGTATATAAACCACAATTTCTTTATCCATTCATCAGTTGATGGACATTTAGGCTCTTTCCATAATTTGGCTATTGTTGAGAGTGCTGCTATGAACATTGGGGTACAAGTGCCCCTATGCATCAGTACTCCTGTATCCCTTGGATAAATTCCTAGCAGTGCTATTGCTGGGTCATAGGGTAGGTCTATTTTTAATTTTCTGAGGAACCTCCACACTGCTTTCCAGAGCGGCTGCACCAATTTGCATTCCCACCAACAGTGCAAGAGGGTTCCCGTTTCTCCACATCCTCGCCAGCATCTATAGTCTCCTGATTTGTTCATTTTGGCCACTCTGACTGGCGTGAGGTGATACCTGAGTGTGGTTTTGATTTGTATTTCCCTGATAAGGAGCGACGCTGAACATCTTTTCATGTGCCTGTTGGCCATCTGGATGTCTTCTTTAGAGAAGTGTCTATTCATGTTTTCTGCCCATTTCTTCACTGGGTTATTTGTTTTTTCGGGTGTGGAGTTTGGTGAGCTCTTTATAGATTTTAGATACTAGCCCTTTGTCCGATATGTCATTTGCAAATATCTTTTCCCATTCCGTTGGTTGCCTTTTAGTTTTGTTGGTTGTTTCCTTTGCTGTGCAGAAGCTTTTGATCTTCATAAGGTCCCAGTAATTCACTTTTGCTTTTAATTGCCTTGCCTTTGGGGATGTGTCGAGTAAGAGATTGCTACGGCTGAGGTCAGAGAGGTCTTTTCCTGCTTTCTCCTCTAAGGTTTTGATGGTTTCCTGTCTCACATTTAGGTCCTTTATCCATTTTGAGTTTATTTTTGTAAATGGTGTGAGAAAGTGGTCTAGTTTCAACCTTCTGCATGTTGCTGTCCAGTTCTCCCAGCACCATTTGTTAAAGAGGCTGTCTTTTTTCCATTGGATGTTCTTTCCTGCTTTGTCAAAGATGAGTTGGCCATACGTTTGTGGGTCTAGTTCTGGGGTTTCTATTCTATTCCATTGGTCTGTGTGTCTGTTTTTGTGCCAATACCATGCTGTCTTGATGATGACAGCTTTGTAGTAGAGGCTAAAGTCTGGGATTGTGATGCCTCCTGCTTTGGTCTTCTTCTTCAAAATTCCTTTGGCTATTCGGGGCCTTTTGTGGTTCCATATGAATTTTAGGATTGCTTGTTCTAGTTTCGAGAAGAATGCTGGTGCCATTTTGATTGGGATTGCATTGAATGTGTAGATAGCTTTGGGTAGTATTGACATTTTGACAATATTTATTCTTCCAATCCATGAGCAGGGAATGTCTTGCCATTTCTTTTTTTTTTTTTTATGAAATTTATTGACAAATTGGTTTCCATACAACACCCAGTGCTCATCCCAAAAGGTGCCCTCCTCAATACCCATCACCCACCCTCCCCTCCCTCCCACCCCCCATCAACCCTCACTTTGTTCTCAGTTTTTAACAGTCTCTTATGCTTTGGCTCTCTCCCACTCTAACCTCTTTTTTTTTTTTCCTTCCCCTCCCCCATGGGTTCCTGTTAAGTTTCTCAGGATCCACATAAGAGTGAAACCATATGGTATCTGTCTTTCTCTGTATGGCTTATTTCACTTAGCATTACACTCTCCAGTTCCATCCACGTTGCTACAAAGGGCCATATTTCATTCTTTCTCATTGCCACATAGTATTCCATTGTGTATATAAACCACAATTTCTTTATCCATTCATCAGTTGATGGACATTTAGGCTCTTTCCATAATTTGGCTATTGTTGAGAGTGCTGCTATGAACATTGGGGTACAAGTGCCCCTATGCATCAGTACTCCTGTATCCCTTGGATAAATTCCTAGCAGTGCTATTGCTGGGTCATAGGGTAGGTCTATTTTTAATTTTCTGAGGAACCTCCACACTGCTTTCCAGAGCGGCTGCACCAATTTGCATTCCCACCAACAGTGCAAGAGGGTTCCCGTTTCTCCACATCCTCGCCAGCATCTATAGTCTCCTGATTTGTTCATTTTGGCCACTCTGACTGGCGTGAGGTGATACCTGAGTGTGGTTTTGATTTGTATTTCCCTGATAAGGAGCGACGCTGAACATCTTTTCATGTACCTGTTGGCCATCTGGATGTCTTCTTTAGAGAAGTGTCTGTTCATGTTTTCTGCCCATTTCTTCACTGGGTTATTTGTTTTTCGGGTGTGGAGTTTGGTGAGCTCTTTATAGATTTTAGATACTAGCCCTTTGTCCGATATGTCATTTGCAAATATCTTTTCCCATTCCGTTGGTTGCCTTTTACTTTTGTTGATTTGCTTTGCTATGCAGAAGCTTTTTATCCACATGAGGTCCCAATAGTTCATTTTTGCTTTTAAATCCCTTGCCTTTGGGGATGTGTCAAGTAAGAAATTGCTGCGGCTGAGGTCAGAGAGGTCTTTTCCTGCTTTCTCCTCTAGGGTATTCATGGTTTCCTGTCTCACATTCAGGTCCTTTATCCATATTGAGTTCATTTTTGTGAATGGTGTGAGAAAGTGGTCTGGTTTCAATCTTCTGCATGTTGCTGTCCAATTCTCCCAGCACCATTTGTTAAAGAGACTGTCTTTTTTCCATTGGATGTTCTTTCCGGCTTTGTCAATGATAAGTTGGCCATACTTTTGTGGGTCTAGTTCTGGGGTTTCTATTCTCTTCCATTGGTCTATGTGTCTGTTATTGTGCCAATACCATGCTGTCTTGATGATGACAGCTTTGTAGTAGAGGCTAAAGTCTGGGATTGTGATGCCTCCTGCTTTGGTCTTCTTCTTCAAAATTCCTTTGGCTATTCGGGGCCTTTTGTGGTTCCATATGAATTTTAGGATTGCTTGTTCTAGTTTCGAGAAGAATGCTGGTGCCATTTTGATTGGGATTGCATTGAATGTGTAGATAGCTTTGGGTAGTATTGACATTTTGACAATATTTATTCTTCCAACCCATGAGCACGGAATGTTTTTCCATTTCTTTATATCTTCTTCAATTTCCTTCATAGGCTTTCTCTAGTTTTCAGCATACAGATCTTTTACATCTTTGGTTAGATTTATTCCTAGGTATTTTATGCTTCTTGGTGCAATTGTGAATGGGATCAGTTTCTTTATTTGTCTTTCTGTTGCTTTATTATTAGTGTATAAGAACGCAACTGATTTCTGTACATTGATTTTGTATACTGCAACTTTGCTGAATTCATGTATCAGTTCTAGCAGACTTTTGGTGGAGTCTATCAGATTTTCCATGTATAATATCATGTCATCTGTAAAAAGTGAAAGCTTAACTTCCTCTTTGCCAATTTTCATGGCTTTGATTACCTTTTGTTGTCTGATTGCTGATGCTAGAACTTGCAACTCTATGTTAAACAACAGCGGTGAGAGTGGACGTCCCTGTCGTGTTCCTGATCTCAGGGAAAAAGTCTCAGTTTTTCCCCATTGAGGATGATGTTAGCTGTGGGCTTTTCATAAATGGCTTTTATGATGTTTAAGTATGTTCCTTCTATCCCGACTTTCTGAAGGGTTTTTATTAAGAAAGGGTGCTGAATTTTGTCAAAAGCCTTTTCTGCATCGATTGACAGGATCATATGGTTTGTATCTTTTCTTTTATTAATGTGACGTACCACGTTGGTTGATTTGCGAATATTGAACCAGCCCTGCATCCCAGGAATGAATCCCACTTGATCATGGTGAATCATTCTTTTTAAATGCTGTTGAATTCCATTTGCTAGTATCTTGTTGAGATTTTTGCATCCATATTCATCAGGGATATTGGCCTGTAGTTCTCTTTTTTTACTGGGTCTATGTCTGCTTTAGGAATCAAAGAAATACTGGCTTCATAGAATGAGTCTGGAAGTTTTCCTTCCCTTTCTATTTCTTGGAATAGCTTGAGAAGGATAGGTATTATCTCTGCTTTAAACGTCTGGTAGAACTCCCCTGGGAAGCCATCTGGTCCTGGACTCTTATTTGTTGGGAGATTTTTGATGACTGATTCAATTTCTTTGCTGGTTATGGGTCTGTTAAAGCTTTCTATTTCCTCCTGATTGAGTTTTGGAAGCGTGTGGGTGTTTAGGAATTTGTCCACTTCTTCCAGATTGTCCAGTTTGTTGGCATTTAGTTTTTCATAGTATTCCCTGATAACTGCTTGTATCTCTGAGGGATTGGTTGTAATAATTTCATTTTCATTCATGATTTTATCTATTTGGGTCATCTCCCTTTTCTTTTTGAGAAGCCTGGCTAGAGGTTTATCAATTTTGTTTATTTTTTCAAAAAACCAACCCTTGGTTTCATTGATCTGCTCTACAGTTTTTTTTTTTTGATTCTATATTGTTTATTTCTGCTCTGATCTTTATCATTTCTCTTCTTCTGCTGGGTTTAGGCTGCCTTTGCTGTTCTGCTTCTATTTCCTTTAGGTGTGCTGTTAGATTTTGTATTTGTGATTTTTCTTGTTTCTTGAGATAGGCCTGGATTGTAATGTATTTTCCTCTCAGGACTGCCTTCGCTGCATCCCAAAGTGTTTGGATTGTTGTATTTTCATTTTTGTTTGTTTCCATATATTTTTTAATTTCTTCTCTAATTGCCTGTTTGACCCATTCATTCTTTAGGAGTGTGTTCTTTAACCTCCATGCTTTTGGAGGTTTTCCAGACTTTTTCCTGTGGTTGATTTCAAGCTTCATAACATTGTGGTCTGAAAATATGCGTGGTATGATTTCAATTCTTGTATACTTATGAAGGGCTGTTTTGTGACCCAGTATTTGATCTATCCTGGAGAATGTTCCATGTGAACTCGAGAAGAAAGTATATTCTGTTGCTTTGGGATGCAGAGTTCTAAATATATCTGTCAAGTCTATCTGATCCAATGTATCATTCAGGGTCCTTGTTTCTTTATTGACCGTGTGTCTAGATAATCTATCCATTTCTGTAAGCAGAGTGTTAAAGTCCCCTACAATTACCACATTCTTATCAATAAGGTTGCTTATGTTTGTGAGTAATTGTTTTATATATATATTTATATATTTATATATATATATTTGTATATTTATATATTTATATATATATATACTTATATATTTTTATATTTGGGGCTCCTGTATTCGCCCCATAGACATTTATAATTTTTAGCCCTTCCTGATGGATAGACCCTGTGATTATTATATAATGCCCTTCTTCATCTCTTGTTCCAGCCTTTAATTTAAAGTCTAGTTTGTCTGATATAAGTATGGCTACTCCAGGTTTCTTTTGACTTCCAGTGGCATGATAAATAGTTCCCCATCCCCTCACTTTCAATCTGAAGGTGTCCTCAGGTCTAAAATGAGTCTCTTGTAGACAGCAAATAGATGGGCCTTGTTTTTTATCCATTCTGATACCCTATGTCTTTTGGTTGGCGCATTTAGTCCATTTACATTCAGTGTTATTATAGAAAGATATGGGTTTAGAGTCATTGTGATGTCCGTAGGTTTCATACTTGTAGCGATGTCCCTGGTACTTTGTCTCACAGGATCCCCCTTAGGTTCTCTTGTAGGGCTGGTTTAGTGGTGATGAATCCCTTCAGTTTTTATTTGTTTGGGAAGACCTTTATCTCTCCTTCTATTCTAAATGACAGATTTGCTGGATAGAGGATTCTAGGCTGCATGTTTTTTTCTGTTGATCACATTGAAGATCTCCTGCCATTCCTTTCTTGCCAAGTTTCAGTAGAGAGATCCGTCACGAGTCTTATCAGTCTCCCTTTATATGTTAGAGCACGTTTATCCCTAGCTGCTTTCAGAATTTTCTCTTTATCCTTGTATTTTGCCAGTTTCACTATGATATGTTGTGCAGAAGATCGATTCAAGTTACGTCTGAAGGGAGTTCTCTGTGCCTCTTGGATTTCAATGCCTTTTTCCTTCCCCAGTTCAGGGAAGTTCTCAGCTATGATTTCTTCAACTACACCTTCAGCACCTTTCCCTCTGTCTTCCTCCTCTGGAATACCAATTTTGCGTAGATTATTTCTCTTTAGTGCATCACTTAGTTCTCTCATTTTCCCCTCATACTCCTGGATTTTTTTTATCTCTCCTTTTCTCAGCTTCTTCTTTTTCCATAATTTTATCTTCTAGTTCACCTTTTCTCTCCTCTGCCTCTTCAACCCGAGCCGTTGTTGTCTTCATTTTATTTTGCAACTCGTTGATAGCATTTTTAGCTCCTCCTGGCTGTTCCTTAGTCCCTTGATCTGTGTAGCAAGAGATTCTCTGCTGTCCTTTATACTGTTTTCAAGCCCAGCGATTAATTGTATGAGTATTATGCTAAATTCACTTTCTGTTATATTGTTTAAATCATTTTTGATCAGTTCGTTAACTGTTGTTATTTCCTGGACATTTTTCTGACAGGAATTCTTCCGTTTCATCATTTTGGGTAGTCCCTGGAGTGGTGTGGGACTGCGGGGCACTTCTCCTGTGCTGTCTTGAATAACTTGTGTTGGTGGGAGGGGCCGCATTCAGACCTGATGTCTGCCCCCAGCCCACCGCCTGGGCCACAGTCAGACTGGTGTGTACCTTCTCTTCCCCTCTCCTAGGGGTGGGATTCACTGTGAGGTGGTCTGGCCTGTCTGGGCTGCTTGCACACTGCCAGGCTTGTGGTGCTGGGGATCTGGCATATTAGCTGGGGTGGATTGGCAAGGTGCACAGGGGCGGGAGGGGCAGGCTCAGGTTGCTTTTCCTTTGGAGATCCGCTTCGGGAGGGGCCCTGCAGCACCAGGAGGGAGTCAGACCCACTGGAGGGATGGATCCGCAGAAGCACAGCCTTGGGTGTTTGAGAGGTGCAAGCAAGTTCCCTGGTAGGAACTGGTTCCCTTTGGGATTTTGGCTGGGGGATGGGCAAGGGAGATGGCCCTGGCGAGCACCTTTGTTCCCCACCAAGCTGAGCTCTGTCTTCCCGGGGCCAGCAACTCTCCCTCCCTTTGTCCTCCAGCCTTTCCGCTTTCCGAGCAGAGCTGTTAGCTTATAACCTTCCAGATGTCAAGTCCCTCTTGCTGTCGGAATACACTCGGTTCGGCCCCTCCGCTTTTGCAAGCCAGACTCTTGGGCTCTGCTTGGCCGGCTGGCTGCCCCTCTGCCCCAGCTCCCTCCCGCCAGTCCTTGGAGCATGCACTGCCTCTCCGCCCTTCCTACCCTCTTCCGCAGGCCTCTCATCTGCGCTTGGCTCCAGAGACTCCATTCTGCTAGTCTTCTGGCGGTTTTCTGGGTTATTTAGGCAGGTGTAGGTGGAATCTAAGTGATCAGCAGGACGCGTGGTGAGCCCAGTGTCCTCCTATGCCACCATCTTCCCAGGATCCCCCTAATTTTAAAAGTTTTAATAGGTGTGTAGTTGCATCACACTGGGCTTTTGTTTGCATTTCCTTAATGACTGATGATGTTGAGCATCTTTTCATGTATTTGTTTACCATCTAAATATCTTCTCTGATGAAGTGTAAGTGCATGTATTTTGTCTGTTTCAGTTGGATTTATTTTCCTATTTTTCAGTTTTGAGAATGCACACACACACACAGGATATGAGTCCTCCTTTATCCAATATATAATTGGCAGATACTTCCTCTCAGTTTGTAGCTTGTGTTTTAATTCTCTTAAAAGTGTATTAAGGAGTAAATTTTTAAATCTTGATGAAGTAAATTTTATGTACTTTTTTTTATTCTTTTGTTCTTTGTGTTCTATTTAAGAAATCTTTGCCTCACCCAAGGCCACTGTGATTTTCTCCTGTTTTCTAGAAGTTTTATAGTTTTAGTTTCTACATTTAAGTATATACTCCATTTTGAGTTAATTTTAGAATATGGCATGAGGTAGCATTTCAACTTCACTCTTCTCCATGTGGATATCCAGTTAACACAGCACTATTTGTTGAAAAATATTACTCTTTCTCTATTGAATTTTTGTGATACTTTTGTTGAAAATCAACTAGTCATAGATGTGAGAGCCCATTTCTAGACTATTTTTTTCCATTGATCTATACATTTATATTTATGCCAATACCATAATGTCTTGATTGCTATAACTTTATAGTAAGTCTTGAATTCATGTCACTATATGTCCTCCAACTTTGCTCTTTATTGTTAAAATTATTTTCATAATTCTTTTTTTTAAATATTTATTTATTTTTAGAGAAAGAGAGCAGAGGAGGGGCAAAGAGAGGGGGAGAGAGAATCCCCAGCAGGCTCCGCACCCTCAGTGCAGAGCCCGACATGGGCCCCATCCGACAAACCATGAAATCATAACCTGAGCCAAAACCAAGAGTCAGATGGTTAACTGACTGAGCCACCCACTCGCCCCTTTCACAATTTTATATCCTTTTCATTTACACATAAATTTGAGAATCAGCTTGCCACATTTTACAAAAATACCTTTCTGGGATTTTGATTGGGATTGCATTGTATCTATGGAACAATTTGGGGAGAATTGATAGCTTAACAATAATGAGCCTTCTGACCCATGAACAAGGTATATCCTTCCATTTATTTAGGTCTTCCTTAATTTCTCTCATCAACACTTTGTAATTTTCAGTGTAGAGGTCTTACACATATTTTTAATCAAATTTATCTTCAAGTATTTTAAATTTCTGATGATATTATAAGTGGTATTTTAATTCTACTTTTAATTATTCATTGCTAGTATATAAAAATACAATTGGGGTTTGAATGTTGGCAATGTATCTTGTGAGCTTGTTTAACTCACTTATTAGTTCTAGTAGCTTTTTGTTGTTTTTTAAAAAATGTTTATTTATTTATTTTGAGAGAGAGAGAGCACGTGTGCACATGAGTGGGGGAAAGAGGGAGAGAGAGAAAGAGAGAAGGAGAGAAAGAGAGAGAGAGAGAGAGAGAGAATCCCAAGCAGGCTCTCTGCAGTGTCAGTATAGAGCCTGACATGGGGATCAATCTCACCAAACATGAGATCATGACCTGAGCTGAAATCAAGAGTCAGATGCTTGACTGAGCCTCAGGTACCCCACCAGTAGCTTTTTTGTAGTCTTTCAAATTTCCTAGATAGATAATTGTGGGAGGTACAGGAGACAAGCATCAAAGGAAAAGACTTCAAAAGGGAAGGGCTGGAGAAGGTGCAAGGACTTAGGACATGTTTACACAGCTGAACACTGCTGCAGCTCATAAGGAATGTCTCTCTTTCTGTCTCCTTATTTCTTATCTGTCTGTCTCTGCCTCCTCCCTCTTGCCCATACCCTCTATCAGGTGAATGACAATCTGAGTCTGTAGGTTCTCGCTAGACTGCTCAGAGAAAGCTGAGGAAATTGTTTCAATTCATTGTTCCTCTAAGCACCGATGGTTTTGGTTCAAGAACCACCTGTAATATACCTTAGTTGCTAATGTAGATAACTGACTATTGTCCTAAATCAGTGGTTGCCAAATCAGTGGGCCGTAGGCCATTAGGTAGAGCCCAGTCACCCATGAAAGACTGGGGCAGTAGTTAGAGGGACTGCACTTTCAGGTGCAGTCTCTCTGGGCCTCATTCGGACTACCTATAATATTAGGAACTGGATTTCTAGATTGTCTGATTCCAAAAATGGAAGTAAGTAAACAATAGCAGCAGAAAGATTAAGGCCAAATGACTTAATAAGGGGGTAATAAGACAACTTATGTTTTCAGTGATTATTTACTTTATAAGTTTTGATACTCAAAAGTAGATAGACCATTAAAGTTGGCATGTGTTTAGGAAAGGGTGGAAAGTTAAAAATGGGATTTGCTTAGATACTGAATGCTTAGAAAAGAATGTTTTCCAGTATTGCTGTGCCAACCCAGAAAAACACCACCACATTCTAATGAAGAAAAGAATTAAATACTGGCAGGATAAATGCCAGGATAAATATAAAAATACTTTTGGAATTTTAAAATAAAGCCTTGCTACAAATTTGTAGAATTCTAGACACAATTAATGGATGTTGAGTAGCTACCAATGTAAATGGATTTAGAGAAGCTGAAAACGGGGCGCCTGGGTGGCGCAGTCGGTTAAGCGTCCGACTTTAGCCAGGTCACGATCTCGCGGTCCGTGAGTTCGAGCCCCGCGTCGGGCTCTGGGCTGATGGCTCGGAGCCTGGAGCCTGTTTCCGATTCTGTGTCTCCCTCTCTCTCTGCCCCTCCCCCGTTCATGCTCTGTCTCTCTCTGTCCCAAAAATAAATAAACGTTGAAAAAAAAAATTTAGAGAAGCTGAAAACTGGAAGAAAGAGCTTCTCAACTTAAGTGTTGGTCAGAAAATGAAAAAAAAAGTTTATAATTAGCTTTCCTGAACAAGAGATTTTCGTTAGGTGGAAAAATAACTACCTAGCACTTAACTTTGGGCCCTGCACAAAGCTAAATAAATGATTAATAAATTAAGCTCAGCTGGACGTCACTCTCCGGTCAGGCACAGAAAGAAAGGGGGTCAGGGCTCTTCCATCTCAGTCCCTAAGGAAGACCAGGGTGTTGCATTTCTCCCCTCTGGAGCTCTCTAGCTAACCACTAAAGTGCCTTTACTTTCCTCCTCTTAACTGTTCCACAATGCTTTCAGTCATCTGACTAGTATTTGATGACCACCTGACCCAATGTACTAACATACTATCAGCCTATCCTGGGCTTCCTGCCACCTATCCCACATGGTACCCATGCCCTAGTTATGCCATTATGACCACCCTCATTTGTCCCAAGTAGGTTTCATCTCTTTACTATAACCTGGGGACTCTGAAGAGGGATAGAGATGAGGCAGAAACAGGGAAATACTTTTGGAAACAGACACTAAACTAATTCATAGTGCCTCTTTTTCCCACTTACCATTAGGTACAACAGTTGGATAGCTAAGACTCAAAACATTACCTTCTAATCCTATTTGCTATTCTTTCATTAAATTGTACACCTTGTCAGGAAGTGGGGGGACTCCTGAATAGAGCCATCTCTGTTTCCATGCCAGCCTCCCTTCACCTCTCTGATCTAACTTTTTCCCCAACTTTGCCCATTCTTTGGCTTTGTTCCATCATTCCCTCATTTGAGCTTTAGTTAGTTCCCCCACAACAACAGGAATTTGTAAAAGCCTGTAATTTATTTTGAGAGTTTGGCTCTTACACTTTCATCCTTTGCAACTCAGAGGGAGAGCTCAGAAAGGTTGGCTTTTGGCAGCCAAGGAATGAAGAATCTGGTCTTGCATTTGAGTTCTTTTCTGAGGAGTCTCCTGGTTCATCAAAGGCATTTGCCTGTGGTAAGGATCCAGGGCACTAATTGGGCACTTGACTGAAAAGACTTTAAGCATAAGGAATCTTGATGACCAGTAGGCTCAGGATGAAGCTGGAAAGGCCAGCTCATGTTATCACAATAACATGAGTCAAGTGATTTTTGTGATTTCCCAGTACATATAAAAGTTATGTTTACACTATACTGTAATCTGTTAACCATGAAATAGCATTATGTCTAAAAAAATTTATATACTTTAATTTAAAAATACTTTATTGCTAAAAAAAATACTAATCATCACCTGAGCTTTTAGTGAGTTGTATTCTTTTTACTGGTGGGGAGTCTTGCCTAGATGTTGATGGCTGCTGACTGATCAAGATGATGTTTGCTGAAGGTTGGGGTGGCTGTGGCAATTTCTTAAAATAAGATAACAATGAAGTTTGTCACATCGATTGGCTCTACCTTTCACAAACAATTTCTCTGTAGTATAAGATGTTGTTTGAGAGAGTTTTACCCACAGAATATCTTTCAAAATTGGAGTCAATCCCCTTAAACCCTGCTGCTGCTTTATCATATAATTTATGTAATAGTCTAAATCCTTTGTTGTCATTTCAACAATCTTCACAGCATCTTCACCAGGAGTAGATTCTATCTTAAGAAACCACTTTCTTTGGCTATCCAAAAGAAGCAACTCTTCATTAAAGCTTTATCATGATTGCAGCAATTCAGTCTCATCTTCAGGGTCCACTTCTAATTCTAGTTATCTTGCTATTTCTACTACATCTGTAGTTACTTCCTTCATTGAAGTCTCAAACCCTTCAAAGTCATTCATGAGGGTTGAAATCAACTTCAAAACTCCTGTTAATGTTGGTGTTTTGACCTCTTCCTATGAATCAAATATTATTCTTTAAAAATATTTTTTACTATTTACTTATTTTTGAGAGAGAGAGAGCATGAGCAGGGGAGGGGTAGAGAGACAGGGACAGAATCTGAAGCAGGCTACAGGCTCTGAGTTGTCAGCACAGAGCCCGACACAGGGCTTGAACTCGCAAACCACAAGATCATGACCTAAGCTGAAGTCGGACGCTTAACCAACTGAGCCACCCAGGTGCCTCTCAAATATTCTTAATGACAACAAGAATGAAGAATCCTTTCCAGAAGGTTTTCAACTTACTTTGCTGGGATCTACCAGAGGAATAACTGTCTACAAAATGTATTTCTTAAATAAGAAGACTTAAAAGTCAAAATTACTCCTTGATCCACAGGCTGCAGAATGGATGTTGTGTTAGGGGACATGAAAACAACGTTAATATCACTGTACATTTCTAATGTACAGAAGTCTTGGGTAACCAGGTGCATTATAAATGAGCAATATATTAAGAAGAATCTCCATTTTTTTTAGCAGTAGGTCTCAACAGTGCTTCAGATATTCAATAAACCCTGTTGTCAACAGATGTGCTGTCATCTAGGCCTTATTGTTCAATTTATAGAGCACAGGCAGAGTAGATTTGGCATAATTCTTAAGGGACCTAGGATTTTTGGAATGGTAAATGATCATTGACTTCAACTTAGTGTCACCAGCTGCATTACCCCCTAACAAGAGAGTCAGCCTGTCCTTTTGAAGCTCCAAAGATAGGTCTTAACTTCTCTCCAATTATAAAAGTCCTAGATGGTATCTTCTTCCAATAGAAGGCTATTTTATCTACATTGAAAATTGGTTGTTTAGTGTAGCCATCTGCATCAGCTAGTTCTTCTGGATAATTTGCTGCAAGTTCTACATCAGTACTTGCTCCACAAACTTGCACTTTTATGTTATGGAGATGGTGCCTTTCCTTAAACCTTATTAGCCAACCTCTGCTATATTCAAACTTTTCTTGATGGCTACTGAATGATCAGAGTGGTTGTTGCTGATGTTTGGGTAGCTGCAGAAATTTCTTAAAACAAGACAGCAATGAAGTTTGCATGCATTGATTGATTCTTCCTTTCACAAATGATTTCTCTGTAGCTACCCACAGTAGAACTTCTTACAAAATTGGAGTCAATCCTCTCAAACCCTGCTGCTGCTTTATCAACTAAGTTTTTGTAATACTCTAAGTCTTTTGTTGTCATTTCAACAATCTTCAGAGCATTTTCACCAGGAGTAGATTTCATCTCAAGAAACCACTTTCTTTGCTCATCCCTAGCACTTTATCCATTCAAGTTTTATCATGAGATTACAAAAATTCAGTTGCATCATTAGGCTTCACTTCTAATTCTATTTTCCTATTTCCACCATATATGCAATTACTTCCTCCACTGTAGTCTTTAATCCCTCAAAGTCATCCATGAGGTTTGGAATCAACTTCTTCCAAACTCCTGTTAATGTTGGTATTTTGACTTCTTCCCCTGAATCACAAATGTTCTTAATCCCATCTATAATAGTATATGATTTCCTGAAGGTTTTCAATTTATTTGTCCAGATCCATCCCTGGACATGGAGCTATGTAGAATGGAGCCATAGCCTTATGAAATTAATTTCTTAAAGAATAAGACTTGGAAGTCAAAATTACTCATTTATCCATGGGCCACAGAATGGATATTGTGTTAGCAGGAATTAAAAACATTAATCTTATTGCACATTTCCACCAGAGTTCTTGAATCACCAGATGAATTGTAGATGAGTAGTAATATTTTGAAAGGGATTTTTTTCCAGAGCAGTAGGTCTCAACAGTCTTAAAATACAGTAAGCCATGATGTAAACAAATAGGCCATCATCCAGGCTTTGTTGTTCCACCTATAGAACACAGAGTAGGTTTAGCCCAATCCTAAAGGACTTAGAATTTTCAAAATGGTAAATGAGGATTGGCTTCAGCTTAAAGTCATCAACTACATTAGCCCCTAACAAGAGAGTCAGCCTGTCCTTTGAAGCTTTGAAGCCAGGTATTTGATTCTTTTCTCTAGCTATGAAAGTCCTAGATGGCATTTCTTCCAACAGAAGGCTGCATCTTCTACACTGAGAATCTGTTGTTTAGTGTAGCCACCTTCAGTCAATCCATCTTAGATGTATTCTCTGGAAAACTTGTTACAGCTTCTACATCAACATTGGTGCTCCACCTTGCAGTTTTATGTTATGCAGGTGCCTTATTTTCCTCAGTTTCATGAACTAACCCCTGCTAGCTTCAAACTTTTCTTCTTCACCTTCCTCACCTCTCTTAGCCTTCATAGAATTAGAGTTAAGTCCTTGGTATGGATTAGGCTTTGGCTTAAGGGAATATTGGGGCTGGCTTGATCTTCTATCCAGACCACTAAAACTTTCTCCATATCATCAATAAAGCTGTTTCACTTTCTTATCATTTGTGTGTTCACTGGAGTAGCACCTTTAATTTCCTTCAATAACTTTTCCTTTACATTCACAACCTGACTGTTTAGTAGAAAAAGCCTAGCTTTCAGCCTCTCAGCTTTTAACATGCCTTCCTCACTAAACACAATACATTCTAGCTTTTGATTTAAAGTGAGAGACATGCAACTCTTCATTTCACTTGAATACTTAAAAGCCATTGTACGGTTAACTGGCCTAATTTCAATATTGTTGTGTCTCAGAGAATAAAGAGGCCTGAGGAGGGGGAGAGAGATGGTTGGTGGAGCAATCAGAGCACACACAACATGTATCCATTAAGTTTGCCATCTTATATGGACACAGTTCATGGTGCCCCCAAACAATTACAATAAATAGTTAACATCAAAGGTCACTGATCACAAATCATCATAACAAATACAATAATAATTAAAAATTTTGAAATATTGCAAGAATTACCAAAATGTGACACACAGGCATAATGTGAGCAAATCCTTTTGAAGAAATGGCGCCAATAGACTTGTTCACTGAAGGGTTGCCACAAACCTCCAACTTGTAAGAAAAATCCCTCAATGTCTGTGAAGCACAATAAAGTGAAGCACAGTGAAATAAGGTATGCCTATATTTTTCATGTTTCACAACCATCACAGGTGTCAGTTGCTTCATTGAAATCTCTTTGTCTTATACACGAGCAAGAGTAATATGGGGAACATAAAAATTCCCTAGCTTTGAGTCCAAGGACTATCAAAAGTTCTAGAAAACCTTTGCCCATGCTTCATATTTGCCAAAAAAGGAAACTGAGTTCAAGGAAGATAAAGGATAACCAATAGCATCAAAACATCATCATTATTATAATGATTATGGGTTCTTTTTTAAATATAGTCACCCCTTATTTTTCTTTTTCTAAGTTTCTTCTGAAAAACCTTTACTTCTATCAATCCTTCAAATACATATCTCTTATATCATACTATTCTTTTTCAGTTATTAATCTAGCTATTAGATTACCTTTCTTTCCCTTAATATAGCAATTTTTCTTTCACTTGGAATGTCTGACTTGCCTGAAAATCTATAAATAGAAATTTTTACTCTAGTCTTGAACCATGGAATTTATATTTTGTAATGCCTTATTTTTTTTAAATGTTCCCTATTCTACAGTGAGATCCTTGAAGGCAAGAACCATATGTCACTCATTTATCAATCTCAGTGTCCTTATAGCCATGTGTTTGGGCCAGAGAGGATGTTAAATAACTGTTGAATAAATGAATATCATATATGGATGGCTTAATTTTTCACAATATACATTTAGCATTAAAAACTATATCAAGGTACTTTTCCATATTCCTCCCATGAAGTATGGCTAAAAACACTGGGCACTGTATACAAAGCAAATATAAAAGGCTGAAAGGTAGAGAGAAGTTGATGGGCCAGGGACCTCAGGACCCAAGGAACAACACAGCAGTGAATGAAACAGTTTTTATTTTGCCACATATATCTTAGACCTGGAACTGAAAAAGCCAACAACCCAGAAGTACCAATGGATAAGCTGCTAGAAAATCCTGATTTTTCTAGCTAAACGACCAGGAAGGGGGTAGCACAGCAAGACAGAACACTTTTATTTTATTTTATTTATTTATTTATTTATTTATTTATTTTAGAACACTTTTAAATAACCACTCTGCTCCAGCCAAACACCATGGGGAAAAAAATTCATCTGACTTTTGTCAGCAAAGTCCTAGTGGGGAGCCTAGACTTCTACACTCACCCAATTGTAACAAGGTGCCCCAAACTACCCCCACCATGCTTAAGTAGTATCAAAGAAAACCGAGTGGAGAGCTAAGAATTTCATTCCATCTCAGTGGCAAGAAGGCCTACTCCTCCCCCATTGCATCAATAGAGGGAGCCTGGACTTTCATCCTTCCAGACTTTAACCTTTGACTCTCTTCCCACTCCTGGAGAGATGCCAAGGTGTGTCAGTGAAGGCCTATCTTTTAACAATGTTCATTATAGCATCAGTTAAAGCAATGTGGGAAATAATGAGCAATCACTACCCCTCTTATCCAAGAAAATATCAGAGGAGGTCCAGTGGGGATCTTGAACACCAGCCCCTGCTCAGCAGTAACAAGGCATCCATCCTTCACAGGGTATCAATGGAGGCTAAACAAGAAACCTAGACTTCCACCCCCATCTTTTCTACCCCATCTAGCAATAATGAAGTGGTGCCTTACTGGCACAGTGTCATAGTAGGCTTGCTAAAACACAAGATTTAAATAAGATCCAGAGTCTTATAATATCCAAAATGTCTAGGATAGAAAACCACTTGTCACAGCAAAGTCTGGGGAAATCTCAACTTCAATGAGAAAAGATAGTTAACTAACGCCAGCACCAAGGTGACACAGATGTGGGAATTATTTGACAAGGATATATAAAGCAACCATCCTAAAAATGCTTCAATGAGCAACTACAATACTTGAAACAAATGAAAAAAATACTGTCTCAGCAAATAAATATAAAATATAAAGAAGAAACAAATGGACATTTTAGAATGAAAAAATACAACTGAAATAATGATAATAAGAGCCTCATTGGATAGGCTCCATGAAAGAATAGAGAGGACAGAGGAAATAATCAGTGAACTTGAAGATAGAATGAATGATAAAAATTATCAAGTCTGAACAACAGAGAGAAAAAAAAAACTGAAAAAAAAATGAACAGAGCCTCAAGGAACTGTGGGACTCTAACAAAAAATGCAACATTCCTGTCATCAGAAGAGTCCTGGATGGAAAGGAGAAAGGAGATGGGGCTGAAAAAGTACTCAAAGAAGTAGTGACTAAAAATTTTCCAAATTAGGAAAAGACAAACCTACAGTATCAAGAAGTTGAGTGAATCCCAAAGAGAATGAACTCAAAGAAATTTATGCCAAGATATATCATAATCAAACTTCTTAAATCTAAACACACAAAATACTCTTGAAAACAGTGAGAGAGAAATGACACCTTAACCAAGGAGGAAAAACATTCAAATGACAGTGGATTTCTTATCAGAAACCATAAAGGGCAGAAGGAAGAAGTGGCACATGTTTCAAGTGCTGAAAGAAAAAATTTGTAAACCCGGAATTGCATATCTAATGAAAATATCATTTTAGGAGTGAAGGGGAAATCAAGATATTCTTAGATGAATGAAAACTAAGAGAATTTGTCACTAGCAAACTGAGCCTAAATGAATGGCCAAAGCAAGTTCTTTAAATAGAAAGGAAACAATAAAAGAAGGAGCTTTGAAAGAAGGGCGAGAAAACAAAAAGTAAAATTATGGATACATACAATAGACTTTCCTTCTTTGGTGTTATCTAAATTATGTCTAACAGTTGACCCTAAAATTATATTGATTCCTGATGTGGTTATCAATGTATATAAAACAAATATTTAAGACAATTTTATTATAAATGAGGGCGAGTGAAAGGACATGAAGGAAGTTAGGTTATTACATTCCACTCAAACTGGTGAAATGTCAACATCAATAAACTGATAAGTTATATACATGTAATATAATAGCTAGAGCAACCACTAAAATATATACAAAAGGAGACACTCAAAAGCACTATAGATAAATCAAAATGGAATTCTAAAAACTGTTAAAAGAAACTTCAGGCAGGTGGGGAAAAGGGAAATAGAGGAAGGGAAAACAGAGGGAACAGAAAACAAAAGTTAAATGACTGTACATATCAATGATTATGTCCATTGTGAATGTTCTAAACACATCAAGTAAAAGACAGAGATTAGTAGAGTGGATAGAAAAAACAAAAAACATGTCCGAACTATATGCTGTTTACAAAAAACTCACTGCAAATATGTATCTCCAGGGAATTATACTGGGTGAAAAAAAGGCAATTTTCAGAGGTCATATACTTTATGAGTCTATTTATGTAACTTTCTTAAAATAATATTATAGAGATGTGAAACAAATTGGTGGTTGCCCAGGAATAGTAGGAAAGTGGACTGAGTGTGACTATGAAGGAGTAGCACAAAGGAGATGTTTGTGGTGATGGAACAGTTCTGCATCTTGATTGAAGTGGTGGTTACATGAATCTACACGTATAATAAAATGACATAAAACTATACACATATAATGTACCAATGTAAATTTCCTGGTTTTGATATTTTAGTATAGTTACATAAGATGTAACCATTGGGGGGCATTGGGTGAAGTATCCACAAGAGTTCTCTGGATTATCTTGGCTATTTCCTGTGAATTTATAATTATTTAAAAATTTAAAAGTTTAAAAGAAATCAAAACAAACTGATCTTTTAAAAATCTGTATTAAAAAACCTACAGCTAACATCATACTTAATGATGATAAGCTTGAAGCTTTCCTACTAAGATCAGGTAAGGCAAAGGTATCACCTCTTACCACTCTCATTCAATATCATACTGGAAGTTCTAGCTAATGTAATAATGCAAGAAAAGGAAATAACAGGAATATAGATTAAGAAAGAAGATATAAGGGTGCCTGGGTGGCTCAGTCAGTTGGGCATCCGACTTTGGCTCAGGTCATGATCTCTCCATTCCTGAGTTTGAGCCTCACATTGGGCTCTGTGCTGCCAGCTTGGAGCCTGGAGCCTGCCTCAGATTCTGAGTCTCCCTCTCTCTCTGCCCCTCCCCCACTTGCACTCTCTCTCTGATAAAAAAAAACACATGTTTTTTAAAAAGAAAGAAGACATAAAACTGTCTTTGTTCACAGATGGCATGATAATCTATGTAGAAAATCTGAAAGAACCAACAAAAAACTCCTGGAACTAATAAGTGATTATAGCAAGTTTGCAGGATACAAAGTTAATATACAAAAGTCAATTGCTTTCCTATATATCAGTAATGAACAAGCAGAATTTGAGATTTAAAAATGATTACCATTTAGGGGCATCTGGGTGGTTCAGTCAGTTAAGCATCCAACTCTTGATCTCGGCTCAGGTCATGATCTCACGATTCATGAGTTTAAGCCCTGCATCAGGCTCTGTGCTGACAGCATGACCCCTGGTTGGGATTCTGTCTCTCCCTCTCTCTGCCCCTTCCCTGCTCACTCTCACTCTCTCTCTCTCTCAAAATAAATAAATAAACCTTGAAAAAGTGAATACATTTATATTAGAACCCCCAAAATGAAATAGGTTTAAATCTAACAAAATACATACAAAGTGTATATGATGAAAACTACAAAACTCTGAATAATGAAATAAAAAAAGAACTAAATAAATGTTCATGCATAAGAAGACTCAATTCTTCCCAAATTGATATATAGATTCAACACAATACCAATAAAAATTCAAGTTAGGTATTTTGTGGATATCAACAAAATGAACCTAAACTTTACATGGAGAGGCAAAATATTCCAAATAGCCAATGCAATAATAGAGGAAGTGAACAAAGTTAGAGGATGTCACTATCCAACTTCAAGGATTACTTTAAAGCTACAATATTCAAGACACTGTAGGATTGATGAAAGAATATACAAATAGATCGGTGGAAGAGAATAGAGAGCACAGAAATAGATCCACATAAATATAGCCAACTAAGACAAAGAAGCAAGGGCAATACAATAGAACAAAGACAGTTTTCTTTTTCAACAAATGGTGCTGGAACAACTGGGCATCCACATGCAAAAAATGAATCTAGACACAGACTTTACAACCTTCAAAAATTAACTCAGAATGGATCATAGACCTAAATATAAAATACAACACTATAAAACTCCTAGAAAATAGCCTATGAAAAAAACCTAAAAGACCTTGGGTAAGACAATGACTTCTTAGAAATGACACCAAAGGTACAATCCATGAATAATTCATAATGTGAACTTCATTAAATTAAAACCTTCTGTTCTATGAGAGAAAATGGCAAAGGAATGAGAAAGTAAGCCACAGACTGGGAGAAAATATTTGCAAAATATATACCTGATAAAAGACTATTATTCAAAATATAAAAATTACTCTTAAAACTCAACAATAAGAAAATGAACAACCAAACTAAAAAATGGGCCAAAGATAAACAGAAACTATCAAAGAAAACACACACAGATCTCACAGGTTAATGGTGGTGGAATAGGCAGCCCTAGGTTCACCTTGTCCCATGAACACAACTAAATAACTATCAAATTATCCTAAATTCCTCAGAAATTGACCTGAAGACCAAAAGAAAGAACTCCACAACTTAAGGAAGAGAAGAGGCCACACTGAAGAAGGTAGGAAGTGTGGAAATGTGGTTTAGAGGAGAAATGGATCACAGATGCTGAGAGGGAGGGAGCCATGGTCATAGAGAAAGGCGAGAAAGAGAGGAGCAGACAAGGGAATGCATAAGGAGAATGTTTCCCCAAAGCCATTGTCATGGAAAAAAGGGCTGAATTTTGTAAGTCTCTGCAGTCAGTGGGACTTAAAGTCTGGAGTTTTAAGCTGAGCCAATGGACTCGGCTAAGATAGAGCAAGGAGGGCAATGCACTGCTCCTGAAGAGAAGGCAGGCAAACAACTGGGGATAGGCAGTGTGGAAATAGCAATCTGAAGAGTGCCTGGGGTACACAGTGGGGAGGTTATTCACTCTTCTCGGAACAGTCCCTGAGAGGCAGCATTCATGGAGACACTTAAGGAGCTAGTAAGTTACTCCCTCTCCTGCCCCTCAGATTAAACACAGAGCCACCTGTGGGAAACAGCACCGTGCTGACACTGGCTGCCAAACTTGCATACACCAAGCCCCACCACCCGTGTGCTCTGGTGGGATTGCCCTTCTCAGTCACACGTGCCTCAGTCCCAGTGTAGCAGGCCCCTTCCCCAGAAGACTAACACAAACCCCTGCCCACACTATGTCTCTTAACCAGAGAGTTTTGCAGGGCCTTAGTTCTGGTAGAGGAAGTGGCCAGTCTAATATCACAAGCAGACCATAGGGCATCTAGTTAAAACGTGCCACGTTCAGGCCAGAGACCAAATACTGCCCACAACAGGCAAGGAGAACCTCTGCAGATGACTGGCCTGAGGACAGAGCAGTCAAAACACAACAACAGAGGGTATGCAGTGTACACCAGAGACACTTCCTGAAGCGCCAGGTCCTGGGAACGAATGACCTCTTCTTCATAAGGGCATTAATTTCAGAAATAGGAGACATAACTGCCTTTTCTAATATAGAGAAGAAGGCAGAGATTTTGACAAAATGCAAAGAAAGAGGGATTTATCCCAAATGAAAGAACAAATGAGTCTACAGACAGAAATCTAAGCGAAAGAGATATAAGTAACCTTCCTGATGGAGAATTTAAAGCAACAATCACAAGGATACTCACTGGGCTTGAGAAAATAATAGAAGATATCAATGAGACCCTTACCACAGAGATAAAAGAGTTAAAAAGAATCTGAGATGAAGAGTGCAATAAATGAGATTGGAAACAGGCTTTATGCAATGAACAGTAGGCTGGAAGAAGCAGAAGAATGAATTAGTGACCTAGACGACAAAGCAATGGAAAGTGAGGAATCTAAACCAAAGAGAGAAAGAAGAATTATGCAACACGAGAATAGACCTAGGCAACTCAGTGACTCCATCAAAAATAATAACATTTGTATTATAGGATCTCAGAAGAAAAAGAGAAAAGGGGGCAGACAATTTATTTGAAGAAATAATAGCTGAAAACTCCCCTAATCTAGGGAAGGAAACAGATGTCCAGGTCAAGGAGGCACAGAGAACTCCCATCAAAAAAAAAAAAAAAAAAAGCAGGCCAACACCAAGACATATTGTAATTAAATTGGCAAAATATCGTGGTAAAGAAAAATCCTAAAAGCAGCGGGAAAAAAGGCCTTAATTTACAACAGAGAACCCAAAAGGCTAGCTAGGGACTTCTCAACAGACTCTTGGCAAGGCAGAAGGGAGTGGCATGATATATTCAAAATGCTGAATGGGAAAAATCTGCAGCCAAAAATACTCTATCCAGCAAGGATATCATCCAGAAGAGGAGAGATAGTCTCCCACATAAACAAAAACTAAAAGAGTTTGTGACCACTAAACCAGTCATGCAAGAAATATTAAAGGGGACTCTTTGAAGGTAAAAGAAAGACCAAAAGTGACAAAGGCAAGAAAGGATCAGAGAAAAGCTTAGGGAAAAAAAAAACAACAAGAAAACAAGTAATAAAATGGCAATAAATATGTATCTATCAATAATTACTGTGGATGTAAGTGGACTAAACACTTAAATCAAAAGACATAGGGTGTCAGAATGGATAAAAAAAAGACCATCTCTACACTGCCTACAAGAGACTCATTTCAGAGCTAAAGACACCTGCAGAATGAAAGTGAGGGGGTAGAGAAAAATTTATCAAATGAAAGGAGGTTAAAAGAAAGCCAGAATAACAATACTTATATCTAATAAACTAGACTTTAAAACAAAGAATGTAAGGAGCACCTGGGTAGCTCTGTTGGTTAAATGCCCGACTCTTGATTTCAACTAAGGTCATGATCTCATGGTTCATGGGATCGAGATGTGTCAGGGCTCCACACTGAAAGCATGGAACCTGCTTGAGATTCTCTCTCTCCTTCTCTCTCTGCCCCTTCCCTACTCACACTCTTTCTCAAAATAAATAAACTTAATACAAAGAAAAGTAGCATTAAAACAAAGACTGTATCAAGAGACAGAGAAGGGCACTATGTCATCATAAAGTGGACAATCCAAAAAGATCTAACAACTGTAAATATTTATGCACCCAACATGGAGCACTCAAATATATAAAACAATTAATGAGAAACACAAAAGAACTAATTGATAATAATACAAAAATTATAGGGGGCTTTAATACCCCACATACCTCAAAGGACAGATCATCTAAACAGAAAATAAACAAGGAAACAATGGTTTGAAATGACACACTGGACCAGATGGATTTAACAGATGCATTCAGAACCTTTCATCCTAAAACAGCAGAACACACATTTTTTTCAAGTGCACATGGAACATTATCCAGAATAGATCACATATTAGGCCCCAAGACAGGTTTCAAAAAATATAAGAAGATTGAAGTTGCACCATGCAACTTTTCTGACCACAACACGGTGACTTCTAGAACTACAAGAAAAATCTGGAAAGACCATAAATACATGGTGGTTAAACAATATGCTACTAAAAAATGAATGGATCAACCAGGAAATCAAAGAAGAAATTAAAAAAATACATGGAAACAAATGAAAAGGAAAACAAAATAGTCCAAAACCTTTGGGATGTAGCAAAAGTGGTCCTAAGAGGGAAGTGTATAGCAATACAGGCCTACAACAAGAAGCAAGAAAAGTCTCAAATAAACAATCTAACCTTACACCTAAAGAAGCTAGAAAAATAACATTAAATGAAGCCTAAAGGCAGCAGAAGGAAGGAAAAAATAAATACGAGAGCAGAAATAAATGATAAAGAGACTAAGAAAACAATAGAACAGGTCAAAGAAATCAGGAACTGGTTCTTTGAAAACATTGATAAAATTGATAAACCCCTAGCAAGACTTATCAAAAAAGAAAAGAGAAAGGACCCAAATTAATAAGATCACAAATGAGAGAGGAGAAAGAACAACCAACAACACAGAAATCCAAACAATTATAAGAGAATATTATGAAAAACTGTATGCCGACAAATTAAACAACCTGAAAGAAATGGATAAATTCCTAGGAACATATAAACTACCAAAGCTGAAAGAGGAAGAAAAATAAAAAAACTTGAAGAAACCAATAACCTGAAAAGAAATTGAATCAGTCATCAAAATCTCTCAACAAAAAGTCCAGGACCAGATGGTTTCACAGGTGAATTCTACCAAACATTTAAAGAAGAGTTAATACATGTTCTTCTCAAACTATTCCAAAAAAATAGAACCGGAAGTAAAACTTCTAAATTTATTCCATGAGGCCAGCATTACCTGATACCAAAATCAGATAAAGACTTAGATAAAAAAGAGAACTACAGGCCAATATCCCTGAACATGGATGCAAAAATCCTCAATAAAATACTAGCAAACTAAATCCAACAACATTGAAGGAATCATTCACCATGACGAAGTGGGATTTATTTCTGGGTTTCAAAGGTGGTTCAATATTCACACATCAACGTGATACAGCACATTAATAAGAGAAAGGATAAGTACCATGTGATGATTTTAATAGATGCAGAAATGGCATTTGATAAAGTACAACATCCACTCATGATAAAAACACTCAACAAAGTAGATTTAGAGGGAGCATATCTCAACGTAACAAAGGTCATATATGAAAACCCCACAGCTAACATAATCCTCAATGGGGAAAAAGTGAAAGTTTTTCCTCTATGGTCAGGAAGAAGACAGGGATGTCCATTCTCACCACTCTTTTTTTTCATTCCCACCGCTCTTATTTAAAATAGTACTGGATAGGGGCACCTGGGTGGTTCAGTCGGTTAAGTATCTGACTTCAGCATAGGTCATGATCTCACAGTTCATGGGTTCAATCCCCACATCGGGCTCTGTGGTGACACAGAGCCTGGAGCCTGCTTTGGATTCTGTATCTCCCTCACTCTCTGCCCCTCACCCACTCATGCTCTGTCTCTCTCTCAAAAATAAACATTAAAAAAAATTGAACACGATCTAGCAATTGTGTTCCCTAGTATTTAACCAAATATGTCAAAAATGTTTGTCTACACAAAAATTTGCACACAAATGTTTATAGCAGATTTATTCATAATTGCCAAAATGTGGAAGCAAGCAAGTTGTCCTTCTGTAGGTGAGTTGATAAACTTTGGTACATCCAGACAATGGAATATTATTCAGTGCTAAAAAGAAATGAGCAATTAAGCCATGAAAAGACATGGAGGAAGCTTAAATGCAAATTACTAAGTGAAAGAAGCCAATCTGAAAAGGCTACACACTATATGACTCCAACTATATAACATTCTGGAAAATGCAAAACTATGAAGACAGTAAAAAGGTCAGTGGTTGCCAGAGGTTGGAAGGGTGAGGCAGGATGAATAGGTGGAGTACAGGATTTGTAGTGAAAATATTCTGTATGATACCATAATTATGGATACATGTCATTAACCAAAAAATTCTATATCAAATATAATTTAAATTTTCTTTGTACAAAAGTTACCTTCAAGCCCAATCATCAGTTTTAGTTGTACTGTAAATATTCAGAAAGGTCAAACAATGGTGAATAATGGTGAGTTCTAGTTGGTTAAATGTCAGCAAGATGATTTGGTGACTATACATAATTTTTTCCTCTTTGACAATATACTTGAACTATGCTTTTTGGGAAAATCCTGCCAGAATAAAATACATACATCATAAATGAGACCTCCTGTTGGCACTTTCTACTTCTCTGCCCCCTCTCCTTTTTTTTAATAACATCAGATTTATTGAGCTATAATTTACATATGGTAATAGTCACTCTTTTTATATGCTCAGTTCTATGAATTTTGACAAAAGAATATCATCACCACATTAAGATATATAACATTTCATCACTCCAGAAAGTTCCCTCCTGCTCTCCTGTAATGAATCCTCTCCCTACACCCATCCTTCCTCCTGGTATCCACCAATCTGTTTTTCTGTCCCCATAATTTTGTCTTTTCCAGAACTTTATGTAAATAAAATCATTTGTGTCTAGCTTCTTTCACTTACTGTAATGTCTTTGAGAATTGTTGAAGTTGTTACTGGTATCAGTAGTTCATTCTTGTTTATTGCAAAGTTGTATTCCACTGTATTAATGTATTACCCACTTATTTATCCATTTACCAGTTGAAGTACATTTTGAGTTATTGCCAAGTTTTGGCAGTTATAAAAAAGGCTACCATAAACATCTAGGCATAGGTTTCTCTGTGGACATAAGTTTTCATTTATTTTGGGTAAATACCTAGGAGTGGTATTTCAAGCTCATGTGGCAATTGCATGTTTAACTTTATAAGAATCTGCCAAACTGTTTTCCAAAGTTGGTATACCATTCTGCATTACCACCAGCAGTGCATGAGATTTCCAGTTCCTCTACATCCTCCCCAGTACTAGGTATTGCAATTTCTTAAAAGCCTTTTTAGTGGGTATGTAGCGGTATCTCACTGTGGCTTTCATATGCATTTCTTGAATGATTAATGATATTGAGCATATTTTCACGTGCTTAATTGACATTCATTGTGTGTGTGTGTGTGTGTGTGTGTGTGTGTTTATATGTGTGAAATGTCTGTTCAAATCTTTCCCTTCATGTTTTAACCTGGATTGCTTGCTTTATTGTTGAGTTGTGAGAGTCAACACTGTGTTCTGGATACCAGTCTCTTATCATATCTATGTGCTATAAATATTTTCCCCAGCCTGTGGCTTGCTTTTTACACTTTGATAACAGTATTTATCAGAAGTTTTAAATTTTGATAAAGTCTGATGTATCAATGTTTTTCTTTTATGGATCATACTTTTTGTTAATATCTGTGAAATCTTTGCCTAATTAAAGGTCAGAAAGATTTTCTCCTATACTTTGTTCTGTAAGTTTTTTAGTTTTAAGTTTTACATATAAGCCTATGATCCATTTGTATTAATTTTTGTATATGGTGTGACTATTGGTATTTATAAAGCTCTCTTAAATATGATTATCTCTGATTATTATTTATTTTTGTTAATATTCATTTATTTTTGAGAGAGAGAAAGAGAGACGGAGCATGAGCAAGGGAGGGGCAGCGAGACAGGGAGACACAGAATCCAAAGCAGGCTCCAGGCTCTGAGCTGTCAGCACAGAGCCCGTTGCGGGGCTTGAACCCACAAACCGTCAGATCATGACCTGAGTTGAAGTTGGATGCTCAACCGACTGAGCCATCCAGGTGCCCCACCTCTGATTATTATTTAAAAGAAAACTTGGGGACGCCTGGGTGGCTCAGTCAGTTAAGTGCCCAACTTCGGCTCAGGTCATGATCTCACAGTTCGTGGGTTCAAGCCCTGCGTTGGGCTCTGTGCTGACAGCTTGGAACCTGGAGCCTGCTTCAGATTTTGTGACTCCCTCTCTCTCTGCCCCTCCCCTGTTTGTGCTCTGTCTCTCTCTCTCAAGAATAAATAAGCATTTAGCATTACACTCTCCAGTTCCATCCACGTTGCTACAAAGGGCCATATTTCATTCTTTCTCATTGCCACGTAGTACTCCATTGTGTATATAAACCACAATTTCTTTATCCATTCATCAGTTGATGGACATTTAGGCTCTTTCCATAATTTGCCTATTGTTGAGAGTGCTGCTATAAACATTGGGGTACAAGTGCCCCTATGCATCAGTACTCCTGTATCCCTTGGGTAAATTCCTAGCAGTGTTACTGCTGGGTCATAGGGTAGATATGCTAAGTGAAATAAGCCATACAGAGAAAGACAGATACCATATGTTTTCACTGTTATGTGGATCCTGAGAAACTTAACAGAAACACATGGGGGAAGGGAAAGGAAAAAAAAGAGGTTAGAGTGGGAGAGAGCCAAAGCATAAGAGACTCTTAAAAACTGAGAACAAACTGAGGGTTGATGGGGGTGGGAGGGAGGGGAGGGTGGGTGATGGGTATTGAAGAGGGCATATTTTGGGATGAGCACTGGGTGTTCTATGGAAACCAATTTGACAATAAATTTCATATATTGAAAAAGAAGAATAAGTAAGCATTAAAAAAAAGAAAAGAAAACTTGGAGGAAGGCACATCGGGAATTTTAATCCTTATTTTGCAGATGAGAAAACTGAGGATTAGAGAAGTGCTGTGTGACTTGCTCAAGGTCCCACAGCTGATAAGAAGTGAAATTTCACAGCAAGAGGTAAAATTGTGATGAGAGACTTCAGGTTTCCTGCTGTCCCAGGCCGGTACTTTTGAAGCCAGGCAGCTAGGACTCACGTTAGTGCCCTGGAAAGCAAAGATTCCCAATGGAAATCTGAGCAACCAATTAGGCACTGAGATAAGAGACACAGATGGTGAACTAGCCCTGACCAAACTCAGACTGCACTTCTCTGACTGACTTGGGGTTATACAACTGAAGACAGCCAGAAGCTGGCCTGGCACCATGCTCAGGTGATACTCAATGAATGGTTGTTTTTTTGTTTTTTGTTTTGAGAGAGAGAGAGAGAGAGAGAGAGAGAGAGAGTTGGGGAGAGGGGAAGAGGAAGAGAGAATCAAGCAGGCTCCATACCCAGTGCAGAGCCCAATGCAGGGCTCAATTCCACAACCCTGGGATCATGACCTGAGCCAAAGTCAAGAGTTGGGTGCTCAACTGACTGAATCACCCAGGCTCTCCTCAATGAATGCTTTTAGATGATGATGATGATGATGATTTGGAAAATGGTCAGACAAGAGCTCTGAAAGCAATTACAGAGTTAGAAATAGAAGCTAAGGGAAGAAGTTAATGAAACTAATATTACTTAGACTAGAAAAGAGGCCAAAGAAGAAACTTGATAACAGCTTTAAAAGAAAAAAACAACTTGAGCTTTCTGAGGGCTAAGCAAAGGGAAGTGGACTAGATGAATCTAGTAAAAGGGTAAATTTCTTCCTTCCTGTTGAGGATTGTTATGGACACTTGAGAGCATTTATAAACATAATAAACTCTTTTTATTTGAGCTTACATTCAGGGATTTGCCAAACATGGGCTCTGATGAAGGATTTCAGCATGAGGGTTGCATGACCTCTTGCACAGTGTCCTTAGAAATCTCTGGGTGGCTCCTAAATCTGCCCTATGTCCTCATACAATTTGAGGAGGCCTTTGTGGACTTCCCTGCTCCTTAGTCTTAGCATCTTTACAGGACTGTTCCAATGCCCAACACAAGCCTTACTTTAGCTCCTCAAGGCTTAATTAATTCCTATACTCCTTGGCCCTGAAGCCAAGTGGAACAATGCTCAAGGCTATAAATTTGGCTCAGAATGCCCAGAAGGGCCTAAAATGCTGGCTAGTCCAAATATGATACCAATTCTTAAATCCCTGTTTTATATCTAACATCTGCTTGCACACCTCCAATTATGGGAAGCTTCATTCATCCCCATAGAAGACATAATACAATGAACTTTGGACTAGGAATGAGGAGAGTTGGGTTTGAGTCCCAGATCTGCCACTAACTTGCTGTGTGATTTTTGTCAAGTCCCTTCACATTTATGGGCCTATTTCTTTATCAGTAAAATGGTAGTGGAGGAATCTCTTTGTTTTAGTTTATGTTGGTTTCATTGCTGTAACAAATGGCCCTCAAAAATTCAGTGACAAGAAGTTTGTTTCTTTTTAAAATTTTTTATTTAAAAAAATTTTTAATGTTTATTTATTTTTGAGACAGAAAGAGAGAAAGAGCATGAGTGTGGGAGGGGCAGAGAGCGAGGGAAACACAGAATCTGAATCAGGCTCCAGGCTCTGAGCTATCAGCACAGAGCCTGATGCAGGGCTCAAACACATGGACCATTAGATCATGACCTGAGCCTAAGTCAGACACTTAACCAACTGAGCCACCCAGACACCCCTGTTTATTTCCTATGCAATATTCATGGAAGGGGTTCCAGATTAGAGAGAATTTTGCTCCATGTAATTATCTAGGGACCCAGACAGAACTGATGGCAGTTCTTCCAGTCTTAATACATGGCTTGCAAGATGACTTTGCAGTTGTAGCTCACAGGAAAGCAGAAATATCATGGGAGTTTTTTTATGGTCCAGGCCTGGAAGTGGTGTGTATCACTTTTATCCATACTGTATTGGTCAGAATTCAGTCATATGGTCATACCAAAGTGTTTGACCAAAGTGGTGGAGAAATGGAGTGCAGCCATATGGTGGCTAGCTAGAAGGTCCCACCATAGACTTGATGATCTCTAAAGGCCCTCTGACGCAGCTCTGAAACTCTGGGTATGTTTATTAACTAGACTCCTGGTTCCCACATTGCCCTGCTACAAGTGCTTTGAAAATCACCTAACTTCTCTGACCATTAGGGACTAGAAAGATGGCAATGAGGCCAATGCAATGACCCCTGTGAAAGGTCAGAGAAGAACTGAGATACCAGCTGCACCACCAGGTACCACATTAAGTTAAGTTGTCTTTGTGCTTCTTTTCTCTGCAGCCTGGGTAGGAGCCCTCTCAATGGGCATGATCTTCTTCTGTTCTCCCATTGTGAGTATATTCACTGATCGTTTGGGCTGCCGAATCACAGCAACTGCAGGGGCTGCTGTCGCTTTCATAGGCCTCCATACCAGCTCCTTCACCAGGTAAGGCTAGGAGTTGCTGGCCATTTGCCCAAGGCTGAAGGTTGGCTTCTTTCTGGGCTTCAACTAGGGATACTCATTGAACAATCCTCTGTGGTCCTTTCCATGTAGAGTTCTCAAGACTCTGCTCCTGAGAATCATTGTACAATGGGATTCATCTAGGTAGGTTCTCCAGGACACATTGATATATAATATCCCCAAAAGAGGACCCAAGAGTTCCAAAGTGGTGGGTGGAGCCTAAGCTTGAGAGTTCATGAAACTGGGCCTAAGTCCACTTTGGGCCACTAAATGGCTATGGAACAATATATTAGTACCATTCCCCTATCTGGGCCTCAGTTTCTATATCTGTAACGTGAGGGAGTTAGACCAGATGGTCTTTTCAGGTCTCTTCCAGCTCTGCCATTCTATTCCCCCTTCCATGTGCCACACAACACATGACCTCACTTGCCTTCCTGGAAATGAGCTTCTGGAGTGAATCCATGTGAAACACCTACCATTACAGGATTCCTGAGGGAATCTTATATTGAAAAAGAAGTCAGCTGAGCCCAAGGCTGTTTAGCATTTCTGGCTCCTTTCCAGGTATTTTTGGCTGCCAATGTATGGATAATTTGGGAAAGAAAAAAAAATCATGTCTTGGGCATAAGAAAGGATGTTTAGCAGCATCTCCCACTGGGGTATAGATCTAGCACCCAGCTACCCAGCTAGGCCTAGGCTAACCTCAAACTCCAGTGCAGTTGGTCCTACTGGCAAAACTTGGTAGTATCAGGCAAGAAGCAGGCTATAAGTTAATGTTCTGGTTTCTTTCTGCCAATCCTGCAGGATCATGTCTGCAGGCGAGGGGAGAAGTAAAAACCCTCCACCATGGCCTGAGGAATATGGAATTCCTAAAGAAGTCTGTTGGCTTTCAGCCAAAGATGCTTTGGAAGTTATTATACCTCCTACTTCCAATCTGCCTGGGCTGGTATATGAAAATGCTGGCCTGGAGACATGGGTAACTTGTCAGAGACTTGTTTTCTGAGCTTGGCTCACCAGAGAAGGACTATGGTTATGCTCTCTAGGCCTAAGGTTCCACTCAGAGTGGAGAATAATTGTGTTCTGCCACAACTGGGCCCTCTGAGGGGGATCCAGCTTTCCTTATGACTTGAGCATTTCTGGCTACTCAGCCTACCCTCCAGCAGAGCTTGTATATGACCTACAATGATTTCTTGGCTTCATCCCATCCAATTGGGACAGAGGAGGGGAAAACCATGTTCTGCTTGGAATGTGCTCAGCCCTCCTATGGCAGCAGCTCCAAGCCCTTTCAGGATCCCTCTGGTGGTTGGCCTCATTTGCCTTCAGTAAGCTGGTGCCTGGCCCCTTGAGGGAAGGAGCTAGGCCTCAGAAGTGGCTCCAGTCTCGGCACTACACAGCAGAGGTCTGTTTTTTAAGGTTGAGCTGAGCAAAGTATAAACAAATTAGCAACATACAGATCCCACTTCTCTTCCAATACACGTGAGCTCGGTTATAGGAGGGGAAAGAGCTTAGATGTATTTTTTTCTGGCATTCTTCTTTAGGCACATTGGAGTAGGCATTCTGTTTTCCAGCCCCTAAGCCCTTCCCCACCCCCTTTGCCTTTTCTGTAAGAACATCTTTAGAGCCAAGAATCTTTCTGAATGGCTTCATGTCTGTTGGGAAAGTGGTTCTGCTTGTGACTAGAGCTCCAAGTCATCCCTCCTGTTGTCTGAATTCAGGCTCTGAGTTCCATTGGATGACATGAGGTGGGACAGAGTGCAGTCAGGGCTGGAGATGCCTTGTCAAGCCTATTCAGGGGCTTCCTTCCTTCCTTGAGGCCCATCTAGAAACAGATCCATCAGATAGCACTCTGAACCAAATCCCATGTTTTGCCCTCACTTGTCCTCTCCTTGAAGGTCTACTTTAGACCTTCTTAACTCCTCTCCCTTACACAAGGTCCCCAGACCAAGCCAATCCCAAAAAATCTGACAGAAGAGGAGCAGTTAGTTTAGCTATGTATTCCAAGTGGAGGCAACACTTTTGAAACCAAAGCTTTTGCTCATATCCAGTGAATGTAAGCAGATGAGAAGCAACCTTGCCATTTGTAATGACACAGTTGGAACTAGAGAATACTATGCTAAGTGAAATAAGTCAGTCAGAGAAAGACAAATACCATATGATTTCACCCATATGTGGAATTTAAGAAACAAAAAAAAACATGAGCAAAGGTGGGAAAAAAAGAGGGAGAGAGGCAAACCAAGAAACAGACTCTAAACTACAGAGACCAAATTGATGGTTACTAGAGGAGAAGTTGTTCAGGGGATCAGTTAAATAGGTGATGATTAAGGAATGCACTTGTTGTTATGAGCATTGGGTGTTATATGGAAGTGTTGAATCACTATATTGTACACCCAAAACTAATATTATACTAACTGGAATTTAAATAAAAACTTAAAAACAAAGAAAATCAATGGTGATGCAGTTGTCTTACAACTGTTGAGTGTTAATACATCATCTCTGCAGCATAGACCTAGTGCTTTAGTATAAGGACTGGGTCCATCTACGGGGACCAACCGCTTGACCATGGAGAGTATTAGTTAATTAAGTGGTCAGATAAGATCTGTTGTAAAATATGTGGAGTCTTCAAAAAGAAAACAAAATTCTTCATTAGGTTGTGTGAATATTGTCTAAGGGCAGATGGCTGGCCAAGGTAACCTTCCCATGGCCTTTACTCTTTTGAAACTTTGCCTTCTGTTACAGAGGCTTAAGGCCACAGCAGAACATAAGAGTTTTAAGCCAGAACCTATCTTACTTGGCCAGGCCCACAACTTCTTTGAGGCTCCACTTCCCATCAAGCAACTAGGCTACTCTGAGAGGCTAATCCATATCATGTCCAGCAACAGGAACAAGGCTCTGGAAGTTAAAGGGACTCCTTACTTCAGGATCCCCAGGGAGATCATCTAGGACCTATAGTAAAGGGTCATGGGATATCCAGACCTTGGGCAGGGTTGGAGATAAGGTGTCTCTCAGCCATTTTCTGAAATATTAAGGGCCCCTACCATGGAAAAAGGTAGTAGAGTCCCATGGAGGATCTTGACTTTCCAGGATCTTGGCTTCTTGCAGACTTTTGTTACTTGGGATAAAGCTTTGGCTATCAGCCTACCCATGGTGTCTAGGTGAGCAGTAGGTGAAACTGTTTTAAGGCCCTGTCTTACTCCTTATAGTCTCTTATCAAGCCATTGCATAGGTTGATTCTGGCATTCTTTTCAACGATTCTCTCTGATTGGGTACTATGATTCAAACTAGAGTCATACAGACCAAGAGTCAAGTCCAAGTTTCCTGATCCTGTTATGCTACATTGGGTGAATTAGTTCTCTGAGCCTCTGTCTCCCTATCTGCATTATTATTAAGTCCTGTTCCTTGTCTTTTCTGAGGGTAAGTGGTAAGTGGGGCTGTGGGTTAAGGGTGGGGTATGCAGGTCTCAGGAGGGTGAAGGGAAAGGGCAGACAGATTCCTGGTCAGGCTGCTGAGAATAGTTCTTGGTGTTTCTCCCACAGCTCATTAAGCCTGCGTTATTTCACCTATGGGATTCTCTTTGGTTGTGGCTGTTCCTTCGCCTTTCAGCCATCTCTCGTCATCCTCGGCCACTACTTCCAACGCCGCCTGGGTTTGGCCAATGGTGTGGTGTCTGCTGGAAGTAGCATCTTCTCCATATCCTTTCCTCTTCTCATCAAAACACTGGGGGCTAAGATCAAGCTCGCCCAAACCTTCCAGGTGCTGAGTACCTTCATGTTTATTCTTACCCTGCTTTCACTCACCTACCGGCCACTCCTACCCAGTTCTCAGGACACCCCAAACAAGAGAGGTGTCCACACCCTGTGCCAACGCATCCTGGCTCAGCTTAGAAAGTACTTCAACATGCGAGTGTTCCGCCAACGTACCTACCGCATCTGGGCCTTCGGGATTGCTGCTGCTGCCCTTGGCTACTTCGTTCCCTATGTACACCTGGTAAGGAATATTAGGGTGGGCCCACCTTACCTCTAGGAAGCTGCCCTTGGCCTGCCTGAAGTCCAGAGAATAGAGGTGGAGGACACTAGAAGGGCAGAGCTGGGACCTTCGGTAAAAGAGACCAAACAGTGTTTGAAGAGACCCAAAGTGGGAAAGAACACAGACTGAGGGAAGATCTCAATGGGAAATGGGTAGAATTCATAAAGGGAAAGTCCATGCCTGTTTCCCCCTTGATAAATCTAGATAGATTTTTCCCCCTTGATAAATCTAGATAGATTTTCAAGAGAAGATAAGCATCATTGGGATTGAGAAGACTGGCTGAGATGACCCAAGGGCAGGGTTTTCTAAGAGTGTGTTCTGTGGAATGCTGGTCTTTGTGGTCAAATGATTTGTTTAGGAAACAATGTATAATCAATCTCTCTAGCTTCGTATTGTCACAATCTTTTAAAGGTACTAAAAAATCAAGCAGTAAAAGAAACCCACTTGGCTTCATTTAACCATTATCCACCCAAATTATACTACCATAGAACTGTTGGTTATAGTCCAACTATTATCTTCCATAGATCTTGTGTTTCTTAAAACACATGTCTGGAAATTTTACATGGAAGTTAGTTCTCTCCCCTGGTGACCTGCTGTTGCCCCAGGGTATCAATTCTGGGTCAGGGAATGGGGAGATTTGGGGGGAGCCCTTGGGTTTTCTTAGTTGTTAAGGCTGTATTCTGTCCTTCAAGCCAGGGCTTGGAGATACCCACTCCCCTTAGCTGTTGCTCAGAAGCCCAGAATCCAAAAAGCCAAGGGATATGAAGCCTTTTAAGCAATTAGAAGTAGCCAGAAAGCTTGTTCTGGATCTAGGGCTACAAAGGAGGGGGTTGAAGGGAAGGGAGCTCTTGCTGTGGTCCAGGAAAGCAAGCAGTAGAGGGTTCTGGATATACCAACAGTTAACCAGTCAGCTCCTTTTCTTCCCCCTGTCCTTGGGGGTCCTGGTGTTATGCTTTTCAGATGAAATATGTGGAAGAGGAATTCTTGGAAATCAAGCAGACCTGGGTGCTCTTGGTGTGTATTGGGGCTACCTCAGGCCTTGGGCGTCTTGTGTCGGGCCGTGTCAGTGACTCCATTCCTGGACTTAAGAAGATCTACTTGCAGGTGAGTGTTACCACCTTGCCCTGATCAGAGTGGTGTGGGGAGGAAAAGCCTGCCACAGATGCTAGGTTACCCCCAGCCTTTGGGATAGAATGGTAGGTTGTATCATTACTATGCCCTGGGTGCCAGCTCTGACACAAGCTTGTTGTTCAGCATGGGAAAGTCAAATTCTCCAAGCCTCAGTTTGCTTGGCTTTCAAATGAAGACAGTCATCTTTGTTCTGCCTCCTTCATCAAGATGGAGTAAGGATCCAGTGAGAGCACTGTGTAAATCGAACCTATAAGAACACTTACAAGAAAGCGTTTATTAATAATGGTTCTTCCATCTGAAATAGGAAACCTGAGGCTAGGAGTTAGATGCTGACTCCCATTGAGGACTGATATCCTTGTTACTCCATACTCTCTTGGAAGGTCTTGGGCATCTATAGTACTCTGTGGCCCAGTGTTTCTCTCCTCTAAGCCAGCAGGACCAAGTCAATCACTTCTTACATTTCCAGAGTTACTTGCACCAAGCATTGGCTCTCAAATATTATCCTCTTGATGGACGCAAAAATAGTGCCAGAAAACACAACCTTACTTCCCCTCTCTGGGCCTCACTTTCCTCATTTGTACAATAAGAATAATTCTTGCCCTTCCTATCTTACGTTACAGAGGAGGATCAAAAGAAATATAGGTGTAACCAGGATTTGGGAAGTAAAAAGCTGTTATAGCCATGCAAGATTTTAATCCTTTGGACAGTAACACAGTGCATCATATTGCGGACAGTTTCTGTGTGAACTGAGCTCTCGTCTTGCTTGGGACTACTGCTCAAGCTGTCTGTCTTTGTTTACCTGGCAGCACTAATGTCTCTCTGACCCTTGCTCATGCTTTTTGCTCCTGCAGCTTGGTTTACCACAATGTTTTCCACAAATGTGTAACCCTGTGAAGGGACAACATCAGCCCTTCAAAACATGTGGTCACAAATAATCCATTAAGAAGGTGGTTGAGTTCTGACTCTCCTGGAGAAGCCCTAAAAGCACTTCCAAGGGGCCCTGACTATTCTCATAGTAGGGATTTCTCTGTCTTCTGACAGCTTCAAGTGTTTTCCTAAATATTCTAAGATGTCTTAGACAAGAATATGATTAAGGATTTCTGTTGTGTTTAACTCTGTGTTAGATTTGCAAAAGCTGGTGAATCTTCTTTGTCAGAGCTGGGGGTGACCTTGTGGTTTATCCAGTCCAACCTCTCATTACACAGAAACTGAGAGAAAGACATACAGACAGTCATGGCAAAGTTGAATTCATATGTAGCACTTTTCTCATATTTCACTTTATACTAAGTGATGGGTGGCAGAGCCATGTTCTAGAGATAAGTAACTTGACCAAAGTCAACTCAAAAGACTGTGATTGAGATAAACCAGTTATGAAATTTTGAATTCCAGGGCAAATATCAGGAATTGCCTTATCTGGGTGGCTTTTTGTATAGGAGAATGTATGTCTTTTTCAGCTTCTTCCACATGCCACCCCTGTATGTCTTCCCTGTCAGTATCAGCAGCTCCAAGATGCTAACAGTGCTGGCACTGGGCCAGGACTTTATCTTGAGGAAAAGAGCAGCCCCTGTCTAGCCATATAGCTCATTTCTCATTACAGTCCCTAGGAGAGAAGTAGGGCCCAAGCAGCTTTTGCTGTCTATTGTGTAGAGAAAGTTCCAAGGGAGGTGGAGGCATTAACTAGTCAGAGGCAGAACTAGGCTTAGGACCCAGTGCTTCTGCTGATCACTTCCCCTACCCACCCAACATTCTCTCCCCTTTTCCAGTCTTACTTGACCCAACTTTGCCACTTAGAGTAATATAAAATAATCTTAGAATGTTATAGCTGAAATATATCTTTATCAATTATAGTCCAACTGCCTCATTTTACAAATTGAGGAACTGAGGCCTAGAAAGGGAAAGATGAGTCCAAACTCATCTTTCTGGCAAGTGTCTCAGGCTAAGAACACAAGACAATGGATAAACTCCTCTTGAGCTGCTCAAGATACTCCATCACAGGAATTTGCCTCCCATTCTCCCTGGGTCAGATACAGGAGTATAGGCTTGGGAGAGGAAAGGAGTGTACATAACTTCAGGTTCTGAAGAGATACCCACTAGACCATGTAGTTCCTACTATTGGAAAAGACAGGCACATGTATCTGATATACAGACTTCCCCTTGACAGTCTGCTAGAAAAGAAATGGTGACAGCCTGCAGGACAGCCTCACTTTGGGCCAATTCTTGAGGTCTGATTCTCAGTTTAAAGAGAGATTTTTAATTTCTGAACTTTTCAAGGCCTCATGGAGGATGTTAAGCAGCAGCTAGATACAATAGGTAGTAACTGGAGATGACAGAAATCAGTTAATGGGATCCTCTGTGTTGTATAACGCTATTAACTCTTAGTTGCCATACCATTATGGCTTGGTTGATAGGTGGATCTGGTTTTATCTTCTAGTTGTGCATGAATCTCCTAGAGGACGAGCTGGAATATCAGGGTTCTTATTCCTAGATTCCACCTAACTATCCCAAAACAGCCTAGGCAAAGTTCAAAAAGTTTTCTAGCAAAGAGATTTCCTCACATGGCATGTCCAGGACATTTGTTATCCTCTCTGAAAACCAACCAATCAACCTAACAAACCCACTGCCAGTACAATACAAAATCTTCAGGGCTTGAAACAGCCTTGACCCTCCTATCCCATCCATGTGGTGGTTTGGTGATTTACCCTTACTCTGTGGTCACTTACACTTCCTGGGTAAGTTTACCCTCCTGTGTGAAGCATTAGAAAATCCTGGGTCCTGTTAAGGCTTTGGTAAACAGATCAGGTCTTACCCCTGACCCTGCGATGACCTGGCTCTGCTGGCTACAGTGGGTGAGAGGAGGGGTTTATTTCCCTGCCTGCAGCCCAGGTCTTCAGTCTGGCTCACTGACACAGGTTGCAGATGACCTTAATCAAAAGACCAAATGTGTTTCCAGTTTCTCTTCTCTCTTTTGAGTGGGAAAAACCAGCCTCTGGAAAGGCAGCTTCTTTGTTTTAGAGTCATTTTGCTCAGCCCAAAGAAAGCCCAGTGGCTAGTCAGTGCCCCTGAACTTGTTTCAGCTCCCAAGACCCCCTCCTAGTGTCTTGGTTCTCCTTAAAGTCCCCTTTGTTGTCTTTGCATGGTACCCAACCAAGTCCAGAGGACCCCACAGCCATGCTGAGATGGGTGGTGTGTCTCATGTCCTAAATCATAAGGAACCTGGGTGAACCTCCCAATGGTCTTCTTCATGCCAAGGTGTTTTCTAAAAGTGGACACCCAATAAATGAGCGCTGCGTCCTTTCTTATTTCAGAAAGCTCTGCCTTCCATTCATGCCCCCATCTAATCATCATTCAAGTTATCCTCATTTCCTTCTCTTCCTCTTCTCAGACCTTAATTGGATCTGAGAACACCAGCATGATCTGATCCCAGACCCTAATACCTGGGCAGCCAAACACAAGATCAGAACAACAGCAATTTCTTTTAGCTTAGAGTCCAGTGAAAAGACAACTTCTTAAGGGTGGGGCCATGCCCCTTACCTTTTTAAAAAATGTTGATGGAATCACAGTTAAGTAGGGACTGTCTTAAAAACTTTGAATCTTTCAGTGCAGGACTTAGGGCCTACGTAATTATTTAGCCCAACTGCTTTCTCTGCTGACACTCCCTGTCCTAATTTATAGATGGTAGAAATGAAACCCTGAGAAAGGAGATATGATTTGCTATGTGGTCTTGACTGACAAGCACAACATGACCTAAGGTCCTTGCTCCTCCAGGTCATCTCCTTCCTGCTCCTGGGCCTGATGTCCATGATGATTCCCCTGTGCCGGGGCTTTGGGGGCCTCATCGTTGTCTGCCTCTTCCTGGGCCTGTGTGATGGCTTCTTCATCACCATCATGGCCCCCATCGCATTTGAGCTGGTGGGCCCAATGCAGGCCTCACAGGCAATTGGCTACCTCCTTGGCATGATGGCCCTGCCGATGATTGCTGGGCCCCCCATTGCAGGTGAGGCTGATACTACAGGGAGGGCATGAGTGTGGGAGTCCTGTCTTCCCTGGGCCCTAGCAATCCTGAGTACCTCTGCTGTAAGTCCTTTTTTTACTCTTATTCTCTATTTAAGCAGCCTTGTCAAAGTGTATGAAACCTCTTACCTCTATTGGTGGAAGAGGTTAACTACAGTATATGTGCATGGATTCATTTTTTGGGAATGGGCTGTTCATGGCTCTCTGTTTCAGTGGGGTTTATTTTAGACAGCCTGGATAATTCCAGGAGGGTAAAGAGAGAAATGGGTTTGGCTTTTTGATCATTCTATTGGTTCAGTGTCTTCTATCTTTCTCTTTATAAGCAAATAATTATTTGCAAGGTAGTTGGGCAGAAAGAGAAGAGAAAGTGGACCCTGGCTTCATTAAGACTTAGAGATGCTCCCCCTCCTTCTCTATTGGCTTCTGAACTAAGCCTGTAGAAGAGACTTTGATTAAAACCAAATCCTAGGACTGGGCCAGTGAGGCTTACTTCTAGCAGGTAGTAGGCAAAGTGTTCGCTTGCTGTCTTTCAGTATTCTCAGTTTCCTTCTCCATTCTCCCAAAAGAGCATTGTTGATACCCCAGGGGACATAGGAAACAAGGAAAAACAATGAAAAGAGAACTCCATTTCTTTTCTTTAGGATTTAATGCAAATATTGATTTGTGGGTTAGCCTTCCTAGGCTATCCAACTGGGCTAACTCAACAAATATCCCTTGAACACCAATTGTGTGCAAGGTGTTGTAAGGGCATGTCATGCTGTGTGACAGTGACAAAAGCTTCCACCCACGCCCTTGTGCAACAGCCATGGGGCTCACTGAAGGAGGGGAGCCTCTACCCAGCCCCCAGTCCCAGAGGTGGATCCCAGAATCCACATCTCTTTCCATTTTGCTTACCATCTAAGCAGCCCAAGGGCCTACTTTCTTTTCCTCAGTAGTGTTTCTGTGATCATCTTTCCTGTGAGGTGCCCCATGTTAGCTTCTGAAGGTAAGCAGGGGAATACTTGCATACCATGCCAAACATATCCATGTTATTAGCAACCTATAGAAACCCAGAGGGGCCAACCATATCTATAACTGGATGAAGGATATACAAACAGCCTTCCCTTAGGGTGAATGGGAACTTCAGAGAAAGGGCACTTAAGAGAAAGAGAAAATAGAAACTTAGCTGAATTGTTCCATAAGAACACTCTAGCCTAAGTTGGGGGTGGAGGGTATATCACTATAAATCAAGTCAAGACTTGGCCATCTTCTGTGGAACTCTTTTGAACTAGCTTCCCTCCTAACTCCATACCTAGGAGTGACTGGAAGTCAAGCTGTAGCTTCATGAAAGTAAAAAATGGAGAACTTCAAGAGAAGCTTCATTAGCCTCTTTCATAATAAGCATTAACCTCAAGGGCCTGCAACTCCATTACCTCAGAGAGGAGCCACCTGAATTTGTAACAGAGGTTTTATTTTTTTCATTGCGAATGTTTAAATTGAGGGGATCCTGGGTAAAGATAGTGCAGGCCAAGATCCACTGGATAGGCATTGTGATGGCCCCTAAAAGAGGCAGATAGCACCTTTGGGCAAAAGGGCAAAGCTGAACTTGACTTGTCTCTCTTATTTCAGGCCTCCTCCGCAACTGTTTTGGGGACTACCATGTGGCCTTCTACTTTGCTGGTGTGCCCCCAATCATTGGGGCTATAATCCTCTTCTTCGTCCCTCTGATGCATCAAAGGATGTTCAAGAAAGAGCAAAGGGATTCCAGCAAGGATAAAATGTTGGCCTCTGATGCAGACCCTAATGGGGAGCTGCTGCCTGGCTCCCCCATCCCTGAGGAACCAATCTAATGTGTTTTCCTTGCCATTGTGTGCTTCTCCCCAACCCTTTCCCTTCACTCCACCCTGCTCAGCTTTTACATTTTTGCCATCAGCACACTTGTTCTCAAACATGCACACACAGCAGTTCAGACACCTGACCATCCCCTTGGAGCCAAAGCTCCTGTTAAACTCATTAACCAAATTCTCCCTGTTAATGCCTTTAAATTTGCCAGGGTCCTTCTCCCAGGAGCTAGAAAAGCTTGGGATCCCCCTGGCCTTTGGAACATCTCCATATACTTTCTAACACCTGGAGATGGTACCTCCTGGCCCCAGATTGCTAGTCACCCACTAAAAGCAACTTCCAAAGGTGCTACTGTGTCCCTCGGAGCCTGGTGGGAAGACCCAAGACTCTGTGTGCTCAGGATTTCCTTGTCATCTGTCCTTGGAAACCATTGGTAAAGGGGAAGAGAAAGGGCAGAGAGGCAAAATCAGACAATGAGCCTTGCTTAATCTCAGAGCCTCTGAGGGCTGTGGCTTCCCAAGAGCTGTGGGTGACATCACTTTACAAGTGTACAAATAGTTTCCCCATCATACAGTTGGTTAACAGTCCGCTTCTTTCTTCCCTTCATTTGTTTCCTTTAATGCTTCTTCTCCCTTCTCTTCCCCCTCTATTTCTTTTTATGACTGTCATAGATGCATGGGTGCTTGAAGACAGGAGGGATCTAGAGCTTGTGCCAATCAGCCTCACCTTGGCCCAGCCCACCCCTAACATGTCATTAATTCCACTCATCTCAGGCTGAGCCACATCTTACTTTTTAGCTCAAGCTTCTATAATTATAAACTGGAAGAGTAGAATATCACATAGGGAAAGGGATCTTAAACACCATAAAGCTCCACTCACTGATTTTTACAGAGTTTCCAGGCCAGTGCAGTAACTTGCAGGCACTACCAGCTCCCCATCCTTATATTCATCTGTCAAAATGTGAAGAAATTCCTTTCATTTCAGCATGCAGAGGAGGACTGATGATGGGGGAGGGCATGATTGGGGGAGGGGCAATAGTTATTGACCTGGCAAAGGACCAACTCCTCCATCTCTCATTATTCATGATAGGTTAATATTACCATCTGGGTCAGGGCAGGAAAGGGACTGTTTTAGGGAAAATCCCATTCCCAACCTGGATGCCCCAAGGGTAGAGGCAGCAGCTGCATGTAGTGTTGAACAATTTCTCTTTGGAAGAGGGAAGCCTCCTAGCCTTTATCACTGAATGTGTCTCCCATGCTGGGCATTCTGAGCCATTCTGCTTAGCAGGCATTAAAGGTGCCAGGAAAGGTAGCGTCTGGACCATCTTAATCCCTCTGAAATAGGTGCCAGATGTTCCCCTATGCCCAGATTCTGGGCAACACTCTTGCTGAAGAGCATTCCCAGCCAGGCTGTGTCCAAGCTAGCACAACTCACCCCCTTAGGAGCTCAGTTTCTCTCCTTACTTGGTCTCTTTGTGTCTCTTTCTCCCTATTCTGGGCATTTGTCTGTTGTGCTCCTGTTACTCTAATCTTTCATCACCTTCTTGTCAGGCATCCTTGGCTGTTACTAGGAGCTAACAGTGACTTGCCACCCTAAGACAGGGCCATCCCAGGGACAGAAGGATGAGGTTGCCTGTGAGGAGCTCCAAAGAAAACAGTGGTCCCCACCCATAACATTTTCCGCTACAAATAGGCAGCTGTGGCATGGTGGGCCTATGATGGCTTCATTCAAGTCCAAAGTCCTGTATGCCCTCCGTTGGTCCTAGTCCAGCTTTTATCAACCCCCCCAAAGGAAAACCCACTGGTTCTTAGACCTGTGGATAGGAAGGGGCCTAATTACTATCCTGTTGGCTCCAAAAGCAGTGGAACAGGGGGAGCTTGACCCCAGAAGCCTTGTAACTGACCACTGAAAATGGAACAACAAACCCCTGCTCTCATTCTTCCTGTCCTTCCCCTACCAAGTCACTAAAGGGCAGTTCTGTAGGGCCTCAAGGTAAAGGCCTTGAGGTGAGCACCTTTTGTTGCTCAAGGTGAAGATAGCTCTTAAAAATCAGGTGCCAACTACTTCTCTCCAGATGAAGGAAAGACATTCACAGGTCGCAAATCTGCCCTATCAGTTGTCACATGACATAGTGGGATATCAGTTTATTTCTTCCACATATGTGCATGTACATGTGTGAGCTTGTGTGCTTTTGGAGAGAATGCTGGTTGGTGAAAGCAGCTCAGTATTAATATTTCGGGAAGGATGCAGCCTCTAATGCACCACAGTTAAATCTAGGAAAACGAACAAAATTTGGGAGCTTGAGATCTGGGACATTTAAATCCTCAAAAGGTTTGGAACAAAATAAACATATCTAAAAATCTAGATTTGGTATGTGTGTTGCCTACAAGGGTGAAATACTCTTAACCTAGTTAACAGCAAGAAGTTTGGCTTCAGAACTGAAATTTCGTTTCAAATAAAATTTCTGCCAGGGTCTATACTCTCTATGAGAGCAGAAATTGGAAAAGGAGCTATATAGGGGGTTTGGAGCTGGGTGGATTCTAATCTAATCTAATCTAATCTAATCTATTCAGGATTAGATTTTTAGGAGCTCTAAAGTAGAAAAGCAGTCACTTTACAAAATGAGAACACAATTAGTGGCTGAGGATCAGTGGAGGCCCCACCAAGGCCACCGCCTTGGGACTTACATGCCATGTTGAAAATGGACATAGACCTTAGCAACAATCCAATTTAATCCTCTCCCTTGTTATCAATGGAGAACCTGAAGGTACTGGTATAGCTGGGTTACACAGCCAGAACAGCAACAGACCCTGGAATTGAGGGTGATGCAAAAGAGAGACCTACAACAATGACAAAAGATGGGAGTAACTTGAGTCTCCCTTGTCCACGTTCTGCATTGAATTTAAGTGAGGAAACCTGAGGCCTAGCGATAGTAAGGGACTGAGCAAGTTCACATAGTTCATCAGTGACAGAGCCTACTGAGACTTGGACTCAGGTAATTGACTTCCAGTCCAGTCCAAATCCCTTATTTTACAGATGAGGAAACGAACTCAAGAAGGGGGAAATAATTTGTGTACTTCATTTAACAACTTATGTAGTGAGCTCATTTCCCAAAGGATGTCAAAAGGACCAGCTCCAAGCAAAAAAGAAATCTGAACAGTTTGATTTTAGCATATCACGTCTTTTCAAGATTACCCTCACCCTCAACCAACACATGCATTTGGTGTTCTCTCTTCCTAAGCACTCAAAACCTTCATGCAGCCTTGCCCTTGGAAAGCTGGCCCCACTTACTGCTCTTCCATCTCCAGTAACCCAAGAGGTACAAATAAAGTCCATCTCTCTGTGGCCATACACTGAACAGGGGAGGGGTAATGAGAGGGAGATGGTTTCCTCTAAAAGAGGGTGGTTTACCATTCAGCTCTTGGCAATTGTCATTTCTCCCCTGACTTAGTGCAGACATCCGTAGGCTGCCAGACTCCTCATCTCCTCCCACTGAGACTAATTACTCTGTCCTGCTGCCTGGCCCCAGGCTCTCCCACCCAAGTTATACTGCCTCCTCTATCCCCTCCTCCAGTAGCCCCAAGGCCCCAGTCTGTGTTTGATCACTCAGATCATTAGATTTCAAAGCTGTGGAATCCCATAAATTTTATGAGCACATGCTTTCCTCCAGGGCCTTTTCAGGTCTGAAGAGGGAGCCAGCAGCTGCCTGCCACTTCTTCACAGCAACAGAACAGGCCAGCTGACAGGGATTACAGGTGCCCCCCAGCAAATCCCTGATGTCTGACAGCTGGCACCTAGATAGGGTGGATGCTGGTTTGAACCAGAACCCTTGAAGGGAGTTTTGAAATTTTAATGAGCTGAAATGTACAGGAGACTCCAGAGGCATAAGGAAAGGGATTAGATACCACTCCTGTAAGGGTTGAGGAGGTTTTGCTTCAGAAGGCCCTTCAATTCCTGCCTTCCAACTCTCCCTAGTGGTCACCAGAAGCAGAGTTCCATGACTGATTTTCAAGTCATTCAGAAATATTTTCTAGGGACCTGCTATATGTCAGGCATTCTGCTAGAACTCAGGGATTTCACAATGAAAGAAGCAGAGGTGGAGAAAACAAAGAGAAAAACACAAAAAGGAATTTATACTATCTTTTTTCTGAGATACATTTTTCTCTTCTGGATCCCAACAGCCCCACAGCTTACAGACCTCAGAGCTTTGGGATGGGAATAGGAACCACCATGGCCCTTCCAGGATGGAGGCCCCAGCATTTCCACCTTACTGTCTGGCCTCCCCCTGGCCAAAGCCACCTGGGAGAACTATTCGCTCCTCAGCATTGGTTTCCTGCTAAGCCAGAGCCCAGCCAGATAAAATTAACCACTGCTCACATCTAACAAGTGTCAGAGCTTAGCCCAGCAACACTCTTGCCTGGCCAGTAGGACTCATAGACTGACAGTACCTGTAGAGCGCCCCCAGCCATACCTGCTTCAGGGATGAGAGACTAGAGACAGGCAATTGCTACCCTCCTTTTCCCACTGCACACCCACGCTACACTGCCTTCAAAACGACTGGGCCCTGGGATCCGGGAATGGGGGTGCTAACAGGTATCCCTTCCCACCAGGTCTCCATGCCTACCCTACACTCAGGGAGTGCCTGGAGATGGAGATGGGGCTGTGGTCCCGCGGGTCCCGGGCATCGCTTGGTTCTGCCACCGTCCTCTGGCTACACTGGGCGGGAAAGGGCAAGGTTCCTGCCTCCTCCACCCTGTGGCCCTCCATCCACTTCCGCGTCTGGGGAGGGTAAGAACCCGGGAGACGCGCCACAGAGATGTATCTGACCCTGCTATACTCAGATGGGAATCAGGCCCGCCCAGGGGAAGGGGGCGGGAAGAAAGGCGAGAGAACCCAGCGCCAGGTCCTGCCAACTGCTCAGAGAGCCAGATGAATAGACCGCAACCGCCGCGTGTCCCGGGCTGCGCTCCTCCTCCATCCCCCTGCCCCCACTGCCCTGCCCAGACCACCACCACCGGGGACTGCAGTGTCGCTGCCCCCACCTAGCGCTTGGTCCCGAGCCCTGGAGGCGATCCGGGCTGGACCAGCGACAAATCTGTCCTACCTGAGACCCTCTTCTCTCTTCCCCTTACCTGATCTGGCCCCAAGGCCCCAAGGTTAGAGTCAGCCTGCAGCTGGTGAAGGATCTAAGCGGTTCTGCGCAAGGGGCTCTCAGAGATGCGGGGACTGGGGGTGGGAATCGCCTCCAGGAAACGCTTGGGTCCAGAGCAGCCATCCCCCTCCGCCTGCCTCTCCAACCTCCAACCCTGGGCAGGGCCTGTGGGGCGCCTCCTCCACGCAAGTCAGCACAATGAGGCTGCTTCTTCCAAAGAATTGACCAACTCCTCAATCCCAAGAGTCCCCCATAATAGCTGTCCCCAGAACTCCTGGGGAGGGGTGGGCAACCACGTGGGTGAGAGCTCCCAGCTCAGGTCTGCTCCCTCACCACATGGTCCCTGGATACCACTCAGGGTGAAGGTGAGCCCCCACCAGCTGCCCTAGGTTCACACAGGTATACTAGTGGGATTTCCTAGGCTTGAGAAACCTCCCCCAAACATGAACGGACCAGATTGACTCTAAGAGCCCCCTCCTCAATTTGCTCCCCATCCGACACTCCTCCACCCTACTCTCCATCAACCTGCTTCCTTCAGCCATTTGCCCAAGTGGGAGTGAAAGAGAGGGAAAGGGTAACCACTCCCACTCCCCTCTCCCACTCAGCCACATACACTCTTCCTCCCCTAGGATGGAGTCTTCTGGGAGGCTCAGCCCTGCAGTTCCATCTACCTCAAAGCCTTGCAAAGGCCAGAGTTTCCTTCTGTCAGTGAGACATCTTTCAACTACTAGCCTCCTCATTCGCCCCACCCCCACCCCTCATGCACAGACACACTTCCTTCTTCCTTTGGCTCCATGAACACAAGGGTCTTCCCCCCAGCATATCTGGACACAGAGACTCCCTTCAGTGATAACAGGGTGCCCTCACCTTTGGGTGGGCAACTTACAGTTCACAGGTGCTCCAATATCCCTCATCACATTTTATCCACCCCCTGCAACCCTGAGAGGCAGCTGCTCTTATACCTGCTTTACAGATGGGGAAAGGGAGGCCCTGACAGGAACTAAGTGCCAGTTTTCCAGCCCTTCTCCAAGGATCTTTCCACCCTTCCTTACAGAAAGTAGGGAGATAAGTGAATCTCTCATTTCCCCTTGACTTCTCAGAAAGTCTGCTTGCTGCTCCTGGAGTCAGTACCTGCTGCCCCCAGGCCCCCTCTGTCCCCCAAGGAAAACTGGGCAGTAATGGCACCACAGTCCCAAAATGGAGGCATGAAGCCTGCAGAAGCTGAGCCAGAATCCTTGTGCACCTCCCATCCATCCACCCACCCCAGCCTCTCCTATGGAGGGAGAGGAATGAAGAGAGGAGTATGGAAGAATAATTAGGAGTCCCTAATCTGCCTTTCCCTGGGAATACACAACACTGTCTTCTGGGTTACTCTGTGCCTCAAAATGGAGGTAAAACTCCAAAGTGAGTTCTCCTGTGCCTTACTCCCTCAGTCCTCTTATTCAATAAAATTATTACCACTGAGGGCTAATATTCAGGTCCTTGTTTAATGCCCAGAGACCCCGCAAAGGCCCCTCTGTCTAATTTGGTTATTGGGTGGAGAAAGAACAGTTCCTGAGCAGACCTACTTTTATGGGAAAGGATTTGTGTGTCCAAGTAGTCAACATAGCTAGCTCAAAGGATTTCTCTCTTTTAGACTTCCAGTGCTTTGCTAAGCTTCAGAGAGGAGATGGGAAAGAGTAGCAAATATTATGCAGTTAAAGGTAGGGGAGCTCCTAAGCCAGGAGCTATGGAAAGGAAAAGTGGAGAACATGCCTCAACTTTTGCCCATACACCTCAGTGAGGTAGACTTTTCCTGTCTGTGACTCTCAGCAGTTGTGGCCATTGCCTTCCTCCTCGTTTCTTCTACTCCCAGGTGAGAGATTCCCTATATTTACAGGGGAGGTTGGTCATCTAGCAGTCCCCACCATTCAGTACCACATTGTTTGGTAGGCTCTAAATTCCCTGATCCCAGTAAGACCTAGATTAAGCCTTTCCTTTAGGATGAACAGCTTCAAGCATCCAAGTGGGGTCCCTTCAAGGTTAGGACTCATCTGTCAACCATGCTGGGCCTGGAAAGCAGGGGCAGCCAGGTTTCAGGGAAAGTCAAGTTCTAGGCAAAGCCAGTTCTAGTTCAGTAGCTTTGTAAATAGTTATAACTAGTGAACTCTAGGAGCACTTTAAATATTATATTGACAGAGCACAGGGGCTACAAACAAACTTACCTTGATTCCCTTTTTTCTAGCCAGCTGACTTCTGTCTTCATAATCATTGGTCAATACAATTAAGGGCTGTCATATGAGGAGGAAATCAAAGATCCAAAGAAGGTCGGGGTTGAAATAGTGGAGAGGTTCAGATCCAGTAGTTTTCACACTGTATTCTGTGACTTTTTAGGGGATTTACAGAAGTACCTCAAAGTCATTGAAATCTCTGGGACTGGTTTTTACTTATTCAAAATTCACATGAACAACAGATAAAAATGCTAAATATTGTATGAAAAACAAATTTAAAAAAACCCTGAAAGGTGGAGATAAGAAGGTAGACCAGCTAGGGACCTCAGAACCTGAGGAGTGACTTCCTTGAGGTGAGTGCTCTAGGTTTTTACCTTGTATATCCCAGGCTTGGTGTTGGAGAAGCCAAAAACCCAAAAATGCCAATGGGTACTGACACAAAAAGCCAAAGAAAATATTTTCCTCTCTATCCAATCAGAAATTGTCAGCCTAGAAAGACAGAAAACTTTTAAACAATAACCACTTTACTTTAGTCAAACACCATGGAAACAACTGTTGTCCCAGCCCCACCCCAGCCAGCAAAGCAAAGTGGAGAGCCTAGATTTTCACTTTCATCATGTTATAGCAATTAACCTCTCCCCCCTTCATCACCATGGTGCTGTCACAGAAGACCAAGTATGGAGCCCAAACTTTCATCCCAGTCAGGCAGAAGCACCTAATATCCCTGTCCCTTGCATCCCTTGTGGTATCAAAGGAAATCCAGTGGTGTGCCTTAACTGCCACGCCCACAAAGCAGTAATGAGGAGCCCCTCAACACTGGGGTGTCAATGGTGGACCAGTGAGGAATCTTAACTTGACAGTAATGAGTAATGAGGTAGTGTGCCCTTTTTTCCACTGGCATGCTGTCAGAGGGGCCTGCTAAAACAGATTTTTTAAAAACCCACAGTTCGACTAAAAACCCACATACAACTAAAATGTCCAGGTTTCTATAAAAAAATCATTCATGATACAAGGACATCATACCAGACCCAAGAAAATATCAATTTGAGTTTAAAACAAAATAATAATGACAATAACGAGATGGTACAGATGTTAGCATCATCTGACAAGGAACTTGAAGCAGTCATCATAAAAATGCTTCAATTTATGAACATGCTTGAAATAATTCAAAAATTAGAAAGTCTCAGCAAATAAATAGAAGATATAAAGAAGACCAAGTGGAAGTTTTGGAACTGAAAAATACAATAACTGAAATAAAAAACTCAGTGGAGAGGCTCAACAGCAGAATGAAGAAGAAAGAGGAAATAGAGAACTTGAAAAAAAGCCAATATAAATTATCTTGTCTAAATGAGAGAAAAGAGGGTGCCTGGCTGGCTCGGTTGGTAGGGCATGCAACTCTTGATCTCGGGGTCATGAGTTCAAGCCCCACATTGGTCGTGGAGCCTACTTAAAAAAACAAGCAAGAAAAAGGAAATAAACTAAAAGAAATTAACAGAACCTCATGGAGCTGTGGGACTACAACAGAAAAAAATTACTAATAATGTCATCAGAGTTCCAGGAGAAAAGAAAGAAGGTGTGGCTGAGAACATATTCAAAGAAATAATGGCAAAAGAGATCTTGAAAGCAGTAAGAGAGAAATAACACCTTAATTATAGGGAAAAAGCAATTAGAATGATAATGGATTTCTCATCAGAAACCATGGAGGGGAAAAAGGAAGAAGTCACAAATTTTTCAAGTAATGAAAAAAAAAAGAACTGTTATCTCAGAATTGTATATCCAGTGAAAATATCCTTAAGGAATGAAGAGGAAATCAAGACATTCTCCAATAATGGAAAACTAAGAGAATTTGTTGCCAGCAGACCTATCCTAAAATAATGGCTAAAGGAAGTTCTACAGACAGTAAAGAAATGACAAAAGAAGGAATCTTAGAACATCAGGAAAGAAAAAAGTACAATGGAAAGAGTAGAAATATGAGTAAAACAACATATTTTCCTTATCCTCTTTAGTTTTGTAAGGTATGTTTGACAATTGAAGCAAACTTTATAACAGTGTCTGATGTGGCTTTCAATGTATGTAGAGGAATCATTTAAGACAATATTATAAGTGGGGGACAGTGAAGTGACAATAAAAGAGGTAAGGTTTCTATATTTCACTGAGGCTGGCAAAATATCAACACCAATAGACTGCAGTACATTATGTACATAAAATGTAACACTTAGATCAACAACTAAAGAAGCTATGTAAAAAGATACCTTCAAAAACACTATAGATAAATAAAATAGAATTCTAAAAAAAGTTAAAAAGAAAACCTATAGGAAGGCAGGAATAAAGCCAGAAATGAAGAATAGAGGCAACAAACAGAAAACAAATAATAAAATGTCAAGAGACTGTTAAAAACTGAGAACAAACTGAGGGTTAATGGGGGGTGGGAGGGAGGGGAGGGTGGGTGATGGGTACTGAGGAGGGCACCTTTTGGGATGAGCACTGGGTGTTGTATGGAAACAAATTTGACAATAAATTTCATATATTAAAAAAAATTAAAAAAAAAAAATAATAAAATGTCAGACCTAGGCCCTAACATATCAATAATTACACTAAATGTAAATGACATAAATACATTAATTACAGAGATTAGCAGAGTGGTTTAACTAACGACACAAGTATATGTTGTGTATGGGAAATTCACCTCAAATATATAATGATAGGTAGGTGGAAAGTAAAAGAATGGGAAAAGTATGCCATATATACATTAATAAAAAGAAATGAGAGTGGCTGTATTAAGTTTTGATACACTAGACTTCAGAGCAAAGAAAACTACCAGAAAGACAAAAGGACAAAACATAATGATAAAATGTTTAGGCTACCAGGAAGATATAACAGTCCTAAACAGTGCTTCAAAATAGCTGAAGCAAGAACAGGAAACAAAGGGGAAATAGACAATTCCACAATATAGAGACTTCAACAATATATCTCAAAAGTTGATGGAAAAACTAGAGAGAAAAAATAAATAAGGACATAGAACCATCAACCAGTAAGATCTAATCAACATTTAAGGAGCACTCTACCTCACAACAGCATAATAAACATTCTTTTCAAGCACCCATGAGATATACACTAAGATGGGCCATATCCTGAGCTATAAAACCAACTTTAACAAATTTAAAATAATTGAAACCATTAATAATGTGTCTTCTCAGTATAATGATATCAAATGAAAAATCAAAACCAGAAAGACAACAGCAAAGTCTCTAAATAAGTGGCAATTAACACACTTCTTAACAATGCATAGATCAAAGAGAAAGTCTCAAAGGAAACTTAAAAATACAGGCAGTTGGGGGCATCTATGGTTCAGTTCATTGAGTGTCCAACTCTTGATTTCCATTCAGGTCATGATCCCAGAGTCATGGGATTGAGCCCCATGTTGGGCTCTGTGCTGAGCATGGGGCCTCTTAAGATTCTCTCTCTCCCCCCTCTGCCCTTCTCCCTGATCATGCTCTCTCAAGCTTTCTCTCAAACAAACAAACAAAACACAAAAATAAAGGCAACTGAATGAAAACCAAAATGCAACATACCAAAATATGTGGGACAGAGCTAAAGCAATATTGAGAAGGAAGTTTATAACACTAAAAGCTTACATTATAGATTAGGAATGATTTAAAATCAATAATCTAAGTTCCTACTTCAAGAACTAGGAAAAAGAAACAAAATAAACTCAAAGCAAGCAGAAGGAAGTAAATAATAAAAGGCATTAATGAAAGAAAGAGAAGAAAACAATAGAAAAAAATCAATGAAACAAAAACTTAGTTCTTTGGTTTTTTTTAATGTTTATTTATTTTTGAGAGAGAGAGATAGAGCATGAGCATGGGAGGGGCAGAGATGGAGGGAGACACAGAATCCCAAGCAGGCTCCAGACGCTGAGCCATTAGCACAGAGCCTGACATGGGGCTCAAACTCATGAACCGTGAGATCATGACCTGAGTTGAAGTCAGATGCTTAACCAACTGAGTCACTCAGGCACCCCTGAAAGTTAGTTCTTTGAAAAAAATCAGTAATATTTATAAACTTTTAGTAAGACAGAATAAAAGGAGAGAAGACCCAAACCACCAATAGCTGGAATGAAACAGGAGATAATGTTCTAGATCCTGCAGCCATTAAAAAGATAATAAGAGAGGATCCTGGAAAGATGGCAGCGTAGGAGGACGCTGGGCTCACTGCCCATCCTGCTGATCACTTAGATTCCACCTACACCTGCCTAAATAACCCAGAAAACTGCCAGAAGACTAGCAGAATGGAGACTCTGGAGCCAAGCACAGACGAGAGGCCCACGGAAGAGGGTAGGAAGGGCGGCGAGGTGGTGCCACTCCACGGACTGGCGAGAGGGAGCCGGGGCGGAGGGGTGGCCCGCCAGCCAAGCAGAGTCCAGCTAATATGCCAGATCCCCAGCACCACAAGCCTGGCAGTGTGCAAGTAGCCCAGACAGGCCACGCCACACCATAGTGAATCCTGCCCCTAGGAGAGGGGAAGAGAAGGCACACACCAGTCTGACTGTGGCCCCAGTGGTGGGCTGGGGGTAGATATCAGGTCTGACTGCAGCCCCACCCACCAACACAAGTTATTGAAGACAGCACAGGAGAAGTGCCCCGCAGTCCCACACCACTCCAGGGACTATCCAAAATGATGAAACGGAAGAATTCCCCTCAGAAGAATCTCCAGGAAATAACGACAGCTAACAAACTGATCAAAAATGATTTAACAACATAACAAAAAGTAAATTTAGCATAATATTAATAAAATTAATCGCTGGGCTTGAAAACACTATAAAGGACAGCAGAGAATCTCTTGCTACAGAGATCCAGGACTAAGGAAGAGACAGGAGGAGCTAAAAAATGCTACCAACGAGTTGCAAAATAAAATGGAGACAACTATGGCTCAGATTGAAGAGGCAGAGGAGAGAAAAGGTGAACTAGAAGATAAAATTATGGAAAAAGAAGAAGCCAAGAAAAAGAGAGATAAAAAAATCCAGGAGTATGAGGGGAAAATTAGAGAACTAAGTGATGCACTAAAGAGAAATAATATACGCATAATTGGTATTCCAAAGGAGGAAGAGAGAGGGAAAGGTGCTGAAGGTGTACTTGAAGAAATCATAGCTGAGAACAACCCGGATCTGGGAAAGGAAAAAGACATTGAAATCCAAGAGACACAGAGAACTCCCTTCAGACTTAACTTGAATCGATCTTCTGCACAACATATCAGAGTGAAACTGGAAAAATACAAGGATAAATAGAAAATTCTGAAAGCAGCAAGGGATAAACGTGCTCTAACATATAAAGGGAGGCCTATAAGACTCGTGACTGATCTCTCTACTAAAACATGGCAGGCCAGAAAGGAATGGCAGGAGATCTTCAATGTGATCAACAGAAAAAAAATATGCAGCCGAGAACCCTTTATCCAGCAAGTTTGTCATTTAGAATAGAAGGAGACATGAAGGTCTTCCCAAACAAACAAAAACTGAAGGAATTTGTCACCACTAAACCAGCCCTACAAGAGATCCTAAGGGGGATCCCCTGAGACAAAGTACCAGAGACACCGCTACAAGCATGAAACCTACGGACATCACAATGACTCTAAACCCATATCTTTCTATAATAACACTGAATGCAAATGGACTAAATGCGCCAACCAAAAGACATAGGGTGTCAGAATAGATAAAAACACAAGACCCATCTATTTGCTGTCTACAAGAGACTCATTTTAGACCTGAGGACACCTTCAGATTCAGAGTGAGGGGATGGAGAACTGTTTATCATGCCACTGGAAGTCCAAAGAAAGCTGGAGTAGCCATACTTATATCAGACAAACTAGACTTTAAATTAAAGGCTGTAACAAGAGATGAAGAAGGGCATTATATAATAATCACAGGGTCTATCCATCAGGAAGAGCTAACAATTATAAATGTCTATGTGCCGAATACAGGAGCCCCCAAATATATAAAAAATTACTCACAAACATAAGCAACCTTATTGATAAGAATGTGGCAATTGCAGGGGACTTTAACACTCCACTTACAGAAATGGATAGATCATCTAGACACACGGTCAATAAAGAAACAAGGGCCCTGAATGATACATTGGATCAGATGGAATTGACAGATATATTTAGAACTCTGCATCCCAAAGCAACAGAATATACTTTCTTCTCGAGTGCACATGGAACATTCTCCAAGAGAGATCACATACTGGGTCACAAAACAGCCCTTCATAAGTATACAAGAATTGAGATCATACCATGCATACTTTCACACCACAATGCTATGAAGCTTGAAATCAACCACAGGAAAAAGTCTGGAAAACCTCCAAAACCATGGAGGTTAAAGAACACCCTCCAAAAGAATGAATGGGTCAAACAGGCAATTAGAGAAGAAATTTAAAAATATATGGAAACAAATGAAAATGAAAATACAACAATTCAAACGCTTTGGGATGCAGCGAAGGCAGTCCTAAGAGGAAAATACATTACAATCCAGGCCTATCTCAAGAAACAAGAAAAATCCAAATACAAAATCTAACAGCGCACGTAAAGGAAATAGAAGCAGAACAGCAAAGACAGCCTAAATCCAGCAGAAGAAGAGAAATAATAAAGATCAGAGCAGAAATAAACAATATAGAATCTAAAAAAACTGTAGAGCAGATCAACGAAACCAAGAGTTGGTTTTTTGAAAAAATAAACAAAATTGACAAACCGCTAGCCAGGCTTCTCAAAAAGAAAAGGGAGATGACCCAAATAGATAAAATCATGAATGAAAATGAAATTATTACAACCAATCCCTCAGAGATACAAGCAGTTATCAGGGAATACTATGAAAAACTATATGCCAACAAACTGGACAACCTGGAAGAAGTGGACAAATTCCTAAACACCCACACGCTTCCAAAACTCAATCAGGAGGAAATAGAAAGCTTGAACAGACCCATAACCAGCAAAGAAATTGAATCAGTCATCAAAAATCTCCCAACAAATAAGAGTCCAGGACCAGATGGCTTCCCAGGGGAGTTCTACCAGACGTTTAAAGCAGAGATAATACCTATCCTTCTCAAGCTATTCCAAGAAATAGAAAGGGAAAGAAAACTTCCAGACTCATTCTATGAAGCCAGTATTACTTTGATTCCTAAACCAGACAGAGACCCAGTAAAAAAAGAGAACTACAGGCCAATATCCCTGATGAATATGGATGCAAAAATTCTCAATAAGATACTAGCAAATCGAATTCAGCAGCATATAAAAAGAATGATTCACCATGATCAAGTGGGATTCATTCCTGGGATTCAGGGCTGGTTCAACATTCGCAAATCAATCAACGTGATACGTCACATTAATAAAAGATAAGAACCATATGATCCATAAAAGCCATTTATGAAAAGCCCACAGCTAACATCATCCTCAACGGGGAAAAACTGAGAGCTTTTTCCTTGAGATCAGGAACACGACAGGGATGCCCACTCTCACCGCTGTTGTTTAACATAGTGCTGGAAGTTCTGGCATCAGCAATCAGACAACAAAAGGAAATCAAAGGCATCAAAATTGGCAAAGATGAAGTCAAGCTTTTGCTTTTTGCAGATGACATGATATTATACATGGAAAATCTGATAGACTCCACCAAAAGTCTGCTAGAACTGATACATGAATTCAGCAAAGTTGCAGGATACAAAATCAATGTACAGAAATCAGTTGCATTCCTATACACTAACAATGAAGCAACAGAAAGAAAAATAAAGAAACTGATCCCATTCACAATTGCACCAAGAAGCATAAAATACCTAGGAATAATTCTAACAAAGATGTAAAGGATCTGTATGCTGAAAACTATAGAAAGCTTATGAAGGTAATTGAAGAAGACTTAAAGAAATGGAAAAAACATTCCCTGCTCATGGATTGGAAAAATAAATATTGTCAAAATGTCAATACTACCCAAAGCTATCTACACATTCAATGCAATCCCAATCAAAATTGCACCAGCATTCTTCTCGAAACTAGAACAAGCAATCCTAAAATTCATATGGAACCACAAAAGGCCCCGAATAGCCAAAGGAATTTTGAAGAAGAAGACCAAAGCAGGAGGCATCACAATCCCAGACTTTAGCCTCTACTACAAAGCTGTCATCATCAAGACAGCATGGTATTGGCACAAAAACAGACACACAGACCAATGGAATAGAATAGAAACCCCAGAACTAGACCCACAAACGTATGGCCAACTCATCTTTGACAAAGCAGGAAAGAACATCCAATGGAAAAAAGACAGCCTCTTTAACAAATGGTGCTGGGAGAACTGGACAGCAACATGCAGAAGGTTGAAACTAGACCACTTTCTCACACCATTTACAAAAATAAACTCAAAATGGATAAAGGACCTAAATGTGAGACAGGAAACCATCAGAACCTTAGAGGAGAAAGCAGGAAAAGACCTCTCTGACCTCAGCCGTAGCAATCTCTTACTCGACACATCCCCAAAGGCAAGGGAATTAAAAGCAAAAGTGAATTACTGGGACCTTATGAAGATAAAAAGCTTCTGCACAGCAAAGGAAACAACCAACAAAACTAAAAGGCAACCAACGGAATGGGAAAAGATATTTGCAAATGACATATCGGACAAAGGGCTAGTATCTAAAATCTATAAAGAGCTCACCAAACTCCACACCCGAAAAACAAATAACCCAGTGAAGAAATGGGCAGAAAACATGAATAGACACTTCTCTAAAGAAGACATCCAGATGGCCAACAGGCACATGAAAAGATGTTCAGCGTCGCTCCTTATCAGGGAAATACAAATCAAAACCACACTCAGGTATCACCTCACGCCAGTCAGAGTGGCCAAAATGAACCAATCAGGAGACTATAGATGCTGGCGAGGATGTGGAGAAACGGGAACCCTCTTGCACTGTTGGTGGGAATGCAAATTGGTGCAGCCGCTCTGGAAAGCAGTGTGGAGGTTCCTCAGAAAATTAAAAATAGACCTACCCTATGACCCAGCAATAGCACTGCTAGGAATTTATCCAAGGGATACAGGAGTACTGATGCATAGGGGCACTTGTACCCCAATGTTCATAGCAGCACTGTCAACAATAGCCAAATTATGGAAAGAGCCTAAATGTCCATCAACTGATGAATGGATAAAGAAATTGTGGTTTATATACACAATGGAATACTACGTGGCAATGAGAAAAAATGAAATATGGCCTTTTGTAGCAACGTGGATGGAACTGGAGAGTGTGATGCTAAGTGAAATAAGCCATACAGAGAAAGACAGATACCATATGTGTTCACTATTATGTGGATCCTGAGAAACTTAACAGGAACCCATGGGGGAGGGGAAGGAAAAAAAAAAGAGGTTAGAGTGGGAGAGAGCCAAAGCATAAGAGACTGTTAAAAACTGAGAACAAACTGAGGGTTGATGGGGGGTGGGAGGGAGGGGAGGGTGGGTGATGGGTATTGAGGAGGGCACCTTTTGGGATGAGCACTGGGTGTTGTATGGAAACCAATTTGTCAATTAATTTCATATATATATATATATATATAAAAGAACCATATGATCCTGCCAATCAATGCAGAAAAGGCCTTTGACACAATTCAGCAACGTTTCTTAATAAAAACCCTCGAGAAAGTCGGGATAGAAGGAACATACTTAAAGATCATAAAAGCCATTTATGAAAAGCCCACAGCTAACATCATCCTCAACGGGGAAAAACTGAGAGCTTTTTCCCTGAGATCAGGAACACGACAGGGATGCCCACTCTCACCGTTGTTGTTTAACATAGTGCTGGAAGTTCTAGCATCAGCAATCAGACAACAAAAGGAAATCAAAGGCATCAAAATTGGCAAAGATGAAGTCAAGCTTTCGCTTTTTGCAGATGACATGATATTATACATGGAAAATCCGATAGACTCCACCAAAAGTCTGCTAGAACTGATACATGAATTCAGCAAAGTTGCAGGATACAAAATTAATGTCCAGAAATCAGTTGCATTCTTATACACTAACAATGAAGCAACAGAAAGACAAATAAAGAAACTGATCCCATTTACAATTGCACCAAGAAGCATAAAATACCTAGGAATAAATCTAACCAAAGATGTAAAGGATCTGTATGCTGAAAACTATAGAAAGCTTATGAAGGCAATTGGAGAAGATTTAAAGAAATGGAAAGACATTCCCTGCTCATGGATTGGAAAAATAAATATTGTCAAAATGTCAATACTACCCAAAGCTATCTACACATTCAATGCAATCCCAATCAAAATTGCACCAGCATTCTTCTCGAAACTAGAACAAGCAATCCTAAAATTCATATGGAACCACAAAAGGCCCCGAATAGCCAAAGGAATTTTGAAGAAGAAGACCAAAGCAGGAGGCATCACAATCCCAGACTTTGGCCTCTACTACAAAGCTGTCATCATCAAGACAGCATGGTATTGGCACAAAAACAGACACACAGACCAATGGAATAGAATAGAAACCCCAGAACTAGACCCACAAACATATGGCCAACTCATCTTTGACAAAGCAGGAAAGAACATCCAATGGAAAAAAGACAGCCTCTTTAACAAATGGTGCTGGGAGAACTGGACAGCAACATGCAGAAGGTTGAAACTAGACCACTTTCTCACACCATTTACAAAAATAAACTCAAAATGGATAAAGGACCTAAATGTGAGACAGGAAACCATCAGAACCTTAGAGGAGAAAGCAGGAAAAGACCTCTCTGACCTCAGCCGTAGCAATCTCTTACTCGACACATCCCCAAAGGCAAGGGAATTAAAAGCAAAAGTGAATTACTGGGACCTTATGAAGATAAAAAGCTTCTGCACAGCAAAGGAAACAACCAACAAAACTAAAAGGCAACCAACGGAATGGGAAAAGATATTTGCAAATGACATATCGGACAAAGGGCTAGTATCTAAAATCTATAAAGAGCTCACCAAACTCCACACCCGAAAAACAAATAACCCAGTGAAGAAATGGGCAGAAAACATGAATAGACACTTCTCTAAAGAAGACATCCAGATGGCCAACAGGCACATGAAAAGATGTTCAGCGTCGCTCCTTATCAGGGAAATACAAATCAAAACCACACTCAGGTATCACCTCACGCCAGTCAGAGTGGCCAAAATGAACAAATCAGGAGACTATAGATGCTGGAGAGGATGTGGAGAAACGGGAACCCTCTTGCACTGTTGGTGGGAATGCAAATTGGTGCAGCCGCTCTGGAAAGCAGTGTGGAGGTTCCTCAGAAAATTAAAAATAGACCTACCCTATGACCCAGCAATAGCACTGCTAGGAATCTACCCAAGGGATACAGGAGTACTGATGCATAGGGGCACTTGTACCCCAATGTTCATAGCAGCACTGTCAACAATAGCCAAATTATGGAAAGAGCCTAAATGTCCATCAACTGATGAATGGATAAAGAAATTGTGGTTTATATACACAATGGAATACTACGTGGCAATGAGAAAAAATGAAATATGGCCTTTTGTAGCAACGTGGATGGAACTGGAGAGTGTGATGCTAAGTGAAATAAGCCATACAGAGAAAGACAGATACCATATGTGTTCACTATTATGTGGATCCTGAGAAACTTAACAGGAACCCATGGGGGAGGGGAAGGAAAAAAAAAAGAGGTTAGAGTGGGAGAGAGCCAAAGCATAAGAGACTGTTAAAAACTGAGAACAAACTGAGGGTTGATGGGGGGTGGGAGGGAGGGGAGGGTGGGTGATGGGTATTGAGGAGGGCACCTTTTGGGATGAGCACTGGGTGTTGTATGGAAACCAATTTGTCAATTAATTTCATATATATATATATATATATATAAAAGAACCATATGATCCTGCCAATCAATGCAGAAAAGGCCTTTGACACAATTCAGCAACGTTTCTTAATAAAAACCCTCGAGAAAGTCGGGATAGAAGGAACATACTTAAAGATCATAAAAGCCATTTATGAAAAGCCCACAGATAACATCATCCTCAATGGGGAAAAACTGAGAGCTTTTGCCCTGAAATCAGGAACACGACAAGGATGCCCACTCTCACCGCTGTTGTATCACATAATGTTGGAAGTTCTAGCATCAGCAATCAGACAACAAAAGGAAATCAAAGGCATCAAAATTGGCAAAGTTGAAGTTAAGCTTTCACTTTTTTTTTAACATGGATAAATGTCGTTTCCATTTTGTTTTGCGTTTCGTTTAAAGCGTTTTTCAGCTCCTCCTGACTGTTCCTTTGTCCCTTGATCTCTGTAGCAAGAGATTCTCTGCTGTCCTCTATACTGTTTTCAAGCCCGGCGATTAATTTTATGACTATTATTCTAAATTCACTTTCTCTTATATTATTTAAATCCTTTTTGATCACTTCATTAGCTGTCGTTATTTCCTGGAGATTCTTTTGAGGGGAATTCTTCCTTTTGGTCATTTTGGATAGCCCCTGGAATGGTGCAGACCTGCAGGGCACTTCCCCTGTGCTGTGGTGTATAACTGGAGTTGGTGGGCTGAGCCGCAGTCAGACCCAATGTCTGCCCCCAGCCCACCGCTGGAGCCACATTCAGACTGGTGTGTGCCTTCTCTTCCCCTCTCCTAGGGGCAGGCGGGATTCACTGTGGGGTGGCGTGGCCCGTCTGGGCTACTTGCACACTGCCAGGCTTGTGGTGCTGGGGATCTGCTGTATTAGCTGGGGTGGGTAGGCAAGGTGCATGGGGGCAGGAGGGGCAGGCTTAGCTCACTTCTCCTTAGGTGATCCACATCAGGAGGGGCCCTGTGGCAGCGGGAGGGAGTCAGACCCGCTGCTGGAGGTTTGGCTCTGCAGAAGCACAGCTTGGGTGTTTGCGCGGAGCGAGCAAGTTCCCTGGCAGGAACTGGTTCCCTTTGGGATTTTGGCTGGGGGATGGGCGAGGGAGATGGCACTGTCTAGCGCCTTTGTTCCCCACCAAACAGCTGTGTCGTCCAGGGGCTCAGCAACTCTCCCTCCCTTTGTCCTCCAGCCTTCCGGCTTTCTGAGCAGAGCTGTTAACTTATGACCTCCCAGATGCTAAGTCACGCCTGCTGTCGGAAGACACTCTGTCTGGCCCCTCCGCTTTTGCCATCCAGACTCGGGGGCTCTGCTTGGCCGGCAGGCTGCCCCTCTGCCCCGGCTCCCTCCTGCCAGTCCGTGGAGCGCGCACCGCCTCTCCGCCCTTCCTAACCTCTTCCATGTGACTCTCGTCTGTGCTTGGCTCCGGAGACTCCGTTCTGCTAGTCTTCTGGTGGTTTTCTGGGTTATTTAGGCAGCTGTAGGTGGAATCTAAGTGATCAGCAGGACGCGTGGTGAGCCCAGCATCCTCCTACGCCGCCATCTTCCCCAACCAAGCTTTCACTTTTTGCAGATGACATGATATTTTAAATGGAAAATCCGATAGACTCCACCAGAAGTCTGCTAGAACTGATACATGAATTTAGCAAAGTGCAGGATAGAAAATCAATGTACAGAAATCAGTAGCATTCTTATACACTAACAATGAAGCAACAGAAAGACAAATAAAGAAACTGATCCCATTCACAATTGCACCAAGAAGCATAAAACACCTAGGTATAAATCTAACCAAAGATGTGAAAGATCTGTATGCTGAAAACTATAGAAAGCTTATGAAGGTAATTGAAGAAGATATAAAGAAATGGAAAAAACATTCCGTGCTCATGGATTGGAAGCATAAATATTGTCAAAATGTCAATACTACCCAAAGGTATCTACAAGTTCAATGCAATCCCAATCAAAATTGCACCAGCATTCTTCTCGAAACTAGAACAAGCAATCCTAAAATTCATATGGAACCACAAAAGGCCCCGAATAGCCAAAGGAATTTTGAAGAAGAAGACCAAAGCAGGAAGCATCACAATCTCAGACTTTAGCCTCTACTACAAAGCTGTAATCATCAAGACAGCATGGTATTGGCACAAAAACAGACACACAGACCAATGGAATAGAATAGAAACCCCAGAACTAGACCCACAAAAGTATGGCCAACTAATCGTTGACAAAGCAGGAAAGAACATCCAATGGAAAAAAGACAGTCTCTTTAACAAATGGTGCTGGGAGAACTAGACAGCAACATGCAGCAAATTGAAACTAGACCACTTTCTCACACCATTCACAAAAATGAACTCAAAATGGATAAAGGACCTGAATGTGAGACAGGAAACCATCAAAACCCTAGAGGAGAAAGCAGGAAAAGACCTCTCTGACCTCAGCCGTAGCAATGTCTTACTTGACACATCCCCAAAGGCAAGGGAATTAAAAGCAAAAATGAACAACTGGGACCTTATGAAAATTAGAAGCTTCTGCACAGCAAAGGAAACAATCACCAAAACTAAAAGGCAACCAACGGAATGGGAAAAGATATTTGCAAATGACATATCGGACAAAGGGCTAGTATCCAAAATCTATAAAGAACTCACCAAACTCCACACCCGAAAAACAAATAACCCAGTGAAGAAATGGGCAGAAAACATGAACAGACACTTCTCTAAAGAAGACATCCGGATGGCCAACAGGCACATGAAAAGATGCTCAACGTCGCTCCTCATCAGGGAAATACAAATCAAAACCACACTCAGATATCACCTCACGCCAGTCAGAGTGGCCAAAATGAACAAATCAGGAGACTATAGATGCTGGCGTGGATGTGGAGAAACGGGAACCCTCTTGCACTGTTGGTGGGAATGCAAACTGGTGCAGCCACTCTGGAAAACAGTGTGGAGGTTCCTCAGAAAATTCAAAATAGACTTACCCTATGACCCAGCAATAGCACTGCTAGGAATTTACCCAAGGGATACAGGAGTACTGATGCATAGCGGCACTTGTACCCCAAAGTTTATAGCAGCACTCTCAACAATAGCCAAATTATGGAAAGAGCCTAAATGTCCACCAACTGATGACTGGATAAAGAAATTGTGGTTTATATACACAATGGAGTACTACGTGGCAATGAGAAAGAATGAAATATGGCCTTTTGTAGCAACGTGGATGGAACTGGAGAATGTTATGTCAAGTGAATTAAGCCATACAGAGAAAGACAGATACCATATGGTTTCACTCTTATGTGCATCCTGAGAAACTTAACAGAAACTTCACAGAAACCCATGGGGGAGGGGAGGGAAAAAAAAGAGGTTAGGGTGGAAGAGAGCCAAACATAAGAGACTCTTAAAAACTGAGAACAAAGTGAGGGTTGATGGGGGGTGGGAGGGAGGGGAGGGTGGGTGATGGGTATTGAGGAGGGCACCTTTTGAGATGAGCACTGTGTGTTGTATGGAAACCAATTTGACAAACTTCATATATTGAAAAAAAGAAAAAAAATAAAAAGATAAGAGACTACTACAAACAACTTTACATACATAACCTTAATAAGTAAAGAAAAATTGGATAAATTCATCAAAACCCACAAACTACAAGAACTCAATCAAGAGGAAACATATTACATGAATAGTCCTAAATTAGGACTAAAAGAAATTGAATTTATAATTTAAAAGCTTCACTCAAAGAAAAGCCTATATGGATTCATTGGAAAATTTTACCAAATATCCTTACAAAGAAGAATTAACAGCAATTTTACACAATCTTTTCCAGAAAACCTAAGATGAAGAAACACTTCCCAACTGATTCTGTGAGGTCAGCATTAAAACGAAAGACAATACAGAAAGTAAAAGAAAAAGGAAATCATAGAGCAATATCTTATGTGAATATAGATGCAAAGTCCCTCTAAAAATATTAGCAAACCAAATCCAATAATGTATAAAAAGAATTATGCACCGTGCCAAAATGAGATTTATTCCAGGTATGTGAGGCTGTTTCAATATTTGAAAATCCATTAATGTAATGTACCATGTCAGCAAGTTAAATATGAAAAGTCATATGATACTATGAATTGGTACAGAAAGAGCATTTGACAAAATCTAATACTACTTCTGATTAAAAACTCTCAGCAAGTTAGGAATAGAGGGCAACTGCTTTCATCTGATAAATAACGTCTTTAGAATCTACATCTAATGTCATACTTTATGGGGAAATACTCTGTTTTCTTGCTAAGATCAGGAACCATGCAAAGATCCCCATTTTCACCACTCTTATTTAAAATACTAATGGAAATTCTACCACTGCAATAAGTTAAGGAAAATAAATAAAATTTATTCAGATTGGAAAGGAAGAAATAACCCTGTATTTGCAGATGCCAGAATTATCTACATAGAAAATCCCAAGGAATCTACAAAAACTTTATAAAACTAAAAGGGAGTTTAGCAACATTGAATTATACAAGATTGACACACAAAAATCAAACACATTTCTATATAGTATTAACAAACATGAAGAAACTGAGGTTGAAAATACAGTAACATTTATAATCATTACAAAGAAAATGACACAAAAAACCATAAAATACCTAGGAATAAATCTAACCAAAGAGGTGAAAAATCTATACGCTGAAAACTATAGAAAGCTTATGAAAGAAACTGAAGAAGACACAAAAAAATGGAGAAAGATTCCATGCCCCTGGATAGGAAGAACAAATATTGTTAAAAGGTCAATAGTACCCAAAGCAATCTACATATTCAATGCAATATCTATTAAAATAATACCGCATTCTTCACAGAGCTAGAACAAATAATCCTAAAATTTATATGGAACTGGAAAAGACCCCAAATAGCCAAAGCAATCTTGAACAAGAAAACCAAAGCAGGAGGCATCACAATCCCAGCCTTCAAGCTATACTACAAAGCTGTAATCATCAAGACAGTATGGTACTGCCACCAGAACAGACCCTCAGATCAATGGAACAGAATAGAGAACCCAGAAATGGACCCACAAACATATGGCCAACTAATCTTTGACAAAGCAGGAAAGAATATCCAATGGAATAAAGACAGTCTCTTCAGCAAGTGGTGCTGGGAAAACTGGACAGCGACATGCAGAAGAATGAACCTGGACCACTTTCTTACACCATACACAAAATAAACTCAAAATGGATGAAACACCTAAATGTAAGACAGGAAGCCATCAAAATCCTCGAGGAGAAAGCAGGCAAAAACCTCTTTGATCTTGGCCGCAGCAACTTCTTACTCAACACATCTCTGGAGGTAAGGGACACAAAAGCAAAAATGAACTATTGGGACTTCATCAAAATAAAAAGGAAACAAGCAGCAAAACTAAAAGGCAACCAACAGAATGGGAGAAGACATTTGCAAATGACATATCAGATAAAGGGTTAGTATCCAAAATCTAAAAATAAACTTACCAAGCTCAATACCCAAAAAACAAATACTCCACCGAAGAAATGGGTAACAACATGAATAGACGCTTCTCTAAAGAAAATATCCAGATGACTAACAGACACATGAAAAAATGCTCAACATCACTGATCTTTAGGGAAATACAAAGCAAAACCACTATGAGATACCACCTCACACCTGTCAGAGTGACTAAAATTAACAACTCAGGCAACAACAGATGTTGGTGAGGATGTGGAGAAAGGGAACCCTTTTACACTGCTGGTGGGAATGCAAACTGATGCAGTTACTCTGGAGAACAGTCAAGAGGTTCCTCAGGAAACTACAAATAGAACTACCCTATGACCCAGCAATTGCATACTAGGTATTTGTCCAAGGGATACAGGTATGCTGTTTCGAAGGGACACATGCACCCCAATGTTTATAGCAGCACTATCAACAATAGCCAAAGTATGGAAAGAGCCCAAATGTCCATCTATGGATGAATGGATAAAGAAGATGTGGTATATATATACAATGGAGTATTACTCGGCAGTCAAAAAGAATGAAACCTTGCCATTTGCAAGTATGTGGATGGAACTGAAGGGTATTATGCTAAGTGAAATTAGTCAGAGAAAGACAAATATATGACTTCACTCATATGAGGACTTTAAGAGACAAAAGAGATGAACATAAGGAAGGGAAACAAAAATAATATAAAAACAGGGAGGAGGACAAAACATAAGAGACTCATAAATATGGAGAGCAGACTGAGGGTTACTGGAGGGGTTGTGGGAGGGGGGATGGGCCAAATGGGTAAGGGGCACTAAGGAATCTACTCCTGAAACCATTGTGGAACTATATGCTAACTAATTTGGATGTAAATTTTAAAAAGTGAAAAATAAAATTAAAAAAAATGAAATACTTAGTTATACACTTTTAAAACATGTACTAGATCTGTATGCTAAAAATGTCAAAGTGCTGGTGAAAGAAATCAAGGAAGATCCAAATAAGTGGAAAGACATGCTGTGTTCATGGGCTAGAAGATTCAACATTGTAAAGATGCCTATTTTCCCCTAACTCATACAGTTTTAACCCAATTCCTATCAAAATATTAACAAGGTTTTTTTTATAAATATGGACAAGATTATTCTAAAAGTTATATGGAAAGATAAAGGAATTAGAATACCTGAAACAATTTTTAACAAGAATGAATGAGAGGAATCACTCCATCTGACTTCAAGACTTATTATATAGCTATAGTAATCAAGACTGTGATATTGGTAGAGAGATAGATATATAGAACAATGGAACAGAATAGAGACCCTTGACATAGTCTCATACAAGTATGACTGACTTTTTTTTACAATGGTACAAAAATAATTTAAGGGACAAATTATAATCTCTTTAACAAACAATGCTGGAGAAATTGGATATTCATAAGGAAAAAGGAAAAAAACCTCAAAATGTATCATAGATTTAAATGTAAAATGTAAAACTGTAACACTTAAAGCAGGAGAAAATCTTCAGGACTAATGGTTTTTTAGATATGACACCAAAAGCACCATCCATAGGGGGGAAGAATCAATCAATAAATTAGATGTCATTAAACTAAAAAAAATTGCTCTGCAAAAGACTCTGTTAATAGGATGAAGTGAGAAGCTATACTCTGGAAGAAAATATTTACAAACCACATACACAACAAAGGACTAGTATCCAGAATGTATAAATTAAACTCAACGTAAAAAAAACTCCAAACAATCCAATTGGAAAACAGGCAAAATATATGAAGAGACATTTCACCAAAAAGGATATATGTATGGAAAATAATCACATGAAAAGATGTTCAACATTACTTGCACTGGGGAAATGCAAACTAAGATCATGATGAGATGACATTATATATTTACCATAACAGCTAAAATAATAAATGGTGACAATGCCAAAACCTGGAAGGATGTGGAGAAAATAAATCTCTCATATGGGAATATAAAATGTTACATCCCCTCTAGAAAATAAGTTGGCAATTTCTTTAAAAGCTAATCATACATTTTTACCATGAGATCCAACAATTACACTCTTGGATATTTATCCCTGAAAAATGAAAATTTATGTCCACACAAAATCTCTACACAGTTGTTCACAGCATATTTGTAATAGTCCAAATCTGAAAGCAAACAACATAACCTACAATAGATTAGTGGTCAAACTGTGGTACATCCATACAATGAAATACTACTCAGCAATAAAAAGGAACAAACTACTGATACATGTGACAACCTAGATGGATCTCAATGGGATTATGCTGAATGACAAAAAGCCAATTTTAAAAGGTCACATACTATGTGATTCTATTTCTGTAACATTCTCCAAATGACTAAATTATAGAGATGAAAAAGATTGACTGCCAGGGATTAGAGATGGTGGGGGCAGGGGAAAGTAGGTGTGAGTGTGAGTGTAAGCTGGTAGCATGAGGGAGATCTTTGAATTGATGGAATAGTTCTATATCTTGATAGTTGTGGTGGCTATATGAATCTATATATGATAAAAGGACATAGAACTACACATTTGCATTGTACCAATATAAATTTCTTGGTTTTGATATTGTACTATATTACTTACGATGTAGTCAATGGGGGAAAATGAGTGAAGGGCATACAGTACCTCTAATTTCCTGTGGATTTATAATTATTTCAAAATAAAAAGTTAGAAATTGAATTATCTGGGAAAAATTATCCAAATTCCCTGTTTTACAAATAAGGAAACAGATGCCAAAAGGGCAGGTAACTGGCCCAATATTTCACAACTGTCAGTGCAGCACCGACACTTTGCAACTTTTATTACTTTCCTGAAACGTAACCTCTCAAAACTAATTAATTTTCACCAGTGTACTTTCCAGCATCAACTTGTCCATACTTCCATCATATTTTCTTGTACCAAATTTCTTCTAGTTCTTCTTGCTGGTCAGATTTCCCTCAGAAGTCTTCCTGCATACTGGCATTTCCCCTCTAGAAGGCTTAGACTTTTTTTTTTTTGACAGCCATACACTTAAATATACATTGCTAAGGTAGATTTTCCAATCTTCACTCCTCTTTACACTAATCCTTAGGATCTGGCTCAATAATGTTCAAGATTTCTTAGAAGCTTCTTGCCTGCTTCATGATCTTTTTAGTTGAGAAATGGCTCACTCATTAGCTAGACCTAGCAGTTCAAGTCCAGTGCCAATCACTACATGGTTCCACCTACTGAAATAGGAGAAGGACATTCCACAAGTCTAAAATACCTGTAAAATATTCAGGTTGAGATGCCCAGCAAACAACTGGAGGAAAAAAAGTATCTAAAGTTCCAAGGAGAGGTCAGGCCTAGAGATACAGATTTATGAATTGTTGGGGCATGGATAATAGACCATGAGAAAATTTATTCTGTAATAGGAAGATAATTCTTACATAAAGGAGCAATACCATGGGGGTGGGTAAAATCAAAAAGTGTTAATTAACTAGAGAAGAATGAATGGTCCTATAGTGCTTTTTTCTCTGAGCAATTATCTCAGGTGGTTGAAGCCTTGAACTGTTCTGAGCATATTGAGGAAAGTATCAGGGCTTTGTGCGATGGATGGGGTAATGTAAGGAGAGATTTCCTCTAGATGAATTGTCTCAGTGGTTTTTTTGCAGGCTGTTCATTCCTTTTAGAAGAACAAAGGAAAATCTCAGTTCAACTCAGACCTGGGGATGCTGATTACAAACAGAAGACTGCTGGATATAGTGTATAAAATGTTGGTAAGGGGTATCTGAAGCCTGCTGTTCCTAGTGAAGAGGACCCCAAATTGTAAGAGAAAGGGAAACAGGAAAAATTCTAGGTAAGATTCTGGGAGTCACTGCTTTCTGACAAAAGCTTTCCCTGGCCTAAGATCCACACTTTCCACATTTCTTTCTTTTCCTTATCAATATTTTCCAATTCTATCAAAGATTTTTTTTTTTAGCATCACTCCACATGTGTGGAATCTTTGTTGAACCACATGCAAGTTTTAAAAGAACCACTGTAAGATGCTTCTTTTTGGCATTTATCCTATTTAACAGATTTGTGTGTGTGTTTAGCTTTTTTTTTTGCACCTGGCATATCTAATTATTTGCCTATCTAGCTACAGTTGTTGTAGCCTCTAAACAGTTGGCTATATGCTGAGCAAAAAGAAAAACAATAAGGTTGCCATAGCAACAAATCTTCAGCCACTGATTTGTTGTTTCACAGGCAATTAAGTATAATCCTAGTTTACCTGGTAAAGCAGGAACCTGTTACATGGGCTTTTATTTTTTTTAACTGTCTCAATGGACAGGTCCCAACTTATTCTCCAACAACTGTGTCTGTCATCCTGCCTGTCTCCTTCACACACACCTACTAGGCTTCCTTGGGCATCCACAGAATATTGTTCAGATGTATTCATATTTATTGAAACTTGTTTCCCAGACTACATGCTCAGTGTTCTTTAAATGTCTCAAAATCAGATGTGCAGATTTCACAGCCATTAGAGGTTGGTTTGGCCACCTTTCCCACATTGGGCAATACTGCTTTCCTATTTTACTAATATCTTAATAGACTATCTCTCCCATGAAAGTGCTAGGGAATTTACCTATGTGATCTCTACTCTTCCCAACAAAGTAGCCATCATTATTCCTGCTTTGCAAAATGGAAAACTACGACTCAGAGAAGTGTCATTTAAAACTACACAGCTTGTCAGAGGCATTATGAATCTGAGTCTGATTGGTTCTTAAACCTATATTCTTCTCACTGCATTTTTAGGTCTCTAAACAACCTCTCCAATGGGCCATTTGCTCAATAGAATAATTGTTGCTCATTATTGTTAAGATTATATTGCCTCTCCAAGTGAATATTGGATCTCCAGGTGAATAGATTCTTCTGAAGGAAGAAAGATGGAAGTTTCGGGGAGGGGGAAGCCAACTGTCTTACACAGGAATAGCATCCGTATCAGATATGCTATTTGCAGAGCTCTTTGTCATAATAACTTAGTAATATAGTAACTTAGTTTCCACAACCACTGAACTAGGGCTTCTTCCCAAAATTTGTTGCTTAGCCTGAGAGATCTCTGCAAATGAGTCAGGCTCCAGGTGCACTCACCTGAAGCCCTAGAAATCCCAGGGCTTGGGATCCAGAGGGAATGTGGTTATGAAATCACCACCAGACTCATCCCAACAGTTAGTGGTGGCATCGTAGAGGGATGAGGTTAAGACTGCAACATGAACCTACCTACTAGACTAAGGAAGCAATATATGCCACCATGATAAGCAGAAAAGGAGCCAACATGCATGTCGCTGTCCTGATTCTTATGCTGTACCTGGAACTGTCTTTCCTTTGGCCCTTTGCTCTTATACCTGAAACCCAGAAGATGAACTTCCTAGGAACTTCAACACCAAGGTTAGGACCCCTACACTCCATGGTTAGGTTAGGGCCCCATACCCCCTAAATAACTGGAAGTATTCAATCTGGAGTTTCCATTTTTTCATCTACCAATTCTCTCTCAGGCTGGTTTAAATATAGACCTGCTTAGATGCAGGCAACTGAACTGGGTGACTGTCAATCATAAAATGATAGGGCATATTAGCTAATCCACAAATGTATGTTGAATTTGCTAGATTCGTCTGAGTTTGTCGAATTTAGTCTACCCATCAGTAAAATCACTGACAAGAACTCACCTAGAGGCATCCAATGAAAAGGATTTTAGTAATCACCTCTTTAAAAAAATTAAAAAGAGCTGTCCCTTTGGTTCATTATATGGGCAACCCTGCCCCCTACAGGTATTAGCAAAGAAAAACAGAGCAATGCTGGCCCAGTTATCAGCGAGAAGTTAGTTCCATTGTATTTGTTGCACTGGGTCCCTGTTATCTGAGGATTTCTCAATGATGACAGAAAAGTCATTCAAATTGGATTAGAGTGTAAAATACATAAAGAGCCACCTTGTTGTTTATATGAATCTCACAAACCAAGTTTCTTAGGAAACCTACAAAAGAAGTCAAAAGCTTGGAGGACTGCAGAGCCATTTTCACTGGGTTCTGTGGATCCAGCTTCCCTGCGCTTCCACTTGTAGAAAGAAAGGGACAGGGAAGCAAGAGCCTCCTGCGATGTTATGGAACATGCAGCAGCCCTAGAGTCAGATCTGTTTTGTAGCTCTGATTCTGCCACTTTAAGTTCGAACATTTCACTTCCATGATTAAGTCTCCAATGGCTTCTCATCTCAGAATAAAATCCTAGGTATCGGGCCCTAACCTAACCTAACCTATAACGATCTGAGCTCATTTCCTGGGGCTGGAAAGTTCTGCTTCCCTATTCATTCAGGTCTCAGCTTGTGTCACCTCCTCAGAAAGGTCTTCTACTAATCACGCTATTTCATCTCAGTCACAATCACATCAGATCATTTTATTTTCTCTACAGCATTTAAGCACAGTTTTAATTTGTATTTACAAAGGTATTATCTGCCTCTCCCTCCTAGAATGTAAGCTCCATGAACACAAGGACCTTTGTCTTATTCACCACAGTATCCCCTAAACCTGGAATGGTGTTTGAGATGTAAATTCCAAAAAAAAAAATTATTTTTGGATGATTATACTAGTATGGGTCCCAGAAGATGTCACTTATACTCTGATTCTATTGCAGTTACAAAGTGAAAATATCCAATTTCCCACCAGCTGTTATGAATATCAAACAAGAGGACAAATGTGAAAAGGTCTAGCCTGGTAGCTGATAAACAGGTACAACACATCTATTGATCTGTTCACAAATCCATAATCATCTCTCCACATCCTCTTCCTTTTCAGGGCCATGTTGGCAATACACGTTAACCTTTCAGTAGAATTAACATGTGTACACAGTGCTGGTGATTGAAGGGTGGATGCTATAAATCACAATATGCTTTCTAGTGGGTCCCACAGTACCTCTTCAGAACAGTTATGTGTAGATATTTGTCATCCACCAAATTGTCAGTCTGTGTCTCCCTCTCTTTCTCTCTGCCCCTCCCTCACTCATGCTGTCTCTCTGAAAAATAAACATTAAAAAAGTTTTTTAAAAAAAAAAAAGTAACACGGAAAGAGCCCAGTCAGTGCCCATGTTTGTACAAGTGCTGTTAGATAAGTTCTATACTAAAGTGAAGCTTGGAATGTACTTTTATTTATCAGATTAGGCTGAATGATTTTCCTGTTTAAAAATGTAGATGCTACTTGTCCCCCAAATGTGGAGAAAAGGGATTAACTCAGATGCTGGAGAAGATAGCATTATCAGGGGAGTTTCCTTCTCACTAAAGCAATAGGGAAGAATTTGGGCTTAGTTGCTGAGTTGGTCTCCTTCTTAGGAATAATCCTGTATCTTTGTGCTAACAGAGCTCCAGACACTGTTCCATTCTTTTCCTTATCCAGGAAAGTGCAGGGCAAAGACAAAACAGGACTCTTCCTGAATTTTCACCTTTAATCTAGAGGAGCTACACCCAAAATATTGAAAAAATCCCGGTGATATGTTTCTGTGACCTCTTCCAAACAAGCAGTCAGATTCACATGCTGGAGATAGGTTTGAGTCACACATGATAGAAACCTATATCCATCCTCTACTACTAAATAGATTTTTAGATTCTTCAATAAAAAGGCCACAGAAAATGTTCTTATATTCACACAGAAAATACAAGTAAAGCTAACCTGGATGAATCAGCTTTTCCCCAAACCTCAATTCCAAAGGCTCTTTTTTTCATAGGAGTTAATATTTCACTCTGTGTTGCCGAACAAAAGAAACTTTCAGTAATGGCACCAGAAAGATTTAGCGTTAGGAAATACTTGCTTCTACTTGGGCTGAAGTCTAATTTGGTAGTCTCGATTCTCAGGTCAGCTTTCCCCCTTACACTCAATAATTTAAACATAATATATCACTTACTACCTAACCACAAAGTAGAAACATAAATCCAGGTTAGCCATTTCTAACAAATGCCAAGAATATTCAAATGCAGTGATTTCAGATGACAGGGCAACTGCTTGGAAATTATTTGTATTATTTTAACATAACTGAACTAAGGGAATCCACATAAAGCTTTGGGTGCTTATTCCTGCAATAAATAAATGTGACAACCGGTATTTGTTTGTTTGCTTCATAATGCTGAAGTTGTGATGGGCTTCCCTAACTTTTAATCATTGGGCCCTCAACCAGCTAAGGTCATTTGCTAATTCTTAATGGTTAGATTTCAAGCTTTGTTAGGGAGCATTTTAACCTCAAAAGGGGAGAATGATGGTAGTTTTGTAAGCTTGGATAGATGCTCTTAAGCTACAACTTTGACACACAAAAAAATTATGCCCATTTAGTTTTAGGGTGGTGTAGGGGACCACGTAAGATGTGTGTATCTACAGGTGAACTTTTAAAACTCATCACCAGTTGCATCCTACCTACTTTAACCACTCTCATATTCTAGAACTGCACTGTCCAATATGGAAGCTGCTAGCCACTTGTTGCTATGGAGCATTTAGAAATGTGCTTTATTCAAATGAGACATACTGCAAGTATAAGATACCAGATTTTGAAGACTCAATTTGAAAAAAATTAAATATTATTTTTTATATTATTTCAACATGTTAAAATATTTTGACCTTATTGGGTTAAATAAAATTATTAATTTAACCTATATCTTTTTACCTTTTGTGCTGTAGCTGCTAGAAAACTTAAAATTATATCACTTGTGCTATACTCCTACTGAACAGTGCTATTCTGGAACATTTGGTGCAGACAGGGGACCAAGTGTGTATTTATTTTAAAAGTAGGTATAAAGGGAGCACCTGTGTGGCTCAGTTGGTTAAGCACTTGACTTCAGCTCAGGGCATGATCTCAGAGTCCATGAGTTTGAGCCCTGCGGTCGGGCTCTGTGCTGACAGCTCAGAGCCTGGAGCCTGCTTTGGATTCTGTCTCCCTCTACCTCTCCCCGACTTGTTCTCTCAAAAATAAAAACATTTTAAAAAGCAGATGTATCAGTCACCAACACTGTCTGCTAATAAGCTCAACAGTATTTCAGAGGCTTTAGGTCCCAATCTTGCCAAAACCAAGAAATCTCGGACCAGCACAATGCTTAGAACGTAGTGGGAGTACGCATTATCTATTAGCAGAGGAAAATCTAACTTCAGATTAGCCCATTTTCACTTCATTATTCTTCATTGCTCCTCTCAATTATCATTTGAATGGGGACGGATACTTATAGTATGTTTATCTTTTAAGGTTTTTGTAATACTTTATTAACTATTTACACATCTCCCCACTGAAATGCCTGCTCCTTGTGAGTAGGGATTATATATTTCGCCTATACTTGACGTTTGATGAGGAGCAATAATCATTTCAAAGTACTTACCTTGGCAGTCACTTACTTTTTCTAAATACTACTTACTGCACCTATTCTTTGAAATGCCTTGTTTGTGATTGCCTTTAGACCACATAGATTATTCTGAATATGCTTAAAGGTGGCAAATCTCCATTCCCTGAGGTAAAGATAATTCTTGGAAATAGCCAAGACTTGTCTCAGAGTGGCAAATAATGTGAACAAACTCAATAGGGCTGCTTCTCTCAGTTCATAAAATTGTTTCTGAAAGCAATTTCAAACAAGCTTCAAGTATCTTCTGAGCAATGACAACATTCTTAGAATGCCTATGGCTGCCCAAGGCAACTTTAAAGGACATTTGCTTGGATGCCAATAAGCTAGCTGACATACTTTTAAAAGGCTGCAATCTTTTCTAATCATTTCATATTTCAAATCAAGTGAAAACTGGGGCAAAGAGCACATGTAATAAGGTGCTGAGATGACCAGTAAGATTCCTAAAATGTATTCCATCCTCCCTCCAGAATTCGAGACACCTTGATATACATAGTACTAAGGTTTACTTGGTAATGCTCAAAGTGATTTACTGAATTTACAATATATAAACTTTAATCCTCCTCATAAAGTTTTCCTTGGCAAACTAGCCAAAACCTATGTTTATTCTAAGACATAACACCTTATAAACAATCTAGTCTAGGGCTTGGGATAAATACTTAGAAAATCAGGGGCTCCTGGGTGGCTCAGTTGGTTGAACGTCCGACTCTTTGATTTTGGCTCAGGTCATGATCCCAGGATCATGGGATAGACCCCTGAGTCAAGCTCTGTGCTGAGCATGGAACCTGCTTAAGATTCTCTTTCTGCCCATCTCCCCAGCATGTGCGCTCTAAAAATAATAATAATAATAATAATAATAATAATAATAATTAGGAGCCATATAGCAGCAGGGCTAAGAGTACAATGGAAATAAGGCCTGGAGTCAGAGATGACTGGAAATACTTGGCCACTTACCATGTGACCTTGGGAAAATTACAAAATGCCTGTTTCTCATCTGCATCACCTGTAAATCTTTTTTTTTTTTTAACGTTTTATTTATTTTTGAGACAGAGCATGAACGGGGGAGGGGCAGAGAGAGAGGGAGACACAGAATCGGAAGCAGGCTCCAGGCTCTGGGCCATCAGCCCAGAGCCTGACGCGGGGCTCGAACTCACGGACCGCGAGATCGTGACCTGGCTGAAGTCGGACGCTTAACCCACTGCGCCACCCAGGCGCCCCTCATCTGCATCACCTATAAAACAGGGTGATAACAATACATCTCAGAGTCACTATGGGGATTACATAATTTATAGAGTGCCTGATACAATGCCTAACAGCAATCAGAAAAATTTAGCTATTTTTAATATAGCTATTAGTAATCCATTTGGAATGTCTTAAATTTAAATCTTGCCTGAATTCAAAGACCTCAAAGAACTTGGACCCTAGATTTCCTATTTTTTTAAAAAAGACCATTAAAAGTATAGCTTATATTCCACTCTGATGAACCAGATCCTCTGTTCTGCGTAATGGTCTCTTCCACCAAATTTCCCTCAAGATGCTTGTGCATTGGCTTATTTTGTTGTCTACAGTCAACTTTTCAGTGGTGTTCTTGAGTTTCAAAGAGCAGAATCATGAACAACACTTAAAAACCCTGGGAAGGTCATAAGGCAAAGAGCTGACCACACCAAAGTTATTCCGAGGAACTGAGTTCCCATGCCAATAACAGGGCTCAGTGGGCACCAGAGGAAATGAAACTAATAAAAACCACCATCAGCTAAATGATTATCAGTACCAAGGGGAAGTCTCATCCAGGTATCAGAATGTGACAACCTACTTAAGAAACAAGGACATGACATCTTAGTGGCTTAAGGAACATGTGTTAAGAGGTTGGAGATAGGGATGGAAAACAAAAGCTACATGAACACATGTGCACACCTAGATGGGTTTTTGCATTTATAGAGGTCAAGCAAGAGAGTAGGCAGGGTAATGGTGAGAATACAAGTTAACAGCAAAAATGCACCTACTTAAGATGTCTTATTTACATAAATCTTTTCAGGATTCTTGCATCGGAATACACTTTAATCTTTTATTTTACCACTTGAAGATAAAGGATAAAGCCATTAAACTACACAACATAAAATGGAGGTCATATCCCATAAACCAGTACCTACTCAAACTCATGGAAGTGAGGAAAATCAAAATCAAGGTTGTGCTAAGGAATTTCACTTGATTCTAAAAATCAAGTCTATGTGACATTGGTTTGATGCAACAAAACCTTTATTAGATTTATCAGATTCCCCTTTTTAAAGAAAAACCCAAGAGATGATCAAGCACAAATGATCACTTCATGCATTTTATTGATAGTCTATATTTTAAATCTGCAGTATGACATCTTACATAGGGAAAAAGCTTCTTCCTAAAAGATAACTATTAATAATCAAACCAGCTGTAATATGACTGACCTTTCAAGGTCTTGTTTTGCATTAAACAAGTTATTTTTTAGCAGGTGTAAAGCACTGTACAAAAAAAAAAAAAAAGGAAACTGGGTACATTCTCAAAATTTAATACAGGGCTTCCCAACCAGGAGTCTTCTGGATAGATATTGGAGAAGGGTGTTACGTTCAGATTTAAAATTGAAAGAAAATGAGAAACCAGATAAAGCAAGCCAACCAAATTCACTTCACTTTGTGCTCCTTTCTGCTTTTTTGAAAATCTCTCCCAGAGGTCAGGAAGCCCTGGTATAACAATCACTTTAGTCTTTACAGAACATACATTTATGTGCTTCATGTTCAAAGACATAAAGGCAGCTTTTGTTACTATTCCCCCTCCAAATCCCTTCAGGTTCTTTTGGCTTCAGAAAGCTTTCTAAGACTGCTGCCCAGTTAGTTCTTTATATATGAATCCAAGTAAACATCTATACCAAAGCAGCTCTTCATGGGAGAAGATAAAACAGGCACAGATACATAACCAGGCCAACTGCATACCTACTCAACCTGATACCTGATCACATGGCCCTATATCTTTAAAAGCAGCACCAGGGACAAATGGAGCTAACAAGAGGTAAAATTCAAACATCTGACAGTTCAAACACAAATCAATCAGTTCAAAGAATGTTAGCAGAGGGCCACTAAATAGAGTTTAAGGCTGGGCAGCTGGTTCAACCATACATTGGTATTGGAATAAATCTGCAAGATGAGGAACTGAGAGGAACCCTGAATTAACCAGGCACAGTGGTATGGTGGGGTTCACTTTCATTGCATGTATTTAAGGTATCGTTCAATCCAAGTGACTATAAAGCAGCTTGTCTCTCTTTAGTAGTAAACAAATCCTAATCAAAACCAAATATCTCACTGTAATTGTATTTGAGAGTGTTGGAGAGTGTGTTCATTTGCTTCAAATTTGAATTAAAACACCTATATAGACATGGAAATCATCATGAAACTTATAAAAACTGTTGTTATCCCTTGAGAGTTTCAACACTTGAGTACCAGCTCTATCCTACACTGTTATTTTAAGTACAAAATGGAGTTACTAAAGCAAGTGAGATCACTCACCTATTGGGAATATTACAGTATTTTAGAAGTGTTCCAGTTAAGAACTCAATTTCAAGATGCTAAAAATTTTAAAGGGCAAGTACTTAACTCATAGCTGTTTCTTAGTTGCTAATTAAAAATCCAATTTAAAAATAAGTGAAACACTCATTCCTCGGACCTTGCACTTTTAACTTTCCAAATGAAGCATGTTATTTTTGATTTACGTCTTCAAGTGTTTTTCAAAAGTGTACAATTTACCAGTTAACTCATTGAATTACAACACTGTTATTGAATATTAAACATAGTGAACAATTATACTATAGATAAGGGGGGGAAACAACGCCTAACACTTTCATATGTGCCTTATCCACCTCTTGCATCACTAAGGTACAGAATACTTTAGAAAATAGCAATCAACAGTCTCATAAGAAAAGAAAAAAGTGCCCTGCAAACATGGCTTCTGTGTACTTAATATTGACCATACATTTGATAGGGAAGCCAGTAAAGTAAAACTTAAAAACTCAAGGAAGATTATATTTTTTGTTCACAAAAGAACAAAGGAGAATAAAAAGGGGTGGAGGGGAATACCCTCCGTTTTTAAAAGGAAAGTATCGACAACCACCACAAGGTGCCACTGTATTCTAGCAAGCTGTAAAAATGGCCTTGTAGGAGTCATTTTGCAACATTAACCTCCCTATCGCATGGGTATTTTGGGAAATGACTGAAGGTCACGACTGATGCTTGACCCATTTCAGCTCATAGACACTTGAGAAGCAGGTGGTTAAATAAAAAAGCATATTGAGTGATAACCCTTCATAAATACAATTTGAGACACTGACACTAGGAGAGAACACTTGGCACAGAAAGGACATGTTTTCCCAAAGGAAAAAAAATTACTTGAGGTAACATTTATAGCTAAGCAGTTTCCTAATCTTAAAGTTTGGATAAACTCAACAATCATGTTTATAGAGATTGTATGTGTGTGTACATTACACACACACACACACACACACACACACACACACACACACAATCCTGGTACTAAACTTTTTTTGTTAACTTTACAATTGATTATTTCCTATACTTCCAACACTAATGTGAACACTTCTCTCAATCTCCACCTCCATTAACCATTGACACCACTGAGGTGTAACTAATGTGTTCTTTTTAGAGCAAATATTCCAAATTAACAATATGGCTCATCTTCTAGTGTTGCTATAGATAAAGTCTGCACACTTCAAAACCTAACTTGCTCAATTTTGGTTTTAGTAATAATAAATCTCAACCTTGTCAGCTGCTTGGAGTTAAACAACATAACACCTCAAACACTTCATACCAGTAAGTGAATTTTTAAAAATATCTGAAATACTCAAGAAAACTCAGTTTTTAGTATTTTTCCCTATGCTCCGAACGTTATTTCCCAACATTGTTTTTTCTTGTTCCTATTACTGCATGAAGTTCAAACTAGGTCTTCAACACAGAACCTTTTGTAATAAAGAAAAAGTGCAAAGATACAAAATGAAATGTAGTCTTTAGCAAGAAAATGTTCCCTCAAGAGAACAGGTGTTTTGGATGCTGGTGGGGAAAAAAGACTCTTGTTCTCCATTGTACATCTGACACCTACAAATGACCTTGTCTTCCAAGGTCCACAACACCAATTAAGTATAGTCATGGGCCTTGTTAAAAAAAAAAAAGTAGCAAATTTCACTAAAATATTTGTATCCATTCTACACAATCCAATGGAAATTAATGAGTGCTACTGAAAAAGGTGTCCACATGCACATGTCCAATATGTGCATTCTACTGAAGGCTAAAAACTTAAAATCCTATTTCCAGTGTTTATGAATAGCTTCAATATCTACATTCATAACCAGCATTCTGCATGAGTTACCTCTTACCTTAATATGTCACAAATGAGTAATACATCTTGGGAGGTTAGGGAGGTACCTGTTGTCAATAACTTTTATGCTTAGAATGTGCTGTAGTTGTTTTTAAACTATTTAAAATAAACACCCTTATAATGGGACATTTCAAACCAAGAGGAAAATGGGTTTGTTTTTAGCCAATTGGGACTACCCTGCAGATCTGAAAACCGTAGATTACACCCTTGGGAAAGGAGACAAGGAGGCTCACAAATATAAAGGAATCCTGACTTTTACATGGACAATTTTTTTAAAAAGATAAAATGTATTACATAAGCGCCATAAACAGTGAAATCTGCTTATATTAAAAAAAATAAGTGAAGCTTTGTTTGGACATTATTTCCTTGCAAGAGCAGTACATATCCTTAGTAAACAACTACCATATTTACAAGTTAATTACCTTGATACTTAGGTAGGATTGAAAGCTGGAGGAAAATATAAAAGAATGAGCTTTGAAATAACCTTTACAGACAGGTTGATAACAGATAAGGTAGCCAGATAATTCCTGAAGCAGACTTGTTTATTTTGTAGAGTATCTGACTATGCGTGGATAGTTGTCACTTTAAAGACCAAGGATGCATTCAATTCCTCTTTGGGTCCACTATCTTTTCCCAGATAAACAAACAAGTCCTCCACAGTCAGATTAATCCTAACCAAAACTGGCCTCAAAAGAGAAATTTGGCAAGAGTACTGGGGTTTTTCATAAACCTAATCTTATTACTAAGGAAACAACACAAAAACACATGTGCCATTGATTTGAGTTGGCAGCCTCATCTTCAAATATGAGCAGTACAATGAAAAATTTGAATTTCAAATAACCCAACTTTCAACAAAGGACAAATATCCCTTAATTCTTCAATTGGTCTTTAAATATGAGATGTTAAGTGTGTGTTAGATAGTAATGAAATATTAACAAGTGTGGCCTGGTACCTTAAATGACAAATCTCGAAAATAATGCAAATTGGAGACTTTCTTACAGAGTACACACCTCTGTACCAACTTTAATTCTTATGCTAAAAGTGGTTTATAGTCTCTTTCCTCCACCTTTTTCTTTTTTTGAGGAGCAGACTTGTAGAAACATCAATGTAAACTTGTGCTAGGTGGTAGTGGTTTGTTTTCTTTAAACCAAAACTCTACCAAAGTTGTTAAATCTATTTCATCAGCTCAATTAGAATACTGTGTCAAGGATCTCACCATGTGAAACCAGTTCACATCTGTATGGTTACTGTCTTCATAAAAATTTTAAATTCTTCAGAGCAGTTTTCTTTACACCTCCTATCTTTCATTTCCTGCCTAAATCCAAGTTAAAGTACAAAATTTCCATTGGTTATCTTCAACGCAGTTCAATTCTGCACTCCGTCCTTTCCTCTGCATGTCACAGTAGCTGTTCACATACATTATAAATACTATAGATATGTTCTGCTCTTGACATCTACACACTTACAAAAGCAGCTTTGTACTTTGTTTGGTGTGTTTTTTACTATGTTGGCTCACAAAAAGCAGTTTTTTTCATTTCTAAGCATGGTACTTTACAATTTTTAATGCATTAATACAACAGTGCATTGGAAAAGTACTGAGCCTCTACAAAATAGCTTTACATTTTTAAACAAATGAATGTGATTTTTTCACTTACACAAGCATAGGCTTTTTTTAATATTTCCACAAGATAAATATCTCAATTAAACTATAAGCTCACTCTACAGTGTGCCACAGTGATGGGCTTAGGAGACAGTTATACATTTAGAAGATCCTAACCTTAGTGTTATTTACACTGACGTCCAATATCACCTCATCTGAAAGGTGAACAAATGACATTCAGCATGTAGCTGAATTTGTGCCAACTAATAACTGGGAATGGCAAAGCTTTAAGCAATCACTTATTATACATGTACTGTAACTTAGTCTAAACTGGGAATTTCCTTTGTCCCTCTCTCCTATGGCATGGGAAACGTTAAAGATCAAAGATCAATGAGAAACAAATAAAGAGTCATTGCTAAGGCTGATCTTTTAAGATAACAAAGGAAAAACTGATAAATGTAGATGATGAATCACCAGTAATAGCAATTACTGGTACTGAAATCAGATTTTTATGTCCTAAAACATTGCTTTTTAAATTATTTCCTTTTATTCTGGAACAGAAATTGGAAAAAGGACAATGATGCATTCAGAAAGCAATGACTCAATTCAGGTTGCTACTTTACATTTAAGCACCACCCAAAAAGTGGGCATAAAGTAAGTGATTCCTGTTTGCCCATCACTATACCAGCTACATAGCTGAGAGTTCAGACCTTAATTACACAACACTTTCTCTGTTACCAGAAGCTAAGACTGCTCTGCGACAAATAGGACAAGTAGAATTCTCAGATAACCAGCGATCGATGCAGTGGACATGGTACTCATGGGAACAAGGTAGTTTACGAAGTTTGTTGCCTTCTGTATATTCTGTAATGCAAACACTACAGGTTTTTAATGCATCGTTTTCACCAAAACTTCTCATTGCCAAGTTGTCAATCTGTTCTTTGGTGAGTCCTCTAGGTTGGTCATCATCATCCTCATTTAAGAGGAAAAACTGAGCCAGACTAAGGAAGGGCAAAGAGCCACTTTCATCAAATGTTACTGGGGCCCTGTGTCGACCCTCTCGCCTGGCACCTGATGAGCCTGATGATGAGCTTCCTTCATTACTGCCTTCAAACACCTCTGAGCTAGTCTCTGAACTTTCACCACTGGAACTGGAACTAGGACTGGAACTAGAACTGGAACTAGAACTGGAACTAGAACTGGAACTGGAACCAGAACTGCTACTACCACCAGAACCCCCTCTTCCATTCCGTGACTCTGCCCTTTCCACATTTCGACTCGAGACTGAGCCACTAGGCTCTGAATCACTATCACTATACATAAAGTAGCTTAACTCACCAAAACCTGTCATTATCTGCCTTAACATGGTCTGAATTGCAACAGATGTAGTCTCACTTAAACCAGTATTTAAGATTCTACGAATCGGAATTCTGATGGTACTGACATAGGTTCTCACACCTGCCCGTTCGGAACGTGAAAACGTACGCCTAAAACCTCCTCGTTCACTTTCATAAGTGACAGTGTTGTTTGGCGTCTGAGACCTTGACCGAGTTCTGCTAGCTATGCTATCTCTCTGCCGATACTCTCCAGGACGAACTCTTCTTACTTGAAGATCAAGGACTATGGTTGGAGGTCTCTGTCCTGATCCTGTAGATTCACCACTGCTGGTTGTGTCTGAAGAACCTGCTCCTTGTGAAGCATTTCTGGTTCCTGAAGCTGCAAAAAGACCTCTACTTAGCAAGTCAGGTCCACTTATTTGTTGTCTCAATGTCACATGGTGCCGGGTTCTAGAACTTCCCTCAGTCTCATTTACCAAAGGATGCTCAAAAGTCTGAGATGAGATACTATGATGAGATCTTCGTGGAATTTCACTCATTGGATGCAGAGGCGACCTACTTCGTTCAGCTCTTGCTCGGGTTCTCCGATGGTCTGGGCTCCTGCTTCTTGCCCTTCTCTGACCTCTGGTAGGTGCAACTTCTCCCGTTAATGCTTCAGTTGAATTTCGTTCTGATCTGGAAGGCCTTGTAGATGTTGATTCAGATCGTGGATTTTCCACTTGCCTTTGGCTGTTGTTGTCTGTATTTTCTCCACCAGAACGTCTTGCAGATGGCTCATTTTCATTCTCTGGATTTTGGCTCCCATTATTACGGTTAACATTGATCTCTAAACTGAATCTGAAATCACCACTGTTTGGATTAGTCCGGCTCACTGCTCTCCAAGATTGGTTTCCTCTTTGCCCACTTCTTGTTGTATTTCCAGTTTGTCTGACAGAGTTAAGCCAGTCTATTATAGAGTCACCATTAGACACATCATCTGAAGAGTCTCCACCTGTTTTTAAAAAAGGGAGGGGTGAGGGAGAAAAAGGAACTACTAAAATTAGGACAATCATATAATAATGCTCTGAAACTCTGCGTTAGAGAAAAAAGAAAGATTCCCAATGGATGTCACATTTACAGATATTTGTAAGCTATACTGTATAGATTTGCAAAGTAAAGACAGGAATGTTTTAATTTCGTTTCAAAAGAACAAGCTAATCCTAGAGAAATTTAGAGAATGTTTTTTAAAGGGAATCTGTAGGAAGTCTATTTTCAATACTTCATATACAGAAGACATTTTTTCAGTCCACTGTCAAAACACTAATGTAATCAAATAAGACAAATCCCAGTTAAGGTACAGGGCTACTACTTTAGTGCAAAGTACATTTCTCTCAAATTTTCATTACTTTACAATATTTCTTCTAGGATCCTGACTTAAATGCTTTTGATAAATAGGTCTTTTAAAACACAAGACTGCTGTAGTCGTTGCAAAAATATAAATGGGGTTTACTAGTTTAAAAGTATTGAGTACTTCTTCATATTACCAAGAGCTTAAATTAACATGAAACTGGAGATCAGAACAAATGAATAGTCTGAATCTGGCATAGTACATGTAATGGCATGCTCAAGAACCAAACTGTTATCATAGCCTCTTATGTTAGATAGCCAAATTCCCCACAATCCTATTTAAAACATAAAAGCAGGATTTCTCAACACTGGCACTATTTCCATTTTGAGCCAGATAATTCTTTGTTCTGGGGGCTGTGTTGTTGTGAATTTTAGGATGTAAAGATGTTTAGAAGCATCCCTGGCCTCTACCCACTAGCTACTAGTAGAAAGCCCCAGCTTGTTGTGACAACAACCAAAAAACGTCTCCAGATATTGCCAATGTCCCCTGGGGGGCAGCGGGGGGTGGGGGTGGGAATTATAACCTGTTGATAGCTACTAGGTTAGAGAATATAGCCATTTCTTTCTGCTGGTGGAAAACTCACATGTTTATAAGGAAAAAATAATTCAGTAGGAAGGAAAAAATTTCGATGGAAGTAAAAAAATAAAAAAAAAATATCACATTATTTAGATGTGGCTTATTTAAAGCCATTTCTCACTATGTCTCAATTAATACAAACAACCCAAAGGTGAAGCAGAAAAAAAACACGTTGACATTCTCACCAAATATCAAGAAAATGCCAGTTCTCTTTTTAGTAACAATTACTTAGCACTAAATTAATTTGTTCCATTTCTCGGTAATCTCTGGCTGACATTTACTGAAGTTCCTTATCTATTTCATCCTCTACCCACCCTCCAAAGCAAAATATACCTCTATTTTCATCTGAGTTTTGTGGTGGTGGACCCTCTTTAATTTGTTGTAGTCTTCTCAGCAACTCTTCCTCAGTACTTTCACCTGAAAATAGTTTAAAAATGTTTGCGAAATTACGAAAACTGAGATGAAAACCAAGGAGTAGGAACCTGGGTATGGGAGCATGACATTAAAACTTATATAAGTTTCTTTCCAGTTTACTAAATGCTTTGGCATATAACAGCTCATTCTTTAAAACTGTAACTCTGGGAAGCAGACATTATTATCTGCATTTTAAAACAAGGAAACTGAGACTAAGTGAGAGACTGATGTATCAATAAATGGCAGGGCCAGAATACCAACTTAGGCATTCTGATTCAAGTCTGGTTCTGTTGGCTCAAAACACACTCCTTCTCATAAGAGGCATGCTAACTAACAGCTTACCTTTTAAAATTTAAATAACTCAAAAGTTAGTAGAATTAAATAGAGGGGCGCCTGGGTGGCTCAGTCAGTTAAGCGTCCGACTTTGGCTCAGGTCACGATCTCGTAGTTCTTGAGTACGAGCCCCACAATGGGCTCTGTGCTGACAGCTCGGAGCCTGGAGCCTGCTTCTAATTCTGTGTCTCCCTTTCTCTCTGCCCCTCCCCTGCTTGCACTCTTTCTCTCAAAAATAAAAACATTTAAAAAAATTTTAAAAAGAATTAAATAGATATGAGGAGGACTAGAGATAATGAGTTTTAATTAGGATCAAATGGGACCTAATTGGGCAAAAGAGAATAACCAAGCACAAAGTTCTGAATTAACAATTTTACCCAAGGCCAGCTTTGGAGAATTATGATTAGAATATAATCTGGGAATCAGAGATGACAAAAAAGGAAGTCTGTCCTAGGAACTAACATTCCCATTAGCTCTTCCACACTCAGATTTATGTCTTGTAGGTTAAATAAAGCTAACTAAAAACAAAAATATTGTTCAGTTCCAGTCTTTTCAATTCAGCTTGCTATAAATTCATAATATAATTCATAATTAAAAGATGTGATAGAGGATAATTCCAAATATAAGTGAACAGAATTAGGCAATAAGTACAGCAATAAATGTCATTCTGTATCCCTTGTATTAAAATCACACTTCATGGGGCACCTGGGTGGCTCAGTCGGTTAAGGGTCTGACTTTGGCTCAGGTCATGATGTCACAGCTCGTGAGTTCGAGCCCCACATTAGGCTCTGTGCTGACAGCTCAGAGCATGAAGCCTGCTTTCAATTCTCTCCCACTTGCACTTTGTCTCTCTCAAAAATAAACATTAAAAAATTTTTAAAAATCATACTTCATAATGGCTGCAGAAACAGATTTTTATAATAAGATTTTTTTTTTTAAAGACCAGAAATCTTCACACATCGCATACCTGGGGTGCCTAGCAAATTGTTATCTCTCATAAGTCTATAATCTTCTTCACTCAGGTTATTTACAAATTGATAGAAAGCTTCTTCCCGATCCAATCGGTCCATCTGACTTCTGCGCTGTGCTGCAGACTGATCACCACTTCCTTTATCGTTAGAATCTGAGCTTTCCATCTTGATGAACAAGTGGAAAATTATCTACAAGGAGAAAGGAGATCAATCTTGAAAACAAAAGTTACCATGTGTTCTGCAGAACACTTTAAATTATGTGAAAATCCAGAATGCAGGTCAAGATGTGAATATTCAGACATCATATGAATGAAATTTCATCAAAGAAAAACTCCCAAAAAGGACTGTTATACTAGGAAAAAAGTAGGTCAGGAATAAGCAAACTATGAAAACCAGCCCTGGCGCCTATTTTTTTCCTTGAGATCAAAGAATGACTTTTTTTACACTTTTAAAGACTGTTTTTACAAAAGGGAGATAATGTTTTGTGATACACAAAAAGTATATGCAATTCAAATTTCAGTGTTCATCAAGTTTCATTGGAATACAGTCATATACTTTCATTTACATATTGTTTGTGGCTGCTTTTGTGCTGTAATGGCAGAGCTGAGTAGAGATGAGCAACCGGATGTGGCACTCTCATCACTTTGCATTGGTGATGATCTGTACCTTATAAACTGTAGTGATGTAACCTGACAGAATTTCAAGTGTCATACATATCACCAGAACTATGACATTTTAAAAAATTACCAGTTCATACTTATCATGTCAAATGAAGTAAAAGTGCACTTTGTCAACCTCAAAGGCATAGTGGAATATGGATTTTGTTGTGAGATGGAAAAGACTGAGTTTATTATGCAATGGCACTCTTTAACTGTGCTAAAATAAAATACACATTCATACTATCAGACTAAGCAACCATCACGATATTCCCAATTCACAGAAGAGCTACAGTCCAAAAAATTGGAAAATTTAAAAACAACACTCTCATCACAAAATATTTTCTCACAATAAAAAATGAAGCTTCAACCAAAGTAAGTTTCCAAGTGGTTTGTTGGCTAAATCAAGAAAAGCTGTTTATAATGGGGAGTTAATTAAACTGTGCTTCATTGCAGAAGCTAAAGAAATGTGTCAGAGAAAATAAACCTGTTTAAGATGACTAGCTTTGTTTTTTATTTTTTAATGTTTATTTATTTTTGAGAGCATGCACGTGAGTGGGGGAGGGGCAGAGAAAGAGGGGACACAGAATCCAAAGCAGGCTCCAGGCTCTGAGTGGTCAGCACAGAGCCTGATGTGGGGCTCAAACTCACCGACTGTGAGATCATGATCTGAGCCAAAGTTGGACGCTTAACTGACTGAGCCACCCGGGCGCCCCAAGATGATTGGCTTTTTGTGAGAGTAGCTGCTCAAAAATTCAAGGATATTGGGATATGTCATAATCGATTGAAAAATGAGACAGCAAATGATTCTGAGTGAGTTTTCTTGGCTCTTGATGAGTCGACAAATGTAATTGATACTATTCAGTTGTTTATTCAAGGAGTCAAGTATTGATTACTTAAGAAGTTTGAAGTAACTACAGAAGTAGCCTCTATGAATAGTCTGCATGGAGCAACTACAGGTGATCGTATTTTTTTTTTTAAGTTTATTTTATTTTGAGAGAGAAAGAGCATGTGCACAAGTGGGGGAGGTGCAGGGAGGAGAGACAGAATCCCAAGTAGGCTCCACAGCATCAACGCAGAGCCCGATGCAGGGCTCAAACTCACTAACCCATGAGATCATGACCTGAGCTGTGATCAAGAGTCAGAGGCTTAACTGACTGTGCCACCGAGGTGCCCCAACTATTTCAAAAAAGTTGAGAAAACATTAATTGAGCACAGCTTAAAGTGAAATCTGCTAAGAAGTGTTACAACTGAAATGGTGGTAAATATATATGTACAGCAGCTAAAGACAAGTTGGACAAGTCTATAAAGCTTGTGAAAATGTAAGGTATTTAAAGTCTATGGTTATTCATTATGTTATTCATCAGCAGGTAGTTTGCAGAAACTATGTGAATCTAACGTATTACTGAACCAGTATTATTACCAGTGAACTTCATTACTGTGGACTTAAACATCACCAGTTCTCTTGAATTTTTGTCAGAAATAGAAGCTCAATTTCCTAACTTGCCCTACTCCTTGTTAATTTGATGGCTTAGCCTTGGTAAAGTTATAGCGTAATTCATTGTACGCAAGTCCAAGACTGAATTTTTTTTCTGAATGAGAAGAACCACCTTCAATCACTATTACCAAATGATGAATGGCTTGAGAAATTAGCTATTGCTGTAGACTTCCTAATGTGTTTTAATGAATTCAACCTAAAATTACAAGGCAGAACAGCACTTATATGCAAAACTTATAATGCAGTAAGATCATTTCAACAACACTGGAATCACAATGTTAAGCTGCTTTACACATGCTATCAAAGAAACAACAGTTCCATTCCCCTACAAATTTGTAACAGATTTATTTTCTGAGCACAAATTACAGTTCCAGAAGCATTTTTTGGACCTCATTGCAAGTACAAAGAAAATTTCCTTATTTCAAAATCCCTTTAACTGCATCTGAGGAGCTTCCACCTAACCTTCAACTGAAAGTGATAATTCTGCCGTGTAATGATATGCTGAAAGGTAAATATCAAATGAATTCTATAAATGCCTTCTGTAAGGGATAAATATGCTTCATTAAAATTCTATGCTTGTGTACTGATTAGATAGCAACATAGGCATATTGTGTTTTATTGAACTTCACAGATACTGGTTTTTTTTTTTAAATAAATTGAAAGGTTTCTGGCAATCCTGAGTGGAGCAAGTCTATTGGTGCTAATTTTTCTAGCAGCATTAGCTCAGTTTGTGTCTCTGTCTCACATTTTGGTGATTCTTGCAATATTTCAAACTTTTCATTATTATTACATTTGCTGTGGTGATCTGTAATCTTTGATGTTCTAATTGTTTTAGGGTGCCATGCACCATGCCCATGTAAGATAGCAAACTAAACGGATAAATGTGTGTGTTCTAACTGCTCCAACCACCTGTTCCCCATCTCTCCCCCTTTTCCTGGGCTTCCCTATTCCCTGAGACACAATACTGAAATTAGGCCAATTAATTAAACCCTACAATGACCTCTATGTATACAAATGAAAGGAAGAATCACACATCTCTCACTTTAAATCAAAAGCTAGCAAAATGATTAAGCTTAGTGAGGAAGGCACGTCAAAAGCCACAATAAACCAAAAGCTAGCCCTCTTGTGCCAAATAGCCAAATTGTGGATGCAAAGGAAGAGTTCTTGAAGGAAACTAAAAGTGCTATTCCAGTGAATGCACGAATGATAAGAAAGGGTAACAGCCTTATTGCTGGTATGGAAAGTTTCAGTGGTCTGGATAGAAGATCAAACCAGCCCCAATATTCCCTCAAGCCAAAGCCTAATCAAGAATAAGGCCCTAAAACTTTTCATTCTATGAAGGCTGAGAGAGGTAAGGAAGCTGCATGAGAAAAGTTTGAAAGGTAGTTCATGAGGTTTCCTAATATAAAACTGCAAGGTGAAGCAGCAAATGCTGATGTAGAAGCTGCAGCAACATCAAGAAGGCAAGACCCTCTCTCCGCCAGCAAAAAGATTACGACTCACTGAAACGCTCAGATGATGGATAGCATTTTTAAGCAACAAAGCATTTGAAATTAAGGTATGCACATCATTTTTCAGACATAATGCTATTTATTGCAAACTTAACTGACTACACTGTAAATATAACCTTTATATGCACTGGGAAACCAAAAAATTCATTTGACTTGGTTTATTTGCTTTGTTATATTTGTGATATTTGCTTTGTTATGTGAGTCTGGAATTGAACCTGCAGTATCTCCTAGGTTTTCTTGTACCTGTATGTGTGAAAAGACATTTTCAAAAATTAAATAAGGAAAATCTCATTTAAAGTCAGTAACACGAGATGAACATCTGCAAATAATTTTGATAAGTAATATGTTTAGCCCTGATTAAGCAAAATGTCCCTCCAAAAAAGAATGCCACTCTTCCCGTTATCAGACCCATATTACAGAATACTACTCCATTATTATTATATTTTGAGTTTTACCAAGAAAAACTTTGTGGAAATTTGGGCTTCTCTCTTTCTATATAAATAACTACAAAATATGCTCAATTTTGCTTTTTGATCAGCAAAACCAAAAAACACATTACTACCTGGCTTTTCTACCACTTTCAACTAACCACTCTAATGAAAAACAACAGTAGTAAGTAAGCAATCTAAAATAAGACTCCAAACAAAAAAAAGTCATCCTCTAGCTTTTTTCCTTCTAACACCAGATTGACCTTAAGTTCACACTGAAAATATAAAAGTTAATTCCACAAAAATATGAAAACCTGACTTGTGGAAGAGGTAATCTATATCAGTACTAAGATTCAATCCCAAATACAATACATGAAATATCTGGATACTCACAATTCAGTACTAAAGAGAAAAATAAAACCAAACTCTCTTTCAGATAATAATAATAAAAGAAGAAGCTTCTCTACCTGTCTGGTTTTTATAACTTTAAGACTGGAAATCAACAGCTTAAAGTCATATAGGCCAGGAAATGGAAAACAAACAAACAAACAAAAAACAAAAGGAAGTCAAAATTTTCCATATGTAGCTAAGGAACACAATTTGGTGTTGGTAATAGTTAAGCAGCTAACTTAAAAAAATACAGGAAAGCACAAAGGAAAAAGACGCTTCAGCCATAACTCTTCAAACCAAAGAAAACCACCAGCGATATTTGTTAATGTACTTAAGCACCTAATATTCTGAAAGTTAACATGAAAGTTAGGACAAAGTCCACTTGTGGAGGATCAGTAAATAGTTCTAAAAATAATTTATAAAAAAAAAGTATAACTCAGTATGGTTGAAAGGCTTTTAAAACATAAATCTTCAAAGACAAAAATGTCTGGTAAGTTCTGACATTTGAAGGATATGAACCAAAGATAATAGAAAACTCACATACCAAGGACTGTTCTAAGAATGTCACAAAGTCTTAAGAACAGCATCGGGGAGGTTAAAGCCCATATGGAACAGAAACTTACAAAAATATGGAAGATTTTTAAAATGGCTTTGAAAAACGGAATCTGAAACAAGAAAGGGGTCTTATACTGAGTGGTGGGGGAGTTGGTATATTAACAGAGGACGGAAGGTAGAGGAACTCAACTTCTGTTTTGTTCCTATTTTATTCAACAAGGAGAACCACCTTCCAACTGGAAGCAGTGGAAAAAACAAACTTCTCAGAGAATCAAGAGACTGAACTGCAAAACTTCTAATGATGATCTCTGAGAAATCACAGAGAACAGGAGAGATGATAAAAACACTAGATTTAGAAATAATCTAACCTTCAAATAAAAAGTGAAGTCTATAAACTGTAGCACAGCAAAATCTGACCAGAAACCTAGAGGGAAATTCTGGAATAGACTATCAGATATATTGCAAACACGGAGAAGAAAAATATGTTTACCAGCAGTGGGGTTCACTGTCAAATTAACCTTATTTGCTTTCCATAGGGATGGTTCTCAACCTTGGCTTGTACATTAGAATCACCTGGGAAGCTTTCTCTGGGGTTGGCCAGATAGCAATATTTTAAAAATTCCACAGGTAATTCTACTGAACAGTTAGGTTTGAGAACCTCTTTAATGGAACGTCAGAATTACACTGCTGACTAGTCTGGGTTGATTTCTGTACAGAGTCTGAGAAGGTTTTACATCCTTATTTATCATCATGGAGAAATGTAGCCTAGATTAGCGCTTCTCAAACTTCAACATACAAACAGATCACCTGGAAATCCTGTTAAAATACAGATTCTGATTCAGTGGATTTGGGGTGGGGCCGGAGAACCTGCATTTTAAATAAGCCTCCAAGTGCTGCTGCTGCTGATCCTAGAATCACAGTCTGAGTAGCAAAGATGCTACTCAGAAGTAGCTGATGACAATACAGCTTAACAGATTCACAGAATACAGCTTAACAGATTCACCCTCAAAGGTTACAGAGCAATGTTAACCTGCAAAGAATCCTGTCTTCAGTATTTAAATAAGAACCATGTCAAAGACATGCCAACCAAATCTAACCAATTCAGAGTTGGGAGTTAGTAATGAAGATGTATATATATGATAAGTAATATTTTGAATTTTCAGTGGCTTGTGAGGATGAGCTGAAATCAACAAAAGTGATGGTATATGTGCTACCCTGAACACTTTATGAAGGATTATCAAATTAAAATAACCTATACGAAGAGTACAGAGTAGGGAGGAAACCTACTCATGTGAAAAGAGCAGTTCACATGAAGACCTCAAGTTTTCAGTTAACAAAAAGCTCAATAAAAAACCTGTTTGACCTAGCTAAGAAACCTAAGATAGTCTCATACTGCGTTCATAGACCACAGTGTTCAAATGAAAGTGGTAACAGACCCAAGGCAACCTGTTGTTCAGATCTAGAATGACCAAAATGACAAGTCAGGGAACACCATAAAGAAAATGGCTGAATTACCCAGAGAAGACTTGCATGAAGACAAAACTAAAAACGGGCATGATTTACATTTTCAAATATTTAGAGTTATAACATGAAAGGGAGAACCACAGAATCAAACTAGGGCTAACAGTTGAAGAACTATGGGAGCAGATATTTCTTTCTTTTGATACAATGGTCTAACAATGAAACTATTCTAAAGTGGAGATGTAACCAGCCTCTTGAAGCAAGCAAACTACCCATTCTCTCAAAATATTCAAGCAGAATTCTGGTGGATATTAAGAGGAGATTGCTTACTAGGTAGGAGTTTGAACAGACGGACTTCAAAAGACCCTTTGGATTAACATGTCATTAAGGATGGGGAAGTCTCTTAGTTTTCTATTCTGGGCTTAGGGTCCTATTAAGCTACATATTCCACTGCCACAATTTTGTTATAACACTTTGATAAGACAAATCCACTTAAGTTGCTGCATCCCTGCCCTGCAACATACCTTGTACTTTACTACCTTCACACTTCCACTAACACTGTTCCCTCAGCCGCTTCTTAGTCTCTCCCCATTTCACTCACCCTTTAAGATGAAATGAAATGAAATCTTACCTCCTGAGAAACTATTACTATCTCAGCTAGCAATTTTTTCATCCATTGCTGCACACAGCGTTTGTGCCACTAGAGTGGCACTTCATGCCTTACGTGGTCTTTTATAGTTTTGAAATATTCTTCATAATCTTACTTACCCAACATAACCAAAATACCATTTCAACATGTTATCACTATAAAAAATTAGTGAGATGTTTCACATTCTTTTTGTTAATACCAAGTGTTTGAAATCTGGTATTTTGCATTCACAGCACATCTCAAGCTGGATACTAGATTTTCAATGGTTAAAGTAAAATGCAGTCCTACCAAAACAATGAAGTTGTGTTTAATGAGAAAATATTTTACGCTGCTTCAGTTTTAATTTAACTTAGTTAAAATTAAAGAAAATTAAAAATTCAGTAATACAGTTACACCAGTGACATTTCGAGTGTCAGGTAGCCACATGTGCTTAGTGGCTACCACACTGGACAGTGCAATTTGAAAGAATTTGCTTGTAAGGTAGAGAAATCCCACATATGCGACGAATTTCAAAGTGTTCCCAATATATTGTTCGTGCTCTACACACCCACTATTTATACATCCTCTTTATGTTTTTCTAAAATAAAATAGTAATGTCAATATTCTACCAATATACATGGAATAGAGAATTCTTTCCTATGTTCACCAATCATCAAGATTTCATTCTTGACCTTTTTAGAATTTCTATCATTTCCTACATGGAAACCAGAGACAAAACATTACACCTCTATTGAAAACCCTACTGACACTGTGATTTTAGGGACTGTTGAATCATAAACAGCTCTTTCCTGGTGAGCTTAGAGGTTAGTTTATTCCATGCAAGAATCTTTATCTTGGTTTAATTTTATCTTTAAATTTAACACTTTAACAATGGGACACACAAAGCAACACATGATCATCCAAATTACTCTTACTTCCATAATCATATCCTGCTCTCCTTTTCCCTCCTCCCAATATACACCAGAGAAAATCAAGGAAAATAATTTCCCCACATGACATCCCTTGTAATACACTTATTTTTATTTCAAAACTGCGACCAAACCAGCAAGGCTTCATTAAACAGAACACACAATGTTTTTACTAAGGTATAGGTGTCCACTGAAGGAGAAGTTTATTTCTTGTAGTTGATTAGGGGACAGGGAAAGAAAACTCTGACTTCTTTCCCTACTTTTGCCTTCTTTCTGACTTACTCTGCATTTCCCCTAGGCTGGGCATGGGGTTCAAGAGATTTCAGCACTGACAAGACACTTCTACACTTTAGGGACATTTAATGGGTGAGTTATGACCATTACACCTGCAGAGTTCCCCTGGACAAGAAATAATTACATTCTGGAGAAAAAAGGAAATCCTGAATATAAGCAATGCTCTCAAATGCCTTGTAAAATGATCTTACACACACACACACACACACACACACACACACACACCCATGAACCTGGTCTTATTTTAAGCAGTCCCTTTATTATCCAAGCGGAATAAAGTGAAAAAATATAGTAAATCTAAACCACAGGTTCAGACCCTGGTAGATGTAACATTACCACTCGTAAGTGAAAATGAACATTTTAAAGGTTAAAGCACACTAAAGATGCCAGACACCACAATTCAAATGATCAAATACAGATCTCTCTCCATTTTGGTGTCAAATTTTAATAAAGAATTATGTTGCCAAAATGGGTCTCTAGATTCTACTCTATGATGAACACTGTGGTACACTTCCAGTTTAACTAGTAAGAGGAAAGAAGAATCCTCCCACACTCTTGGGCTCCTTCTATCAACATAAAAGAGAACATCTTAAATCTATTTAGTTATCTTACTCTCAGTTACAATATTCATGTGCATAAGTCAGAAATTTTGGAGTAAATATATGATTAGCATCACCCACTTTTAAACTTAAATATTTTTTTTGAAAAGCTTACCAATAAAATAATTTAAGAGAATATGTAATTGTTAAGTCACTTAGGTCTCTCCCTTATTATAAGCAATACCCACTACCATGTATTGACACAACCCTTTCACTTATATTTCACTTAATCCTCACAACAATCCTATGAAGTAGGAATAATCACCTCTATTTTACAGATAACAGGTATACAGTGAGAAAGTGATTTACCAAATGCCATGTAGCTGGTAAGTGGAAAGAGTCAGTAATTAAATACAAGTCTCCTAATTCCAAATCCAGTCAAGTTTTCACTACATGAACAACTGACTCCCAATAATTTTGCAAAACTATATACTTTTTTTTTTTTAATTTTTTTTATTTTTGGGACAGAGAGAGACAGAGCATGAACGGGGGAGGGGCAGAGAGAGAGGGAGACACAGAATCGGAAACAGGCTCCAGGCTCCGAGCCATCAGCCCAGAGCCTGACGCGGGGCTCGAACTCACGGACCGCGAGATCATGACCTGGCTGAAGTCGGACGCTTAACCGACTGCGCCACCCAGGCGCCCCAAAACTATATACTTTAAAACACATTCCTTCAATCCCAACAGGCATGTCTAAAGTATTCAACCTCACTATGAGGTTTTTTTTTTTTTTTTTTTTTTACCTCACTATGAGCTTTTTATACCATGTTCACTCTTGGTATGAAAACTTCCAAAGCAACAAAACACCTTTTATAAGCAGTATGAAGGAAGTAGGACTTATTTTTAAGTAAGTCAACTTTTAGTACTTTTGTTTTAAAAACAAAAAATAGCATATTTTATTAACCTTATTTCTTCCAGAGTACTGTGTGCCAATATATCCAAATCCATTCCTGGAAATGAGCAGCCAAATTATAAATTTTGCCCAGTCATTTCAAAAACTATTCGTTTGGTCAATGAATGTTTGACTGTCAGGTAAATTCAATTCCAGGAAAGAAAAGCCAGCAAGAAAACTAAACCTGAGGTTTATTCTGTAATTAGAGAATTTAAAGCAGATTTTATTCACCTTGAGTATTTTAAAGCACTGTCTTAGTGATTTCCATTTCTTATATATTAATACAAGTATGCAGATCACTATGTTTCTGACCACTGTTAAAAGTTTTTCATTTAATTTTCCTATGTTCTCCAATCTTTAAAGAATGTAATTTTCTTATGTCAGGGTGAAAAGTCACTTAAAACATATTGTTCATACTAATGGGTCACTCCTGGTGCTAAATACATACATATTATATTCAATAGATATACTGCATCACAGTACCCAATGAAGGAGACTTAAGGCACCAAAAATACTGTTAAACAAAAGACTTTACAAAACTGAATCCTGAAATCCAAATGCTTGTGTGAATATCAATTTAAAAAGAAGACACATCTATTAAGTCTGTGAGATATAATCTCTTCTTAAAAACAAAAAGGTACAGTGGGAGGGAGTAATCAAGGTAACCTAATATCAACTAACTACCAGAGCACCTTGAGCATTTCATCTTTTGTGTTCATACAAGCTCCAGACTCAATAGTGTTCTAAAGCAGAACATGCCAATTAAAAAAAATCATAGTATCAACATAAAAATGTGTCATACTGAAAAAGAACAAGCATCATTCTGTTTGCAACAGAGCTTAATTAAGAACCTCAGAAATAAATGAAAAGTAATGACATGCAATCCTTGTCAATAAAGAAAATAGCTCAATAATACCATCACCAAAATGAAAAATATTTAACGCAGTTTTTTTTTTAAAGTTAAATCACAAAGAACCACTGAATTTGAGGTCAGGATATAAAGTACTATTGTATATGTAGTCACCAAAAGTATTGAGAATTTACATACACAGAATGCTTAATTAAAATTTTATAGCATTTGTAATAGACAAAAGATGATTAACAATCAAACAGCTTTTTTATTCTATCAGTGGAAGGGTGGAATTCAGTTCTGTGAAAAGGAGAAAGTAGGAGATAGTGGGTTCTAGTCTCAGCTGTAATATTAACCAGCTATGTTAATTTGGCCAATTCACTTAACCTCTTGTGCCTCAGGATCTTCATCAATATTAAGAGCTGGATTAAAACCATCCATAAGGTACCTGCCAGTTCTATGAATCTGTGACTATGAATAAAATATAACCCAGGTCACATTACAGTAGTGAGTCAGAAAAATAAGGCTTAAGAAACAACATGAGTAACTAGGCTATCAGCTAGTTACGCTGTGCTTTTCTCCCTACCACTTCACTCAGGCACTTCTATCTCCTTTTTGTGACTATCTTACTTTTTTCAACAAAAATATAAAGCACCCCTCTTTGAAAAACAGGACAGGATTGATGTTTCACTGCCTTTACCTAATGCATGATACCTGTCATCACCCACACAATTTGTTGATTATTTCCAATACTGGCCTATCAGAGGATGCTACCAAGGACTCTACCACTATTGATACTATTATAGCAATACAAGATTACAAAATATTATCTGCATGGCAATGTTACTTTAGCCTCATTTATATTCTTTTATCTTTACCACTTGAAAAGGACAGCAGGAAAAAAAAAGGATTCAGAAGTGTCCCTCATGGGTCTAAATCTCTTGGCAGGAAGTCTACTGACGTGCAGCTCACAAACAGTTCTATTACAACCCTCTACAACAGTTAAATTGAAAGAGTATTAATAAGAATGCCAACAAATCAGAGGACAGAGATCAAACCAAATGCTGCCAGTTCACAGGAACAAGTTAGTTAATAAACCATCATGATGACATTTCTATTCACTCAAGTACTTTAGACAGTAAATTTAATCTTCGATTATTCATTCCATGTTATTATTGAGCTACATCACTAAATTGGAATTTGGTCTTACCCACACAAACTCAATTCTGCCTCATTATCCCCAACAAGTCAAAAAATGACTCAAAACACCAAAATGTTCATGTGTTCATAAAAAAGTAATGTAAAATCATTGACTATTGACAGTTTTGGTGTAATCGATAACTATCTTTAAGAACTATCTTTAAGATACTATCTTTAAAAACTTAAGTTTTACATATAACTTTTTAAAAAGTGAAGAAAGTTTTTAAAATTAAAAATCCCTTGACCAAAAAAGAAAATATTATGTACACAAATGACGGTTATATATATCATTTGAGGGAAACAATTTTGTGTTACTGAATGAAACATGCTGACAACTGTGCTTCCTGAACCAGTGTTCTGACATAGAAATGATGACCATAGTGACCATATATCTCCAGTTTATCCAGAAGAGTAGCAATCTACACCTGTTGTCCCACAGTGATTATTAATATGGCCCTCTTTCACTCTCAAAACTGTTCCAGCTTGGATAAATTAATATAGTCAGTCACCTTGGATATAATTGACACTAATGGGAAATTTGGCCAGTAAGAAAATTAAAATTATAATTAAGAGTTAACTTCCTTCTCCCTACAGCTTTTAATTAAGTGGAGAGTGAGAGGAAAGAGACCATTTTTCATTATAAAGTTAAAAACACCCAACACAAATACCCCCCTCCCAACAAAGTATCATGTTCATCACCATGCAAATGTTATAATGGCAGCCCAAGCTGGAGTCATGAAATCATTGCAAAAGGTGCACAAATTGATGTACACACCACAAACTGTCTATAGATATTTGTCTCACACATATGTAGGTACTAATGAACAAAAATCTTGGGTCAGAAAATCTACAACAAAAAGATCAACTATATATTTCAGAAATAAAACCATAAGTTCATATATTCCTGAATTGTTCAAAATTCCCAATATTTTCATATTTAAAAAACATCTCAATTGATGACAGGAAAAATAAACTGATTATCTAGGAAATTTCCATTTTCAAGGTTGGGAGAAAATAATGAAGGAAAAAACAGACACAAGCATTATTGCCTTCTTACACTGGTTATCAAAATGTCAAGGGATTATATAAACGAATACTTTCTGAAGTCGATGGACCATAAGGTTTTGGAAATCTTTGTGTTATACAGAGGTGTTAAGGAAGTAAACTTACAAAGAAAAACATGTCCTACGCAGTGGCCCAAAATTCTAGCACCTCATCAATCTGGATTTGAGAGAGGACTTTTCACTTTCTAATTTGTTATCCACCCTATGGTAAATCAAGGGACAAGAGGCTGGTGAGTGATTTGCTCTATTTCACAATCTACTAGGTCTATGGAAAAAGTAATACACACATTATAATTCCACAGATGCAGATGTCCCATCTGACCTTCTATATTATTTAAGGCCTCACAACATCTTCACTAACCTGAAAGAACATATACAACCAGCCTAACATTTCCAGATCATTTCATTAAGCTATTTCTTAAAACCATTTCTGATTGTAAATTGTTATCAAATTATATCACAAGCAGTAATAGCTGAAACAGGAACCAGGACATAAAAAAAAAAGGGGAGAGGATAATTGCTAAAAGTCTCACCTACTTCATAAAGCAGATTCCCTTTAAGTGGGAACAAAAGTTTTTGAAATGATCTAACCTATAGATTTCTTTTATAACAAGCTTTCATTTTCTTTCCATCTCCAAACTAATTAGAGAGCAATTAAGTCTAGAGGTATAAAAGTTTAGTGACTCCAGGTTCAAAGAGACCTGGGTTAAAATGGGGGCTCTACCATTTATTAGATATTTAATTGAGGACAAATTGCTTAACCTCTTTTCAGTTTCGATTACCTCTGTAAAATAGTTAATATCCTCATGAGGCTTTGCTATGAGGATTACAAAGTCATGCATGTAAAAACACAGGACACAGAACATACACATTCAATGCAAATTAGTTATGAATTTAAGCTAATTCCATCCCAGTTTGCCTAGGGCAATCCAGGTTTGCACCTGTTGTCCAGGCATAATTATTAATAATGTCCCTTTTGTTCCTAAAAACAACCTGGCTAGGGCAATAAATTATGTGGTTACCCTAACAATGATGGTAATGAAAGGAGTTAATATCACAGTATCATATATCAATTAGGATTTTTTGGACCTTGAAGGAAAAAAGTTGACCACCACCCAAACCAATGTAAGATTATATTCCTGTAAGACACTCAACTGATGTTTCATTTAGTTATTCAATGAACATTGAAACACTATTTAGACCCATCCCATTCCAACAATGATTTAAGACAGCAAATTTCTACTTTGTTCTTTCTGTTCTATATAGGTATTGGTAAACTTCAGATATTATTTTAAAAGAAGAAAATTCACAGACAAAACACTAGTGAGTTCTAGCTACTCAGACACACTACCCTTTGAATTCCCAATGAAAAACCCATTTTCATCATGAAGAATGCCCAGCACCAATAAACATATATCAAATGAGCCCATCCAATTACAGGGCCTGCAAAACAGAATAAATATTTTTAAACATGCATTCTACACATAAATCATCAGGAGACGCAACAAAAAATAAATTACCTGACTGTTATGACATAGTATTGTAATACAATAAACTGGATTTTAGTTTTCTTCACTCTCTGCTCTAGAAAAAAAAAGAATCCATTATTCTTCCTCTTTCATAAGATAGACATTTTCTTTGAAATAGACACATCCTAAAAAAAAACACATCCTATATATTTTAAGTTACCCCATAACCCAACCTAATTTAGTATTACTATTAGGATATTTGGGGAGATTGAGAAGGTCAGAGAAAACCAGCAATCTTGTGTTAGACAGAAGATTTCCTTTAAAGGGTGAAAGACAATCTACCTTTTAATATAAGCTTGCTTAAAATAGGCCTTTCTTTAGACCAGTAATATTTTCAGATTCTGCTGGTTACTTTCAAGTACTTATTTGGCACATTACAGGAGCCTATGGCAGAAACTAAAGTATGAAAGATCAGCAGGACATTTAGGCTAAAGAATGAAAATTGTTCAGTGTAACAGTCTCTTGAAATCATAGTTTAAAAAGTATTTGGATTGGTCTTCCTGGGTACTTTATTTTTATAATTTAGAAAGCTGATTTTGGGGGGGGGGGCTATAATTGGGCTGCCTGGTCTCAAGTCATCCAGGACGGACATAATGTACCTGATGGGGGTGCTAGGGGTAATTTTGTCTTTAATCACGAAGAATCAAGTAAATGATTCTAGTATTAGAAACGACTAGTAGTACATTTATTTCTTCCTCCCTTCAATGATCCAAAGCGACAGCGGTTAATTCTGATTCAGGAAATGGGGGCTCCTTATTTGCAGCAAAAAATTACTGTTGGACCTTGCAAATGGTGGATGACAACCTCATATAAATGCTTCCTCTTGCCCCTAAACGAAAAGAATGACCTAAATAACAAGATTGCTAGACCTCAAATTCCCGGACTAACCTGTGGAATAAGTACAGGGAGACTGTCTAGGGAAGGAACGTGGCTGTCTCCTCCATCTTGAAATTAATCAGCATAAGGGAAAAAGGGACTGAGTATTCAGGAAGCAGAAGCCCAACCGGTTAATACTAGTTACTAAAGCTATGGCGTACGTGGCAGGTACCGCCCGCAGAAGCCGAGACCCTTAGGCTTTTCTTTTTGAGGGGGGAGGGGTTGGGTTGTTGCCGGATTGAAGGAAATTAAGTTGAAAATGTTTTGGCCCAATTCCCACCCTTACCCAGGGAAAACAACAAACACGCAACAGCTTTTCCCTGCCTTTTCGGGGGATTCTTGCAGTGGTATCTGGCAAAGACTATGCCAGGGTTATCGAGTAAGGTAGTAAACCAGTTGCCCCAGATCCTCAGGGAAGATGTCATCGTGGCCCCAGGGGGCGCCTAATTGATAGTGCCCAGCAGAAGGGCTCGAAGTGGGGTTCTGCAAATCCTGAGAAATCTAAAGGCCCAAGAGTTCCCTGCAACTGACTTAGAGCAGCCTGATTTTTTTCCCTTTTCCCAAGCCCAAGCCCGCCATGTAAAAGAGGGGTAAGGAAGCGAGGGAAGCCTCCAGAGAACCAAAGAGAAAAAACCCTAAGACGATCAAAGATTCTCATGCCGGAGGCCAACACTCATAAATCGCCTCCCCCAAATTCTTAAGATTGTAGAGGGCCTTGGCTTTAGCTTGCACCGCCACGGGGAGGAAGTACTACCCACCTCCTTCCCCTTCTTCAAGAGACTGTGACTATACGCCCAACTAAAATGGCAGCGGCGACTACGCCACGGAGCCCCCCGCAGCAATCAGCGCCTTGGGGTCCGGAGGCGGCGCTGAGCGTCCGCCACGACGCGACACTCAGGCCATTTTGAGAGAACGCGGCGGCCGCAGCTCCGCTGTCTTCCTCTCGCGCTCCATCCATTTCTCAAGAGGTTTCCCAAGGCTTCACTTACTCGGTTTTAGTGTCGGGTCCGACTCTGTCGGTTCGGCCGCCGCCGCCGAGGCTCCTGTGCACCTCCCCTGCCCCTGCTCTCAAGCCCGCCTCCGATGAGTCGCTGGTTGAGACCCGCCTCTAGCCCAGCGCCTGCTCGGAGACGTTGCTCAGGCAGCCATTATCTTCCCCATTGTTACCAAGCAGCGACAGGAAACGACTGCCCACAACAGGAAGTGATGATGCCGCGTTCCGGCCCCGCAGCCCCACTCCTAGTCTATTAGCCAATCCCAGGCGATTCCTCGAAAAGGCTCGGCGGGAGGAAGAAGGGGGCAACAGACGACGCGGCAAGGCGGGCCGTGGTCTGGAAAAGGAGAGCTGCTGTGACGCCCACCATGTGACAGGCCCCACCCTCCTCCGCCATTTTGAATTGTGGCGAGAAATTCGCGTTCTGAGAACTGTGGGAACCTTTCCTTTCCAGTTCTGAAAACTGAAGAACGTCACCTTATGACCTCTTGAAGCCATTTTCAGAGAGCGAGAAATGCGGTATTAGTCCAACCTGACGTCAGTTCATACAACTAGTCCAGACTAGTTTAATATCTTACCTTTTATTCAGCATCTATTGAGTGCGAACTATCAAGCATTGTTGTAGATGCTGGGGATACAGCGGAAATTAAAACCTAGATCCCAGTTCTCATGGTTCTTTATATTCTACATTCTCAGGATTCTTTATACTCGGAGGAGGGACAATAATTACTATATATCTATATATTTGGTGATGAATGCTAGTGAGAAAAAGCAGAGGAAAGGGGGTGGGGTGGGGTGGAATGGGACCGTGCCCGGTGGGGGCAATTGTGGTTTTCAACAGTGGTCACAGTTGGCCTCTCTGAGATGGTAATTTTCTGAAATACTTGAAAAGAGGCGATGATTGTAAACGGTGGGAAAAATCTGATAACCTTGGTATTTGTAAAAGAACAGTTAAGGCCTTTCTTAGATGCTGATGCCTGAAGGAAGTTAGGGAACCAGCCTCACGACATCCTACTCCCGTTTTCGCAGTTAATTTAGAAAAACAACGTTACCCAAGTTTTTAGGGTGTTTCTGTGTTCCTTTTTCCACTTTTCTGTTTTCTCTGCTTCCAGGTAACACTCCAGCTACACTGGCTCTTCTAACAAACCAAAAGTCCCCACTTCTACAACTTTACATAGGCTAGAATATTTTCCCTTTGTATCTTAGCTCTTAACGACCAACACTCTTCTCAGTCGTCATCTCCCCAGAAGAGACTTCCCTAACCACGCTATCTAAAATAATTTCCCCATCCTCTTACCTGCTTAATTTTATTTAAAGTACTTAATCTGAAAGTATATTATTTATTTGTTTACCCCACCCCTGAAGAGCAGTAAACCTTGTTTCTGTGTTTATTGTTATAACCTGAGTGAGCTCATAGTAGGCCATCAAATATTTTTTGAGAGAATGCCCCCCTCAGCATGATGACCATTTTATCAGCCTGGAATATAAGTATTTCACTCCAAGCAGTTACAATAATATTCTCATATTTCCTGCTCACCTTCCCAGCGGGCTTGATATTGTCATTTTTTACGGTATATGTACATAATTTAGGTGCTGTGGCTGTACTTATTTTTTTCTTATATGACATAATCATGTACCAGAAATTTTACCTAGAATGTGTGAAATGAATTCTTCAGTGGTTTACGATTCCTAATAAGCCCAGTATTGAGCTTCTGGTGATAACATTAGCCACTCCTTGACATATTCTTGAGGCAAACATGACTTAAGGTGAAATTTACAATCATAAGAGAAAATGTAAGTGAAAAATGTGTTTATAGCTTTGGGAATGTGGAAGGACTTTCTAGACATGACAAAAAATTTTTAAGGAATTACTGTTAAGTAAGACTTCATAAATAAAAGCTTCTGAATGTCAAAACACAAGGTTAGTCAAGTTAAAAGAGAAATGACAAACAAAAAAATAATTTCAACATGACATATGACAGCTAAGGGGTAAGACTAGTCTTTAATAAAACTAAAAGACAAATGACAAATTGGTAAAAATGCTACATATATAATAAACATATGACAAACACCATTAGTCTGTACAAAGCTATCATAAATTGATTTTTTTTTAAATATAAACACCCCAATTTAAAAATGTGGTAAGGACAATAAATAAGCAATTCAAACAAGGAGAAAATATTTGCCTGATAAGCATATGATAATAGGTCCAACCTCACTAGTAACCAAAAATGAAAACAAAAACAGTAGTTTCTTTTTTCCTCTTAGAATGTCAAAGATAAAAAATTTGATAATATTAAGTGTTGATGAAGATCCTATGAAATAGGCACACCTGTATGCTACTGGTACAAATTGATATAACATGTTTTAGGCAACTTGACAATACATATCAAAAGCCTCAAGATACTGTTTGACAAACAAGTCCACATACAGAAATTTATTATAAGTAAAACAAGTGGACACATTTGCAAAGGTGTATGTAATGAATGTACAAAGATTTTAATCATAGTGAGGCTTATAATATTTAAATACTGGAAAATCAGGGAAACAACAATCCAATAATAGTGAAATACTTTACAGTTCATGTACATAATGTACTCTTACATAGCCATTAAAAATTAGTAGCTAGATCTGGAAATATGTTCAGGTTACATTTTTAATGAAAAAAGCAATTTACAAAATAGCATGCATGATTAACCTGATTTTTATATTAAAATAGGTGTAAATATGCATTAAAAAGTCTAGATGTGTATACATGCAAATAAAATGTAAAGGGATTATTAGTCACCTTTCTTCTTTACCTCTTTTTGCATTGTCTTAAATATCTTGCAATGTGCATGCATTACTTGGTATTAGGAGAAGGGGCCATTTTCATTTTGAAAGACAAGTCTGAATCTGAAAAAAAAAATAAAAAAGAGTATCTTCCCATCCACCTATTTTTCCATATGTATCATTTAATATTCCCTTTCTCTCTTTCTTTCTTCTGTCCTTTTCTTTTTCTCTTCCTCTCTTCCATGTATTCTTCCATGCTGCTTTATAAGCAAGGAGCTGCTTACTTCCAAAATCTTGGAAGTGACTTCTCAAAACAGTTTATCCTATGATGGCATTCAGAGCCACCCAAGAACCCAAGGAAACAACCACTGAATAATTTTCATTCAGTTCCCACTCAGTCTAATTGCATTTCTCTCCCATGCACTTCTTACATAATGGGTGATGTGCAAATGATTTTTACCCCTTCCTTGTAAGATGTCCTTTAACTGGCAAAAAAATAATTTCCCAAACTTTCTTGTGCTCATTTATTTAACAAAATGTATTGATCATCCACTATATGCTGGTCGCTGGGAATAGATCAGTAGACCACGGACAGACAGGAAGACCCTAACCTTATGGCAAGACACACTGAACAAATACTTATAAATGTAATGAACGTTACAAAGGAGACATGTAGGTACAAAGGAACATTTAATTTAGAGAAGTTGCCACTTTTAGCCAAGACCTGAGCTGAAGTAAGAATGACAATTAAGGAGGGAAAAAGATTAAGGAGGAGCCCTGGAAGAGGGAATGATCTGTACAAATTTCCTGGGATGAGTAAATGGAGAACTGAAAGAATAGCTCATTTTCTTTAGAAAATAGCTCTATGCGATTTTTTTCTTACCATTCATCATGCCAGAATTTATCTTGTCTATTTGTTTATGTTGTTTACTGTTTGTATGTCTATGTTTATAGCCTGTCAATCTTCCTACTAGCCTGCCCCCAGTGTTAAATTCCATGGGGACTGAAGCTTTGTCCACTACTACACTGCTGTATTTTCTGAGCCTAAAATATGTAATAGACAATCAGTATTTCTTGAAAGAATCAAAGAATTAGCTGGTAGCTCATATTAGAGATTTTGGATTCTTAAGAGCAAGGGGAAGTTGTTGAAGAGTTTTAAAAAGAGATCATTTAAAAATTATCTAAAAAAATTTTAAAGAGCTTTATGACTGCCATATGTTCAAGATTGAATTTTCTTTGTAGTGGGTATACTTACTATGTTAAGATTCCAATCTCCTTTAAGAAACTTGACAGGTTTTGTTTTAAAAAACAAATGACACCCACAAAATATCTATTTAGTTTAGATACTACCTGTAGTGTCTAAGGAGATTTTTTAAAACATCTTTTGAATAAGGGGCGCCTGGGTGGCTCACTCAGTTAAGCAACTGACTTTGGCTCAGGTCATGGTCTCACAGTTCATGGGTTTGAACCCTGCGTCTGGCTCTGTGCTGACAGCTCGAAGCCTGGAGCCTACTTCGGATTCTGTGTCTCCCTCTCTCTCTGCCTCTCCCCCACTTGTGCTCTGTCTCTCTTTCTACCTCAAAAGTAAATAAAATGTAAAAAAAATCTTTTGAATAAGAACTACTGGCCAAAATTAATTTAATCAGAAAACCAATGTCTGCTTCTTAGTGATTCCAGGGGTTCACAATAATATTCAAGATATAAATGAATTCGAAATGTTTTCTTCAATTTGCCCTGATGAAGAGAATAACAGGATGGGAAGGGATAAGTGAAAGGTAATTAGTAATTTATCCATTCATTCAGTTAAGTCATTCATTCAACAATATTTATTGTGTGCTGTAGCACTGTCCTACGCCTTGGGGCTATAGATATAAAAGATATAAACTATAGAAAGCTTATGAAAGAAATTGAAGAAGACACAAAAAAAATGGAAAAAGATTCCATGCTCCTGGATAGGAAGAACAAATATTGTTAAAATGTTGATACCACCAAAAGCCATCTACATATTCAATGCAATCCCTATCAAAGTAACACCAGCATTCTTCACAGAGCTAGAACAAATAATCCTAAAATTTGTATGGAACCAGGAAAGACCCCGAATTGCCAAAGCGATCTTGAAAAAGAAAACCAAAGTAGGAGGCATCACAATCCCAGCCTTCAAGCTATACTACAAATCTGTAATCATCAAGACAGTATGATACTGGCACAAGAACAGACACTCAGATCAATGGGACAGAATAGAGAACCCAGAAATGGACCCACAAACATATGGCTTCGACAAAGCAGGAAAGAATATCCAATGGAATAAAGACAGTCTCTTCAGCAAGTGGTGCTAGGAAAACTGGACAGCGACGTGCCAAAGAATGAACCTGGACCACTTTCTTACACCGTACACAAAAATAAACTCAAAATGGATAAAACACCTCAATGTAAGACAGGAAGCCATCAAAATCCTCGAGGAGAAAGCAAGCAAAAACCTCTTTGACCTTGGCCGCAGCAACTTCTTCCTCAACACATCTCCAGAGGCAAGAGAAACAAAAGCAAAAATGAATTACTGGGACCTCATCAAAATAAAAAGCTTCTGTACAGCAAAGGAAACAATCAGCAAAACTAAAAGGCAACCGACAGAATGGGAGAAGATACTTGCAAACGACATATCAGATAAAGGGTTAGTACCCAAAATCTATAAAGAACATATCAAACTCACACCCAAAAAACAAATAATCCAGTGAAGAAATGGGCAAAAGACATGAATAGACACTTCTCCAAAGAAGACATCCAGATGGCCAACCGACACATGATAAAATGCTCAACATCACTCATCATCAGGGAAATACAAATCAAAACCACAATGAGATACCACCTTACACCTGTCAGAATGGCTAACATTAACAAGTCATGCAACAACAGATGTTGGCGAGGATGCGGAGAAAGAGGATCTCTTTTGCACTGTTGGTGGTAATGCAAGCTGGTGCAGCCACTCTGGAAAGTAGTATGGAGGTTCCTCAAAAAACTGAAAATAGAGCTACACTACGACCCAGCAATTGTACTACTAGGTATTTATCCAAGGATACAGGTGTACTGTTTCGAAGGGCACATGCACCCCAATGTTTATAGCAGCCCTATCAACAATAGCAAAGTATGGAAAGAGTCCAAATGTCCATTGGTGGATGAATGGATAAAGAAGATGTGGTATATATATACAATGGAGTATCACTCAGCAGTCAAAAAGAATGAAATCTTGCCGTTTGCACCTACGTGGATGGAACTGGAGGGTATTATCCTAAGTGAAATTAGTCAGTCAGAGAAAGACAAATATTATATGACTTCACTTATATGAGGACTTAAAGAGACAAAGCAGATGAACATAAGGGAAGGGAACCAAAAATAATATAAAAACAGGGAGGGGGACAAAACAGAAGAGACTCGTAAATATGGAGAACAAACTGAGGGTTACTGGAGGGGTTGTGGGATGGGGGATGGGCCAAATGGGTAAGGGGCACTAAGGAATCTACTCCTGAAACCATTGTGGCACTATATGCTAACTAATTTGTATGCAAATTTAAAAAATAAATAAATAAAATTAAAAATTAAAGAAAAGATATAGTCACTGTCCTGAGAAAATTTACAGTCCAGAAGAAAAGAGGCAGGATCTAGTTTCATCTACAGTCAATTTGTAAAAATATGTAGAAGCTAAAGCTGATGTGTTGGTTTCACTGTAGGGGCCCAGGCAACACTTTCTAGAAAGTCACCCACAAATTTGTATTCACAGAATGTTAGAGGACTTAAAAATAAATGAAAGATTAGGGAGTGAAGCACAGAAAGTGTAAGAGTAAAGCCCTTTTATTCCTTGCCATCTGTAGAAGTTATTATTAACCTAAAAGACTTAAGAATGGCATCTTGTATATTCACCTTAGGCTAGTAGGAAAGATTACAATTGTTTTCATTCCTAGCCAGCACAATGCCATGTTTATACTAGTATTGCTATTGAAAACCTAGTTGCTCTCTCACTTTCTCTCTTTGAAAAAGGCGATGGATATTGTTTCTCCTACAAATGCTTTGTAATGAACTGGAGTTGTTCTCCAAAATATACTCTAGAAATAGGAAGTATTATTGCAAATATTCAAACACAGTAGAAATAAAATATGTACTGATGCCTGGCTAATTACGTTACTAGTAGGGGAACTCAGTAAATTTACTGTAGTGCCTTTTTTTCCCCATCTAATACAGCAGCAGTGAAAAGATCTTTCTACATTTTATGCTTTCTGGGAATATAAAAACAACCTGCCTAAGGAAGCAATATCAAGCACCGTATGTATCAAGCATGAAGGTTTCAGATGCTCTGATATAGAAAGCACAGAGCAGTTTTCTTTTTTTTTTTAATTTTTTTAATGTTTACTTATTTTTCGAGAGAGAGAGAGAGAGAGAGAGAGAGAGCGAGTGGGGGAGGGGCAGAGAGAGAGGAAGACACGGAATCCAAAGCAGGCCCCAGGCTCTGAGTTGTCAGCACAGAGCCCGACGCAGGGCTCGAACCCACGAACTGTGAGATCATGACCTGAGCCGAAGTCGGACGCTTAACCGACTGAGCCACCCAGGCGCCCCCAGAGCAGTTTTCTAAATCATACCAAAACAACCAGAATGCAATTTTTCTTTAACAAATTAAGTGCAATATAGCAGGTAAAAGACAGAAGGCTTGGATTAGAGAAGAAATACCCATCTTGTCTCCCAATTAGTAATCTATTTTAATGAATGCATCGTCGTTTAATTATTTAAACTGTGAAGAATAAATTGTTTAAAGTAGACTAGGTTGACTATGCACTGTCTTTAGCATCAAACAACTTCTCTGCGGAGACAGGATGATTCTGTCCCTGCTTCTTATCTCCATCCTCCTCAGTCACCATAAAAGCCTCAAGCCCCTCTGGTCCCTCACCCACCCAAACTTTCATCTCCATAGAGGTCAGCTGTAAATCCACTTCCATATCCATCTCCACCATTTTGCACCCCCTCAACATTTTCCACTGAACCCTCTGAAACGATGCATTCAACACTAGCAGATACGTCTGTTTTCCTAGTCTCTTTGTAGAAAGGTCTATCCTTAGCACTTTGAGAAGTACCAGTTTCCAAAAGACCTCCCCTCCCCCAAGATTCATTGAGAAAAAACCCAAGTGCAGACTGTTTTTCCTAGAAAAGTCTTCAAAGCTCAAATCCAGAAGGAGAGATGGGAGGGGCACCTAATTAAAATGTAGATTCCCAGGCCTCACCCTAGGATTCTGACTCAGACGTTTTAGGGTGCAACTCAGGAATCTTCTTCATTTCAAATAGACTTTCCAGAAGATTCAGATGCAGGTTATCTGCAGACAAGTGCTTAGAAGATGGACTTATTTAAAACAATAATAGTTATCCTTCACTGTGTCCCTACTATGTGCCAAGAACATTATGCATATTACCTCATTTAACTCTCTCATACACACAAAAAAACCTTGAAAGATGTTATGAGCATTTAATAGTTAAGGAAAATGAAGCTCAAAGAAGCAAAACTGAAATTTGCATAAGATCATACAACTGTAAATAATGGAGATAGGTTTGCATCTCTAAGTGCATGCTGCTTCTAACAACCCATATCTCCTAGCTCCTAAACCAGGGTTAAAGTGAATAATAAATTTTAAAAAGTATTTTCTTTTTTAAAAAAATGTTTGTTTTTCTGTTTTTGAGAGAGAGAGAGAGAGGGAGAGGGAGAGAGAGAGAGAGAGAGAGAGAGAGAGAGAATAAGTGGAAGAGGGGCAGAGAGTGGAAGAGAAAGAATCCCAAGCAGGCTCCACAGGGACCTGACACGGGACTCAATCTCACCACTGTGAGATCATGACCTGAGCCAAAATCAAGAGTCTGTTGCCTAACTGACTGAGCCACCCAGGCACCCCTTAAAAAGTATTTTCATTAAAGGTGGTTTAAAAGGTATTGCCCAGCTTTGCTAGAAATGTTATTCTTAAAAAGTTCTATATATCTTATAATACTAAAGATCTTGAATGGGTATTTTTTTGTGTGTGTCAAATAAAAGTTCTCTCTCCTCCCGTTTTACCCACCTTTCTCTATGTATATATTGCAGAAATATGCTAAAGTCACTTATTTTTTTGGCTAGGTTAATTTCTTTTTTTTTCTTTTTGACAGGACAAAAGCACTTGGAAATACCTAGAAAAAGGTTGAAATCTCTGACTTCAGGAAAACCTGGTCAGTGCTCATCTGCTTCTTAAACACTCAAGGTAATCCAGCTGTGAGAAAATTGCTATCAATCTTCCATAACTCTATATTTCAAGGAGAAATAAAATGGTGTTTAAAAATATGCCATACTACTTACACATATAAATAATAAAATATTTATTGTGTACTTAAAAAGTGTCAGGCTCTATACTAACACTAAGCAGTCCTTTTATTTAAGGTTCACCAGAAACCTGTGATGTATGTTTTATTATACCTATATTATAGCTGGGGAAATTAAAGTTTGAAGTAACTATCAAGCAATACAGCTAGTAAGTGGAGAAGCCAGGGATGCGAACCAAGCCTGTGAGACTGTAGAGTACATGTCAGGTACTAAAGATGCGGTCACATAATTCAGAATAAAGAGTGAAAGGGCGCATTTTTATTTTGGATGCTTTTATTTTCTCCATGGAGCACTGGAGCAACAGATGCATCCATTTCTCACATGTGAAGTGCCTATCCCCCTTAGAGCCCCTTCGTGTTGAGTGGTAGCTGACTTGCACTGGTTTGAGTACTGAGCAGAGAAGAGAAAATACCCCGTGTTTCTTTTCACTCAGTGTACTATCTTCTCCATCGTGGTCTCTCAGTTATTCCCATACTGGAAGGCACACATTCACTTTCAAAGGAAGGATTATTGCTTAAATCTGCCTGATTATGAATGCCTATAAACTCTTCTTGACAGAGGCAAGCCTGTTTCTTTAAGAGCAGAGTAAGGAATCTTCATTTCTCTGATCCTGAATGCCGGAGTCTTTAATTACCATCCATTTTTGAAGAAAATATTTTACAAAAAGATATAGAGTAATGCAGATATCATCATACTAAGACACAAAACTAGATTTCCTACTCTCTTCTCTGGTCCAGAACTTGATTCAACAAGAAGCCTTCAGTCATAAATAGAGCATCAGTCTTTGATAGCAGTGTAGCTGGACTGGTCACTTTCCATTAGGGTAAAGTTGAAATTTTACAGTTTGACTCATGATGCCAGTTGAATAAATGCAGTAAAAGCCAAAACAAGATTAGGTGAGGAAGCTAAAAGACACTAATGTAATTGGTGTTATCTCTGATCCTGAGCAAAGCTGCCAGATAGCAGAGCTATCAAATAGCAAAGCTATTGTGGTTGTCCCTTCAGCATTGCTCCCCCAACTAGACTTCCAAGCATCAATTTGTCAGTGCTTAGCCAACTTTAGTTATTTCTAACTATATTCAAAAGTTTTGTTATATTCCTTACTGTTAGTGATTTTTTTCCTCTAAATTGACTCACCTTTTAAAATGTAAATATTTTTATTTAAAAGGATATTTTATCAGTATTATAAATGGAAAACCATATCATTTGCCATAGATGGAAGATAACCAGAAAAATCAATACATAATAAAATACAGGATGTTTGTTTGAATGTCACTTGTGATCAGGCTGATTACATTTAATATGTTGACTAACATAAACAAAGGAAACCTTATTTATGGATTGGTCTTCTTGGCACGAAACCCAATACTGTCCAGAATATCTCATTATATTGCTTCCCTCTCTTCCCAATTAAGCCAGTTCTATAGTTTTTCCTCTTAGGACTCAAACCTCCTTGGTGGCCTATTTCAAAGTGATAATTAGCTCAAATTGAATAAGCCAATTCCCAGCTTAGGAAAAGGTATTGGAAGAGATTCTTTCCACATAATAAATATGGGTTTCAACTTTTGCGTTCTTGAGGTAATTGCTGCCTTTTTTCATGAAACCAGTGATCTCCAAACCTCCAAATCACAGGTGCCAGAGCTCACCCTGGTAACTCCGATTTGGTAAGACTGAGGTGGGGTCCACATATCTGTATTCAAGGAGTGCACTTGTCGTGATGAGCACTGGGTGATGTATGGAATTGTTGAATCACTATATTGTACACCTGAAACGAATATATTAAATATACTGGAATTGAAATTTAAAAACTAAAACAAACAAACAAACAAACCTCCCCAACTAATTTGAATGTGGAGAGGTCTTTTGAGGGAGCCATAGCAGATTGTTGGGGAACATATTTTCAGGTGACAGTGCTTGTTGACACTTGTCAAATCACACTTAGGCAGTTACTACAGGCAAGGTTAATTCTGTAGACTTGATTACCTAAAGAAGAATTTAATTGGGAGCAAATGAGGTATATTTTTATTTTTTAATTTTCTTTTAATGTTTACTATTTATTTGAGAGAGAGAGAGAGAGCAGGGGAGGGGCAGAGAGAAAGGGAGACACAGAATCCAAAGCAGGGTCCAGGCTCCAAGCTGTCAGCACAGCACCCAACATGGGGTGAACTCAGGAGCCTTGAGATCATGACCTGACCTGAAGTTGGGATGCTTAACCACCTGTGCCACCCAGGCGCCCCTATAATTATTATTATTTTAAGAGAATTTCAAAGAAGTAGTGCCAGTATTGATTGATTTGGGGGAATAAAAAGCTCAAATCATACACAAATATTCCATGTAAATATCTGTGATAAAGATGGCATTTCAAATCAACTGTATGATAGATTACTTTTTAACCAATGATGTTGAGACAATTTATTAACTGAACAAAAAGTTACAAAAAATAACATCCATCTGGATAAAACCATTTTATATATATAAAAAATGAAAAAAAAGTGTATATTGGTCCACTCTTTTTGAAGTAAGATTTGGCATTATATCCCAAAAGCCTTAAAAATCTGCATGGCTTTTTACTTAGCAATTCTGCATTTAGGAATTTATCTTGAGGAAATAATCACATAAGTGCACAAAGCTGTATATATAAGACTGTTCATTGAACGTTGTTAATAATAATGTAAAGCTAGATACAGTCAAAATATTCAGAAATACAGTATTCGTTACATAACATGGCACACTTGTGCAGTGAAATGTATTTCAGGAATGAAATATAATTATGTCTTTCCATATTTATTGGTATGGAAAGGTACTTATGTTATAATATGAAAATGCAGGTTACCAAATATAGTATCCTCCTTTTCAAATATGTATAATAATATATACAAAGAAAAAAAAGTCTGGATAAGTCACCAAAATATTAATGGTGTTTATCTAGTAGATGGTAGGTTTCCAGGTAGCTTTTATTTTCTTGTTTGTATCTTTTGACATTTTCTTTAAAAAATGTATAAGCACGAATTATTTTTAAAATAAGGAAAAGCAATAAAGATATTTCTATTTTTGCTGATACCTTTTAGCTTAGCATATCTAATTCTAGGATTTTTTCCTAAAGAATCAGAGATATATACACATGCACAAAAATAACACCCAAAGATTGTTCATTATTAAATTATTTACAATGCAAAATGTTAAAATGCCCTCTCTTCAATAATTAGGATGTTTTTAAAAATGTTTAAAATCATCTTAGACATTTTTTTTATATGAAGTTTATTGACAAATTGGTTTCCATACAACACCCAGTGCTCATCCCAAAAGGTGCCCTCCTCAATACCCATCACCCACCCGCCCCTCCCTCCCACCCCCCATCAACCCTCAGTTTGTTCTCAGTTTTTAACAGTCTCTTATGCTTTGGCTCTCTCCCACTCTAACGTCCTTTTTTTATTTTTTTTTTACCTTCCCCTCCCCCATGGGTTCCTGTTAAGTTTCTCAGGATCCACATAAGAGTGAAACCATATGGTATCTGTCTTTCTCTGTATGGCTTATTTCACTTACCATCACACTCTCCAGTTCCATCCACGTTGCTACAAAAGGCCATATTTCATTTTTTCTTATTGCCACGTAGTATTCCATTGTGTATATAAACCACAATTTCTTTATCCATTCATCAGTTGATGGACATTTAGGCTCTTTCCATAATTTGGCTATTGTTGAGAGTGCTGCTATGAACATTGGGGTACAAGTGCCCCTATGCATCAGTACTCCTGTATCCCTTGGGTAGATTCCTAGCAGTGCTATTGCTGGGTCATAGGGTAGGTCTATTTTTAATTTTCTGAGGAACCTCCACACTGCTTTCCAGAGCGGCTGCACCAATTTGCATTCCCACCAACAGTGCAAGAGGGTTCCCGTTTCTCCACATCCTCTCCAGCATCTATAGTCTCCTGATTTGTTCATTTTGGCCACTCTGACTGGCGTGAGGTGATACCTGAGTGTGGTTTTGATTTGTATTTCCCTGATAAGGAGCGACGCTGAACATCTTTTCATGTGCCTGTTGGCCATCTGGATGTCTTCTTTAGAGAAGTGTCTATTCATGTTTTCTGCATTCTTATACACTAACAATGAAGCAACAGAAAGACAAATAAAGAAACTGATCCCATTCACAATTGCACCAAGAAGCATAAAATACCTAGGAATAAATCTAACCAAAGATGTAAAGGATCTGTATGCTGAAAACTATAGAAAGCTTATGAAGGTAATTGAAGAAGATTTAAAGAAATGGAAAGACATTCCCTGCTCATGGATTGGAAAAATAAATATTGTCAAAATGTCAATACTACCCAAAGCTATCTACACATTCAATGCAATCCCAATCAAAATTGCACCAGCATTCTTCTCGAAACTAGAACAAGCAATCCTAAAATTCATATGGAACCACAAAAGGCCCCGAATAGCCAAAGGAATTTTGAAGAAGAAGACCAAAGCAGGAGGCATCACAATCCCAGACTTCAGCCTCTACTACAAAGCTGTCATCATCAAGACAGCATGGTATTGGCACAAAAACAGACACACAGACCAATGGAATAGAATAGAAACCCCAGAACTAGACCCACAAACATATGGCCAACTCATCTTTGACAAAGCAGGAAAGAACATCCAATGGAAAAAAGACAGCCTCTTTAACAAATGGTGCTGGGAGAACTGGACAGCAACATGCAGAAGGTTGAAACTAGACCACTTTCTCACACCATTTACAAAAATAAACTCAAAATGGATAAAGGACCTAAATGTGAGACAGGAAACCATCAGAACCTTAGAGGAGAAAGCAGGAAAAGACCTCTCTGACCTCAGCCGTAGCAATCTCTTACTCGACACATCCCCAAAGGCAAGGGAATTAAAAGCAAAAGTGAATTACTGGGACCTTATGAAGATCAAAAGCTTCTGCACAGCAAAGGAAACAACCAACAAAACTAAAAGGCAACCAACGGAATGGGAAAAGATATTTGCAAATGACATATCGGACAAAGGTCTAGTATCTAAAATCTATAAAGAGCTCACCAAACTCCACACCCGAAAAACAAATAACCCAGTGAAGAAATGGGTAGACATTTTTAAGTGTATAGCTTTGTAGTGAACTAGAGTATTTGTTAATAAATTATGGCACACTTTATGAAGGGATATTATAGCACCATTAAATGGTTTATTTTAGTTTAATGACATGGGAAATGTTTATGACATATTGTCAAGTAAGAAAAATCAGTTTATCACATATGCATGGTATGATTCTAATTTTGTTTTAAAGACATATTTTTATTTATTTTTTAAATTTTTTTTCAATATATGAAATATATTGTCAAATTGGTTTCCATACAACACCCAGTGCTCATCCCAAAAGGTGCCCTCCTCAATACTCATTACCCACCCTCCCCTCCCTCCCACCCCCCATCAACCCTCAGTTTGTTCTCAGTTTTTAAGATTCTCTTATGCTTTGGCTCTCTCCCACTCTAACCTCTTTTTTTTTTCCTTCCCCTCCCCCATGGGTTTCTGTTAAGTTTCTCAGGATCCACATAAGAGTGAAAACATATGGTATCTGTCTTTCTCTGTATGGCTTATTTCACCTAGCATAACACTCTCCAGTTCCGTCCACGTTGCTACAAAGGGCCATATTTCATTCTTTCTCATTGCCACGTAGTACTCCATTGTGTATATAAACCACAATTTCCTTATCCATTCATCAGTTGATGGACATTTAGGCTCTTTCCATAATTTGGCTATTGTTGAGAGTGCTGCTATAAACACTGGGGTACAAGTGCCCCTATGCATCAGTACTCCTGTATCCCTTGGGCAAATTCCTAGCAGTGCTACTGCTGGGTCATAGGGTAGGTCTATTTTTAATTTTTTGAGGAACCTCCACACTGTTTTCCAGAGTGGCTGCACCAATTTTCATTCCCACCAACAGTGCAAGAGGGGTCCTGTTTCTCCACATCCTCTCCAGCATCTATAGTCTCCTGATTTGTTCATTTTGGCCACTCTGACTGGCGTGAGATGATATCTGAGTGTGGTTTTGATTTGTATTTCCCTGATGAGGAGCGACGTTGAGCATCTTTTCATGTGCCTGTTGGCCATCCGGATGTCTTCTTTAGAGAAGTTAAAGACATATTTTTAAATATGTTAACTTTTTTCTTTTTTTCTAGCTGGTACTTTTATTTTTTATTTTATTTTTTATATTAAATATAATTTATTGTTGGATTGGTTTCCATACAACACCCAGTGCTCATCCCAACAGGTGCCCTCTTCAATGCCCATCACCCACTTTCCCCTCTCCCCCACACCCATCAACCCTTAGTTTGTTCTCAGTATTTAAGTCTCTTATGGTTTGCCTCGCTCCCTCTCTGTAACTTTTTTTCCCCCTTCCCCTCCCTCATGGTTCTCTGTTAACTTTTTTCTTTTTCAAAATTTTCTTTAAATTCCGGTTAGTTATAATACAGTGCAATATTGGTTTCAGGAGTAGAATTCAGTGACTCATCACTTACATACAACACCCAATGCTCATTCCAAAAAGTGTCCTCCTTAATACCCAGCACCCGTATAGCCCGTCTCCCAACCACCTTCTTCCATCAACCCTCAGTTTGTTCTCTATCTTTAAGAGTCTTTCATAGTTTGTTTCCCTCTCCCCTTTTCCCCTTTCCCATATATTCATCTGCTTTGTTTCTTAAATTTCATGTATGAGTGAAATCATATGGTATTTGTCTTTCTCTGACTGTCTTATTTTGTTTAGCATAATACTCTCTAGCTCCATCCATGTCGTTACAAATGGCAAGATTTCATTCTTTTTGACAGCTGAGTAATATTCCACTGTATGTATATACCACATCTTCTTTATCCATTCATCAGTCAATGGACATTTGGGCTCTCTCCATAGTTTGGCTATTGTTGATAATGCTGCTATAAACATCAGGGTGCATGTACCCCTTCAACTCTGTGTTTTTGTATGCTTTGGGTACATACCTAGAAGTGCAATTGCTGGATCATAGGGTAGTTCTATTTTTAACTTTTTGAGGAAACTCCATACTATTTTCCACAGTGGCTGCACCAGTTTGCATTCCCACCAACATTGCAAGAGGGTTACCCTTTCTCTGCATCCTCACCAACACCTGTTGTTTCTTGTGTTGTTAATTTTGGCTATTCTGACCAGAATGAGGTGGTATCTCATCATGGTTTTGATTTGTATTTCCCTGATGAAAAGTGGTGTTGAGCATCTTTTCATGTGTCTGTTAGCCATATGGATGTCTTCTTTGGAAAAGTTTAAAGATATATTTTACAAACATAGGGAAAATAAATCTGGAAGGATATATATTGAAATGTTAATATATATTTCTGGGTACTGGCCTTACAGGTCATTATTTCCCAAAGTGTCTGAAAGATGCACGCATTACTTTTGTACTCAGAAGAAAAATAAATGTTGAAGAAAGAAAAAGAGATTTTTATCTCTAGAGTAATCAGGTTTTCTCATCTTCTTATGCATTGCAAATTGTCCATTAGACTGTAACTATCATGTGCGCAGAGATTAGGTTTAAAAAAAATTTCTCCTGGTACTCCCTGGGACATAGTGTTTTGCATTCAATAAATGTTGACTAACTGAATTTGTGCATATGTACCTATGTGGGCATGCATATTTAAATATGCAAATCTCTTTCTCACTAGTAGTGAGAAAAAAAGTGAAAGAGTTTTTTGAAAAGCGCTATAGGCCTACAGGCCTTTTGCCATATATTGGGAAAGGAAAGCACTTGTCAAGGCTGAGAGTACAAAGTGACCATTAAAGATTTGTGAATCATACCAGTCAAGTTTGTCAATTTCGGTCCAAGCAATTATTTTCTTATACTATCTCTGTTTGGATAATCTTGAGTCTCATCCAAATCTTTTGTGGTTCTACTAATTAGCTTGTCTTGTCTGGGCACTTTACTGGAAATTTTTTTACGTTTATTTATTTATTTTGAGAAAGAGAGAGAGAGAAAGAGAAAGAGAGAATGGGGAAGGGGCAGAAAGAATCCCAAGCAGCCTCTGAGCTGTCAGTGTGAAGCCTGATGCAGGGCTCAAACTCACAAACCATGAGATTGTGACCTGAGCTGAAATCAAGAGTTGGACACTTAACCGACTGGGCCACCCAGGTGCCCCACATTTACTGGAAATTTTTAACTAAAAAGCCACATACCACTGCAACTGGTAAATGGGCTACCTGTACCCAGTCTGGGTTCCTTCTTACAAGCCAGTGTTAAATCAGCTGAAGTGGCAAGGGCCTTTTTCTATTGGGAAGCTGGCCAGAAGGACAGGTTTGCAGGTCTTTAGTCATATTTCATTTCTCATCTCCAAATCTCCATTCTCCACATCAAAACTTGTATGAGTAAAAAACTTGTACTTCTGGTTATCAGCAGGTGCCCAAGAGGGAATGAGTATCAAAATCTCTCAAGCCATTAAATTATTTTAAAAACTTCTAACACGCTCTTCAGAATCAGACAGCAGAGCTCAAGAATTTATACATTTGATATCAGAAATGGGAGGACAGGATAAAGACCCAATTTGAGCCCTTGATGATTTGATTTTTTTAATAATAGTTATGACTGTTCAAAGAAGGCATAGAAAGTGTGGGACATTTTAAAGGCAGATAATGGTTTATATTTAATTATAACTTTAGTTGAGCTGATGACAAAGGTTGGGGCCTAATCATGACTCAGGTTTACCCTCAGAGACACCTTAGATAATTAGGCTGGGCTTCTGCTTTGTCAAAGCCCCTGATAGAAAATTACTAATTCTAAAATCTCCCATAGGATGTTTTTACACAATGAGGTAGGAATTGGAGAAGTGGGATTTTGGAAATCTAGGCAGATTGACCAATTGTGAATTTATACTGCCTCATTATGTTAACCTGTTGGTGTATGTATTTGGGGGACACACTAATGCCACTGTCTTCTTACATATTTATTGGACTGTCAAGTTATAAGGTGTCACTACTAAAATCCAAAGTATTATGTAGCAGACCTTGGCTTACTATTTCCTCTGCTCATCAGCAAACCCTGTAAGTTTCCCATACCAAAGTCCTGACAGCAGGATCCCTACTCTCAGCAGAGCTTTAACAGAAGAAAGTGCTAGTGAGGTCTCATGTGATCCAGTTTTACTCTTTTTTCAAATTAACCAGGAAGTGTTATTTGTAAATAAGTAAAACCATAACCCATTCGGGGCCCCTCAACCACATCAGATTTTACATTGGAAGTGATATCTGCTAAAAAACCTATACTATGCATTTTTGTGGGAGACACAGCGGGTATCCTCATGATAAAGAGAACACATCAGAACTGACACAAGAGTCAATGAGAATTACAGGGTTTCTAAGCAATACATTTACTAAAAAATAATTTCCCTTGTATAAAAGACTATGGCTCCACTTACATCCTTGTACTGTGAACCTTCTATACCACTGGCAAAATCTGTACCTTATAGAATATACTAACAGCCTCTAATCTAGTGACTACACTCAGTCTCACCCTTGCATACTAGGCCTTAAATACATATTTGGTAGATAAATGGATAAATGAATCTAGGAGATGGTATTTTTCAGTGTCTACTAGTGTTAAATTGAGTATAAGTAAGCTTTCAAAATACAGTCCATCATAAAATGTGTGGTGAACTATAGAGAGTGGACCCTTGAAAAAAGAGAGGTTGTCTAAAAGTGACCACTAAGCATCAGTTCTAGATATTTTTCCTTAGAAGCTCAGCTTCTAGGCTGAGCCACTCACTTCACCTCTTTTTGTTCCTTATCCTACAAGTTTTTGAAGAGTCAGAAATATGGCTTTTGTAGTTCTTGAAATCTGCACACTGGCTGCTTTTATTGCCCCCTAACTGAATAATTTTATATTCTGGTGTTTCATTTTTATGTCATTGGCCTGGGTAATGCCCACTTCTTGTTTTATTGTTTTTCATTCCTGTATAGGACTCCCATTTCACTTCTCCATTCTCCATATGTAACTGTGCTAACATGATTTGTGTGTATCTTTTAACTTACAGGTATTCTTGTAAAATATCTATAATCTTATATACATATTTTTACCTCTATGTAAATGAAATTATGTCATATATCTCATTCCCCCCCCAGCACTGTATTTAAAAGCTCCATCCATGTTGTTATGTGCATATCTACCCCATTGATTTTTGTTCCTGCTGCATTACTCTCCTAGCATCTCCAACTCCCCCCACCACAAATCGTGCTGCTATAAATAGCCCTGCCTGAACCCATGTAGGAATTCTGAAGGGATATTGGTTCAAGAAAAAATTGCTGGGGTATGAGCAATTAATTGCTTCTAGTTACTTCAGAATGATGGCACAAATCTACATTCCTTTTTTTAATGTTTCTTTATTTTTGAGAGAGAGAGCACGAGTGAGGGAGGGGCAGAGAGAGAGAGAGAGAGAGGGAGAGAGAGAGAGAGAGAGAGAGAGAGAGAGAGAGAACCCCAAGCAGGCTCTGAGCTGTCAGCGCAGAGCACGACATGGGGCTCAAACTCACGAATTGCAAGATCATGACCCAAGCTGAAGCTGAATGCTCAACCAACTGAGCCATCCAGGTGCCCCACAAATCTACATTCACCTGCATATATAAATCTACATTCTACCAGCACTTGGCATGACCCTGCTCCCTAATTTTTATTAGTTTAATAAGTACAAAGTGATATTTCATTGATTTTCTAAATTTACATTTCTCTGATTATGGATCAGTTTGAGTATCTCTACATATGCTTATTAATCTTTTGGGTTTGCTTGTATGCACATTGCTTATAAATAGCATTTGCCTATTTTTTGACTGGAGTTGCTGATTTTTTTTGTTGTTTATTTGCCAGAGTTCTCATATATTTAGGCATTCTTTGTTGGTTTCAGACATTGAAAATATTTTCTCTAATTTTATCATCTTCCTATTAGTTTTGCCCATGGTGTTTTATGTCAAATAGAAGTCTGTAATATTAAAATATTTGAATTAATCAAAGATTTGCTTTATGGTTTGACATCTAGAATTTTGTTTAAGGAGTTCTTTCCCCATTCCATCCTCTATCTCCAGGTCACAAATGTATTTTGAAAATATTTTCCTCTATTAAAGCTGTAGTGTTACCTTTCACTTTTAGTTCCCTAATCCATCTATTGTCCACTTTTTAATATAACATTATTTAGGGACTTAGTTTTATTTTTATTCATATGATACAAAACAATTTTAGAAGCATTCATTAGGCTGCTGTATATGCATTAAAGGCATGTCCTGGGGACAATGGCAATTATGGGGAAATGAAAAAGGAAAAGCATTTGTTTGGTGAATCATGACAGGACTAGGCTCTATCAACCCAGCTACTAATGACATTCAGAATTCTAGGCTTCTCCTAAAAGTACAATTTTTCCAAGCAGAAGCAAAAGAGATAGGACTCTGCATGAACTAGAAAGACTAAAGCTTCTCTTGCATTCAATTCTAGCACCCATGTTCCCTATATCCTCTAATGTCTGCTATTATGGCTCCTACCATGGTTTCCTGGCTGCAACTTCCAAGTGGACCTGGAGTTAAAGATCCCAGTGGCAAGGGACATGAGCTTTGGAATGGTATTATCCATGCTACAGGTGTACTATGACTTGTAGCCACGCACTGAAGAAAAAGTTCTCAGACACTTAGACTGAGTGGACATGCAGGGCTGCCTCTGCCAGTGAAACAGTAGCAGCAGCAAACTGCACATAGTCTTTATTTCATGTTCGCCAAGTATAAACATCAAAGATTGTTAAAGCATAGGAGGAAAACACAAAGAGCCTCCAGACAGACCAAAGACACATCTAGTGTTTACATGAAAGCATGCAGGAGGATGTGTAGTTTCAAGGACTGCTAGGCAATTACAGTGGGTCTATCTGTTCCTTAACTGGCTCCTGGGAGATCATGGGGCTCTGGATCTCATAGTCTATCGTGTTCGACTGCCTTGAGACCAAAACATCGCTGACATTTCAGCAGTTAACCCATTCACTTTCCCAGGGATTACAATACACTCTCTAGAAATAACTCCACAATGACTGGAACCCAAATAGCTGTGAGGATGATCTTGCTGTATGATCAGTCACTCCATTTGTCCCCAGGATTGAGTTGGCTGAGCTAGCTGACTTAGCAGGTGTTTCATCCTTGGGCATCCCTCTTGAGCTGTGTGCATTGCCAAGGAGAACATACTTTCTGGTCAGCTGTTGGTATCATTCCTAGCCAAGAAGAAGCCTGATTAACTGTGTACTTTCTGTTCAAGTGGCAAGTTAGTCTCATCAAATAGTATTTTCCACTAATTTTTAGGAAAAAATGGAAGATTCCTAGACCAATTTGGAAACCCACCTTCTCCTTGTCTAACTAATGTTTTAGTCATCTCTAAACTGGGGCTCGATTTCAACCATCTCTAAGTGAGATAGAACTACTTTATTTTTTGACACTGTGTTGGGGTCCAGGGCCAAAACATCTAAAAATTCATAGCTCCATTATTTGCAATGATTGGAATTTTTAAAGTGCCACTACAAAACGTGGTATATATGTACAATGGAATGTTATTCAACCTTAAAAAGGAAGGAAATTCTGACATACATCACAACATAGAAGAGCTTTGAAAATGTTGTGCTAAGTGAAACATTGTGCTAAGTCACAAAAAGACAAATCCTGTATGATTCCACTTATTTGAGATATCTAGAGTAGAATGAGCTGTGGGGAAGAGAAATGGAGTTGCTGTTCAATGGGTATAGTGTTCAATTTGACAATAAATTATATTTAAAAAATGTCTTATTTACAATTTAAAAATATAACCTTTCAAATAATGGTTAAAAAATGGGTATAGTGTTTCAGTTTTGCAAGATGAAAAAGTTCTGGAGGTGGATGGTGGTGATGGTTGCATGACAATGTAAATGTAGTTAATGTCACCGACCTCTATGTTCTAAAATGGTTAATATGGTAAATTTTATGTTATGTGTATTTTACCACAATTAAAAGTTTAAAACAAAGAAATAAAAATGGGGGGCATTAAAGTAATGAATTATTAAGTCAATAGAGTATTACTGAGAAACTTTTCACAACACTCATTTCCACACTGAATTCAGAAAAACAAAGAATTCTTCCTAGGGAAACTGGAGTCCAACATGAGAAACATAAGGCTGAACTTAAGACAGAACTAAATATTAAGAGGAAGAGAAAGAGGTAACACACACAGAAGCAGTTACTGTGATATATCTAATTGCTGCTTGGGCACAAGATAAAAAACAGATTATTCTCGCAATACCCGAAATGGTTAAGAGACAAAGCTATGTTATATTTATCATTTTACTTTATGTAGTTTTTGAAAAAGTACTTTGTTGAGAAATGATGAACCCAGTGATTAGTACACATATGTAAATTTTTATAAGTTTTGACATATGTATATCACCGTGAAGTCCCAAAATCAAGATGATGAATATATCCATCCCCTCAAAATTTCCACATTTGCACATTTTAATTCCTCCCTCCCAATCCTCACCACTTCTGAAACCTCACTCCCATCCCCTGTCTATAGGTAACCACTGTCACAATTTTACTTATTTTATATTTGTAAGAGTTTCTTTATAGTACTTTTTAATATTGAAGTATAATTAACATACAGTGGTCTATTAGTTTCAGGTATACAGTATAATGATCTAACAATTCCATACATCATCCAGTGCTCATCAAGATAAGTATACTCTTGATCCCCTTTATTTTGCCCCTCTACCCACCTACCTCCCCTCTGGAAACCACCAGATTGTTCTCTGCATTTAAGAGTCTGGGGTGTTTTTTTGTCTTTTTTTCCTTGTTTGTTCATTTGTTTTGTTTCTTAAATTCAACATATGAGTGAAATCATATGGCATTTCTCTTTCTTTGAGAGTTTTATGTAATCAAACACCAAGTGCCACTTTTTCCTGGCTTGTTTACTTAGCAGAATTATTCTGAGATTTATCCATGTGGTAGTGTTTATAAATAGTTTGTTCCTTTTTATTCCTAAATAGTATTCCATTGTATAGATATAGCACATTTTGTTTACCCACATATCTGTTAACGGACATTTGGGTTGTCTTTAATTTTTAGCTGTTGTTAATAACACTGCTATGAATATTCATGTATATTCTTTGTATGGAATTATGTTTTCAGTTCTGTTAGGTAAAACACCTAGGAGTGAAATGGCTGGATCATATGGTAGATGTGTTTTATGTTTTATAAGAAATTACCACTGTTTCCAAAGTGATTATACCAGTTTACATCCCCATCAGAAACATATGAAATTTCTAGTTGTTCCACATTCTCACCAACATTTAGTATGGTTAACAATTTTGTTTGGCCATTTACTTATCTATTGGATGTGAGATGGTATATTAGTTTCTTATTGCTGCTGTACAAATTACCATGAATTTAATAGATTGAAACAACACAAATTTATTATCTTATAGTTTTGGAAGTCAGAAGGTTGAAATGAGTCTTATGGGACTAAAATCAAGGTGTCAGCAAGATTGTATTCCTTCTGGAGGCTGCAAGGGAACTCCATTCCCTTGCTTTTTCCATCTTCTGGAGGCCACTTACATTCCTTGAGTCATACATAGCCTCTTCTTCCTCCATCTTCAAAGCACATCTTTTGCTTCTGTTGTCACATATTTTTTTTCAACTCCAATACTTAAGCATCTCTCTTTAAAAGAGCATGGTGATTATGTTGAACCCTTACAAATAATCCAGGATAATCTCCTGAACTCAAGGTCCTTAAGTTGATCACATTTGAAAAGCCCCTTTTACAAGGTAAGGTAATATATTCTCAAGTTTCAAGGTTTAGAAAGTAGGCATCTTGGGGGCAGGGTACATTATTTAGCCTACCATAATTGATATCTCATTGTGTATGGGTGTTTATAACAGCTTAAAATACAATTCACATACCCTAAAATAATCCCTTTTAAAATATTCACTAGTTTTTAGTATATTCACAAAGTTGTAGAGCCATCAACACTAATTTTAGAACATTTTCCTTCACCCTAATAAGAAACACCATACTAATTAGCGTGTTCCATCCTACTTGTTCACCATTCTCTTTCACCAGCCCAAGGCAATCATTAATCTGCTTTCTGTCTTCATGGATTTGCTCTTTCATTTAATATAAGTGGAATCAAATGTGGTCTTTTGTGACTGAATTCTCTCACTTAGCATACTTTTTTGGAGGCCCATCCATTTTGTAGTGTATATCAGCACTTTATTCATTTTTATGGCTGAACAATAGTCTATGGTATAGTGATACTACATATTTTATATCCATGCATCAATTGATAGACAATTTATTTGATTTCACTTTTTTCGCAATTGTCAATAATGCTGCCAGATACATTGTCTACAGATTTTTGTGTAGGCATATGTTTTAGTTTCTCTTGGAATTGATGGGTCATATGGTACTTCTATGCTTTACTTTTTGAGGAACTAACAACTTGTTTTTCCAAGTGGCCACATCATTTTACATTCCCACCAGCAATGTTGTGAAGTTTCACATTTCTTTTTTTTATTAAAAATTTCTTAAATGTTTATTTATTTTTGAGAGAGAGAGAGACAGAGACAGAGATAGAGCGTGAGCAGGGGAAGGGCAGAGAGAGACACACACACAATCTGAAGCAGGCTCTGAGCTGTCAGCACAGAGTCCGACGTGGGCCTCGAACCCACAGACGGTGAGATCATGACCTGAGCTGAAGTCAGATGCTTAACCAACTGAGCCACCCAGGCACCCCTGAGGTTTCACATTTCTATACAACCTCACCAATACATGTAATTGTTCATCTTTTTTATTACAGTCATTCCAGTAGGAAGTGGTATCTTTGTGGTTTTCATTAGCAGTTCCCTGAAAACTAAGATGTTGAACATCTTTTAACATGCTTATTAGGTATTTATATTCTTTGGGGAAATATCTATTCAGATTATTTTCCTGTTTTTTAACTGAGTTATTTATCATTTTATTGTTGATTTATGAGTTCCTTTATACATTCTGGGTACAGCTCCTCATCAGATATATGATTTGCAAATATTTTATCCCATTACCTGGGTTGTTTTTTCATGTTCTAAAAAGTGTCCTTGGAAGCACAAGTTTTTTAAAAATGTTTATTTATTTTTCAGAGGGAGAAGACAGCCCAAGCAGGGGTGGGGTAGAGGAGGAGGGCAGAGGTTCTGAAGCAGGCTCTGTGCTGACAGCAAAGACTGATATGGGGCTTGAATTCGGGAACCGTGAGATCATGACCTGAGCCAAAGTCAGCTGCTCAACTGACTGAGCCACCCAGGCATCCCTGAAACACAAAACTTTTTCATTTTGAAGTACAACTTATCTATTCTGTCTTTTGTTGTCTGTGTTTTTGGCATCATATCTAAGAAACTTTTGTCAAACTCAAGGCCATAAAAATTTACTTCTATATTTTCTTCTAAGGGCTTTATGATTTTAGTTCTTAAATCTAGGTATTTCATACATTTTGCGTTTATTCTGTGTATGATCTGAGGAAAGGATGTAACTTTATTCCTTTGCATGTGGACATCTAATGGTCCCAGTTTATTTGTTGAAAAGACATATTTTCCCCCATTGAATTCTACTGCTCCTCTTGTCAAAAATCAACTGACCATAAGTTTGAAGGTTTTTATGTGGATATTCAATTCTATGCCATTGATCTATATGTTTACCTGTATGCTAGGACCACACTATCTTGATTACACTACTGTAGCTTTGTAGCAAGTTTTGAAATTAGGAAGTGTGAATCTTTCTGTTTTGTTCTTTTTTCAAGATTAATTTGGGTGTTCTGAATCTCTGGACTATCTACATGCATTTTAGGATCAAGCTGTAAATTTCTGCAAAGAAACAGTCTGGGATTTTGATGGGGATTGTGTTGAATATGTAGTTCAACTTGGGAAGCATTGCCATCTTAATATTTAAGTGGTTTCATCCAGGAACATTGGGCATCTTTCTACATTTAGATCTTCTTTAATTTCTTTCCACAACATTTTGTAGTTTTCATTATATAAATCTTGCATTTTTGTTAAATTTCTTCCTAAGTATTTTATTCATTTTAATACTATTGTAACAGGAATTTTCTTAATTTCATTTTCAGATTGTTTGTTTTATATGTAGACAAGTACAATGGTTTTTGTATATTAATCTTGAATCCTATAGTGCTGCTAAACACATTTATTAGCTCTAGTAGTTTTTTGAAAATTCTTTAGTATTTACTATGTACAAATTGTGTCATTTGCAAACAGGATTAGTTTTACTTCTTCCTTTTAAATCTACGTGTCTTTTATTTCATTTTCTTGCCAAATAGCCCTGGATAGAACTTTGTAGTGCTGTATAGAGGTGATGAGAGGGACATCCTTGTCTTGTTCTTGACCTTAGGAGGACAGCTTTCATTTTTTCACTATTACATATGATGATACTTATGGGTTTTTTTGTAGATATTCTCTATCATACTGAGGAATCTCCCTTCCATTTCTAATGAGTTGAGTGTTTTTATCATGAAAGGGTATTAGATTTTATCAAATGCTTTTCAACATCTCTCTTTTTAAAATTTTTAATGTTAATTTATTTCTGAGAGAGAGAGAGAGAGAGAAAGAGAGAGAGAGAGAACGAGCGGGGGAGGGGCAGAGAGAGAGGGAGGCACAGAATCCAAAGCAGGCTCCAGGCTCTAAGCTGTCAGCATAGACCTGAGCTCCAGGCTCTGAGCTGCCATGATCTGAGCCGAAGTCAGATGCCCAACTGACTGAGCCACCCAGGCACCCCTCAACATCCCTTGAATGGATCATGTAGTTTTTGTCCTTTTTCTATTAATAAATTAATATATTAATATGGTGTATTACATTGACTAATTTTTATATTTCATTTTCAATTTTTTTTAGAGAGAGCATGAGTGGTGGAGAGGGGCAGAGGGAGAGAGAGAGAGAGAGAGAGAGAGAGAGAGAGAGAGAGAATGAATCTCAAGTAGGGTCCACGCTCATCACAGAGCCCAATGTGGGGTTCAATTCAACAACCCTGGGATCATAACCTGAGCTGAAATCAAGAGTCAGATACTCAACTGACCAAAACACCCAGGTGCCCTGACTAATTTTTGTATTTAAAACAAACTTGGGGCACCTGGGTGGCTCAGTCAGTTAAGCACCCAACTTCAGCTCAGGTCAAGGTCTCATGGTTTGTGAGTTCAAGCCCCGCATCAGGTTCTGTGCTGACAGCTCAGAGCCTGGAGCCTGCTTCGAATTCTGTATCTCATTCTCTCTCTACCCCTCCCCCACTTGTGCTCTGTCTCTCTCTGTCTCTCAAAAATAAATGTAAATTATTTAAAAATAAATAAAACAAACTTGCATTCTTGGGCTAAATCCTGTTTGGTTGTGGTATATAACCCTTTCTATATATTGCTGGATTCAGATTGCTAGTTTTTGGTTGAGGATATCTGTATATATATTCACAGGAGATTTTAGACCAGTTAATTTTGTCTGAGGTCATTTGCTGCCAACCTGAAGATCTTCCTTTAATATTTCTTGTACAGCAGATGTGCTAACTACTTATTCTTTGTTTCTGCTGATTTGGAAATGTCTTCATTTTGCCTCATTCTTACAAGATAGATTTGCTGGATATACAATTTTTGATTGACAGGATTTTTTTTCTTTCAGCATTTTGAATATATCATCCTTCTGCTCTCCATTATTTTTGAATATTTTTTATGCTGCTTTTCTCTCTCATTCATATGTTGGCACACTTAATGTCGTTGTACACGTCCCTGAAGCTGTATTTACATTTCTGTATTCTTTTCTCTCTTTATTCTTAAGATTGCATAATCTCTATTAATCTATCTTCAAGTTCACAAATTCTTTCTTCTGCCAGTTAACTATATACTCTTTCAAATCTACTAGAGCCTCTTTAGTGAATTTTTCATTTTTATTATTGTACTTTTAAAATCCAGAATTTTGATTTTTAAAAATGATTTCTCTTTGTATTGATTTTTCTTTTTGTTGAGACATTGTCATCATCCTTTCCTTTAATTCATTAAGAAAGGTTTTGTCTAGCTTTTTAAAAAAAATTTTATTTAAAGTCCAGTTAGTTCACATACAGGGTAATATCAATTTTAGGTGTACAATTTAGTGATTCAACACTTCTATACAGCACCTGGTGCTCATCACAAGTGCACTCCTTAATCCCCATCACCTATTTTTGCTCATCCTCCCACACACCTCCCTTCCAGTAACCCTCTGTTTGCTCTCTATATTTAAGAGTCTGTTTCTTGATTTGCATCTATCTCTTTTTTTGTCTCTTTGCTCATTTGTTTTGTTTCTTAAACTCCACATATGAGTGAAATCATATGATATTTGTCTTTCTTTGACTGACTTATTTCACTTACCATAACACTCTTCTAACTCCAGCCATGTCATTGCAAATGGCAAGGTTTCATTCTATTGATGGCTGTGTAATATTTCACTGTATGTAACATATATATATATATATATATATATACACATACACACATATACATATATATATATGTACGTATATATATGTATGTGTATATATATATGTGTGTGTGTGTATATATGTGTACATATATACACACACACATCTTCTTTATCTACTTAGCAATCCATGGATATTTGGGATCTTTCCATAATTTGGCTATTGTTGATAATGCTGCATAAACATCAGGGCACATGTATTCCTTCAAATTAGTATTTTTGTATTCTTTGGGCACATACCTATTAGTGCAATTACTGGATCATAGGGTAGTTCTATTTTTAACTTTTTGAAGAACCTCCATACTATTCTCCATACTGTTTTCCACAGTGGCTACACACAAGTTTACATTCCTACCAACAGTGCAGAAGGGTTCCCCTTTCTCTGCATCCTCACAAACACCTGTTGTTTCTTGTGTTGTGCATTTTAGCCATTCTGACAGGTGTGAGGTGATATCTCATTATAGTTTTGATTTGTATTTGCCTGATAATGAGTGATATTGCGCATCTTTTCCTGTGTCTGTTGGCCATCTGGATGTCTTCTTTGGAAAAAAATATTTATTCATGTCCTCTGCCCATTTTTAAATTGGATTATTCAGTTTTTGGGTGTCGAGTTTTATAAGTTCTTTATATATTTTGGATACTAATTCCTCTAGTTCTTGGAACATATTTATTGTAATAGTAAATCTGCAACCACACTCAAATACCACCTCACACCAGTCAGAGTAGCTAAAATGAACAAATCAGGAGACTATAGATGCTGGAGAGGATGTGGAGAAACAGGACCCTCTTGCACTGTTGATGGGAATGCAAACTGGTGCTGCCACTCTGGAAAACAGTGTGGAGATTCCTCAAAAAATTAAAAATAGACCTACCCTATGACCCAGCAATAGCACTGCTAGGAATTTACCCAAGGGATATAGGAGTGCTGATGCATAGGGGCACTTGTACCCCAATGTTTATGGCAGCACTTTCAACAATAGCCTAAATAGAAAGAGCCCAAATGTCCATCAACTGATGAATGGATAAAGAAATTGTGGTTTAAATACACAATGGAATACTATGTGGCAATGAGAAAGAGTGAAATATGGCCTTTTGTAGCAACGTGGATGGAACTGGAGAGTGTTATGCTAAGTGAAATAAGTCATACAGAGAAAGACAGATACCATATGTTTTCATTCTTATGTGGATCCTGAGAAACTTAAGAGAAACCCATGGGGGAGGGGAAGGAAAAAAAAAAGGTTAGGGAGGGAGCCAAAACATAAGAGACTCTTAAAAACTGAGAACAATCTGAGGGTTGATGGGGGGGTGGGAAGGAGGGGAGGGTGGGTGTTGGGTATTGAGGAGGGCACCTTTTGGGATGAGCACTGGGTGTTGTATGGAAACAAATTTGGCAATAAATTTCATATTAAAAAATAAAAAATAAAAAAATTTTAGCTCATAAAGAGAGCAATAAAATAAAATAATAGTAAATCTGCAATCTTTGTGTCCCAAATCTAACACCAAGCCCCTCTCACTGGCAGTTTTGGTTTCTGCTTCTTTTCTTGTGTATAAGTTAAACTTGCCTGTTTTTTTAAATTTATAATATATAATTATATTTTAAGCTGGATATTTTAGATAATATAGCAACTCTACTGATCCTCCATCTCCCAGGGTTTATTGTTAGTATTTTTTGTCTTTTTTTTGTTTGTTTAGTGGTATAAATGTACTATATTTTAGTAAAGTCTATTTCCCCTGTAATGTGCAGACCTAATGTCATTCCTCAGAAGACACAGTTTTAGGCATGTAAGCAGTCACTCTGAAATGACAGTGGTTTTTGAAGAGCTCCTTTTGTCTCTTTCCCTGATTTCTCTGTTAAGCTGTCTGTCTTTGTTGGTAGCACTGAGAGCAGTTAGGCACCGTAATTGCTAGCTAATTGCTCTACTCTTTTCAACAATGCCCTGTGGCATAAATTGCTCTTCAGTCTGATCCAATTAAACTTGGACCCCTTTGCAGAGGTAGTTTTTGAGGCCAGCTTTTGAGTTTTGCTCTGACTCCAAGAGGGCTTTTCTTAGCTGTCTCTTTCCCTCAGTCTCTCTAATAAATTGGCCTATAGTTAGCTTAGTATGTTCTCATGAAGCTGCTAGCTTCTTAGTTGCTTACTACAAAAATCTCCAGTGTTTCAAGAGCACCCTTTGGCTTGAACTTAACCACACTGTGTTCCAAATAAAGGCAGTTCCCTTTGGGAGAGTTTCAGAGTTCACTATTCTTATGGCTTTCCTTGAACAAATTCTCTGTGTCACTGCCCCAGAGCTAAGGTTGGGAACAGTGGCCTGTATCAGAGTGGCACACTTGCTTTATAAGTAGAGCGTGCCTTGCCTCTCTTGCTTTGGAAAATATCCTATAAGTCAGCTGGGGTGAGGGTGATAGGGGACAAGTGTTTTTGGCCTGCCATGCCTAGGTTAGAGCTTCTACTATTAGTTAAGTCTTGTTGCGGGGAAAGAAGCCCCATCCTCTCAACCATGTTTGGTTGCAATAGAGCTGCAATATGAATCTGGGGGAAATGAGAAATGCTAGTTACCTTCCCCTTTTGGGAAGAAAACCCATATTCTTGGATTTACTTGCCCACAATGGAGCTTATGTCACTGAGCTTAGATTCTCACTGCTTTTACCAAGATTTAGTAGGTTTTCTCGAATAAATCTCTCTTCATTTGCTATACCCTTAGAAAAATTTCCAGACTTTAAAGGGTTGGTTTTTTTTAAGTAATTTTCACCAGTTATGGTTGTTTTGCTGAGAAGAGGGATCATGTAAAATTTCATGCTTCCATTCTGGAAGTAATCTCTGTTTAATACTTTACAAAACTTTCAGAATATTTTCCAAAGTGGCTGTACCATTTTACATTCCCATCACCAATATAGGAGAGATCTTAAGTTGATGCATCCTCACCAGCATTTAACATTTATCAATATTCTCTGCATTCTTACCAGCATTCAACATTATAATTTTTTTTTTATTTTAGCCACCTGGTAGATATGTAGTGAATTTTATTTGTATTTCTCTGATAACTGATTAATGTTTACATGTGCCTTATAGTCATTTGTACATTTTATGTAATCTTTTTTTAAGTTTACTTTTATTTATTTTGACAGAGATAGACAGAATAAGCCGGGGAGGGGCAGAGAGAGAGAGGGAGACAGAATACCAAGCAGGCTCCATGCACTGTCAGCCCAGAGCCCGATGTGGGGCTCAAACTCACAAACTGTGACATCATGACTGGAGCCAAAATCAAGAGTTGGACACTTAGCCATCTAAGCCACCTAGGTGCCCCTCTGTGGTCTTAATTTAGATTTTACTAATGGCTTGTAATGTTGAACATCTTTTCTGGTGTGGGACCCAAGGAATTTAACAAAAATCCCCTATCCCTGGACAAGCAGAGCAAGACTAACTCCATTTTGTGCTACACCCACCATCTCATGTATAACCCCCACATGACCTACTTATTGCTTAAGACACTCCCCCACCCTAGTCAAGCCGCTGAGCACACCCTTACTGGAAACCGGCTCATATAGGAATGCAGAACCCCTAACCGCCAAAGAATGTAAACCCCGCCTTTTGCCCGCCAAACTTGCTCGCCAATTCTTAAACCCCGCCTTTTGGCCGCCAAACTTGTGCGCCAATTCTGACCAGAGTGATAGGCTAGTTCAAACAGTTACTATAGGGTAAATTGTAATTCAATTGGCCACCTGCGTGTGGACTGACATGACTATGCAACTTTCTGTGTGTGTTACAGTCTCATTGGCCACTGGCCCCTATAAAACTGCTACGCCTCTTAACCTAGGGGTCCAAGTCCCTGCTCCGCTGTGTTGGGTATACTTGGGCCCAAGCTCGAGCTTACAAATAAACCCTCGTGCATTTGCATTGGTATCAGCTCCTTGGTGTCTCTCTGATTCGAAATCGGGGGCATTACACTTGTGTTTACCAACTGTATATCTTTTTTGGTGAAGCATCTATTTAAGTCTCTTGTCCATTAGAATATAGGGTTCTTTGTTTTCTCACTGTTGAGTTTAGAAAGTTATCTACATATTCTTTATTAAATATGTGATTTGCAAATGTTTTTTTTTTCATTTGATTTTTCACAAAAATACAAAGGAAATTTAATGGAGAGCTGATAGTGTTTTCAATAAATAGTGCTGGACAACTGGATATCTGTATGGGGAAAAAGCAAACCATGACCTCTACCTCACACCATACACATACAAAAATGAAATATACAGCAATATAAAATAATGAAATGGAAGGAGGTAGAATTTCAGAATGGTGGAGTGAGGAACTTGGCAAATCCTCTCTCTTTCTAGTTCGTTCCTTTTTATTGTTGTACAGTATTCCAACAAATGAATGTATCACAGTTAATCTATTTCATCGTATATAAATAATACTCTAACAAACCTTTTCTTTTTTTTCTTTTAGCTTTTTATTTATTTATTTTTTTTATATATATGAAATTTATTGACAAATTGGTTTCCATACAACACCCAGTGCTCATCCCAAAAGGTGCCCTCCTCAATACCCATCACCCACCCTCCCCTCCCTCCCACCCCCCATCAACCCTCAGTTTGTTCTCAGTTTTTAACAGTCTCTTATGCTTTGGCTCTCTCCCACTCTAACCTCTTTTTTTTTTTTCCCTTCCCCTCCCCCATGGGTTCCTGTTAAGTTTCTCAGGATCCACATAAGAGTGAAACCATATGGTATCTGTCTTTCTCTGTATGGCTTATTTCACTTAGCATTACACTCTCCAGTTCCATCCACGTTGCTACAAAAGGCCATATTTCATTTTTTCTCATTGCCACATAGTATTCCATTGTGTATATATACCACAATTTCTTTATCCATTCATCAGTTGATGGACATTTAGGCTCTTTCCATAATTTGGCTATTGTTGAGAGTGCTGCTATGAACATTGGGGTACAAGTGCCCCTATGCATCAGTACTCCTGTATCCCTTGGATAAATTCCTAGCAGTGCTATTGCTGGGTCATAGGGTAGGTCTATTTTTAATTTTCTGAGGAACCTCCACACTGCTTTCCAGAGCGGCTGCACCAATTTGCATTCCCACCAACAGTGCAAGAGGGTTCCCGTTTCTCCACATCCTCTCCAGCATCTATAGTCTCCTGATTTGTTTATTTTGGCCACTCTGACTGGCGTGAGGTGATACCTGAGTGTGATTTTGATTTGTATTTCCCTGATAAGGAGCGACGCTGAACATCTTTTCATGTGCCTATTGGCGATCTGGATGTCTTCTTTAGAGAAGTGTCTATTCATGTTTTCTGCCCATTTCTTCACTGGGTCATTTGTTTTTCGGGTGTGGAGTTTGGTGAGCTCTTTATAGATTTTAGATACTAGCCCTTTGTCCGATATGTCATTTGCAAATATCTTTTCCCATTCCGTTGGTTGCCTTTTAGTTTTGTTGGTTGTTTCCTTTGCTGTGCAGAAGCTTTTTATCTTCATAAGGTCCCAGTAATTCACTTTTGCTTTTAATTCCCTTGCCTTTGGGGATGTGTTGAGTAAGAGATTGCTACGGCTGAGGTCAGAGAGGTCTTTTCCTGCTTTCTCCTCTAAGGTTCTGATGGTTTCCTGTCTCACATTCAGGTCCTTTATCCATTTTGAGTTTATTTTTGTAAATGGTGTGAGAAAGTGGTCTAGTTTCAACCTTCTGCATGTTGCTGTCCAGTTCTCCCAGCACCATTTGTTAAAGAGGCTGTCTTTTTTCCATTGGATGTTCTTTCCTGCTTTGTCAAAGATGAGTTGGCCATACGTTTGTGGGTCTAGTTCTGGGGTTTCTATTCTATTCCATTGGTCTGTGTGTCTGTTTTTGTGCCAATACCATGCTGTCTTGATGATGACAGCTTTGTAGTAGAGGCTAAAGTCTGGGATTGTGATGCCTCCTGCTTTGGTCTTCTTCTTCAAAATTCCTTTGGCTATTCGGGGCCTTTTGTGGTTCCATATGAATTTTAGGATTGCTTGTTCTAGTTTCGAGAAGAATGCTGGTGCAATTTTGATTGGGATTGCATTGAATGTGTAGATAGCTTTGGGTAGTATTGACATTTTGACAATATTTATTTTTCCAATCCATGAGCAGGGAATGTCTTTCCATTTCTTTAAATCTTCTTCAATTACCTTCATAAGCTTTCTATAGTTTTCAGCATACAGCTCCTTTACATCTTTGGTTAGATTTATTCCTAGGTATTTTATGCTTCTTGGTGCAATTGTGAATGGGATCAGTTTCTTTATTTGTCTTTCTGTTGCTTCATTGTTAGTGTATAAGAATGCAACTGATTTCTGTACACTGATTTTGTATCCTGCAACTTTGCTGAATTCATGTATCAGTTCTAGCAGACTTTTGGTGGAGTCTATCGGATTTTCCATGTATAATATCATGTCATCTGCAAAAAGCGAAAGCTTGACTTCATCTTTGCCAATTTGGATGCCTTTGATTTCCTTTTGTTGTCTGATTGCTGATGCTAGAACTTCCAGCACTATGTTAAACAACAGCGGTGAGAGTGGGCATCCCTGTCGTGTTCCTGATCTCAGGGAAAAAGCTCTCAGTTTTTCCCCGTTGAGGATGATGTTAGCTGTGGGCTTTTCATAAATGGCTTTTATGATCTTTAAGTATGTTCCTTCTATCCCGACTTTCTCAAGGGTTTTTATTAAGAAAGGGTGCTGGATTTTGTCAAAGGCCTTTTCTGCATCGATTGACAGGATCATATGGTTCTTCTCTTTTTTTTTGTTAATGTGATGTATCACATTGTTTGATTTGCGAATGTTGAACCAGCCCTGCATCCCAGGAATGAATCCCACTTGATCATGGTGAATCATTCTTTTTATATGCTGTTGAATTCGATTTGCTAGTATCTTATTGAGAATTTTTGCATCCATATTCATCAGGGATATTGGCCTGTAGTTCTCTTTTTTTACTGGGTCTCTGTCTGGTTTAGGAATCAAAGTAATACTGGCTTCATAGAATGAGTCTGGAAGTTTTCCTTCCCTTTCTATTTCTTGGAATAGCTTGAGAAGGATAGGTATTATCTCTGCTTTAAATGTCTGGTAGAACTCCCCTGGGAAGCCATCTGGTCCTGGACTCTTATTTGTTGGGAGATTTTTGATAACCGATTCCATTTCTTCGCTGGTTATGGGTCTGTTCAAGCTTTCTATTTCCTCCTGATTGAGTTTTGGAAGAGTGTGGGTGTTTAGGAATTTGTCCATTTCTTCCAGGTTGTCCAATTTGTTGGCATATAATTTTTCATAGTATTCCCTGATAATTGTTTGTATCTCTGAGGGATTGGTTGTAATAATTCCATTTTCATTCATGATTTTATCTATTTGGGTCATCTCCCTTTTCTTTTTGAGAAGCCTGGCTAGAGGTTTGTCAATTTTGTTTATTTTTTCAAAAAACCAACTCTTGCTTTCGTTGATCTGCTCTACAGTTTTTTTAGATTCTATATTGTTTATTTCTGCTCTGATCTTTATTATTTCTCTTCTTCTGCTGGGTTTAGGCTGCCTTTGCTGTTCTGCTTCTATTTCCGTTAGGTGTGCTGTTAGATTTTGTATTTGGGATTTTTCTTGTTTCTTGAGATAGGCCTGGATTGCAATGTATTTTCCTCTCAGGACTGCCTTCACTGCGTCCCAAAGCGTTTGGATTGTTGTATTTTCATTTTCGTTTGTTTCCATATATTTTTTGATTTCTTCTCTAATTGCCTGGTTGACCCACTCATTCGTTAGTAGGGTGTTCTTTAACCTCCATGCTTTTGGAGGTTTTCCAGACTTTTTCCTGTGGTTGATTTCAAGCTTCATAGCATTGTGGTCTGAAAGTATGCATGGTATAATTTCAATTCTTGTAAACTTATGAAGGGCTGTTTTGTGACCCAGTATATGATCTATCTTGGAGAATGTTCCATGTGCACTCGAGAAGAAAGTATATTCTGTTGCTTTGGGATGCAGAGTTCTAAATATATCTGTTAAGTCCATCTGATCCAATGTCTCATTCAGGGCCCTTGTTTCTTTATTGACCATGTGTCTAGATGATCTATCCATTTCTGTAAGTGGGGTGTTAAAGTTCCCAGCAATTACCACATTCTTATCAATAAGGTTGCTTATGTTTATGAGTAATTGTTTTATATATTTGGGGGCTCCGGTATTCGGCGCATAGACATTTATAATTGTTAGCTCTTCCTGATGGATAGACCCTGTAACTATTATATAATGTCCTTCTTCATCTCTTGTTACAGCCTTTAATTTAAAGTCTAGTTTGTCTGATATAAGTATGGCTACTCCAGCTTTCTTTTGGCTTCCAGTAGCATGATAAATAGTTCTCCATCCCCTCACTCTGAATCTAAAGGTGTCCTCAGGTCTAAAATGAGTCTCTTGTAGACAGCAAATAGATGGGTCTTGTTTTTTTATCCATTCTGATACCCTATGTCTTTTGGTTGGCGCAGTTAATCCATTTACATTCAGTGTTATTATAGAAAGATACGGGTTTAGAGTCATTGTGATGTCTGTATGTTTTATGCTTGTAGTGATGTCTCTGGTACTTTGTCTCACAGGGTCCCCCTTAGGATCTCTTGTAGGGCTGGTTTAGTGGTGACAAATTCCTTCAGTTTTTGTTTGTTTGGGAAGACCTTTATCTTTCCTTCTATTCTAAATGACAGACTTGCTGGATAAAGGATTCTCGGCTGCATATTTTTGCTGTCTAGCACCCTGAAAATCTCGTGCCAATTCTTTCTGGCCTGCCAAGTTTCAAAAGAGAGATCAGTCACGAGTCTTATAGGTCTCCCTTTATATGTGAGGGCACGTTTACCCCTTGCTGCTTTCAGAATTTTCTCTTTATCCTTGTATTTTGCCAGTTTCACTATGATATGTCGTGCAGAAGATCGATTCAAGTTACGTCTGAAGGGAGTTCTCTGTGCCTCTTGGATTTCAATGCCTTTTTCCTTCCCCAGTTCAGGGAAGTTCTCAGCTATAATTTCTTCAAGTACCCCTTCAGCACCTTTCCCTCTCTCTTCCTCCTCTGGGATACCAATTATGCGTATATTATTTCTTTTTAGTGTATCACTTAGTTCTCTAATTTTCCCCTCATACTCCTGGATTTTTTTATCTCTCTTTTTCTCAGCTTCCTCTTTTTCCATAACTTTATCTTCTAGTTCACCTATTCTCTCCTCTGCCTCTTCCATCCGAGCCGTGGTGGTTTGCATTTTGTTTTGCATTTCCTTTAAAGCGTTTTTCAGCTCCTCGTGACTGTTCCTTAGTCCCTTGATCTCTGTAGCAAGAGATTCTCTGCTGTCCTGTATGCTGTTTTCAAGCCCAGCGATTAATTTTATGACTATTATTCCAAATTCACTCTGTTATATTATTTAAATCCTTTTTGATCAGTTCATAGCTGTTGTTATTTCCTGGAGATTCTTCTGAGGGGAATTCTTCCGTTTGGTCATTTTGGATAGTCCCTGGAGTGGTGAGGACCTGCAGGGCACTTCCCCTGTGCTGTGGTGTATAACTGGAGTTGTTGGGCACTGCCGCAGTCAGCCCTGATGTCTGCCCCCAGCCCACTACTGGGGCCACAGTCAGACTGGTGTGTGCCTTCTCTTCCCCTCTCCTAGGGGCGGGATTCACTGTGGGGTGGCGTGGCCCGTCTGGGCTACTTGCACACTGCCAGGCTTGTGATGCTGGGGTCTGGCGTATTAGCTGGGGTGGGAAGGCAAAGTGCACGGCGGCGGGGGGGCAGGCTTAGCTCGCTTCTCCTTAGGTGATCCACTTCAGGAGGGGCCCTGTGGCAGCCGCAGGGAGTCAGATCCGCTGCCGGAGGTTTGGCTCCGCAGAAGCACAGAGTTGGGTGTTTGCGCGGAGTGAGCAATTTCCCTGGCTGGAACCGGTTCCCTTTGGGATTTTGGCTGGGGGATGGGCGGGGGAGATGGCGCTGGCGAGCTCCTTTGTTCCCCGCCAAACTGAGCTCTGTCGTCTGGGGGCTCCGCAGCTCACCCTCCCTTTGTCCTCCAGCCTTCCAGCTTTCCGAGCAGAGCTGTTAACTTATGACCTCCCAGACGCTAAGTCGCGCTTGCTGTCGGAACACAGTCCGTCAGGCCCCTCTGCTTTTGCAAGCCGGACTCGGGGGCTCTGCTTGGCCGGCGAGCCGCCCCTCCGCCCCGGCTCCCTCCCGCCAGTCCGTGGAGCGCGCACCGCCTCGCCGCCCTTCCTACCCTCTTCCGTGGGCCTCTGGTCTGCACTTGGGTCCGGTGACTCCGTTCTGCTAATCCTCTGGCGGTTTTCTGGGTTATTTAGGCAGGTGTAGGTGGAATCTAAGTGATCAGCAGGACGCGCGGTGAGCCCAGCGTCCTCCTACGCCGCCATCTTCCTGTCTCTCCTAACAAACCTTTTCTTACAAAGCACAAATATTAATACATATAACAACTTGGATGGAAAAAAAACAACACCACATGGATGAATCTGAAACAATCATGCTTAGTTTAAAAATCCAGACACAAAACAGTAAATACTGCATGATTGCACTCATCAGAATTCTAGAAAAGATAAAACTAACCAATTATGACTGAAAACAGATTGGTGGCTTCCTGGGGCTGGGAGTTGGACAAGAAGCATGAAGGAATGTTTTAGAGTGATAGAAATATTCTATTTCTTGATTGGGGTGAAAGTTACATGGATGTGTGTATATATTTCTCAATGCTCATTGAACTATAGACATAAAAATTTGGTTAAGTTAATTAAAAAAACAGGGAAGACCATATCACAGGCCCTCATGCAAACCAGAGAGATCTTCTTACCTTCAATGATGAGAGTGAGGGCTGCTTCATCTTTACTTGGTGAAAGACAAAAGCTCAGTGTAAGAATTCTGAATACACCCAGAGACTCTATCTTCTAGGGATGCCATGAAGGCTAACAGATTCTTTATCCACACTAACGAGGACCTCCAAACTTAGATTAGGTATTGTTCTTTCTGATATCAGCTAAAGATGTAGTCTGCTCCATGTTCATAAGAACAGATAATAACAAATTCAACTTTTACTCCTGGATGTCAAAACTCTTTTTGGAGTATGACTTAGTCTTGCTCTGTTATGGGAAGATATTATTCCTATTTTACACCCTGACATTATCAGGGCCTTTTACCCTACCAGTATCTGGGATCTTTCATCAACCTTTTAACGACCATGTTTTGCCTTAGGAGCACACAGGATAATTGAAGATAACTTTTTTTAAATCCCATCACCTGTGGAAAGGGCAACCAAGACTGAGGGATACTAAGATAAAAATCTAATAATTAGTTTTTTCTTTCAGAGATAGTTGAGATAGCAACTGATTGTTTTACAAAAAATAAAAAACAATTTAGGAATATGGTGATCTAAAAATGTGAAATATGCAAATAGTATATTATTTATCATTTATTATGATGGGTATCATTCTTAATTATAGCATTTCAGTATTAACAATTCTCCCTCAAGGGCTATGGTTTGATTTCTAAGATCAGACTGGAATTATGGGTAAAGATCTTTTTCTCTCTCCTAATTAAATCCCTTCAATTTATAGGATTTTCTGTTTTTTTTTTTAATTTCCTGATTCTTGAGACATTATAGAATATTTGGGAATACAGAAAGCCTATATAAAGAAATAAATCACCTATCATATCCCCAGGAAGAGGACACAAGAAACAGTAGACATAGCAAAGAGAGGCTATTTCATTACTGAGAAATCAACTCTGTTCCTCCATCCCCTATTGATCAGCTTAGCAATAAGAAGCTAACTTCATTTCCACAGGGATATTTCACTGATGTGGGGACTTTTCGAGGTAGATACTAAATGGTCATAAAATGAATGCACTAAGGATTAAATAGGTTCTATGTCAAGTTTTAATTAGAAATCAGAAAATAGTTTATCAGTGACAGTGTTTCCAGGGACTAGCCACATTTTGCCTCATTTATAGTCTGTTACTTGATCATATCCTAATGGATATGGCTAGTACTATAAGCCCTGATCCCACAAGTCCTGACTGTTAAAAGCTGGGGTAAGGTTTTTGATCATAGTAATTTGGTGTTATGGACAGGGACTGAGGAATAGTCATATTTTGACTTAACCTCATTATCTCCCCTATGATAAGAGCCACAAAGGAGTCATACATGTAAGGGACAAGGATAGATAGGAATTAAAACACTACTTTATGATTACTGGAATTAAAAATTAAAAAAAAATTAAAAGCTGGCTTTTAGTATATAACTTAGGCTGAAGGTCCAAAATTGGCTTCACCTTTTCCTGCCAAGCCCCAATCTTATTAGTAATTGACAACTGAATTGGTAAGAACTATTAAGTACCTGAAATATCAAGTGAAGGAGGCAAGAAAACAAAATGGCTGGTCATGCAGGAGACTCTGGCTTAGTGTTTTAATTTCTCAAATGACAGAAAAACATGAAAGAGAAAGCCATCTGCAGTATATAATCTTTTAACCCATAGTGACCAACCCAAATACACTAGCAAACATGGCTCAAGGGATCTGAGCCAATCATATTACGAGGTCCTCCTTGAGGGAGGGAGTGGAGGTGAGGCAGTTGTAATCTTTTTGTTTTTTGCCATTCTCACTTGGCTTAACAACCACTCTTAAGGGTTTTGTTTTGTACCACAGTTGATGCTGTTGTTGCTGTCCACTCTAGGTTCCTTATGACTACAAAAACCTGCCTTTTAGAAAAGGTTCACCCCTTGTCCTCACAAATGACTCAACAAGTAAAGCACCCTCAACAAATCCCTGAACTGAAGCTGCTGTTGATGCTTCCAAAAGTTGTGCCCCTCAGTGAGCACCAGTATGTCTTCAGCCATGTCTTCTTTCCTGAAACCTTGCTTTCCCTCCAGTTCTTCCATTTCCTTCTGTTTTTCCCTTATTTATTTCTTAGTGTCCTGTGTCCTCTCTAGCATGTGTAGGGTCATACTATCTTGTTGGATCATAGTGTCTTTTGTCCTTTTTCCTTTCTTTTTGTTTTCCAAACATACTTCTTTAGGTTTTGCCTTATGGGATCCCTCCCATGGTGAAAACTGTAAAGAAAAAAGTTACAGGTCTACAGAAAGTATCTGCTGGTCAAATAAAACCTCCTTACCCACTTTTACATCCCTGTGAAGAATAAGGGAATTTCTTCCAGGAGGTATTTTCGCATCATTCAATTATCTAATGCAGACAAGACCCATATATATTGAGATCCTACTTTGGTGATTTAATATTTTCTCCCCTTTCCTTGGAATCCTAACTCCCTAAGTGCCATGAGCATCTTCCCTCCGGGTCCAGGCCATACCTGATTCTCCAATGACAAGTACTGTGTCACCTGAAACACACTAAATAATTCTTGAAGTATCCTACACTGCTCATCATGATCTTGTTCTCTTGAATTTTTTCTGAATATTTTATAATAAGTCATCAAAAATATTGTAATCTGCTCTTGTTGATTACACTTTGCAGTTTTCAGAGGGCACCTAAATGGTTTTCTGGATCTGGGTTCCCTGGCAGGAGGGGGTGGGGTGATGGGAGGTCATTCTAGTTTATTCTCGTATTTTTCCTTTTCTGTTGAATCTCTTAGATCTGAGTTATCTTCCTTGACTTAATAACGGAAAATATATCCTTCTTTTCCTAGTCTCATATCAAACAGTTTTTAGGCTTAGGGACATCTTTGGGGGCTCCTTCTTCTTTTCCTTTTAATGTAAGCTGAATTTGGCCTCTAAGATATTAAGCCTTCTCTACCTTTATTTCTTGATAATCCTCTGGTTTTCCTTCTGACATTTCTTTAAATTAAAAAAATTAACATTTATTTATTTTTGAGAGACAGAGAGAGACAGAGCATGAGCGGGGGAGGGGTAGAGAGAGAGGGAGACACAGAATCCAAAGCAGGTTCCAGGCTCTGAGCTGTCAGTACAGAACCCAATACAGGGCTCCAACTCACAGGGCTCAAACTCACGGGGCTTGAACTCATGGGGCTCGAACTCACGAACCATGAGATCATGACCTGAACTGAAGTGGGAAGCCTAACCGACTTAGCCACCCAGGCACCCCTGCTTTATGACATTTCTAAAGCCACAATGGTCTCTTGGGCTGTGGTTCCGTGTTCATTTAAAACATACTGTAGTTTCTCTGCCTGCTGCCAAAGTCCTAAAGCTGTTGCTGTGCCAAGTGGATTCTCAAGGCCAAGTAATACTGCCACAGTCCTTTTTTAGTACACTAATTTTTTTGCTATATTTTCTCTTTTGGATTTGTGATAATTTATTTCATTGCCTTTTTCTGCTACCCCAATCTTACAAGTAGCCATAGTCCCCATGTGTTTATAGCTGTCACACTTTTTGATCTGGTTTACAATAAAGTCTATCACCCTTCAGGTCTTTGAAATCTACAACCAGGATTAGAGTCTGCCTAAGGGATTACCAGAACAAATTCAGGAACTTGTAGAGGAACGAAGGCCGTAGAAGCATGGCACACACGCCATATATATCTATAAGTGAGTCACATTACACTACCTTTTACAGTGAATATAATTCAGAATAAGGTAAAGAGCAACATAATGTACCACCTACTAACACTTAATCCTCACCCACCAAACTCAGTCTTCAGCCATAAAAGGAGCAGAATGAAAAACTCAGGAAATAAGCTATGGTTTCCAAATTATGCTACTGTATTAAAGAAAAAGGATATGTCCAAAAAAGAATATTTATTCATAACAATCAAGCACTAGAAACTGTTAATGTTTAACTGTTAATAGAGGAACAGATAAACAAATTGTGGTATTTTATTACATGGGATAATTCTCAGATAGAAAATAGATTAGGATAAACATTTCTGGCAAGAATACTTCATAGGTCCTAGTGTGTACTTTATGTTGTATCTCATCAGGAGGCACATTATAATGTCAGCTTGTCCTAATAATAGTACTGCAATGTTTGAATCCTTGGTTAAGATGTCCCCAATCGGCAAAATTTTTTCTCTAGTAACCCCAACCCTTATATCCCGTACAGGAGAGACAAGCCCTGGAGGAGATACCTGGCTTTGAAAAACAACAGGGAAGGCATTCAGGAAAACTCTGGCTGTAGGAAAAGGAAAACATTCTCTTAAAAGGCTCATGTGCAGGCTCACTCAACCTGGAAAACAGCCCCAAAATACCATATGAAAAAGTAAATAGACTCATGCATAGGTGAAGGTGCCTTACTTACTAATCTTGGAGCACCTCCAAGGCAGGAGGCAGCTGGACCTTGCCTCAGGGATTGAGACTGGTGACAGCCATCTTTGCTGTCTTGTTCTCCCATGTAGATCCTGGTGCTGGTGGGCAACATTTTGGAATTCTCCCTCTAGGCTGCTAACATGAGTTGATATGAACCAGTGAGAGTCCCACACAATCCTGCACCTCATCTGAGCCTTGCTTGCAGTGAATATGGTGATAACTCTGCCCACCAAAGCATCCACAGAAGTTGCAGCCAGGCCTTGCAGCTAGACAGACTGGGGGTCACTCCCACCCATCAATGTGCCCACAGCAGTCATGGACCCACCACAACAGTAGGGCACATCAAATCCACACAGGGGACAACCCTGGAACACCTGACTCTGGGAACCAAGGGAGATTGTGCTTCTGGGACTCACAGTACATCTCCTATATAAGCTCATTCCTTAAAGACCATGAGATGTAGTTGAACTACCTAACAGATAGATACAAACATAGAGAGTTAGACAAAATGAGGAAACAGAGAAATATGTTCTAAATGAAGGAACAAGGAAAAATCTCAGAAAAAGAGCTAAATGAAAATGGAGATAAACAATCTATCCAATAAAGAGTTCAAAGCAATGTTCATAAAGATACTTATCAAACTTGGGAGAAAAATGGATGAATACAGTGAGAACTTTAACAAAAAGATTAGAAATATAAAAAATTACCAATCAGAGCTGAAGAATACAACAGAAATGAAAAATACACCAGAGGGCATAAATAGCAGATTAGATGATGCAGAACAGATCAGCAATGTAGGAGGCAGGGTAGTGAAAATCACCCAAACTGAACAATAAAAAGAAAAAATAATTTTTATTAAAAAGTATAGTTTAAAGGACCTCTAGGACAATATCAAGCATAAAACATATGCATGAAAGGGGTCCCAGTAGAAGAGAGAAAGGGGCAGAAAATTTATTTGAAGAAATAATAGCTGAAAATTTCCTTAATCTTGGGGAAAGAAACAGGCACCCAGGTCCAGGAATCCCAGAGAGTCCCAAGCAAGATGAACCCCAGGAAATCCACATTAAGACACATTATAATTGAAATGTCTAAAATTTAGAAAAGAGTGAATCTTAAAAGCAACAAAAGAAATTAGTTACATATATGAGAACTCACATAAGACATTCAGCTGATTTTTTCAGCAAAACTTTGCAGGCCAGAAGGGAGTGGCTTGATATATAAAAAGTGCTGAAGGGAAAAACTTACAACTGAGGATTTGCTATTTATCAAGGTTATCATTCAGAATTGAAAGGGAGATAAAGAGTTTTCCAGAGAAGCAAAAACTAAAATAGTTCATCGCCACCAAACTGCCCTTATAAGATATATTGAAGGACTTTTCAAGGACTTTCTTGCAAAAGTTATTTCCATAACTAGAAGTAAGAAAATATATGAAAAAATATCAGTGGTAAATGTAAGCAGTTAGTAAGGTAGTGGATCAACGACTTCTCTAAAGCTAGTATAAAAGTTAAAAGATAAAAGTAGTAAAATCAATTATATCTACGATAATTAGTTAAGGGATACAGAAAATAAAAAGATGAAAAATATGACATTAAAAGCATAAAACTTGGGAGGGAAGAGAATGCATTCAAACTTAAGTGACCACCAACTTAAAATAAACTGCTATATACATATGTTGTTACAAACCTCATGATAACCACAAACAAAAATCCTATAAAAGATACGCAAAAAAGAAATAAAGAGAAATGAATTCAAACATAACACTAAAGAAAGTCACAAAATCACAAGAGAGCAAAAGAAAAGCCAGAGGACTGCAAAACAACCAGAAAACAAACTAACAAAATGTCAGTCAGTACATACCTATCAAGAGTTACTTTAAATGTAAATGGATTGGGACGCCTGGGTGGCTCAGTCGGTTAAGTGTCCAACTTCAGCTCAGGTCCTGATCCATGGTTTGTGAGTTTGAACCCTGCATCGGGCTCTGTGCTGATGGCTCAGAGCCTGGAGCCTGCTTCGGATTCTGTGTCTCCTTCTCTCTCTGCCCCTCCCCCAACTTGTGCTCTGTCTCTCTCTGTCTCTCAAAAATAAATAAATGTAAAAAATAAAATAAAATAAAATAAAATAAATGTAAATGGATTAAATTCTGCAATCAAAAAACATAGAGTAGCTGAGTGGACAAAAAATAAAATCCATCTGTATGCTGTCTACAAGAGACTCAGTTCACATGTGAAGGCACACATGGATTGAAAGTGAAAGGTTGGAAATAGATATTCCATGCAAATGGAAATGAAATGAAGACTGGGGTAGCAATACATAGAGCAGAGAAAATAAATTTTATTTATTTATTTATTTTTTAAATTTTTTTTTTCAACGTTTATTTATTTTTGGGACAGAGAGAGACAGAGCATGAACGGGGGAGGGGCAGAGAGAGAGGGAGACACAGAATCGGAAACAGGCTCCAGGCCCTGAGCCATCAGCCCAGAGCCTGACGTGGGGCTCGAACTCCCGGACCGCGAGATCGTGACCTGGCTGAAGTCGGACGCTTAACCGACTGCGCCACCCAGGCGCCCCAAGAGAAAATAAATTTTAAAAGAGGTTCTGTACCAAGGGTATTACATGATGACAAAGGGATCAATCCAACAAGAAGCTACAGCACTTGTAAACATTTATGTATCAACATTGCAGGGCTGAAATATATAAAGCAAATATTAATACACATAAAGGGAGAAAATGACAGTAATACAATAATAGTAGGGGACTTTAACACAGCACTTACATTAATGGATAAATCATCCAGACAGAAAATGAAACAGTGGCCTTAAACAACATAATAGATTATACACACTTTATAGATATATATAGAATCCACTCCAAAACAGAATATACATTCTTCTCAAGTACACATGGAGCACTCTCCAGTATATATTAAATGTTAGGCTATAAAATATAATTCTGAATAAATTTAAGAAGAATGAAATATCAAACATCTTTTCTGACCACAATGGTATAAAATTAAAAATAATTACAAGAAGAAAAATGGAAAGAACACAAACATATGAAGACTCAGAAACATACTGCTAAACAAACAATGGGTCAACAAGGAAATAAAAGAGGAAGTAAAAAAGTACCTCAAGACAAATGAGAATTAAATTATAACATTTTGAGGGGCGCCTGGGTGGCTCAGTCAGTTAAGCATCCGACTCTTGGTTTTGGCTCAGGTTATGATCTCATGGTTCATGGGTTCAAGCCTCACATCAGGCTCTTCACTGACAATGAGGAGCCTGTTTGGGGATTCTCTCTCCTTCTCTCTCTGCCTCTCTCTCTCTCTCTCTCTGTCTCCCAAAAATAAATACATAATTAATTAATTAATAACATTTAAAATATATGGGATGGAGTCTTAAGCAGTTTTAAGAGGGAAGTTTATAGCAATACAGGCCCATTTCAAGAAAAAAGAATAATCTGAAATAAGCAATCTAACTTTATACCTAAAGGAACTAGAAAAAGAAAAAAAAATCCCAAAATTAAAGAACAGAAAAATAATGAGAATCAGAGTGGAAACAAATGAAATAGACTAAAAAATAAATAGAAAATATCAATAAAACCAAGACCTGCTTCTTTGAAAAGACAAACAAAATCCATAAACCTTTAGTCAGACTCACCAAAAAGAAAAGAAAAAAGATTACTCAAATAAAATTAGAAATGAAAGAGTGGAAGTTACAACCAATACCACAGAAATACAAAGGACCGTAAGACAACACTAGAACAATTATATGCCAACAAACTGGGCAACCTAGAAGAAATGGGTAAATTACTAGAAATATACAATCTTCCAAGACTCAATCAGGAAGTAATAGAAAATCTGAATTGATCAATTACTAGTAATGAAATTAAATCATTAATCAAAAAAAGTCACAGCAAACAAAAGCCCAGGAATAGACAGCTTCACTGGTGAGTTCTACCAAACATTTAAAGAAGAGTTAATACATATCCTTTTCAAACGACTCTAAAAAACTGAAGAGAAGGGAATGCTTCCAAACACATTCCGCAAGACTAGCATTACTGATACTTAAACAAAAACCCTACAAAATAAAAAAAAATGTGTACCTATATCCCTATTGAACATAGATGTAAAAATCCTCAACAAAACATTAACAAGCTGAATTCAATACATTAAAAGGACACACACACACACACACACACAAATACTATTCAGCCATAAAAAAGACTAAAGTTTTGCCATTTACAACATGAATGTACCTAGAGGGTACAATAAGTGAAACAAGTTAGAGAAATACAAATATCATATGGTTTCACTTATATGTGGAATCTAAAAATAAAAACAAATGAACAAACAAAACCAAACAGAAACAGACTCACAAACACCAAGAACAAATGAATTCCAGTCACTTAAGATACAGTGTAATATTAGTTTCATGGTGTACAATATAGTGATTCAACACTTCTGTACAACACTGGTTAATCATCACAAGTGCACTCCTTAATCTCCATCACCTATTCAACCCATTCCCCCACCCATCTCTGGTAAATATCAGTTTGTTCTCTATAGTTTGCCTCTCTTTCTCTCTTTTTGTTCCTTGGCTCATTTGTTTTGTTTCTTAAATTCCACACATGAGTGAAATCATATGGGATTTGTTTTCCTCTGACTGGCTTATTTAGTTTAGAATAATACTTTAGCTCCATCCATGTCATTTCAAATTACAAGATTTCATTCTTTTTCATAGCTGAGTAATATTCCATTGTATATACATACCACCTCTTCTTCATCCATTCATCAATGGACACTTGGGTTCTTCCCATAATTTGGCTGTTATAGATAATGCTGCTATAAACATCAGGTTGCATGTATCCTTTTGAATTAATATTTTTGTATCTTTGGGTAAATTCCTACTAGTGCAATTGCTGGATCATAGTGTAGTTCTATTTTTAACTTATTGAGGGACCTCCATACTGTTTTACACAGTGGTTACATCAGTTTGCATTCCCACCAGCTGTGCAGAAGTGTTCCCCTTTCTCCACATCCCTGCCAACACCTGTTTTTCCTTGTGTTGTTGAGTTTAAGCCATTCTCACAGGCATGAGGTGATATCTCATTATAGTTTTGGTTTGTATTTCCCTGATGGTGAGTGATGTTGAGCATCTTTTCCTGTGCGTTATCCATCTGTGTGTCTTCTTTGGAAAAATGTCTATTCAGGTCTTCTGACCACTTATTAACTGGATTATTCATTTTTGGGGTTTTGAGTTTTATAAGTTCTTTATTTATTTTGGATACTAACCCTTTATCAGATATGTCATTTGCAAATATCTCCTTCCATTCTGTAGTTGCCTTTTAGTTTTGTTGATTGTTTCCTTTGCTGTGCAGAAGCGTTTTACTCTGATACAGTCCCAAATAGTTTATTTTTGCTTTTATTTCCCTTGCCTCAGAAGACATATCTAGTAAGCAGTTACTATAACCAGTGTCAAAGAGGTTACTACCTGGGTTTTGCTGCATCCCAAAAGTTTTGGACCATTGTGTTTTCATTTTCATTTGTTTCCATGGCTTTTTATTTCTTCTTTGATTTCCTTGTTGACCCATTCATTGTTTAATGGTATATTTTTTATTAATGTTTATTTTATTTTTGAGAGACAGAGCACGAGTGGGGGTGGGGCAGAGAGGGAGACACAGAATTCAAAACACGCTCCAAGCTCTGAGCTGTCATCACAGAGCCCAATGCAGGGCTTGAACTCAGGAACAGCGAGATCATGACCTGAGCCGAAGTTGGACCCCCAACTGACTGCACCACCCAGGTGCCCCTAGTGGCATGTTTTTTAACCTCTATGTATTTTTGGTATCCAAATTTTTCTTGTGGTTGACTTCCATTTTCATAGCGTTGTAGTCAGAAAAGGTGCATGGTATGATCTCAATCTTTTTTACTTGTTGAATCCTGGTTTGTGGCTTAATACGTGACCTATTCTGAAGAATAGAGCACTTGAGAAGAATGTGTATCCTATTGCTTCAGGATGAAATGTTCTGAATATATCTGTTAAGTCCATCTGGTCCAGTGTGTCATTCAAAACCTTGTTTCGTTGCTGATTTCTGCTTAGATGATCTCTCCATTGTTGTAAGTGGGGTGTTAAAGTCCCCTACTATTATTGTATTATTATGAGTTGCTTTATGTTTATTATTAATAGTTTTATGTATTTGGGTGCTTTCATGTTGGGTGCATAAATATTTGCAATTGCTAGATCTTCTTGTTTGTCCCCTTTATTATGATATAATGCCTTTCTTCATCTCTTGTTACCATCTTAGGTTTAAAATCTAGTTTGTCTGATAATTATTGTTAGTCTGGCTTTCTTTTGATGTCTATTTGCATGATAAATGTTTCTCCATATCCCTATTTTCAATTTCTTGGTCTAAAGGTGTCTTTAGGTCTAAAATGAGTCTCTTGTAGGCAGAATATAGATGGGTCTTGTTTTTTCACCCATTCTGACACCCTATGTCTTTCAATTGGAGTGTTTAGTCCAGTTACATTCAGAATAATTCTTTTTTTTAATATTTTTTATTTAATTTGAGAGAAAGAGAGATAAAGAGAGAGGGAAAGAGAGAGAAAGGGAGAGAGAAAATCCCAAGAAGGCTCCATGCTTTCAGCATGCAGCCTTATATGGGGCTTGATCCTGTAAACCATGAGATCATGACCTCAGCTGAAGTCAAGAGTTGGAGGCCTAACTGACTGAGCCAAGCAGGCACCTCATTCAGAGTAATTCTTTATAGATATGTGTTTATTGCCATTTTAGTTGTTTTGTCATTGCTTCTGGTGATGTTCTCTTTTCCTTTCTAGTGTTTGTTACATTTGGTCTTTCCTTCCTATGCAAGGAGTCACGTTTAATATTTCTTGCAGGGCTTGTTTAGTGTTCAAGAACTTCTTTAGTTTTTGTTTGACTAGGAAGCTCTATCTCTCCTTCTTTTATGAATGATAGCTTTTCTGGATAGATTATTCTTGGCTGCATATTTTTCCCATTCAGCCCATCGAATATAGCATGCCACTCCCTTCTAGCTTGCCAAATTTCTGTTTAGAAATCCCCAGCTAGTATTATGGTCTTCCCTTGTAAGATAGACTTCTTTTGTCTTGCTGCTTTTAAGATTTTTTTCTTTGTCACTATATTTTCAATTTTAACTACAATATGCCTTGGTGTTGGCCTGCTTTTATTTTGATAAGAGTTCTCTATGATTCCTGGATCTGGATGTCTGTTTCCTTCTCCAGATTAGGGAAATTTTCAGCTATTAATTCCTCAAATAAATTTTCTGCCCCCTTTTCTCTCTTCTTCCTCTGGGATTCCTATGATATGAATTATATCATGTTTGATGGAGTCACTGAGTTCCTTAAGTCTATTTTTGTGTTCAATAATTCTTCCTTCTCTCTTTTGTTCAGCTTCATTATTTTCCATTATTCTATTGTCTGTATCACTTATTCATTCCTCACCTTCTTCCAATCTTGTGGTCATTACATCCAGTCTATTTCAATTCTCAGTTATTGCATTTTTTTTCATTTCTGCTTGTGTTTTAAGTCTTTTGTCTCTACATTGTCTCCCTGATGTCTTTGATGCTTTTCTCAAGCCCAGAAATTATCCTTATGATTGTTGCTTTAAATTCTCCATCAGGCATATTACTTATATTTGTTTTGATTATATCTCCTGCTATAACCTTTTCTTGTTCTTTCTTTTGGGATGAATTCCCCAGTCTTAGCATTTTGTCTAAGTCTCCGTCTTCTTCTCTGTGTTAGAAAAGCCTGTTGTTTCCTGCTTCTCAGAGTAATGGCTTTGTGAAGAAGAGGTCATATAGAGCCAAGGGCCTTGAAATTAGGGGAGTGTCTCTGATGTGTAATGTGTGCAATCTGCTGCTATGTTTTGGTTGCTCTATCTTTCAGGCCAGTAGTCTGCAAAGGCTCTCATTGCCTGCAGTGGGCAGTGTTTGGACCTTGGCCAGAGTCTGAGGAGTTTTAACTATGTGTGCTCTGGTGTGCTTGTTAAATGAAGCCTGATGTTACTACCACTAGAACTGAATCCTTGCAGTACCCTTTGGTCAGTAGACATGATGTGTGTGTGGGTTTCCACTTGACTTCTGGGGAAGAGGCCTCCTGTGCAGGGACTGAGGCACACTTGCCTGAGAAAAGCCATGCTAGCAGAGCATGAGGTGGGGGGGGAGGGGACTTGGTGTTAGCAGGTCAGGCAGCCAGTGTCAGTGCTGTGCTAGTTACTGCAGGTGGGTTTGTGCTTATTCTGAGATGGGGGAGGTAAATGGCACAAACAAGCTCCTTTTTCCCTGAAGAGGAGTCTCTGTGTTTGCTGCTCTAAGGGAAGCACTACCAGAAAAGCAAATAATATCTCCTTGTGCATTCCAGGTATTTTTCAGGTTGCTGTTTTAGTACAGTCTCTGAGTTGCTTGCCTGCTGTGTTTGTGCTGGTTTTCTGGGGGTAGTGTCTCATTGCACTGGGACAGATGCAGCTTTGCCTGAGAAAGACAGTTGCACCAGAGCACAAGGGCATGTGATTTGGAACAAAGCAGGCTAAACAGGCAGTGTCCAGGTTAGCTACCCTCAGCAGGTGTCTCTGCGCTTATGCCAAAGGGCAAGGAAGGGAAATGGTGCCCAATGGCTTTTCTGTTCCCAGAGAGACATCTCTGTGAATTCTACCTCTTATAAATGTGCCACAAGAAGAGTGAAAAGTTTCTCTCCATGTGCCTTAGATGATCCTCTGATCACACCACTGGCCCCAGGATTGTTTGCCTGCTTTCTCTCCAGGAGTAGGGCTCTATCCCAGCTAAGCCTGCTGACCTTTAAAACTCAAGTCTTTGGGGCACTTGCGTGGCTTAGTCCGTTAAGCACTCAACCTTTAATTTTGGCTCAAGATAGGATCTCATGATGATGGGATCAAGCCCCACATTGGGCTCTGTGCTGGGTGTGGAGCCCGCTTAAGATTCTATCTCTCCCTCTCTCTCTCTGCCCCTCCCATGCTCGCTTTCTTCCTCTCTTTCCAAAAATAAAATAAAATGAAACTCAAGCTTTGAGCCCCACTGGTTACAAAAACTCACAAAAAGCTGAACCTCTTATTTCTCCAGCTAATGGTTTTGAGGAAGTGTTCTCCTTGTGTGTATCCCCGTGTGTTTTACTCTCTCTCACTTTTCTCTGCAGCCAGGGTCCCCTTCCCTCCACAGCAGACATAATCTCTTTCTCCCTCAAACAATGTCTCCAAACTTCCTACCTTTCTTGTTGTGGCCTCTTCTCTTCCTCTAGTTTTGCAATTTGTTCTGTCAGTCTTCAGGTTGATTTCTTGGGTATTCAGAATGATTTGATAGTTATTTAGTTGTGTTTAAGGGATAAGACAAGCCTAGGGTCCTCCTACTACACCATAATTTTAGCACCCATCTCAGAATACACATTCTTTTCAAGCACACATGGAATATTTTCCAGAATAGATCACCTATTAGTTTACATAACAGACCTGAACAAATACAAACAGATTGAGTTCATACCATGCACCTTTTCTGACCATAATGCTATGAAACTGGGAGTCAACCATGAGAAAACATTTGGAAAGGCCACAAATATATGGAGGCTAAACAACATGCTCCTAAATAATGAATGGGTCAACCAAAAAATCAAAGAATAATATACAAAAATACATGAAACAATTGAAAATTAAAACACAATGATCCAAAACCTTTGGGATGCAGCAAAAGCAGTCCTAAGAGGAAAATATATAGCAATACAGGTCCAACTCAAGAAGCAAGGAAAATCTCAACCTAACCTTACATCTAAAGGAGCTAGAAAAAAAACGATAAATGAAGCCTAAAGACAGCAGAGAAAGGGAAATAATACCATATAGAAACTGAAAACAGTAGAACTGATCAATGAAGTCAAGAGCTTGTTCTTTGAAAACATTAATAGCATTAATAAACCTCTAGGCAGACTTACAAAAAGAAAAGTTAAAGGACCCAAATAAATAAAATTACCAATGACGGAGGAGAAATAACAACCAACAGCACAGAAATACAATCAATTATAAGAGAATATTATGAAAAACTATATGCCTACATTTGTCTTCCAGGACAACCTGGAAGAAATTGATAAATTCCTAGAAACATATAAACTATAAACACTGAAACAGGAAGAAATAGAAAACCTGAACACACTAATAACCAGAAAAAACTTTAATTAGTAATCAAGAATCTCCCAACAAAGTCCAAGGCCAGATGGCGTCACAGAGTAATTCTACCAAACATTTAAAGAAGAGTTAATACTCATTCTTCTCACACTATTCCAAAAAACAGAAAAGGAAAGAAAACTTCCCAATTCATTCTATGAGGCCAGCATTAGCCTGATACCAAAACCATATGGGACACCACTAAAAAGGGGAACTATAAGCCAATATCCCTGATGAACATGGATGCAAAAATCCTCAATAAAATACTAGCAAACTGAATGCAACAATACATTAAAAAAATCATTCACCATGATCAAGTGGGATTTATTCCTGGGATGCAAGGGTGGCTCCATATTCACAAATCAGTGTGATGCATCACATTGATAAAAGAAAGGATAAAAATCATATGGTCATTTCAATAGATGCAGAAAAAGCAATTGACAGATATGTCATTTGCAAATATCTTTTCCCATTCCGTTGGTTGCCTTTTAGTTTTGTTGGTTGTTTCCTTTGCTGTGCAGAAGCTTTTTATCTTCATAAGGTCCCAGTAATTCACTTTTGCTTTTAATTCCCTTGCCTTTGGGGATGTGTCGAGTAAGAGATTGCTACGGCTGAGGTCAGAGAGGTCTTTTCCTGCTTTCTCCTCTAAGGTTCTGATGGTTTCCTGTCTCACATTTAGGTCCTTTATCCATTTTGAGTTTATTTTTGTAAATGGTGTGAGAAAGTGGTCTAGTTTCAACCTTCTGCATGTTGCTGTCCAGTTCTCCCAGCACCATTTGTTAAAGAGGCTGTCTTTTTTCCATTGGATGTTCTTTCCTGCTTTGTCAAAGATGAGTTGGCCATACGTTTGTGGGTCTAGTTCTGGGGTTTCTATTCTATTCCATTGGTCTGTGTGTCTGTTTTTGTGCCAATACCATGCTGTCTTGATGATGACAGCTTTGTAGTAGAGGCTCAAGTCTGGGATTGTGATGCCTCCTGCTTTGGTCTTCTTCTTCAAAATTCCTTTGGCTATTCGGGGCCTTTTGTGGTTCCATATGAATTTTAGGATTGCTTGTTCTAATTTTGAGAAGAATGCTGGTGCAATTTTGATTGGGATTGCATTGAATGTGTAGATAGCTTTGGGTAGTATTGACATTTTGACAATATTTATTTTTCCAATCCATGAAAAAAAAAAAAGAGGTTAGAGTGGGAGAGAGCCAAAGCATAAGAGACTGTTAAAAACTGAGAACAAACTGAGGGTTGATGGGGGGTGGGAGGGAGGGGAGGGTGGGTGATGGGTATTGAGGAGGGCACCTTTTGGGATGAGCACTGGGTGTTGTATGGAAACCAATTTGTCAATAAATTTCATATATATATATAAAAAAAAAGAAAAAGCAATTGACCGAGTACATCTATTTATGATAAAAATCATCATCAAAGTAGTGATGGAGTAAACATACCTTAACATAATAAAGTCCATCTAGGAAAAACCCATAGCTGATATCCTCCTCAATGAGTAATTTTAATACTTTAAAACTATTTGTAAGCAGTTTAAATTTGAAGTGGTAAAAAGATCTTTTGATATCTGCAAACTCGTAGCTGCATAACATGAACTTATGTAGTGAGAATATGTTTTCTCCTTTAAATTTAAATTTTACATATAAAGGAATATGTGTTTGTTTTCTAAGAATCTGAGGCAAAGTCAATCCTCAACACTCAAATTTTTGAGGGCCCTAGTGATCAAGTTGTTATTTGAGTAATTCTCTTGTAAAATGCAAAGTGATAGTTTTTATTTTTTTTCCGGAACTCTTTGAGAAAATATATAGAAACAGATGCATATTTTAAATATTGTAAGATTCAGCATAGTTTTATATATTAAGTTGGACGGATATAAGTTATTGTACATAAATGTTTACGCATTTTAAAGTTAGAAACAATGCCTGAGCTAGGAGGGTACTTCGAGGGCCAACTTTGAGAGGATGCAAATTAGGTCCAGTGAGATTAACTCAAAACCAAAGATAAGTGAGGTCTCTCTGCATTTTATGTGATTGTGTTTGTGAGAGATTTAGCATAATTCAAAGTTGTTATAATTCTTACACATGATGGAAGGCATTTCCATTTAATGTCTAAAATGGTACTGAAATGTGGCAATGACATAACAGCCTATTTTTCACATACCTGTCCATTTTAAAATTAATTATGCTTTTTCTAATAAAGTTTTTATCTGAACTATTTAAAAAGTTGCACGTAGTCAAACTCTCAATTTTTTGTATTGTACAATCTGAAGTTTGCCTAATTAGAATTTCTGTAAAATGCGACCAAATTGGAACACATGGATCATTGCTTTTTTACTTCATCTCTCTACTGTTTTCTAGCTACACTGGCAGTCTTCTATTTCCATCTTCTTCTTGCCAAACGACCTTTCATGTAGCACTTCTGGGATGTGCCCTGTTCTCACCTCCATCTTCTTTTTGAACTAGGTAAATCCTACTCATCCTTAGGGTGTCAGTCCCAGTATTGAGTCAAGGTTTTTGTCAGTGATTCTCACAAAAAAGTATATTCCTTTCTTTAAGAGTTTTTATTTCAGTTTTAAAATATATGTTCACTATCCAAGTGATTTTTTTGGAATAATATATGTTTTATGAGGAGAGAGTCAAAGTCCCATTTTGCTTACTATGACATTCTCAGTACCCAGCACAGTTCCTGGCACATAGTAGGTGCTAAATAATAGTTTGTTGAATTAATGAATTGATTCATGAACATATGTCCATAGTTAATTCAGTAATTTCTACTTTTGTAACAGCAGCCCAGATGATACATTGAATCATGGGTTTTAAATTAAAAGGAAGGGTCCTCCAATATAATAATAGCTAATATTTATTGAGCATTTTATATATGTACCAGCCATTATTTTAAATGTTTTTTTAATGTATTATCTCACCTAATTCTCCCTCAAGTACTTTGAGATAGCTATCATAATTATTCTCATTTTATTCATGGAGAAATTGAGGTAGGTCTTATTGTTAGCAAGAGGATAAACTTGAATTTAATCCCAGGCAGTCTACGTCACACTCCATGCTCTTAAATCCTAAGCTATTTTCCAGATGGGGAAATTGAGACCCAGAAGGGAAATGACTTGTCCAAGTTCTTATGACCAATTTAGTGGCAAAGCCAGGAATAGAACCAAGGTATCTTGATTAATAATTTAGAACTTTTTAACTATCTCACTCTGCCACTAATAATAAATTAAATCTAATGAAGAAACAATTATCCATATAATTATATCTTTTACATGCAATTATTAAACATATTATTATATGTTAAATGTAATGACTCTTAATTTTATCTTTAAAATGATATCTTTCTCCAAATAAAGATCAAAGGCTCTTTGTGCTACAAGTTTACTCATTTTCTTAGTTTGTAGCCTAATAAAAAAACAAACATTTCAGGGTAGCAAGCTGGAGTCATTTCTAAGGAATCAAACTAGGAGCTATTAGGAAAATGCTCTTCACATCTGTTAAACAATAGTGCTAAGTATTACCCAACTGCCCACTTGGTGCCAAGAGTTCACAAGTATGATATTAAAAATTAAGACTATGGGAACAATAGTCTTGTTATACTAGGGGTTTTTTGGGCAGAGACTCTGGGGTACAAATATACTTAAATAATTTGTCCCAAATCACATAGCTGGTAAGTGGTGGATCTAGGCTCACACTCAACTCTGATTCCAAAATAAGGGAAAGGTAGAAGGTGAGATATTGGTTACTGGGAGTGACATTTTGTGATATTAGTTCCTCTATAACAATGGATGGAGGATTTTTTCTTCTCAAGTGCTTAAGAACAGCAAATCATTAGTTACTTTACATGTGATTATTCAACTTAAATTGATCAGTGAGTGTTTTTCTATTTCAATTATTAAATTGTACCTCTATGTTTTATCTGTGGGCTCATAAAAGGAAAGTCATGTGCTTTACATTTATTTATTTATTGTTTTCTTAGCATCTAGCACAATACCTGATACAGAGTCAAATATTTATTGAGTAAAAAATATTCATTTATTGAAACTTATCATCATATTTTTGAAGTGTTATAGACAATATTGTTTATGCTAGAAATAAATGTCTTGAGTTGGAGGCATGGGCTTGTGATGGGGCAAGCATGGAGGTCAGCTGTAGTGAAGATCTGTGAGAACTGTTGTGTATCTTGAGAAAGTTTATTTCACCTGTCTGTGTCCCAATTTACTTAAATGTAGAATAGGAAAGTTACCTGTCTTGCAGGTTTGTTGTGAGAAATTATAATTCATGTGAAATTCCTGGCAAATAGTAGGCAATAAATAAATGATAATATTATCTGGGGTCAGTGGAGAAGAGGAGATATACTAAGAAACCCCATTATAATGTGGGGATGACGTTTTGGGAAATTGATGCCCTTCATAGAGAAATTCCTAATCTGTGAGTCCTTGGAAATTTTATAAAAAAATTTGAGTATGTTAATTTTCCTGAGGAAAAGGCCCATTGATTTCATTAGATTATGCAAGTGGTATGTAGCCTGAAAAGTTTAATAACCACAAATCCAAGTACTTTAAATAGAATACTGTATTTAAACAGTGTCATAATCACTCCTCCCCTAAACTAAGTCCATCAAAAGCTCAACTCCAAGACAGATCAAATATCTTTAAATTTTTTAAAAATTTATTTATTTATTTTGAGAGACAGAGCAAGCAGAGAAGGGTAGAGAGAGAGAGGGAGAGAGAATCTCAAGCAGGCTCTGCACTGCCAGCACAGAGCCCAACACTGGGTTCGAACTCACAAACCATGAGTGGACCATAACTGACTGAAACCAATCATGACATGAGCTGAAATCAAGAGTCGGATGCTTAACTGACTGAGCCACCCAGGCACCCCAGATCAAATGTCTTTAGTCAAAGGACCTACCCTCTTCCCCCTAAGCCCTGGTACTTTCTCAACTTTGGCCAAAAAAGAAAAAAGGGATGTAAACCTACTGGGAAAAAAATGGAACCACTCAACTACTCCAACCCTGCTATTTTAGTTTAGCTCAAGAAAAATCTTTCTCTAGGGCCATCTTCACCAGAATACACTTTTGAATCATGCACAGAGTGAAGAATATACACTTTTAATCTTCATCACATAGGGAATTCATTGAAATTGGGAAAAATAAAGCTTCACAACATTAGAGGGGTCCAATTCTGGGGGCTTTAACTGTTCTGCCCCTCATTCTTTATCCTCCCCCACTCCTTTAGCACTGAAACTCAAATTTTCTTTTTACTCTTTAAAGTAAGGGGTTGAGAGATTGGTTTCAGTCTCTTATGGTCCATGATGAAGAGAAAAAGAGAACGTAGTGTATATTTAATAAAGCACTGCCTCATTGTATTTTGGTGTTAAATGATCTTCTATGAATTGATAATAGTTTTTCATAGATTTAAAAGTGACTTTATTGAACAAAATAAAAAGTTGGCAGCTCTGTAGAGATTCCATTTTTTTCTCCTTACTTGAAAATGTCCAGGTATGAAATCTAAGTCTGGTAATCACTGAATTAAGACAATTTTGCAATAATCCACGTGAAATACCATGAAGGTTAAATTAAGGCAGTGCCACTGGGGATAGAAAGGCAGGAGAATTAAGAGTAACCAATTGAATGTGAGGATGGGAGATAAAGGAGTCGCTGGTGAACCTTGCTCTCTGGCTTGGGTCACTGATTGGATGAATGGCAGCATAATTCACTGAGCTAAAGCATACTCAGAGGGTAAAAGGTTTACGAAACCATCTTGAATAGGTAAGTCTGAGGAATTCGTAGAATGTCCAAGTGGTGATAGCTAGCCTATAGCTGGAAATATAGGCTAGGAACTCAGGAGAGATTTGCAAAAATCTAGGAGGTAGTTGAAGTGGTAGAAGTGAATGAGATCATCCAGTGAGAATAGAGGGTTATTCCCTCATACACATTTTTCAATTTCTTTGAGTAGTGATATTTAAAACCAAGAAGTGGCTCTTGAGTTGTCTGTGCTACAATGGCCTTCCTATGGTTAGTCAGGGCTCCAGGCTCTGATGGGTGGATCACATGATCTGGGCACTTGGGAGCAAAGTCTGGTTTTTCTAGACACAGCCAATATTAAAATACTGAGCACAGTGGGTATAGAGCTTGAGGAAGTCCTGATTAAAGGAGACAGGGTCTTTGGATGTGTGGTAAGTAAAATGACATAGGAATTGTAGGGAATTATAGAAAATCTGAAATTTTTGGGGTGCCAAGAAAATTAGCATTTATCATTTTCAATAAACAGCTTTAACACTTTGAGAGACTACATCTCTAAAGAATCCATCTGGACTACAAAACAAGGACACCAATTTTTCTAAGGTCTTTGAAGGCAGGACACACTAGAAAATGATTCCCCAATTTGAGGGCAGAAGAATCTCCTGCAAAAATCTCTAGCCCAGTGTTTCTCAAACCTTAACATGTATATAAATCATCTAGGAATCTTGTTAAAATTCAGATTCTGATTCAGTAGAATTGGTGTAGGACTTGGAATACAGCATTCCTAACAAGTTTCCAGATGATAGTAATGCTGTTGCTCCTACTCAAAGTGTTACTCAAAGCATGGTTAGAGCTTTCTATGGCAGTTTGACATTGATCAGTGGACTTGTCTCAAATAGGGTACTAAGTCTTTGCAATTTTCCCTGTTATGTTTGCTTTGAAATGTAATTTTACATTTTGAATCAAACACATTAGAGTTTTTATTTTGTATATCTTTTTCTCCATTTCAATTTTAAAGAAATTTATTCCTATTTTGTTTTATACTAGTATCAGTCTGTGATGGATGGAGAAAAAAAATTGGTCCTTCACCACGGATAGTTTGAGAAACACTGCTCTAGACAACAAAGAACTTTTTTTTAAGTTTTTATTTAAATTCCAGTTATTTAACATACAGTGTAATATTAGTTTCAGGTGTACAATACAGTGATTCAATACTTCCATACATCACCCGGTGTTCATCACAAGTGTGCTCCTTAATCCCCATCACCTATTTAACCCATCTCCCCACCCACCTAACCTCTGGTAACCATCAGTTTGTTCTCTATAGTTAAGAGTCCGTTTCTTGGTTTGCCTCTCTCTTTTCCCCCTTTGTTCATTTGTTTTGTTTCTTAAATTCCACATATGAGTGAAATCATATGGTATATGCCTTTGATGGACTTACTTAGCATAATACTCTCTAGCTCCATCAATTTCTATGCAATGAAGAACTTTTTATTTGGGACATAGAATTTATTTAGAAATGGTTTGATTTCTATTACATACGATTCCAAAGCAGTATTTTTTAAACTTTTCTTTTTATTTGTTCCATAAACAATAACAAAACTCAGCTAGGTACATTATGACAGTTTCACCATACACTCAGTCACAAATATTTAAAACCTTTTCAACAAGAACAACAAAACCAGAGGTGTTACAAGAATAATTTACAAGAAAATCTATAAAACAGCAAGAAGCTCACAAATGTTCATTTTCATTTGCACAAGATCACTACACTCTTTCACAACATGTTTTGTGTTACAAAATTCCCAACAAAAGTGTATTTTTTCTTTGTATTATGGTTTCTAAAACCAGAAACTTTGAAGTAAATATCCTTTTATTAGCACCCAGTGGTGCAGAAAAAGGAAAACTCTCACATACAGACACTTCACAGCACTTTTCTAAGAAAAATATACACTTACAAAATATGTTACAAATTGGCACACTTAAAAATATACAAGATTTTGTAGGCGTCTTAAGAGTGATCCTTAAGCTTTATACCTCAATTGACTCTACAGATTATTTATAAAGCTTAACTCTGAAAGAAAAAAAGGCAAACAATTTCCTAACATTTTAAAGTTGCAGTGTCATATGTCAAACAAAAACTTAGGTTACATTCATAAAAAGGGCCTCTAACATGTTTATTTTAAATTTTCTTAAATGTTTAAAGGGCTTGGGAGAGGAGAAAATGGAGACAATAGTTTCTTTAGCACCATAAATCAGTAATTTACTAAAGAGGTGCATTCAGTTTTATGGAAATTAAATTAAGGACTAGTACATTCAAAACTCTGTAGGCAGCAAACTCTAGTCAGTGCTACAGGTATCCCAGTAGAGCATTTTAAGCTTTCTACCCTCCTCACTGGGAGTGAAAAACAAAAGGCCTCTTCCAGTTTTCATTCTAAGCCTTTCCTTTTGTACTATAAAACCAGGTTTCTCTGAAAGAGGCAGAAAGATTTAAACATCTTTCTTCCTTTTGAAGGGGATGTCGAACACTCAGAAACCACTGAGCCTGACAGATGGATAGACATTCTTTCCATTTTATATTGAGTGTTTCTTTTTTATTTACCTAGATACTGATTTTTAAAGCCTCATTCACACTGTAAGCTTTGTACTAAGCCTCTTTCTTTTACGTTGTCCTTCTCCAATGTTTCATCTCTTAGTTATGATTCTGAAACCAAGAGTACATCTCAAGTATCACATAGCTGCAATGGGAACTCTGTTTCATGAATGTAGCTACTGTTTAATGCTCTGAGTAAAATGTACCTTACAGGGTAGCCTGTGTACTGCCATCAAAGTAATCCCATGCTGGCTGAGGACCTTCAAGTTGATGGCAGTGTTTCCCAAGTTAAACAGTCCAGCTAAAATTGTTTATTCTTTATTTGGGTCCTTGAGAAACTTATACAAAAATTCCTGGCCTACATTGTGTTGACAAGATACTTATTTATCCCTAGTTACTAAAGTGTTTTAGTAAAGTGTTTCTAAACATAATGGTGGGCTTTGTGGATTTTATGATTAGAAAGTAAATCTCATATTAGTTTTATTTCATAAAAAGGACATATTCCTATAATAAGCAATCATTGAAAAATCCTAAATAAAAAAAAATCACCTGTAATTAGATAACTTCTTAAAAATCCAGGAGAAAACAAACACAGTTATAGCACTAGTTAGGACTAGCTAGTGCTCCATTCTCCTCTTTGGGGAAGAAACTCAGCTCTCTTCAATTCTTGGAACTGTTCTGAGAGCATCTGTAAATTGAAGATATGGCAGATCTGCATCAGACTGACTCAGCTCGGTAAGAGCAAGCTTGGTTAAGAGGTCCTTGGATGTGGTCTTTCTCCTTTAGGGAGTAAATGCTCATTAGGACCCAGTAAAACAGAAATTCACTAGAACTGCAAAACCTGACATAACAGGACATAGGGTGCTATCCAGAGCTGTTTACAGCTTTTGAAGCATCCTTTATGCTTCTCTCTCTTACACACATGCTTAATCCCCTCCCTTCCCCTCCCTCCCCCCTGCACACATACAGATGCTTCTCAGCAAGGAAAAAGGTCAGAGAAGGTGAAAGTTGTCACAAAAGCCCACCTAGCACCAAAGACTTCAGGGAGATGGCTAAAGAAGTGATGATCAAGGTAGTGCAGGAGGTTTGAAAAGATTTAGGATAAGGTAAGGCCTTAACACATAATTGCACAGAATAACAAGAAGTCAGAAGAGAAAGCTGAGAGGAAGCAGCATATGTGAGGAAGCTGGTATATGAGACGCTGGAGAGGCCACTGGTTTAAGCAAGTTATCACAGCCCAAACATAACCCCCAAAGTCTCGAAGAATCTTGGTCAAGGCTACTGTTTCAGCACCCTGCTCCACATAGTCTAGCACCTAACCAGGACTGAAAGGGGATCAGAGAGATTTTTACCTTCAAGGAAAAGGCGTTTCCAACTTTCCTCAGTCATGTGATATAATTCTGTGTGTGTGTGTGTGTGTGTGTGTGTGTTTAAAATTAGATTTGAAAGTGGTCAAGACAATTAAAGGTATTAAGATTGAGAAGATTGCCCTCTGAAATTCCAGAAGTAGCCTGGCTAAGGTTCTTAAACTCTGACACTTTCGGTAGATGGAATATAAGATTATAAAATAAGAAAAATTCTAAGACCAAGGACTGAAATTAGATAGAAAGAATAATGGAGAATACCATTTCCAGGAAAGTAAAGATTAAATGGGATTATGTTGAGGAGGCAGTAATAAGAATCAGAGAGGAGAGTCTAGAAGGAAGTGACAATCAGGAATTTCAGACCAAGGAAAATTTCATACATCTGACTTGAATTATCAGTGACAGGGCAAGACACTATTTTTGTATCAGTGGTCCTCACTCCACTAAGGCAGATGGTCAAATAAGGGATCTCCAAAATTCAGGCCTACTATGTTGTGACAGGAAGAAAAAAAAATTGTGAGCAGAGACAGGACCAAAAAAGCCATAAAAACTGAAGAGCTCAGCACATAATGTACTGAGAGAATATTAAGTGAAATTAAGAGAATAAGCATCTTCTGCTTTGTCCTATTGCTCATTAATAAAACTGAGTTTCTTGTTATGTGTTAGTACAAAATGATTGATTACAAGTCACTAATATATGTGTTAAAAACATATAATGCACTGTAGGCCATTAAAAATGGTACTTTAAAATGTCAGTTCTCTTCAGTCAATAAAAACGGTACTTTAAAATGTCAATTCTCTTCGAAGAAAGGGATGAACCATGCCCTAGAATTGGCCCCTAATGGGCTCCATAGGAGCAACTAAAAGAGTATCCATTCCAAAGGACTCATAATAGCAAGTTATGACAAGGAAACTCTTTCCAAAATTTCAGGCTGTCCTTCTATCCCACCCCTACCCCATTTTCCAAAGCTGAACTGATACTGAGAAAAACTGGGACAACTGTTCCCATATTTATTTTATAAACACATTGTACCCATGGAACATTTTATTTATTTCTCCTTTAATTGCCACCTTTTGGTTACATAGAGAGCACTCCATTCCTGTAAGTGATTTTGAGGTCTGGAGTCTTGGGGATCATAATACAGATAGAGATTCCAAACCAAAATTTAGCGGCAAAGCAGAACAAACAAAAACAAAAACAAAAACAAAACAAAAACTAGTTCCTAAGAACCAGCCATAGCATTAAGTATAAACAGCTAGCTATCAGAGTGGAGAAATAGAAGAAAGTGTTCCAGTTTGATTATTTTCCCTTCTGGATGGCAGCTGTAGAGTAGGAGACATGTTTCATCTGGTGCCTTTCCACTAAGTAATTGTCTAAGACTCACTGCACACAGAGCATCAAAACCTAGGAACAGGCCTGAAGCAGCCTCACAAAATGCTCCTCACCCACTCATCCCCATAGACACACACAATCACACCATCAAGAACACAGGCTTGTTCATTTTACTACCTAGCTATAAGTAGTAGAGCAGGCTGGTGAAAGGAATCAAGGACTGGGAAGTGTGTATACTTATATATGTGACAGGTTTCCTTCCATTTCTCTCTGACTACTTTCAAATGTTGCTTCTCTGTTTGTGAATATATTTAGGTGGCAATGACTAGGTAGGTTTATATTTTGCTTAAATGTTTCCTTTTGAAACATCTTCCTTTGTTTTTTTTTAAATCTCCCTTTCCCCCACCCACTTATTCTCCACCCTCCCACCCACAGCCTATATATTCACAAGTTAATAGGTTAGTAACAGTATTAGTAAGAATAGTAAGAGTAACAACAACAACAACCAACAACATTAATAATATTAATCCCCTATATCTGTATAGCACTTTACGATCTACAAAGCGCTTTTACATCCATTATCTCATCTGTGCCATAATGCATCAGTCATCAGACACATAGGCCTTCAACTGTGCAAGGAAAATAGATCAAATGTTAGAAGTCAAGTGGTGAATAAAGGGGAAGAAAAAGCTAGTCGTGAGGGATGTTGGGGCTGTGAAATTAAAGACAAAAGGGGGAAGGGCTAAATAAAAATGTGATTTCAAAAATTTATATAAAAAATTGAAATTTAAGTTTAGTGTTTGGCATCAAATACTAGTCCCCCTCAGACTCAGTATATATGGCCCTGATTAGTTGTTACCACAAATTGCTCAGCTTATCTAATATATGTACGTAACTCATAGGAGTTGAACTGAGATGCCTTAACATTTTCTTTAAATGACATTGGCATTGCAAGATTAAACACTTAAAGAACACTAAAGCCTTGATATGAGTGCACATTTATGAACATTTATGAAAGTACTTAAATAAAAGCAATCTATGTACTTCATTTATCATTAGTGTTGATTTTATAGCTATTTTATAATTTATCCCAGACTATTATAAAATATATAAAACTGAGATATAAAGTATCAGCAATATAACTTTGCACTTTAAATAATTTTCAGCTACAGATTTTGCTTTTAGAAAACAAACTTTAAAGCAGCTGTTTTGTTTCCTTGTAAAAGGTTCTGTAAATGCATATATTAGGTCCCTGATGGACTTAGCTGTTATGACTTCCAGACTTTTCCAACAATTTAACCATTAGACGATGGAACAAACAAAACTTTATTGTGCCTTATTTAATTGCTCATGTTTCCACACAGGACAGTAGAGTTTAAAATTTCAAAATAATGTATGTGCATATATATATGTGTGTGTGTGTGTGTGTGTGTGTGTGTGTGTGTATACACACACACACACACACACACACATATATATATATATATTTAAATTCATTAATGAGATTTAAACTGTGGGGTGAATCTGTGAGATGAGGTAAGAAAATTTGGCACATTTCAAACAGTATCCTTTAAGTTTTGGTAAATTGTGTAACACAACATTTTTTCCACTGTGATCTATAGGTGCTATCCACATAAGTGGGGGTGGTTAATAGCAAGAATCACTGGAATGTTTCTAGTAAATCAAGAGGGACAAGCTCCCCAAATACAAACAAATGTTGATATAGAAGTAAAAATATATACAATACAGTCACTTGTTTGTAGTTTGGCACAATGTTTTCCTTTTTTTTTCCCTTGGGTAAATAGTGCATAAACTACTTGTGCAACTGTATGACTTTTTGAAGTCTTTTACATAGAACATCAGATTAAAGTTTGCTTCCAAATACTTATTCCCACACTTCAAAAATCTCTTCTTTAAGCACTTACATGTCAACATACATACCACAAGGCATATTTTGAAAGAAATAAAACACAAACATCAAATGTCTTTCTGGAAAATGTGAGTTTCTTCTTCAAACACAGGTAAAACCCAAAATGCTGTTTCTGCTTTTAGGAGATTGTAGTCGGAATCCCTGCAGAAAAACCAAACAATTTATGCCACCTTAGTTAGCTTTAGTGTATGTCCCACAAAGGGATCATACCATCTAAATTTGTTTACATCCATACTAAATGCTGTATAATGCAGAGATAGATAGATACAAATAGCAGGGGGCACTAGAAAGCACTCCTAATTGCCACACAATGAGACTGTTTTTCCCCCCAAATTATGCTCTTTTTGCTTAAATGATCTTGACCTTTTGTCTATATGACTTTTTGATTCTGTTGTTCAAAACTTTTTTTTTTACTGCAAAGCCCTTCCCTTCCCCAAAATCACTCAAGAGCATATTTTAGTTCTATTTTCTCAATTAGTAAAAACCAATGCAGAATAGCAGAAAAAGTAGACTTGTTAGAGTTTATCCCTAGCTAAGCCACAACAAAATTGCCCAATCTTTTGTGTGGTTTAAAGGTATAGGGATTTCCATGCACTTTTTTCTTTTTAATTTGAAAAAGAAGGGAATGTGACAGTTTCTTTCATGCAAACTTTTGCTTTCAAGAGGGAAAAAATGAGGGACTGTGGGCTTAGCAGGTAGTAGGAAAGCTAAGGGTACATCATCTCAGCCATTTTGGTGCAGTATTACCTCAGTTTTTCAAAAGAAGCTGTCCCAGCCTCATCCTTGTGGACCTGTTCTCGCTCCACGCACTTTCCCTTACACTTCTCATCTCTCAGGGCCTTGGAGCTGGATTTGTGACGATATAACTTTTTGTGTGTCGGTCCATTATTGCCTAAAGTGCTCAGGTTATTACACTTTTTATCAAAGAAGGCAGAGCGAGAGTCCTCATAACCATGCATGTTTGCACGACCAGGATCACCTATTGTTGCTTTCCCATTGCTTTTACTCACACCCTTGATGGACCTGTGATTCTTAGTGCCTCCTGGGGACCCACTGTTGACCTTTTTCTTAGATTCCTGTGGTGTCCCAGCCAATATTTTAAGGGTTTTTAATTTTAGACTATTGGACTCAGGGGAGTAGAATATGTTGGGGTCTCCATGGTGTTCCATGGGTTCCCAAAGGGGCTCTATGGAGGCCATCATGAACCTCTGCACATCTGCCATACCAGAGGCAATGTTAGACAAGATATAGGAAGGCTCTTGAAATTCCCGTTGGTCATCATCAAGGAGGCTATTGGTGTTCGTGCTCATGTTCATGTCGCTCCATCCTGGGTTACTCTCCTTCCCCAGAGCCCAATCTCCAGAAAGTCCCTTTTGAGTTGGCATCTTCATAGAGGCCACAGGGCCACCGTGTTGGATACATTCGGTCAATGTCTTTCCAGTGGAGGATATGTTGTTGATTTGGCCTCCTCCACGGCCAATGCCAACTTGCATTTTCTCTCCATTGATTGCAGCCATGTATTTCCCTTTCTTTGTTGACTTAGGGGCCTGGCGGGAGGTTTTGCCAGGTGGCTTTTCAATTCCTTTGTTGTTGGCTTTGAGAGATTTTTTCCTGGTGTTTTTCTGAGAAGAGCTTTGGTTCAGAGCCCCACTCTTGCTGGGTGAACTTTTCTTTCTTGATTTTGACACTTTGTTGTTAGTACTCATTTGACCAGATGGATCATTAAATGCTGATAAGCAAGGGGTTTTTTGGAGAAGACTGACAGAATCCTCATCATTGAACATATGGAACTGAAACTGATGGTTATTTAAAGTAAATCCATCATCCACTTGGACCTGCCGTGAAAGGGTACTGCAGTCCCACTTGATTTTCTCCATGTTGCCCAATGGTCCTGGGACACCCTCTTGAAACCCCTTCAGTGTTCCTAGTGTCTTAATACTCTCACATCTGGTAATTTGAGGGGAAAGACTGGGGGTGTCAGGTGGGGACACTTCTGAGAGAGAAGAGTGGCGGAATTTGTCAGGAGTGAAGTTGGAGATATCCAGGAGGTCAGTGGACTCTTTTAATGGTGTTATCTCATCAATACTCTGCTGGATAACCAGCTTGGGGCTGCAATGGGCCAGGAAGTCATCAGTAATATCATCATCACCATCCTTTTCACAGGACTTCAAGCTTAAGGAACAATAATTGCTTGAGTTGACAGAGAGTTGGGCCATTGAATCAAAGCTAAAGAGCCGATCATCATCCATATTGGCTGGGCCCTGCTGGAAAGGAAAGCATATCTCTCCATTATTAAAGTGACATAATTGATAAGAGTCATCAGATGGGAGCTGAGTGTCTTGCACAGAGGCATATAGGACCTTGTTGCAATTACTGCCACCACTACTGAGGCAGATTCGATTGTATGTTGTAGATGTGAGGTTATTTTCCATGGAGACTACTTGGGAGACTCCAAATTCATTAGATTGTGTTGGAGCTATCTCCCTTGAGACTTCAGCCATGAATTCCTGGGGGCCAGAAGTAGGTTTGTTGGGCCACACATTTCCATAGTTGTTTGATTCCATTTTGAAGTTTTGGGATGACTGCTGTAGCTCAGACTCAGAGGGTGAGGAAAGCACACAGTCCTGGGCAGGCTGAAGAGGCACAAATGATTTTTCTGTTTGAGTGAGGCTGCTTTCATTTTGCTCTGGAGAATGGTGAGCAAAGTATGATATACCAGTATTATTTGACAAGTCAGAAGCATCTAACAATGTCTGCAGATACCCTCCAGGGATAACAGGTATACTGGTGGCAACATTAGCAGATGATAGAGGCATTTCAGAAGAGCAGGTGGTTGGTAAGAAAGTAGAATTCTTGGCAACCTTTGCCTCATGAAATTCAGATAGATGAGAACTGTTTGAAGTCCCAGGAATAGCTTCATTCTTTAAATTAGGTGTAGATGATTGATCTTCCAAAAGGGGGCTCATTTGAACAACTGACTTGCTTTCTTGACCAGCTTTGATTTTCTTGGATTTTAACCTGGCTTCACTTTTAAATTTGATTTTGTTGAGCACTTTCCTCTCTGGCCCCTTAAATCCTGCATCTTGGGCTTTGACTTTCACTGAGTCAGGGCCTGTAATGTCATTTAGATGTGATCCATTTTCACAGCTGGGGACAGCCAGAGGTGCTGACTTTAGTGTACCTTTCATGGCTCCATCTTCTTTACGAGTACAAGCTTGCCTCTGATCACTGCAGAATGAAATTTGCTTACCACTTGCTGAAGTTTCCACAGATGGGATTCTTTGAATCCTGTGCCTGTTGCCAAGTTTAGATTTTCGTTTGCGAGCAGGTGGCAGGAATGACACCTCAAAGCTACCTGGTTCAAAGTTTTGTTTTTGGCATAAGGGTGTCTTGTTGGAGTCAATGTTGCTATTTCTCTGTTTTTTCTTCTTTTGCCAGAAGCCCTTCAAGGGGGCAAGCTTCGCATATTTGTTGAGCTGATTTTCACTCAAATTCACTGTTGTCTCACTGGAATCTACCCTACCCAACTTCACCAGCATGTTCTTCTCACCTTTAAAGCGATTGATGATGATATATTTGATAATAACAGGGGGCTCCTTACGGGTTACTTTTCTTCTCTTTTTGGGACACCATTCATCATCATCTTCCTCTTTGGAACCACCTGGCAACCATTCCTTCCTCTCATTTACTTTTTCACCCTCTAGTGAGTCAACGTCATATAGATAATCTTCACTGTACCTGACTTTTCTCTTGGCTCGTAGACCATAGTTCTGCTGGGAGGAGGAGTTGCCAGAATTAGTGTCCCGAGCCATATAGCGGCTACAGTCCTTGATCTCTCCCATGGCATCATAAGAGACCTCAATGAAGGAACTGTCATCACTGAAATTCCCTGATGCCTCCAAGGAATTAGCAAGATGACCCTGCTTTGGATTCTTAAATTGCCCTACTTCAGTCCCACTGCATGGTTTATTTAAGGCAAATTTTTCTCCATTATCCTTTTCATCTTTTTTCTCTACACTCTTGTCTTCCTGTCCCTCTTCTTTGCCTTTCTTCTTGTCCAAGTTTTTATCCTCTTCCCCCCAGATGATGTTCACATCAGGAACCTTGAATTGGGAAAGATCGCTGTTCTGCTTCAAAACCCCACTCTTAGACTCCCGTTTGGGGCAAGTAGTAAAGACACTGGGAAAAAAGTTGAATTGGGCATCCTCCTGCATTAGAAGGGTGGTCTTGTCTCGAACATTGTCCTGGAAGGACTCATATCGAATTTTCAAGGAACAGACATCACTGCCCAGTGTTGACTCATCATCATCGAACATGTAGTTATCCACATCTTCTTCCGAGAATAAGTTGACGGACAGCTCATTTTTGGAACAGAGGTCAAGCAGTTCAATCTTACTCTCACTAATGAAAGTCTCAAAGTAACCCCAATCTTGATTGGAATTTGCCAGCAAAGCCTCTTCTGTATTACACTTGTCTAACAGTAATGCCTCATAATAACTTTTCTGAGCTGGATCCTCCAAGTCGATGTCAGATTTCTCAGCTTCTCGTTTTTCCCCTGCCCTTGATTTGTGCAGGGGGAAGCCTAGGAGCTGGTCTGAAAGCAGCTGCTCTCCATATTTCATGCTTTCTCCAGCATTAATACACTGAATCCCTATATCAGAGACTGCACAGGTTTCATAATCCTTATTTAGATCACCAACTTTCAGACTGATCCCTGGCTCAGGATCTACTGCATCCTTTGATTCCATGAAGCAGCCCAAACAAGTCCTACTTGGCTGCATGAGGCAGTCCCCATTCAGAGCTGACATGCCTGCAGGCTCCATTATGGCAAATGGAGCTTTCTCACATTCACTGGGCAGTGACCATGTATGCAGGCCTTTTGTAACACCAGATGTAAGGGAGATGGCATTCACAGAAGCACTATTAGCAGCATGCTCAGGTGCTTCAATTAGGCCCAAAGGAGATGGGGGGCTCTGCATACAGGGTTTCTTAGAAGGCAGAGGCAGGAGACCCCTGGGATACATTAGGGTCTCTTTTTGAACCACTGGTATAGGCTGGATTGGTGCAGCAGCTTCTAGAGCTGCAAATGACTTCATTGCCACATCTTGGTCCTCTGAATCTGGAGAAAAGGGAAAGAAATGACAGAAATAAAGTTAAAGGTCTTAGACCACTACTCATTAGACCACTCTTTCCCTAGATCAGTTTCTGGTACTTGATCTTATATAAACTAAGGTTCAGCTTCTCTAGCTTTAGAACTAGAAACTACAAAGTTAAAGAACAATGCTGATTTTATATTGAACATTCATGAAAGTGAAAAATAGTATTTCTTTAGATTCAGCTTTTTCTTTAGACACAGGGCTCTCTCCTCAGAAACTGGGAAATAATTGGACTGCTTGATCAATTGGAAAGTTAAGGCTTCCAGGGTGGGAAAATGCTCAGATGGGATATTTATGGTTTCAATCTATAAAGCTTAGTCCTATCAATCAGACCTCTGTTCTAGCAGCTCCTCTGAATCTAGATGTTCCAAGCCTAATTCACTAGGAATTTTGAGGAACTTATTCATCTGACAGAGATGATTTGCAAGAGCACAGTGGTTGGATTAAATAGCTCTTGGAGACCCTTCTAGCCCAGTTAGAAATCTGGTGGAATAAAATTTAGGATTAATATCAATCTCAAAGGCACCCTAGACTTAACCTGCTCCAACTTTGTAGATACTAAAAATCTATTTGGTGTAGTAACACCAAAGGACCAGTAGGAGAGGTAGTATATACTATAATTAAATTCTCTTACCATTTTCTTTGACCCCATTAATCAGAGTGTTTTCTCCATTGGCTGAGGCAACAACAGCCTTATCTTGTTGGTTATCCATGAATGTAACCTCTTATTTTTTCATTCCAAGTCCAAATGCTGTCCAACCTGCACATTTCAAATATATAGTGTTAGTCATTAAATATATTTTTTCTCTGTTTTAAGGTTATTTCAGCTAGAGAGATCTTAAAAGGCTCACTGTAATTTACCTGTTTCCAGACTGGCTTCATCACCACTGTTGTTTTTTGTTTCATAGTTTATACCCTAGATCCTTCTATCCCCTGTAGGTCACCATACTATTTATAATAGAAATCTGAAGCAGGCAGACTTATGCCTTCTTCCAGATAGGAATATATTTAACCTAATCATGGCCATACAGTTAGAAAGGATGCAAAGTAGAGTCCAGAGTAACATGAGAGAAGGAATGTATGCATGTAAAGTTTGGCTTTATTTTTGTTTGCCTCATTTGCACCTCAGAAGATCTAAAGCTCTTCAAAAACAAGGCAATTCATACATACACACACATATATATCACACTCAGATTTTCTCTCTCTCTGCCTTAAAATTTGACTGCTAAGGATGAAAAAAGGTAAAGAATTCTTTTCTTGGTTTCTCAACTTTCATGATCTTAACTCTGTTAATGACAAATATTCCTCAAAGCCCAGCAGGATTTTAAAATGTTACTACAAAGAAGAGCTTAAATTTCTGAAAAGTCCCTACATCATCTATTTTGGGGCATAGAATACATATCTATAGTCCCTTATCTCCTGCCCGCCTACTTGGGTGGTAGGTATATGCAAAACAGTAGAAGACAAGGCCATCTGAGATGGAGTTATCTACCATATGCTATCAGAAAATCTATAAATCCTTTTTTCACAATCCCCCTTTTCCTAGACCTTCTTCTCAGCCAAGTATCCATCCCTTTATTAAAAAGCACAGACTGCTGATGGCCAAGCAGCTATTACAAAAATCTCAAGTGTATATTCATTTATCCTACTACATGGATATACTATAAAAGGTAGGACCAGCATTGAGGGAACAAGAAGCAGTAAGCAGAATTTTACTTGATTCAGTCTCTATGCTATTTTACCTATTTCCTTATCTGTAAAATAAGAAGTCCGTATTAGGCAATCATCTAGTTTTAAAAATGTTAGATGGCCCTGAGTTTCCCCTAACATTTATATATCAGAATTGCCTAACTTTCTACTTACACAAGGCCTGATTTGAGAGTAGCCAATAAACCACAGGTGCCAGAGAAAAAAGAAAGATATGCTTACTTGTTGTATTTACACAAAAAGAAGGGCTGGAGATTTCTAAAAAGTGGAGAGAATGGGCACCTGGGTGGCTCAATTGGTTAAGTGTCCATCTTTGGCTTAGGTCATGATCTTGTGGTTTGTGGGCTCAAGCCCCGCGTCAGACTCTGTGCTGACAGCTCAGAGCCTGGAGCCTGCTTCGGATTCTGTGTCTCCTCCTCTCTCTGCCCCTCCTATGCTCGTGCTCTGTCTCTCAATAATAAATAAACATTAAAAAATTTTAAAAATAATAAAATAATAAAAAAATAAGTGGAGAGGAGAGGCTAACAATGTCAAAGTCCCCACCCCTTGGCTAGAAGGGCTCATTTGTGGTAGAAATGAATAAACAGATCAGATGGTTTAGCTTCTGCTTCAGAGAGAATCATATGGGTCATGTGGAATCATACTGCCATGATGGATTTCTCTGTGCAACTTTCTTTTTGAGAAACTCAACTGAACTTCAGGTATCATTTTACTCCTTTTTAACCACCGCCTAACTAACTCCATCTTGGCAGGGACTTCATAAAGGTCAAATTATTTGTAGGTTTCAATAATTTAGTATCTTCTTGTCCCTTATGCCTAAGGCTAATTACAAGGAAGTCCATTTTTATCACCAGGAAGACCAACGCACAGAAAAAGAAAATAAGGTCTCAAAAAAACCTAATGGCAGATCTGTGAAAAAAACCTCAAGTTTCCTGACCAAGAGACCAAGTATTTTTTCTTAAAACATAAAATGCCTTCTCTATAATTATTACCACCTCTGACCCCTGGCCAAAACAAAGATGTAGAAATACAAATTTCCACATGTTATTGATCTATATACTTCCACCCTCTTTCAGGTAATAAAATAAAGAACAGCTGCTTCAGACAAGTAATAATTATTAGTAAAAATTAATGTACCATAAAATATATGCAGGAGCAATATACTTAAAAATGAAGAATTATACAATGTCACACAAGACAAGGACACTATGTCAGGGGACATATTAATGTCATTGTAACTTTATTCTGGGATGTTATTATTGTAAGAACATAATTTTCCTTGGGGCACCTGGGTAGCTCAGGTGGTTAAACATCCAACTCTTGATTTTGGCTCAGGCCATGATCTCACAGTTCGTGAGATCGAGCCCAAGTCAGCCTCTGTGCTAAGCGCAGAGACTGCTTGGGATTCTCTCTCTCCCTTTCTCTCTGCCCTTCTCCTGTCTGTCTCTGTCTGTCTCTGTCTCTCTCATTCCCTTCCTCCTTCCCTCCCTCTCTCTCTCTCTCAAAATAAATAAACATAAAAAAGCACACAATTTTCCTCTAATAGAAAATCAGATCAAGCACCCAGGATTTATGGCTCTAAATTAAAGGGTATCTTTTTTAAAAAAATTTTTTAAACATTTATTTATTATTGAGAGACACAGAGCATGAGCAGGGGAAGGGTAGAGAGAGGGGAAGACACAGAATCTGAAGTAAGCTCCAGTTTCTGAGCTGTCAGCACAGAGCCCGACACAGAGCTTGAACTGATAAACTGTGAGATCATGACCTGAGCTGAAGTCGGTCACCGAACCAACTGAGCCACCCAGGCATCCCTAAATTAAAGGGAATTTTAAAGGGTTGAGAATAGAAGAAATACACTTTAGCAAAAAATAAAGGAGAAATGGAGATGGGTATGAGAGCTTATTGAGTTGGGAAGGGGAAAGTAAGAGAATGCATGAATACCCCCCAGGTTACTGAAATTATCTCATTTTGTACTTATAATTATATTGTAAGGTTGGCTCTATTAGATTCACATTTTTTTCAACAGGTAAAACTAAGTATTATAGATATTAATGTAATGATTATAAATTATTTGGGCCTTTGTTCTGCAGAATTAGAAGGCTAAACCCTAAATAGATAATCCTGTGGTCCTTTCCTATGTCTTTTCAAAGCTCAGCTCTAAGCAAGACAACCCAAAGGCATATATTTTCTCATTTTTATTTATTTATATCTTGGCTGCTTATAAAAATGATTTGGGAGAGGGATTTTAATTTTGTATGGTTGTGATACAAACAGTTCTTGGCTTGCTTTAGCTTTTACCGACTGATCAGCATTTTAGGACAACAAATTTTGTGGGGTTTTAAAAACCTATTTTGAGCTAAAATTGATTAGCACTTTTGGAATTATGTACGACAAATTGCTTTGCTGATCATGGTAAATCATCATTGTAATGGTATTGAAATAACATTAGCATGGAGATAGGTATTTTGAAGCAAGGAAATGCTCAATTAAACTGGAAAAGCAACACCTCTCACCTGCCTTTCCCCTCAGTTGGGCCTGTAAAGGGTTCATATATACTGTCACAGTAGGCTGCTATGTTCTTCCCTAAAGGCCTTTAAGCCTCAGGTCTCAGAATCTAAGTGACCTACGCTAGCATTTGTGTTGAAGGGCTGTTCTTGGCGTTTCCAACTAAAAAAGGAAAAACCAAGGCAAGAAAATAATAAAGACAACATAACCTTTGGGGTTTGAGTAGTGCTGATCTTTAGGATACCAGTTTAAATAAATTCAACAAATTGACTAGGCACCACCGGTGGTAATGGTAGTGTACCAGGCACTGCCGTGGAAAAGACAGGTGAATGAAACTAGATCCATGTTCTTACGGTGCTAAGAGTCTATTGGGGGTAAATAAGCCATAAAAATTTTCTAACAAATGTATAGTATGCTGAAAGAGAAGCAAAATATTTCTATGGGAGTTCCAAATGAATAGATCTAATCCACCTCTAGAGAGGAGGGAGATCAGGGAAGGCTTTACCAGTAGCAGCAGCATTTGAGATGGACCTTCTTGGATGGTCTTTCAGGAGGTGAGGATGGAGAAGTATAGAGGAAAGGCATTCCAGGCTGAAGGATCTTCATGAGATACCAGGAGTCTCTCCCCACTCTAGTCTATCCTCTAAACAACTGCTACAGAATTATAGGTCTGACAACTTGCCCTAAATATTTGTTTTGACTTGCATACAACACCCTTCTCAATCAATCTTCAACTTCTCAAGTTGTATTTTCCTTTCATTCTGTTTATCTTTCCCTATTCTTCCAAATATTCTAGCCAGGTATGCCCCCTTAATATGCTAGAGCATTTTTTGCTTCCAGGCATCTTGTACTTGATATTCCCTCTGTCTGGAACGCCTTCCACACCCTCTCCCATTCCTCCCCCTTCAAGCCTCCCTTTCACCTCCCTCTTCTATTCCCTACTCAACTTTTTCTTGACACCTTCCTTGATTCGCCCCACCCAAACAAAATTAGTCTCTTCTCTGCATTCCCAAATAACATTGAACCCCTTTGTGTCTATCACCTTACATAAGCATTACCTCTTTATATCTGATTCCCTCAATAGACTAAGCTCCCTTCAACTCCGCAGGGCGTAGCTCACACATAGTGCTTAGAACATGGTATATATCATGCAAAAGTTGATTAAACAATAATGTTGAATCATAGGAAAAGCTGGGGGGAGAATTCGGGGAACAGTAAGCATTTGGCTGAAATATCAGGTACACACAAGAGGATATGGCTGAAAAGAGCTACACTGTGGAGGCCACCTGAATCTTAATTCAGGAAGACACTGAATGGTTTTGAGTAGGACATTAGGACCAGTGAAAGTGAAAAAACCAGAAGTAGGGAAATAGGTTAGGAGACAATGTTCAGTTGTAAGAAGTCAAGAAGATTAGAATTAAGAAGGAGGAAATAGGAATGGAAAGGAGATGTTAGATTTGAGTAGAACTGCAGGGGTGTGTTTGGAAAATAATTTAGAAGTGGCAGGTGAGTGGAAAATAATTTAGAAGTGGCAGGTGAGAATTGGGCAGGAGTCAGTATATACAGAGAAAGGAGAGGTCCAGGAGTTAATAAAAGGAGCACAAGAGATTGTTTGATTCCAGGCCAGAGTAGCCTCAGAAATAAGGATGCCAAGATCTTCATGAGAATAAAACAAGGTAAGGAATAATCATCAGGTCCAACATGGATAATGAATTTGACAAGGATCTTAGCTGTCATACTGCAAAGGAGACAACTGACCAGAAGTTGTTATAGATGGGGAATCTACAAGTTTAGTTAGGGACTGAAATGGAGCACAGAGATGGGACTGATGTAGCGAACAGGTCCAGAGAAGGTTTCCAGGCTAACCTATGCAACCTCTGTCTAGTCTGACTTTTCCCAGTTCAACTTCAGTCAGTATCATGGATGACAGAATCAGCAATAGTTCAGAGAGCACATTCTTATCCATAATGCTGCTTGGCTAATTCCATTTTCTAATACTTTCCAGGATTTCAAGATACTACTTTAGAAATATTGAGGTATGATGCTTTTAAGTACAGAAAACATGCTTAAATGAGGAGCCTTGTAACTTTAAAAATATTAAGGGTGAGAGAGGCATGAAAAAGATATTATCACAGTTAAACTAAAGAATTGTATATATCTCAAAAGTAAAGTATAAATCTATTCCATCTCTTATTATAAAGATTCAAAATTCAAAAGATATGCACAAATAAACTCTTACAGAAGAGTTCATATAATATAATGGATGGAGTATAACCACTTACTAGTTGGGTGTCTCTCCTTCCCCTCTCTGGTCCTAAATTTTATTAGCTATACAATAAGGGAGATTATATATCTAAGGGCTTGTCTAGATTTTAAAAATTATAATTTATTTAATCTTTTTTAAGATTGAAATTACAGGGGTGCCTGGGTGGCTCAGTCAGTTAAGTATGCAATTTTGTCTCAGGTCATGATCCTAGGGTTGTGGGATTGAGCCCCACATTGGGCTCTGGGCTGAGCATGAAGCCTGCTTGATATTCTCCTACCCTCCCTCTCCCTTCCCCTCTTCCTCTCTCCCCTGCCTGTGTGATCTCTCTCTCTCTAAAATAAAAAAAATATTTTAAAAAGACTGAAATTACATGTGCAAGAAAAATTAGTTCTTATTTAATTTTTATGTGATTCTGAGATGAGCCTAAGATGTACATTTGAGGGAACTCTTTACTGTCTTCCATCTCATGATCCTTCCTGTATTCCTCTGATTTTGTACATTCCTACCCCAATCCTATCATAGGCAGCAAATAGGGTGCTGCTGCTGGTAACAGGGCTCTATATATTCCACATGGCTTCAGTTTTGGCAGCTACCAATCTGGGGTGAGGGTTTCTTTGGTGCATTTTTGTCCTAATCAGCGGCTCAGTGTTTGAGTGTCCTTTCTTCCACTTTTCGTTTTCCCTTCACTTAGTGTTCTTATCTGCACTATCCTTTGTGACATCACTCTAAAGTGATTTCCAAAAAGAGCAAGTACATAAGACCATAAATCAATAAGAAAGTATTGTCTATGTTGAATATGCCAATGACATAAAACCCGAATATTCAATAAGACTTGAAGTAAGGGTAGAAACAAGCAGATGTACTCATGCACCCAAGTCATGAATAGCCAACCTCTCTACTAGTCTTAATTTATAAACATTTTTTTAATTTTTAATGTTTATTTATTTATTTTATTTTATTTTTGAGAGAGAGAGATGGACAGAGTGTGAGCTGGAGAGGGGCAGAGAGAGAAGGAGACACAGAATCCAAAGCAGGCTCCAGGCTCCAAGCTGTCAGCACAGAGCCCGATGCGGGGCTTGAACTCACAAACAGTGAGATCATGACCTGAGCCAAAGTCAGACGCTTAACTGACTGAGCCGCCCAGGTGCCCCAATTGTTTTTAATTTTTTAAAAGTTTATTTTTTTATTTTGAGAGAGTGAGAGACAGCACGAGTTGGGGAGGGGCAGAGAGAGAGGGAGAGAGAATCCCAAGCAGGCTCTGCACTGAGAGCATGGAGCCCAACACAGGGCTTGATCCCACAAACCGTGAGATCATGACCTGAACCAAAACCAAGAGTCAGACGCTTAACCAACTGAGCCACCCAGGTACCCCTAATTTCTAAACTTTTAGACCACAGGTAGCTTCACTTTATGGGCACATCTGAGCCCCTTTGCCTTTGCAAATTTTTATTTTCAGGACTTCTCCTGCTTGTTTTCTCTCTCGAGTCCAAAGAACAAGTGATAGATAAGTCCAGTAACTGTCAGGTAAAGAATGGATATTTCCAAAAAGAGTCTCTTTCTTCTTGTCACCAGATCTAAATGGGCAGTATAATAGCACAGTAAGCACAGAGACACCAACCTAGAACATCCATTGGTGTGTACAAGATGGTGAGTCCTTAGAAGGAGCATGCCACTGTAGCCTGGCACTTTGTGAGAATGGGTTTATACAAGGACTGTATCCTAATCACTGAGTGCCTTCATTAACAGGCAGCATTGAGTTACATTTAATGCTTGAGTGCAATAATTGTAGGCTGAATTATCCTTTGATTTTTTCCATGTGGTTTCTAATCTCTTTTCTTACTACTAATCTATCCTGTTAATTTGCATTTTAAAAATGCTACTAGATTCTTTTCAGAAATATAATCACTGAATCACAGAGTTAAAAGGATCTTAGAAGATAGTCTAATCCCAAACTCCCCATTTTACAAGTGGGGTAACCAAGTCCCCCAAAGGAGAATCTACTTGCCCAATGTCACACAGTGAGTTGGTAATATTTGGAAATAACCCCATGGTACCAAGTTACATATCAGGAGAAATATAATTTGTAAATAAAAATAACCACTAATTAGAGTACTACTAACTTTTTGTTTGTCTGTATTGGAGGAAATGCTGTCACAAATAGGAGAAATGTCTTTGCTTATCCCAAGGTGGGTGTGAAAGGGAGTGGAGAAAAGGCCAAACCCCAAATCTACCTGGGATGGAGGCACAGCTCTTCTAGACTCTGGATTCTAGAGCTCTGTGTTGTCACCCTGAGGCATACCAGTCCAAACACCATCTTCTCCCATTCTCTCTCTCTCTCTCTCTCTCTCTCTCTCTCACACACACACACACACACACACAATGTGTTTATGTACACTCAATAAATCAAAGTACCTTTATTATTCTATTTTGGAAGCAGGATGCTTCATACTGGATCAGAGTTGGAAGACAAGCAGAGCTGGAATTTCATTTTATCTGAACATGCTAAATAAATTCAACTATTTAATAATGCCTAGTTGAAATACCACTCAAAATTCTGAATTGGGGTTGAGGGACTGGGGATACCATGATGAGTAAAAATTTTTTGAAAAAGTCCCAAGTGATCATAGTAGTTTTCTTCTATAGTTGTTTACTTATCCCTTACTTCATTCTACCCTCAAAGCAGAAAACAAGAATATGAAGAAATAAACATCAAATTAATTAATATATGTATTTAGAACCCCTAAAGAATTACAGATATATTTACTCATTTTCTAATTGATCAGCTATTTTTAGGTAAGTAGACAAGAATCATCTATAAGTAAATTAAAGACAACACATACCCAAATACAAAACATCCCATGAGCAAAAGTGACACTTCTAGCCTGGCCCAAGAATTTGCAATCAATCTTGGTCTTGCTAGAATCTCTCCATGGGCTGCTGAGCTAGCTATTACAGATAATGAGGGGTCTCAGTTTCATCATTCATAAAACCCCTGACCTTGTTTTCTAATTTCAGAGATAGTTCCAAGGCTTTCTCAACAAGCCTTTTACAAGGCTATATTTGAAGAGAGGCACCCGTCCTCTACTCTAAGCAGTGAAGAAAAGCGAAGTTTAACACTGATGAAAATCTGAGAATCTGGGGCTTAGTTGAGTACCCTAGTTCCTAACCCCTCACCCCCGGCTATATGGAGATTAGTACAAACAGCTGGGTGGAAGGCTGAAACTGTCACAAGAGTGTAAATGTATGTTTACTATTTCTGTTTTATATGTTAGACTATGCCATGAGGAGAAGAGAAATGAGAAAAACAAGCTCTACAGCCAAGGCACTTATAGTTTAGGAGAGGTACGAGTATACTTGGCATAGAAGGTATCTCTCAGTCTTTGATTGGCTCAAATATTTATTTCTGTATTTTGATTTCAGTTTCAAATTATTCTAGCCTCAGAAGCCTCCATAATAGGTCTTCCAATTAGTGTAACTGGGGTTTCTTTTATCAAAGAAAAATCCCTCTAATCCATATGTCAAAGGCTTAATAAAACTGAATCCATCTTTGATCACTCCATGAAGACAAGTGCAACTTCCCACTCAACTCTGGGCTTGTTCCTATTAAATACATAGCTGCTAACAGGTGGTAAGACTACTGTTTCAGATATCACCCCACCTTCATCACACTCCTTTTTCAGATATGCTTGCAGTAGAGTTTGGCAGTTACTGTCAAAATGATAAGCTTGTAGATGCCTGGACCTTTTTACACCAGGGGATTTGCCATTAGCAAAGGTCAGATGGCCAAGACATTCTCCAAAAGTAAATGGACTCCACCAAAGTATCTTTTTGTGTAGCTACTTATATGTAAAGAAATATACTTTAAAATGAGTTTGTTTATAAAAATACATAGTTTTGGGCCACCTGGGTGGCTCAGTCGGTTGAGCATCCGACTTGGGCTCAGGTCATGATCTCACGGTGTGTGAGTTTGAGCGCCGCGTCGGGCTGTGTGCTGACAGCTCAGAGCCTGGAGCCTGCTTCGGATTCTGTGTCTCCCTCTCTCTCTGCCCCTCCCCCGCTCATGCTCTGTCTCTCTCTCTGTGTCAAAAATAAACATTAAAATTTTTTTTTAAAAAAATACATAGTTTTGACTGCTATAGAAGTTTTATTCAACACAGGAAGGAAAATTCCAATAACCCCACAAAATCACTCAGGAAACCAATTCCATATATTCATAAAGCCATGCACCCCCCTCCCATCAGAAGAATTTTTCTCATACTCCTTTAATTTTTTACATGGGACCAAGAATGACTACCCAAAAACAAGGGAAATGATAGGGGTACAAGATGGGGAGACATCAGAAGAGAGGCTGAGTTTAAGAATAGGTAAAATGTCATTCAATTTAGAGTTCTACAATAATGTAGCAATCATCTATTACTATTACCTCTCTACTCTGGCTCCTGGCAGTTTATTATCGTCACCCATAGCAAACTGAGGAAAAAAGTCCTTGTAATACCAGAGTCTCTGAAATAGCCCGCTGGGGCATATTCCCTAGCACCCATCTCAAGCCAACCTGGCTAATGCCCCAAGCCATACAGATGGCATTCTGGGGTCCTCTGTTCATTGAGGTTTATATAGGAAACACAAATTGCATGTGCAATTCCAAAGCCCACATTTGCTAAACAGCAGCAGTAGGCTCTGAAAGGCTTTTGCCAATTCCAGCAGCCAAGTCCACAGTAGGGAAGAACTTCTCAGGCTTCTGGAGATTCATCTACTGGTGAGCAAAACAAGTCCTGAAGAAGGCAAGAATGAGTAATGTTCTTTCCTAGTGATCCTGGTTTCCTTAGGTCCCTTTGCTATCTTCTCATCTACAAGCAGGGTTGAGTGTTTTTTAGAAGGAGTGTTGTCTGCAACTACAGCATCTATTTACCTTTTCTGTGCCAATATCTGGGCTCGCTTTCAACCTCTAACCTGCACTGTCCACTACAGTAGCCATTAGTAACACATAGTTATTTAAATTTAAATATAAGTAAATTAAAATATCAGTTCCTTGTCACACTAGTCATATTCAAGTGATAAGTAATCACACATGGCTAGTGGTTACCATATTGTACAGCATAGACATAGAACATTTTTATTATCAAAGAAGTTCACAGATATAGAACATTTTTATTATCAAAGAAAGTTCTACTAGATAGCACTATTATTCTTATTTCTAGTGATCTAGTCACTTTTCTTATTTGTACAGGACGGCCTAGCATTTTATTTATCTTATTGGTCTCATGTACGCAAGATTAACATATTCTTCAATTCATCAGTAATCAAAGCAAAGCTTCTTTCTTCCATTATTCACTCATTACCATTTATTCTTACATTCTTTCATAGGTAACTATTCTAATGTGGTGAATGCATATCTTTTTTGTATGTGTTCTTTTAAAAGGAATATTCTTTTGGGGTGCTTGGGTGGCTCAGCTGGTTAAGTGTCCAACTCTTGATTTTGGCTCAGATCATGATCTCACAGTTCAAGGGGTCCAGTCCTACATCAGGCCCTATGCTGATAGTGCAGAGCCTGCTTGGTATTCTCTCTCTCCTTTTCTCTGTCCCTCCCCTGCTTGCGTATGTGCACTCTCTCTCAAAATAAATACATAAACTTTGTTTTTCATTTCTGGCTTTTTTTATTTTTATTTATTTTTTAAATTTTATTTAATTTTATTTTTCTAATATATGAAATTTATTGTCAAATAGGTTTCCATACACCACCCAGTGCTCATCCCAAAAGATGCCCTCTTCAATACCCATCACCTCCCCTCCCCTCCCTCCCACCCCCTATCAACCATCAGTTTGTTCTCAGTTTTTAAGAGTCTCTTATGCTTTGGCTCTCTCCCACTCTAACCTCTTTTTTTTCTTCCCCTCCCCCATGGGATTCTGTTAAGTTTCTCAGGATCCACATAAGAGTGAAACCATATGGTATCTGTCTTTCTCTGTATGGCTTATTTCACTTACCATCACACTCTCCAGTTCCATCCACGTTGCTACAAAGGGCCATATTTCATTCTTTCTCATTGTCACGTAGTACTCCATTGTGTATATAAACCACAATTTCCTTATCCATTCATCAGTTGATGGACATTTAGGCTCTTTCCATAATTTGGATATTGTTGAGAGTGCTGCTATAAACATTGGGGTACAAGTGCCCCTATGCATCAGTACTCCTGTATCACTTGGGTAAATTCCTAGCAGTGCTATTGCTGGGTCATAGGGTAGGTCTATTTTTAATTTTTTGAGGAACCTCCACACTGTTTTCCAGAGCGGCTGCACCAATTTGCATTCCCACCAACAGTGCAAGAGGGTTCCCGTTTCTCCACATCCTCTCCAGCATCTATAGTCTCCTGATTTGTTCATTTTGGCCACTCTGACTGGCGTGAGGTGATATCTGAGTGTGGTTTTGACTTGTATTTCCCTGATGAGGAGCGACGTTGAGCATCTTTTCAGGTGCCTGTTGGCCATCCGGATGTCTTCTTTAGAGAAGTGTTTGTTCATGCTTTCTGCCCATTTCTTCACTGGATTATTTGTTTCTCAGGTGTGGAGTTTGGTGAGCTCTTTATAGATTTTGGATACTATCCCTTTGCCCGATACGTCATTTGCAAATATCTTTTCCCATTCCATTGGTTGCCTTTTAGTTTTGTTGATTGTTTCCTTTGCTGTGCAGAAGCTTTTTATCTTCATGAGGTCCCAATAGTTCATTTTTGCTTTTAATTCCCTTGCCTTTGGGGATGTGTCAAGTAAGAAATTACTGCGGCTGAGGTCAGAGAGGTCTTTTCCTGCTTTCTCCTCTAGGGTTTTGATGGTTTCCTGTCTCACATTCAAGTCCTTCATCCATTTTGAGTTTATTTTTGTGAATGGTGTAAGTAACTGGTCTAGTTTCATCCTTCTGCATGTTGCTGTCCAGTTCTCCCAGAACCATTTGTTAAAGAGACTGTCTTTTTTTTCCATTGGATATTCTTTCCTGCTTTGTCAAAGATTAGTTGGCCATATGTTTGTGGGTCTAGTTCTGTGGTTTCTATTCTATTCCATTGGTCTGTGTGTCTGTTTTTGTGCCAATACCATGCTGTCTTGATGATGACAGCTTTGTAGTAGAGGCTAAAGTCTGGGATTGTGATGCCTCCTGCTTTGGTCTTCTTCAAAATCACTTTGGCTATTCAGGGCCTTTTGTGGTTCCATATGAATTTTAGGATTGCTTGTTCTAGCTTCAAGAAGAATGCTGGTGCAATTTTGATTGGGATTGCATTGAATGTGTAGATAGCTTTGGGTAGTATTGACATTTTGACAATATTTATTCTTCCACTCCATGAGCATGCAATGTTTTTCCATTTCTTTATATCTTCTTCAATTTCCTTCATAAGCTTTCTATAGGTTTCAGCATACACATCTTTTACATCCTTGATTAGGTTTAGTCCTAGGTATTTTATAATTCTTGGTGCAATTGTGAATGGGATCAGTTTCTTTATTTGTTTTTCTACTGCTTCATTATTAGTGTATAAGAACGCAACTGATTTCTGTACATTGATTTTGTATCCTGCAACTTTGCTGAATTCATGTATTAGTTCTAGGAGACTTTTGGTGGAGTCTATCGGGTTTTCCATGTATAATACCTTGTCATCTGCAAAAAGTGAAAGCTTAACTTCATCTTTGCCAATTTTGATGCCTTTGATTTCCTTTTGTTGTCTGATTGCTGATGCTAGAACTTCCAACACTATGTTAAACAACAGCAGTGAGAATGGACATCCTTTTCGTGTTCCTGATCTCAGGGAAAAAGCTCTCAGTTTTTCCCCATTGAGGATGATTTTAGCTGTGGGCTGTTCATAAATCGTTCTGATGATGTTTAAGTATGTTCCTTCTATCCTGACTTTCTCAAGGGTTTTTTTAAGAAAGGATGCTGAATTGTGTGAAATGTTTTTTCTGCATCCATTGACAGGATCATATGGTTCTTTTCTTTTATTAATGTGAGGTATCATGTTGATTGATTTGAGAATGTTGAACCAGGCCTGCAGCCCAGGAATGAATCCCACTTGATCATGGTGAATCATTCTTTTTAAATGCTGTTGAATTCCATTTGCTAGTATCTTGTTGAGATTTTTGCATCCATATTCATCAGGGATATTGGCCTGTAGTTCTCTTTTTTTACTGGGTCTCTGTCTGGTTTAGGAATCAAAGTAATACTGGATTCATAGTATGAGTCTGTAAGTTTTCCTTCCGTTTCTATTTTTTGGAATAGCTTGAGAAGGATAGGTATTATCTCTGCTTTAAACGTCTGGTAGAACTCCCCTGGGAAGCCATCTGGTCCTGGACTCTTATTTGTTGGGAGATTTTTGATAACTGATTCAATTTCTTCACTGCTTATGGGTCTGTTCAACCTTTCTATTTCCTCCTGATTGAGTTTTGGAAGTGTGTGGGTGTTTTGGAATTTGTCCATTTCTTTCAGGTTGTCCAGCTTGTTGGCATATAATTTTTCATAGTATTCCCTGATAATTGCTTGTATTTCTGAGGGATTGGCTGTAATCATTCCATTTTCATTCATGATTTTATCTATTTGGGTCATCTCCCTTTTCTTTTTGAGAAGCCTGGCTAGAGGTTTATCAATTTTGTTTATTTTTTCAAAAAACCAACTCTTGGTTTCATTGATGTGCTCTACAGGTTTTTTAGAGTATATATTGTTTTTTTTCTGCTCTAATCTTTATTATTTCTCTACTTCTGCTGGGTTTAGGGTGTCTTTGCTGTTCTGCTTCTATTTCCTTTAGGTGTGCTGTTAGATTTTGTATTTGTGATTTTTCTTGTTTCTTGAGATAGGCCTGGATTGCAATGTATTTTCCTCTCAGGACTGCCTTTGCTGCATCCCAAAGTGTTTGGATTGTTGTCTTTTCTTTTTCGTTTGTTTCCATATATTTTGTAATTTCTTCTCTAATTGCCTGTTTGACCGATTCATTCTTTAGGAGGGTGTTCTTTAACCTCCATGCTTTTGGAGGTCTTCCAGACTTTTCCTGTGGTCGATTTCAAGCTTCATAGCATTGTGGTCCGAAAATATGCATGGTATGATCTCAATTCTTGTATACTTATGAAGGGCTGTTTTGTGACCCAGTATGTGATCTATCTTGGAGAATGTTCCATGTGCACTGGAGAAGAAAGTATATTCTGTTGCTTTGGGATGCAGACTTCTAAATATATCTGTCAAGTCCATCTGATCCAATGTATCTCTCAGGGCCCTTTTTTCTTTATTGACCATGTCTAGATGATCTATCCATTGTTGTATGTGGGGTATTAAAGTCCCCTGCAATTACCACATTCTCATCAATAAGGTTGCTTATGTTTGTAATTGTTTTATATATTTGGGGGCTCCTGTATTCGGTGCATAGACATTTATAATTGTTAGCTCTTCCTGAGGGATAGACCCTGTAATTATTATATAATGTCCTTCTTCATCTCTTTATTAATTTAAAGTCTGGTTTGTCTGATATAAGAATGGCTACTCCAGCTTTCTTTTGACTTCCAATAGCATGATAAATGGTTCTCCATCCCCTCACTTTCAATCTGAAGGTGTCCTCAGGTCTAAAATGAGTCTTTTGTAGACAGCAAATAGATGGGTCTTGTTTTTTTATCCATTCTGATACCCTATCTTTTGGGTGGCGCATTTGGTCCATTTACGTTCAGTGTTTTTATAGAAAGATATGGGTTTAACGTCATTATGATGTCTGTATGTTTTATGCTTGTAGTGATGTCTCTGGTACTTTGTCTCACAGGGTCCCCCTTAGGATCTCTTGTAGGGCTGGTTTAGTGGTGACAAATTCCTTCAGTTTTTGTTTGTTTGGGAAGACCTTTATCTCTCCTTCTATTCTAAATGACAGACTTGCTGGATAAAGGATTCTTGGCTGCATATTTTTTTCTGTTCATCACATTGAAGATTTCCTTCCATTCCTTTCTGGCCTGCCATGTTTCAGTAGAGAGATCCATCACAAGTCTTATTGGTCTCCCTTTATATGTTAGAGCATGTTTATCCCTAGCTGCTTTCAGAATTTTCTCCTTATCCTTGTATTTTGCCAGTTTCACTATGATATGTCGTGCAGAAGATCGATTCAAGTTACGTCTGAAGGGAGTTCTCTGTGCCTCTTGGATTTCAATGCCTTTTTCCTTCCCCAGTTCAGGGTAGTTCTCAGCTATAATTTCTTCAAGTACCCCGTCAACACCTTTCCCTCTCTCTTCCTCCTCTGGTATACTAATTATGTGTAGATTATTTCTCTTTAGTGCATCACTTAGTTCTCTAATTTTCCCCTCATGCTCCTGGATTTTTTTATCTCTCTTTTTCTCAGCTTCTTCTTTTTCCATTATTTTATCTTCTAGTTCACCTATTCTCTCCTCTGCCTCTTCAATCCGAGCTGTGGTCATCTCCATTTTATTTTGCAGCTCATTAATAGCATTTTTTTTAGCTCCTCCTGGCTGTTCCTTAGTCCCTTGATCTCTGTAGCAATAGAGTCTCTGCTGTCCTCTATACTCTTTTCAAGCCCAGCGATTAATTTTATGACATTATTCTAAATTCACTTTCTGTTATATTGTTTAAATCGTTTTTGATCAGTTGGTTAGCTGTCGCTATTTCCTGGAGATTCTTTTGAGGAGAATTCTTTTGTTTTATCATTTTGGATAGTCCCTGGAGTGGTGTGGAACTGCAGGGCACTTCCCCTGTGCTGTCTTCAATAACTTGCATTGGTGAGTGGGGCTGCAGTCAGACCTCATGTCTGCCCCCAGCCTACTGTTGGGGTCACAGTCAGACTGGTGTGTACCTTCTCTTCCCCTCTCCTAGGGGCGGGATTCACTGTGGGGTGGCGTGGCCCGTCTGGGCTACTTGCACACTGCCAGGCTTTTGGTGCTGGGGATCTGGTGTATTAGCTGGAGTGGATCGGCAAGGTGCACACACGCAGGAGGGGCAGGCTCATCTCACTTTTCCTTTGGTGATCCGCTTCAGCAGGGGCCCTGCGGCACTGGGAGGGAGTCAGACCCACCGCCGGAGGGATGGATCCGCAGAAGCACAGCTTTGGGTGTTTGTGCAGTGCAAGCAAGTTCTCTGACAGGAACTGGTTCCCTTTGGGATTTTGGCTGGGGGATGGGTGAGGGAGATGGCACTGGTGAGTGCCTTCGTTCCCCGCCAAGCTGAGCTCTGTTGTCCGGGGCTCAACAACTCTCCCTCCCATTGTCCTCCAGACCTCCTGCTCTCCGAGCATAGCTGTTAACTTATAACCTTCCAGATGTTAAGTCCCGCTTGCTGTCAGAACACACTCCATCTGGCCTCTCTGCTTTTGCAAGCCAGACTTGGGGGCTCTGCTTTGCCAGTGGGCTGCCCCTGCACCCCGGCTCCCTCCCACCAGTCCGTGTAGTGCACACCCTCTCTGCCCTTCCTACCCTCTTCTGTGGGCCTCCCATCTACACTTGGCTCTGGAGAATCCATTCTGCTAGTCTTTTGTCGGTTTTCTGGGTTATTTAGGCAGGTGTGGGTGGAATCTAAGTGATCAGCAAGATGTGGTGAGCCCAGCATCCTGTTACACTGCCATCTTCCTTTTTTTTATTTTTAAAAATTTTTAATGTTTATTTATTTTTGAGAGAGAGAGAGATAGAGAGAGAGACAGAGAGAGAGAGAGAGACAAAACGTGAGAGGGAAGGGCCAGAGAGAGAGGGAGACAGAAAATCTGAAGCAGGTTCCACGCTCAAGTTGTCAGCACAGAAACCAATGTGGGGCTCGAAATCATGGACTGTGAGTTCATGACCTGAGCTGAAGTCGTACACTTAACTGACTGAACCACCCAGGCACCCCTAAACATTTTTTAAGGTGCATTGCTTTATGTGTATGTTTTAAAAATTTGTGTAAATGGCATCATGCTACAGACTTCATTCTTTTTTTTTTACTATAAATCATATTTTTAAAGACCCATTCATACTTCTATGCATATATCTAATCTGTTGCTTTTATCTGCTGCATAATTCTCTATGGTATGCACCAACTAAATTTTACCTATTTGCTTTCATTATGATAGACACCCAGGATGACTGGTGTCACACTTTACCAAACTCTTAGCAGAAGTTCCTGGTTTTACAGAAAATCTTCAAAAAAAATTATAACCAAAAGTCTTGTAATCAGAGTATGTGACCTCACTTTTAACTAAGGGTATCTTAACCTCCTAAAATATACACCCTTGTGCTATCCTTCAATGTTCTAACTTACTGGAATCATTCTGTTATTGATCATTGTCTATTTTTTGTTTGGCTCTGGTCTTATATGAGGTTTCATCTTTATTTTTAATTTCAAATAATAGTTTTTCATTGGTCTTTGGCTCTGATTACCTGGACTCAGGTTATTAGTTTATAAATTCCCTTATTTCTTCTGTTTATTTCCGATTCCTCCTATAGCTTCTTTTAATTGCCTTGATGCCACTCAGGATTCAGTTTGACGGATAGTTTTCTGACTAAAGTTTTCACTGAACAATGGAGGCTTAGGAACCTAATGGAGACAAGATCGTCATACTGACAGCCAGAAACATCCAGGGCCTAATGGGAGGTATCACATTCTCTGTTTGCTTGACACACAAGGGAAATAACTTTTTAATCCAGTGCAGCATACTTCATTTATTGCAGCATTATCCAGTTTGAAGATGTTATGAAAAACATCCCCAGAGAGATTTAAGATTTCAAAAACATCCTGAGTTTGAACTTAATTCAAGTACTCCAGAAAGCTGAAACAATGGAAGATGACTTTTCAAGCACTTCATATACCAGGCACTGTTAGGCCAGATAATTTCATACCAAATTAGAATGTTTGTCTTCTGGGAAGGGAGGAGGGTTGGTCAGAAGGAGAAGGTGAGGGTATGTGTTTTATTTAAAATCATCTGTCAGTGCTAATGACCTAACATTAAAAAATGTATTAATCTACAAACATACAAGAAAAAACTGAATAGGGGACACTTGCTGTCTTTGAAGTAGCAGAAAGAGAACAAACATATGTTCTAATGAACTTTGATAAGGGATAGACAAATTGGAACTCATTTAGAGGGAAATGTCCAGGACAGGGGGACTCAAACCTGGTATTAAACTCAGGGAAGAATATTCAAGAAATGTGTTTTTTGTCTTCAAATACTTGAAAAGCTAATACAAAAAAGTGAAGCTAAACTTGTTTAGTTAGACCACAATGGGAAGTTACTTGAAGTAGGAAGACTGTAGCTCAACATATGAATAAACAGAGATGTCCAAAGTTGAAATGGCTCCTCAGGGAGAAGCACAGGGAAAAAAAGTGAGCTCCTTGCCACTAGCAAAGGCCGGGCAACAGGCAACAATAAATAACAAATTTAAGCACTGGAAGGTGAAGCTGGATTAGACTACTCTAATTCTAATACTTTATAATTCAATGTGACAACAAGAAAATCAGTTGTACAAATCTGAAACAAATCAAGGAGCTTTTAGAAAGATGCAAAAGAACATACAGCAAAGCTAATAAAATTATGTCCTACTCAAGCTACCCAGCCGTGTGTGTGAGAAAAAGAATAACAGAAGACATTCCCACACTGTGACACCAAGTAACATAGCAACAAGGTACATGGCCTGCTCATGGACTCAAACCATGTTGAGGCATGTTTTTATAAGGATGGAGGGATTTTTCTCAGGAACAAAGGGCTTTGGTCACTGAAGGAATGCTGTAGCTAAAAAAACTCACAGAACCTATACATAATTTTTTCTCAGCCACAGTCATGACAGCTTTTTCAAAGCCTTTGAGAGTCATGTAAATTGGCCTAAGTAAATGAGGGTTTTTGCCTTTAGCATCTTGGCACTACCTCCCCTCCCAAACTGAAAAATAAAAGTGATTTCTCCAGGATGGCTCTGCCACTTTTATCCAGGGCTCTACCCAGAGATAGAAAGCCCAGTGACATGATTCCACTTTGCTGAATTTTATTAGCTGCTGTACTCTCATGTTTCCCTTTTAGCTCAGACTCAATTACAATCAGTTTGAAGAAGGAAAACAACATGCAGTGAACCCGTCATAGCTCCAATTAAGTGAAGCATACCCTGATAATTAAAGTGAAAATAAAATGCCAAAGCTATGAAGACACTAACAGCTTCCTTAGAAATGATAAAGAAAGGGGTCCCTGGGTGGCTCAGTTGGTTAAGCTTCCAACTTCAGCTCAGGTCATGATCTCGCAGTTCGTGAGTTTGAGCCACACGTCAGGCTCTGTGCTGACAGCTCAGAACCTGAAGCCTGCTTCTGGTTCTGTGTTTCCCTCTCTCTCTGCCCCTCCCCTACTCTCCCTCTCTCTCTCAAAAATAATAAACATTAGGGAGGAGCCAAGATGGCAGAACAGCATGGGAGTTTTTCGTGTGTCTTTCATCCATGAAATACAGCCAGACCAACACTAAACCATCCTACACACCTAGAAAACTGACTGGAGGATTAACACAAAAATCTGTACAACCTGAACCACAGAATTCAGCAGGAATTCACCCCAAAAGAAGAGCATGAAGAAATGACAGCCAGGGATTTAACCAAAACAGATACAAGCAAGATATCTGAACCAGAATTTAGAATCATGATAAGAAAAATACTAGCTGGAGTGGAAAGTAGATTAGAATCCCTTTCTGCAGAGATAAAAGAAGTAAAAAATAGCCAGAATGAAATTAAAAATGCTATAACTGAGCTGCAATCACGGATGGATGCAGCAGCAGCAAGGATGGATGAGGCAGAACAGAGAATCAGCGATATGGAGGACAAACTTATAGAGAATAACGAAGCAGAAAAAAAGAGGGAGATTAAGGCAAAAGAGCACGATTTACAATTTAGAGAAATCAGTGACTCACTAAAAAGGAACAACTTCAGAATCATAGGGGTCCCAGAAGAGGAAGAGAAGGAAATAGTGGTAGAAGGGTTATGTGAACAAATCAGCAGAAAACTTTCCTAACCTGGGGAAAGACACAGACATCAAAATCCAGAAAGCACAGAGAATCTCCATTAGATTTAACAAAAACCAACCATCAAGAGGCATATCATAGTCAAATTCACAAAATACTCAGGCAAGGAGAGAATCATGAAAGCAGCAAGGGAAAAAAAAGTCCCTAACCTACAAGGGAAGACAGATCAGGTTTGCAGCATACCAATCCACAGAAACGTGGCAGGCCAGAAGGGAGTGGCAGGATACATTCAGTGTGCTGAATCAGAAAAATATGCAGCCAAGAATTCTTTTTCCAGCAAGGCTGTCATTCAAAATAGAAGGAGAGATAAAAAGTTTCCCAAACAAAAATTAAAGGAGATTGTGACCACTAAAGCAGCCCTGCAAGAAATTTTAAGGGGGACTCTCTGACGGGAGAAAAAAATGAAAAAAAAATATATCAAAAGCCACAAAGAGTAGAAAAGACCAGAGAACACCACCAGAAACCCCAACTCTACAAGCATCATAATGGCAATAAATTCATATCTTTCACTACTCATGCTAAATGTCAATGGACTCAATGCTCCAATCAAAAGACATAGGGTAACAGAATGGATAAGAAAAGAAGATCCATCTATATGCTGCTTACAAGAGACCCCCTATAGACCCAAAGACACCTTCAGATTGAAAATAAGGAGATGGTGAACCATCTATCATGCTAATGGTCAACAAAATAAAGCCAGAGTAGCCATACTTATATCAGACAATCAAGATTTTAAAATACTGTATCAAGAAATGCAGAAGGGCATTATATCATAATCAAAGGGTCTATCCACCAAGAAGACCTAACAATTGTAAACATTTATGCACCAAATGTGGAAGTGCCCAAATATATAAATCAATTAATCACAAACATGAAGAAACTCATTGATAGTAATACCATAATAGTAGGAGACTTCCAACACCCCACTCACAGCAATGGACAGATCATCCAATCAAAAAATCAACAAGGAAACAATGGCTTTGAATGACACACTGGACCAGAAGTGAAGATGTGAAGATGGACTTCACAGATATATTCAGAATATTTCATCCTAAAATAGCAGAATATACATTCTTCTCCAGTGCACATGGAACGTTCTCCAGAATGGACCATATATTGGGACACAAATCAGCCCTAAGTAAATACAGTAAGATCGAGATCATAACGTGCATATTTTCAGACCACAATGCTATGAAAATCGAAATCAACCACAAGAAAACATTTGGAAAGTTAACAAATACTTGGACACTGAAGAATATCCTACTAAAGAATGAATGGGCTAAGCAAGCATTTAAAGAGGAAATTAAAAAGTATCTGGAAGTCAATGAAAATGATAACACCACAACCCCAAACCTCTGGGACGCAAGAAAGGCTGTCATAAGAGGAAAGTATATAGCAATCCAGGCCTTCCTAAAGAAGGAAGAAAGATCTCAGATACACAACCTAACCTTATGCCTTAAGGAGCTGGAAAAAGAACAGCAAATAAAACCCAAAACCAGCAGAAGACAGGAAATAATAAAGATTAGAGCAGAAATTGATGCTATTGAAACCAAAAAAACAGTAGAACAGATCGATGAAACGAGAAGCTGGTTCTTTGAAAGAATTAACAAAATTGATAAACCACTAGCCAGTTTGGTCAAGAAAAAAAAGGAAAGGACCCAAAGAAATAAAATCAAGAATGAAAGAGGAGAGATCACAACCAACACAACAGAAATAAAAACAATAATGAGAGAATATTATGAGCAATTATATGCCAATAAAATGGGTAATCTGGAAGAAATGACAAATTTCTAGAAAAATATACACTACCAAAATTGAAACAGGAAGAAATAGAAAATTTGAACAGACCCATAACCAGTAAGGAAATCGAATTAGTAATCAAAAATCTCCCAAAACACAAGAGTTCAGATGGCTTTCCAGGGGAATTCTACCAAACATTTAAGGAAGAGTTAACACCTATTCTGTTGAAACTGTTCCAAAAAATAGAAATGGAAGGAAAACTTCCAAACCCTTTCTATGAAGCCATTATTACCTTGATTCCAAAACCAGAGACCACACTAGAAAGGAGAACCATAGACCAATTTCCCTGATGAACATGGATGCAAAAATTCTCAAGAAGATATTAGCCAACCAGATCCAAAATACATTAAAAAAAGTATTCACCACGACCAAGCGGAATTTATACCTGGGATGCAGGGCTGGTTCAATATCTGCAAAAACAATTAACGTGATTCATCACATCAATAAAGGAAAGAACAAGAACCATATGATCCTATCAATAGATGCAGAGAAATCATTTGACACAATACAGCATCCTTTCCTGATAAAAACCCTCAAAAAAGTAGGCATAGAAGGAGCATACCTCGAGATCATAAAAGCTTATATGAACGACCCAACGCTAATATCATCCTCAATGGGGAAAAACTGAGAACTTTCCCCCTAAGGCCAGGAACAAGACAGGGATGTCCACTCTCGCCACTGTTATTCAACATAGTATTTATTGGAAGACAGCCTCGGCAATCAGACAACACAAAGAAATAAAAAGCATCCAAATTGGCCAGAAGGAGGTCAAACTTTCACTCTTTGCAGATGACATCATACTCTATATGGAACACCCAAAACATTCCACCAAAAATTGCTAGAATTGATTCATGAATTCGGCAAAGTTGCAGGATATAAAATCAATGCACAGAAATCGGTTGCATTCCTATACACCAACAATGAAGCAACAGAAAGAGAAATCAAGGAATAGATCCCATTTACAGTTGCACAAAAAAACATAAAATACCTAGAAATAAATCTAACCAAATAGGTGAAAAATCTATACACTGAAAACTATAGAAAGCTGATGAAAGAAAATGAAGAAGACACAAAAAATAAAATGGAAAAAGATTCCATGCTTCTGGAAAGGAAGAACAAATATTGTCAAAATTTCAATAGAACCCAAAGCAATCTACATGTTCAATGCAATCCCTATTAAAGTAACACCAGCATTCTTCACAGAGCTAGAACAAATAATCCTGAAGTTTGTACAGAACAAGAAAAGCCCCCGAATAGCCAAAGCAATCTTGAAAAAGAAAATCAAAACAGGAGGCATCACAATCCCGGACTTCAAGCTACACTACAAAGCTGTATTCATCAAGACAGTATGGTACTGGCACAAGAACAGACACTCAGATCAATGGAACAGAATAGAGAACCCAGAAATGGACCCACAAACATATGGCCAACTAATCTTTGACAAAGCAGGAAAGAATAGCCAATGGAATAAAGGCAGTCTCTTCACCAAGTGGTGCTGGGAAAACTGGACAGCGACATGACGAAGAATGAACCTGGACCACTTTCTTACACCGTACACAAAAATAAACTCAAAATGGATAAAACACCTCAATGTAAGACAGGAAGCCATCAAAATCCTCGAGGAGAAAGCAGGCAAAACCTCTTTGATCTTGGCCACAGCAACTTCTTACTCAACACGTCTCCAGAGGCAAGGGAAACAAAAGCAAAAATGAACTACTGGAACCTTATCAAAATAAAAAGTTTCTGCACAGCAAAGGAAACAATCAGAAAAACTAAAAGGCAACTGACAGAATGGGAGAAGATATTTGTAAACGACATATCAGATAAAGGGTTAGTACCCAAAATCTATAAAGAACTTATTGTACTTAACACCCAAAAACCAAATAATCCAGTGAAGAAATGGGCAAAAGACATGAAGAGATGCGTCTCCAAAGAAGACATCCAGATGGTCGACCAACACATGAAAAAATGCTCAACATTACTCATCATCAGGGAAATACAAATCAAAACCACAATGAGATACCACCTTACACCTGTCAGAATGGCTAACATTAACAACTCAGGCAACAACGGATGGTGGCGAGGATGCAGAGAAAGAGGGTCTCTTTTGCACTGTTGATGGGAATGCAAGCTGGTGCTGCCACTCTGGACAATAGTATGGAGGTTCCTCAAAAAACTAAAAATAGAACTACCCTACGACCCAGCAACTGCATTACTAGGTATTTATCCACGGGATACAGGTGTGCTGTTTCAAAGGGACACATGCACCCCCATGTTTATAACAGCACTATCAACAATAGCCAAAGTATGGAAAGAGCCCAAATGTCCATCGATGGATGAATGGATAAAGAAGAAGTGGTATATATATATATATATATATATATATATATATACACACACACACACACACATACACACACACACAGTGGAGTATTACTTGGCAATCAAAAAGAATGAAATCTTGCGATTTGCAACTACGTGGATGGAACTGGAGGGTATTATGCTAAGTGAAATTAGTCAGAGAATGACAAAAATCATATGACTTCACTCATATGAAGACTTTAAGATACAAAACAGATGAATATAAGGTAGGGGAAACAAAAAATAATATAAAAACAGGGAGGGGGACAAAACAGAAGAGACTCATAAATATGGAGAACAAACTGAGGGTTATGGAGGGATTCTGGGAGGGGGGATGGGATAAATGGCTAAGAGGTACTAAGGAATCTACTCCTAAAATCATTGTTGCACTATATGCTATCTAATTTGGATGTAAATTTTAAAAAATAAAATTAAAAAAATAATAATAGACATTAAAAAAATTAAGAAAAAAAGAATTGGTTGGTTTGGAATCCTTGATTTCATACATCAACCATAAGGCTTAGTTCAAAAATAGCTACCTATTACTTTTTATTATATGTCTCCTCAGTTCCTATTACAGAGTTTAGTAAATATCAGTTTCATTTTTTTCTCCCTTTTCCTATCTACACCTACTTCAGTTCCAGACAGTAGTGGTATGTGATATAATAACTGTGATAATGATAATAATAGTTAATACTTAAATAGTTCTATCTTCCTTCAGAGATGAGTAGAAGTAGGTATGGGGAAAATAAATTAATTAGTATTGAATGAACTAAGTAGGATGGCTTCTAGTCCCACCTCTGCCACTTAGATCTTTGATGCTGGGGACATCATATAAACTCTCTGAGTTCCAGTTTCCTCATGTCAAAGTTAATAGTTACCTCATAGTATTACCCTGAGAGTTAACTGGTTTATATATATAAAGTAGTACAACACTTGGTTTATATATATAAAGTTTATATATATAAAGTAGTACAACAACCACATAGTGGTTCCTCAAAAGTGAAAGCTCTAATCTTCTCTTTCCCCAATCCAGAATGCCACTTAAACAGTTCTTCACAGGATACTTTTAAATTGGGAGGTGGAATCCCCAGGATCTTAGAATCTTCAAAGCAGGGTAAACAGAATCTTGTTGCCTTGGATCTTCAAGGCAGGGTGCACAGAAACCAGTGTTCAGAGTTACTCAACAGGTTGATACAGGAGAACTACATGAATGGAGCAGTCTGATCCTTCCTTTATCTTTTCTGTTGATCTCTAAGATATTTTGTGGTACCAAAAGCAATGAGAATAGTAAGTTTCTACAATCTACTTGGTGCCTTCAAAGTATTGCTGAGTGGAGAGGAGAGATAAACTGAAAAATTTTGCCCTCTGCCATGCAGCCAACCTGCCCCATAACTGCACACTGGATGGTTTTACGTGACCCTAAGATAATCCTACATTTATTCCCTACCTTCTATCCCCTCCCAACTAGGGCTATCCTGGTGACCGTACCTTATCTTTTCCCCCACGCCTTGACAAGCATAATCTGTCAAATCTTAAAAGAGACAAGGGGTAGAACCCAGAATTCATCTGGGTTTTTAGGTGAAGAGAGAGTACCCAGGGAGAGGAACCTGTGGTTTGTGCCCCCAGAAAGTTGATAACAAAGTCTCTTTTATCTTTCCTCTTCAGCCCCTCTTTGGGGAAACAGAAAATTCTCTATTTCCACTACTTGCTCCAGGTAGCTTCTTTTACTCAATGACAGCTTCTGTCTTGCTTATTGCCTCACTCAGCTATGCAACAAGGAGGAATCAAGCTTTGATGTAGTATCTCCAGCATCATCTATTCCCTGCAGATATGAAGGAAATAGGACCTTCTGCAGAAAAGAAAAAAATGTCATGAGCTTTCATTCTAAAGTCCTCAGCTCCTTAGCTCCTCTGGTATCCACTGTCCTCCTGTTCTTTAAATGCTTATCCATATTCTTAATTCATATTTTAAGAAGGCAGCTACTTCTTGGGAGGATGGCTCAGATGTGTGTGTGGGGGGGTGGGAAGATAGGGGGAACCAAGATAAAATTATACTTTTTAGCCAGAAAAACAATCAAATGGTGATTAAATCACAGGAGAAACCATAGATTATAGTCTGTACCTTCTAGTATGTTACTGAACTAAACACAGCTGTTAAAGATGATGTCTTTGCTGTGCATGTATATCTATAATAATGCTGTCATTAGTATTCAGATATGATGCTGGTAACCCTCCCCATTACTAAGATACATATTCAGAAGGACTTTCTCTATGAGTGGGGATTCTACACTGATCTGTCCACAAGTTCAGCTGGTTACTCTTTATGTCCATAGTATAGGAAGGGAAGGAGACTAACACTTATTGAGTGACATTTTACTAAGTACTTTAAATATATTTATTACTTTAATTTAGACAACAGTGTTATGAGATATGTATTTTTATCTTCTTCAGTAGATATGGAAACTGAGATTCAGAAAAAGTTAACCAGCTCTTTCAGGCCCACCTAGATAGCTGTAGGGGAATCAGTATTCAAACCTAGCATTGAGTTACTCCAAAGCTCACCATTTTTAGTCTTTGGTGGGACAATAAAAGTCAACTGACTTATCCCAAGACTGATAGGCCAACTCCAATTGAGTAACATGCTTCTCTAAACATTTCAGTTGAACTCTTTTCATATAAAACATTCCTTGAAAGGAAAGTAAGAAGGAAAGGAGAGAAGAGGTTGTAGTAGATTCCCAATCTAAAGACCATCTGAAGTCAAGAGGTATTTCTGTCTGGTCAAACTTTAATAAAAGAACAAAACAAAAATAACAACACGATAGTGTCTTACCAAGGAACAAATTTTTGCACAGCTAAGAAAATCATGCATGTTATTTTTCCACTGCTAGTTCTAATTAAAGTTAAGGGATTAAATGAATAGGGTGACAGGACTATAGAGGGCTTTCCAGTTTAGTAAAACTATCACACCCATCCTGACACTTGAAAACTACCACACTGTGAGTCAAGAAAAGGAGTGTCATTACCTCTAATTACAGATGAGAAAACCGAATACCAAGGAAGTAATAATATAAAGTTGTTGAGATGGGGCTGGGTGGGTCCTGAAGTCATGAATGGTATCCTTTTTTTAATATATTTTGAACAGGTGGTGGGTAACATGATTAAAGTAATACCTTAGTATTAGTTGACTCAGAATGAATCATGAGAGTCAGAACTGTGGACTAGAGTAATGCTAGAGTAGGAACCAGGGTTCTGGGTTCTAGTCATGGCTTTATCACTTTATTAATCTGTGAGCCTGTAAAATAAAGATCCCTGACATTTCTACTCAACAGTGCTGCTGGGGACTCAAATGACAGAAATAATGGTATAAGAGTGTTTAATAGGTCATTAGATACCTTGAAGTAAATTAGACCCTTGGTGACTAGAGGAGTCACAGTTAGTTTTTAATAAGTATTCTGAGGATCATCTATTCTGTTCTCACTTATGGTACATAAACACATTGTTGTGCCAACTTAAAACATTTCTACTGAAGAAATAAGACTCACCTGAAAATATGCTCTATAGCTTTTGGATACTTTATATATTTTGTTTATTTATTTATTTTGAGAGAGAAAGAGAGAGAGAGTATTCCAAGATATTCTTATGACCTGAGCCAAAATCAAGAGTCAGACGCTTAACCAACTGAGTCACCTAGGCGCCCCGGTAGCTTTTGGATACTTTAGGTACTTTTCTTGAGCAAGTTAAGAGTAAGATGATGTGATAGAATCGCTGACTCTTCCTTTATCTGGCTACCTCTTTACTCAACCCAAGTTTCCAGGACCACTAGGGTTCTAAGGAAGCAGCCTAATTTAAAGGCCAAGATACAAGCAAAAAAGCAGGAATAGTGAGCTTATGAGTCACAGGAGAGAAATACCTCCTATCATTTGCCATCATGAGGTTGTGGGATGAAGAAAATCAGCACGCTCACATTTTGATCTTTTCACAGTGCCAGAGATAGTTTAATCAGCTCTTAATATATACCTAGATAAAATTATGGTAATATACTTAGATCAAATGAGTTATTATTCCACCTTCCTGTGGACTGTGGGCAAGCAGCAGCATCTTGACACCTATAACAAGGTTTTTTGGGAGAGGAATATTATTATATAACCCATGTTTTTATATTCCCCTCCTGCATTTTTATTTTTGTTCCACCTATTTTTCCAATTTTTCTGTCTCAACCAGTTTCATGCTATCATTCACCTCTTCTGCTCACAAAATGTCCCAACATATTTACAACAGTTCTGAAATAACTGTACCACATTCAGATAGGGTATTCCCATCTCTGCCCTACCCTACAGTTTATCTGAATTGGTGTTTTATTTTTGTTTTTGCTTTTGCCAGGATGCATGGATTTGAAAGGGTAAAAGCCAGTATTATAAAGACAGGGTCTAAAATGTAATCAAGTAATTAACAATTCAGAACCCCTACTGAGACTATCTAATAAAAGTTGCCATTTACAAACACATCATAGAATCAGTTTAGAACCTGTCATTTTGCTAGTGCCTTGCTCATTACTGAGTTAGCTCTGCCAGACAAGCATTTTTGAATTCTTGAAATATGAAGAACAGACTAAGATACTGGAGTTTTCCAATCAATGGGTATGGAAAGTTGAAAAATTTTCAGGTGGGTTAACATGACAAAGTTTGTTGCTATTTCTTACCTCTCCCACCAGCTTGAATATACTAGGGCTCACTCCTGTCACCTCAGGGTGGCAGCTCCAGCTGCTCCAGCTGCTGACACTATCTACAATTTCTGGTCACCCTGTTGTCACCCAGATGTTTTGGAGTGATAGTCAATGGGATTTGATGATTCCATTTCGATCAAGTGGCCACAGCAGGCTCAGCATAGTATTATCTACTAAATTACTAAGGAGAATTAGGTGGTACCCTGGAGCCAATGATTTCTAAACACTGAACTGCAGCTAAGTGATTTCTTTGTTATTTTCTATACAATTTATTTATACTGAAAGCATGTTTATTTATTTATTTAACCATAAATGTGATCAAGGGCAAGGGGGCAAGATGTGTAGAGTACTTTACCTGGAAAAGGCCTGGTGGCCTTTGTACTTCCTTAGATAAAATCCTGGCCCTGTTGAAGAGAGAAGAAAATTCATCCAAGCAGAAGGGGAATTTTTCTCAAAATATGAGCATGCCATCATTGCTCCATGTACTGCAAATAAAAGAGAGCATTCATGTGCCTGATATGCATGAACGGGTGGCATGGACAGCTCTTGCAGGTGAATGGTAATACAGAGCTCTCACTGTCAACGCCTCTCATATGATAGCTTTCATTCTCTTTTGAGGCCTGCCAAGTGAAGTCACACCACAGTCAAGGTTCATGGGGAAATACAAGGATTTATATTTCTAACCAGTTAAACTGGAGTCATGTTACCCTTAGAAGTGGGTTCACTTTATTCCCAGAAAGTGGGATTATGTTATATTACAATAAATAAGTCAATTTTTTAAGGTTAAAAATAAGGTATTTCCCTGGAACAAGTTATACATTGGATTTACTAGCTGCTGACCTTCCCCCCCAACATAACTCCAATCCAATTGTAGGCAGATATATGAACTGAAAGTCAGACTGCTATTTAAGCAGCTGTTGATGCAACTGGGTTAAATTCTAAACATTAGCAACTACTTAAACAGCAACCTGGGGAAAGCTTTTGCTACCTTTATATGAATGTAAGTAAGTTCCAACACTAAGCTGACCTATCACCTCATGATGTCTAATGATAAGGGTATTAACATTTATGCATTGTTTACTATGTAGTAGAAGCTTTATATTGATTTTCATTTAATCCTTTAAAAAGCCATGTGAAGTAGGGAGGAATTAGCATTACTGTTTTAAAAATGAGAAAACTAAAGCTTCTCAGAGAGTTTAAGTAACTTACTCAAAGTCACACAGCTTTATTACCATCATTCTAGGCCAATATGTTCAGGTCACATGCATAAATTTTAATAGAAGAAAGAGACATATACGTGTGTGTGTGTGTGTGTGTGTGTGTGTGTGTGTGTGTGTAAAGTTAACAGTACTTTCCTGAGTAACTAAATACATCATAGGGAATATTGTCAATAATATTGTAATAACTGTGTATGGTGACAGATGGTAACTGCACTTATTCTGGTGAGCATTTCATAATGTATATAATTGTTGAATCACTACGTTGTACACACAAAACTAATACTGCATGTCAACCATACTTCAATTTTTTTAAAAAAGAACAAATTACTACTTCACTAATTTTCTCTTATCTTCATGTAACTCCCCTTTCCTTTTCAGTCTTTTTGCACTCATGTTTTGTTCAGTTCTGGCACTTTCTTAATTTCTCCTCAGAGACAATAGAGGCCGTAATTTTAATTCAGTCATAATAACATAAATACTAGGCCTACCAGCTCTGGGAAAGCCTAAAGAGAGATTCTTGCACATGCTTGCTACTGACAACAGCTCAGGTGCAGAAACCATTCATTGATTTGGCTGTGGGAATCCACTACATTTTTTTCCTAAAAAAATTGAACATAGTTGCCACACAATGTTATATTAGTTTCAGGTGTACAAAATAGTGGTTCAACTTGTCCATATGTTATGCTATGCTCACAAGTGTAGCTACCATCAGTCACCACAAAACGCTATTACAATATGATTTAAAATATTCCCTATGCTGTATCTTTCATTCCTGTGACTTACTCATTCCATAACTGGAAGCCTGTATCTCCCACTCCCCTTCACCCATTTTGCCTAACTCCCCCACCCCCTTCCTTCTGGCAACTATCAGTTTGTTCTCTGTTTATAGGTTTGATTCTGCTTTTTGTTTGTTCATTTGTTTTTAGATTCCACATATGAGTGCAATCATATGGCATTTGTCTTTCTCAGTCTGACTTACATTACTTAGCATAATACCCTCTAGGTCCATCTAAGTTGTCACAAATGGCAAGATCGCATCCTTATTAATGGCTGCATAGTATTCCATTGCATATACATACATACATACATACATACATACACCATGTATTCCTTATCCATTCACCATCAGTGGACACTTAAGTTGTTTCCATATCTTGCATTATATAACTAATGCTGCAATAACCATAGGGGTGCATATATCTTTTTGAAGTAGTGTTTTTGTTTTGTTTTGTTTTGTTTTGTATGGTTGTTCAACTTTTAATTTTTTGAGCAACTTCCGTACTGTTTTCCACAATGACTAATACCAGTTTACATTTCTACCAATAGTGAATAAAACATTTTTTCTGTACATCATCTCAAACAATTCTTATTTCTCATCTTTTTGATTCAGCCATTCTGACAGGTGAAAGGTGGTATCTCATTGTGGTTTTGATTTGCATTTCCCTGATGACTGTTGATGTTGAGCATCTTTTCATATGTCTGTTGGCCATCTGCATGGCCATTTAGAAAAATATAAATTCAGATCCTCTGCCCCTTTGTTAATCAGATTGTTTCTGGTGTTGAGATGTGTAAGTTCCTTCTATATTTTGGACATTAATCCCTTATTGGATATATCATTTGAAAATATATTATCCCAAACAGTAGGGTGTCTTTTTGTTTTGTTGATGGTTTCCTTTGCTATGCAAAAGCTTTTTATTTTCATGTACCCCCAATAGTTTACTTTTTATGATTATTATTTTTTATTTTATTTTAATTCCAGTGTAGTTAACATACAGTGTTATATTAGTTTCAGATGTACAATATAGTAATTCAGCAATTCCATATATTACTCAGTGCTTATCAAGATAAGTGTACTCTTTTTTTTTTTTAAAAAAAAAAAAAAGATAAGTGTACTCTTAATCCCCTTCACCTGTTTCAACCCTCCCCCACATATCTCCCCTCTGGTAACCACCTGTTTGTTCCCTACAGTTAAGAGTTTGTTAAAAAATAAAAAATAAAATTAAAACAAAATGCAGAAATGGCTACTAAAAAAAAAAAGTTTGTTTGTGCTTTGTTTTTTCCCTTTGTTTTGTTCCTTTTTAAGTTTTTATTTTAATTCCAGTTAACACACAGTGTCATATTAGTTGCAAATGTGTAATACAGTGATTCCACAATTTCATACATCACCCAGTGCTCATCATGACAAGTGCACTCCTTAATCCCCATCACATATTTCACCCAACCCCCCCATCTTCCTCCCTTCTAATAACCATCAGTTTGTTCTCTATAATTAAGTGTCTGTTTCTTGGTTTCTCTGTCTCTGTCTCTCTTTATGTATGTATGTGTATATATACATAAATATATATGTATATATATATATACACATATATATATACATTTCCCATTTTCTCATTTGTTTTGTTTCTTAAATTCCACATGAATGAAATCCTATGGTATTTGTCTTTCTCTGACTGACTTATTTCACTTACCATTATACTCGCTAACTCCAACCATGTTGTTGCAAATGGAAATATTTCATTTTTTAGAGCTGAATAATATTCCATTGAATATATATATACTACTTCTCCCTCATCCATTCATTTATCAATGGACACTTGGGCTGCTTCCATAATTTGGCTGTTGTAAAAACCACTGCAAAAAAATGGGATGCACATATCCTTTCAATTTAGTGTTCTCATGTTCTTGGGTAAATAACCAGTAGTGTGATTACTGAATCATATGGTAGTTCTATATTTAATTTTTTTGCAGAATCTTCATACTGTTTTTGTTATGGTTACACAAATTCCATAGTGGTTACCAACAGTACACGAGAGTTCCCTTTTCTCCACATCCTCGTCAACACTTGTTGTTTCTTTGTTTTTTTTTTTATTTTAGCCATCTGAAAGGTGTGAGGTAATATCTCTTTGTAGTTTTGATTTCAATTTCCCTGATAATGAGTGGTGTTGAACATCTTTTTATATGTCTGTTGTCCATCTGTATGTCTTCTTTAGAGAAATGTCTATCCATGTCTTCTCATTTTTAATTGGATGTGTGTGTGTGTGTGTGTGTGTGCATGCTGAGTTGTATCAGTTCTTTATATATTTTGGATACTAACCCTTTATCAGATATGCCATTTGCAAGTATTTTCTCCTATTCAGTAGGTCATCTCCCAGTTTTGTTGATTGTTTCCTTTGATGTCCAAAAGCTTTTTATTTTGATATAGTCTCAATAGTTTATTTTTGCTGTTATTTCCCTTGCCTCAGGAGACATATGTAGAAAAAGGTTGCTAAAGAGCAATTTCTGCCTGTGTTCTCTTCTAGGATTTTTATGGTTTCATATCTCCCATTTAGATCTTTAATCCATTGTCAATTCATTTTTATGTATGGTGTTAGAAAGTGTTCCAAATTCATTCTTCTGCCTGTAGCTCTTCAGTTTTCCCAGCACCATTTATTAAAAAGACTGTTTTTTCCCCATTGTGTATTCTTTCCTCCTTTGTCAAGGATTAATTGACCATATAACCGTGGTTTATTTCTGGACTCTATATTCTTTTCCATTGTTCTATGTGTCTATTTTTGTACCAGTACCATATTGTTTTGATTGCTACAACTTTGTAGCATATCTTGAAATCTACAAGTGTAATGCCTCCAACTTTGGGGAGGCAAAGTTACAAAAAACTTGTAACTTTTTTTTCATTTATTTATTTTTGAGAGACAGAGTGAGACAAAGTGAGAGTAGGGGTGGGGAAGAGAGAGACGGAGACACAGAATCCGAGCAGGCTCCAGGCTCTGAGCTGTCAGCACAGAGCCCGACGCAGGGCTCAAATCCACAAACCATAAGATCATGACCTGAGCCGAAGTCAGACGCTTAACCGACTGAGCTACCCAGGCACACCCATAACTTTCTATTTTAATTCCAATTAACTAACATACAGTGTAATAATAGTTTCAGGTGTATATGATAGAGTGATTCAACAATTCCATACAATGCTCAGGGCTCTTCATGACAAGTGCACTCCTTAATCCCCACCACCTGTTTCACCCCTTCCCCCATCCCCTTTCCCTTCCCCTCTAGTAACCATCAGTGTGTTCTCTATAATTAAGAATATGGTTTTTCTCTTTGCCTTGTTCACTATATTTTTCTCCTTATATTCCTTTCTCAAAAGTTTTTATGGGGTGCCTGGGTGGTTCAGTTGGTTGAGCATCTGACTTCGGCTCAGGTCATGATCTTGGGGCTCATGAGTTCAAGCCCCACATTGGGCTCTGTGCTGACAGCTCAGAGCCTGGAGCCTGCTTCAGATTCTGTGTCTCCCTCTCTCTGCCCCTCTTCTACTTGCACTCTGTCTCTCTCTTTCTCTCTTAAAAATAAAGAAACATTAACAAAAAATTTTTAATGTTTTTATTTATAGACACCTGGGTGGTTCAGTTGGTTAAGCATCCAACTCTGGATTTCAACTCATGTCATGATTTCATGGTTCGTGAGATTAATCCCCGTGTCAGGCTCTGCACTGACAACACAGAGCCTGCTTAAATTCTCTCTCTCCGTCTCTCTACCCCTATCTTACTCATCCTCTCTCTCTCTCTCAAAATAAACAAACTTAAAAAAATAAATTCCAGTTAGTTAACATACAATGTAATATTAGCTTCAGGAGTAAAATACTGTGATTCAACAATTCCATACAACACCCAGTGCCCATCACAACAAGTGCACTCCTTAATACCCATCATCTATTTTACCAATGCCCCCCTTTCCAGTAACCATCAGTTTGTTCTCTATAGTTAAGAATGTTTCTTGGTTTGCTCCCCTCTTTCTCTCTCTTTTCCCTTTGCTCATTTGTTTTGTTTCTTAAATTTCACATATGAGTGAAATCATATGCTATTTGTCTTTCTCTGACTGCTTTCACTTAGCATAATCCTCTCTAGATCCATCCATGTCATATTCAAATGGCAAGATATCATTCTTTTCGTATGGCTGCATAATATTCCATTGTATATATATACCACACCTTCTTTTTTTATATGAAATTTATTGTCAAATTGGTTTCCATACAACACCCAGTGCTCATACCAAAAGGTGCCCTCCTCAATACCCATCACCCACTCTCCCCTCCCTCCCACCCCCCATCAACCCTCAGTTTGTTCTCAGTTTTAAGAGTCTCTTATGTTTTGGCTCCCTCCTTCTCTAACCTCTTTTTTTTTCTTCCCCTCCCCCATGGGTTCCTGTTAAGTTTCTCAGGATCCACATAAGAGTGAAAACATATGGTATCTGTCTTTCTCTGTATGATTTATTTCACTCAGCATAACACTCTCCAGTTCCATCCACGTTGCTACAAAAGGCCATATTTCATTCTTTCTCATTGCCACGTAGTATTCCATTGTGTATATAAACCACAAGTTCTTTATCCATTCATCAGCTGATGGACATTTGGGCTCTTTCCATAATTTGGCTACTGTTGAAAGTGCTGCTATAAACATTGGGGTACAAGTGCCCCTATGCATCAGTACTCCTGTATCCCTTGGGCAAATTCCTAGCAGTGCTATTGCTGGGTCATAGGGTAGGTCTATTTTTAATTTTTGGAGGAACCTCCACACTGTTTTCCAGAGTGGCTGCACCAGTTTGCATTCTCACCAACAGTGAAAGAGGGTTCCCATTTCTCCACATCCTCTCCAGCATCTATAGTTTCCTGATTTGTTCATTTTAGCCACTCTGACTGGCGTGAGGTGGTATCTGAGTGTGGTTTTGATTTGTATTTCCCTGATGAGGAGTGACGTTGAGCATCTTTTCATGTGCCTGTTGGCCATCCGGATGTCTTCTTTAGAGAAGTGTCTATTCATGTTTTCTGCCCATTTCTTCACTGGATTATTTGTTTTTCGGATGTGGAGTTTGGTGAGCTCTTTATAGATTTTGGATACTATCCCTTTGTCTGATACGTCATTTGCAAATATCTTTTCCCATTCCGTTGGTTGCCTTTTAGTTTTGTTGATTATTTCCTTTGCAGTGCAGAAGCTTTTTATCTTCATGAGGTCCGAATAGTTCATTTTTGCTTTTAATTCCCTTGCCTTTGGGGATGTGTCAAGTAAGAAATTAGTGCGGCTGAGGTCAGAGAGGTTTTTTCCTTCTTTCTTCTCTAGGGTTTTTATACCACACCTTCTTTATCCACTCATCTCTAGATGGACAACTGGGGTGCTTCCATAATTTGGCTATTTTAGGAAATGCTGCTATAAACATTAGGGTACATGTATCCCTTTGAATTAGTGTTTTTGTATTCTTTGGGTAAATACCCAGTAGTGCTATGCTGCATAATAGAGTAAATTCAATTTTTACCTTTTTTAGGAACCTCCATACTGCTTTCCAGAGTGGTCGCACCAGTTTGCATTTCCACCAACGTTGCATGAGTGTATGTTTTCTCCACATAATCGCCAATACCTGTTGTTCCTTGCGTTGTTAGTAGCCATTCTGATAGGTGCAGTATCATGCAGTTTTGATTTGCATTTCTCTGATGGAAAGTGATAATGAACATCTTTTCAAATAACTGTTGACCATCTGGATGTCCTCTTTGGAGAAATGCCTGTTCCTGTCTTCTGCCCATTTTTAAGTTGGATTCTTTGTCTTTGGGGTGTTGAAATTTATAACTCCATTTTACATTTTGGATACTAACCCTTTACTAGATATGTCATTTGCAAATACCTTCTTTCATTCCATAGGTTTCCTTTTAGTTTTGTTGATTGTTTCCTTCACTGTGAAGAAGCTATTTATTTTGATGAAGTCCCAATAGTTTGGTTTTGCTTTTGTTTCCTTTGAATCAGGAGACATATCTAGCAAGGAGTTTCTATGGTCAATGTCAAAGAGGTTACTGCCTACATTCTCCTCTAGAATTTTGATGGTTTCCTGTCTCACATTTAGGTCTTTAATTCATTTTGAATATATTTTTGTGTATGGTATAACAAAGTGCCCCAGTTTCATGTCTTTGAATATAACTGTCCAGTTTTCTAGCATCATTTGTTGAGACTTGCTTTTTTACACTGGATATTCTTTCCTGATTTCTCAAACATTAATTGACCATATAGTTGTGGGTCTATTTCTGGGATTTCTATTCTGTTCCATTGAGTGAGTTCCACAGTTTTTGTGCCACTACCATACTGTCTTGATTACTACAGTTTTGGAATATAACATGAAGTCTGGAATTGTGATACCTCCAGCTTTACTTTCCTTTGTTCAAGATTGCTTTGGCTATTCAAGGACTTGGGAGTTCCATGCAAATTTTTAGAATTGCTTCTTCTAGCTCTGGGAGAACTGCTGGTGGTATTTTGATAGGGACTTCATTAAATGTATAGATTGCTTTGGGTAGTATAGACATTTTAATAATATTTGTTCTTCCAATACATGAGCATGGAATAACATTCCCTTTCTTTCTGTCATCTTCAGTTTCTTTCATCAGTGTTTTATACTTTTCAGAGTACAGGTCTTTCATCTCTTTGGTTATGTTTTATTCCTAGATATCTTATTGTTTTTTTATGCAATTGTAAGTGGGACTTATTCCTTAATTTCTCTCTCTGCTGCTTCGTTATTGGTATATAGAAATGCAACAGGTTTCTGTATGTTGATTTTATATCTTGTGACTTTTAGAATTTGTAAATTTCTAGAAGTTTTTTGGTGGAGTATTTTGGGTTTTCTATATAGAGTGTCATCTCATCTGCAAATAGTGAAAGTTTGACTTCTTCCTTGCTTATTTGGATTCCTTTTGTTTCTTTTTGTTGTCTGATTGTTGTTGCTAGGACTTCAAATACTATGTTAAATGACAGTGGTGAGAGTGGACATCCCTGTCATGTTCCTGACTATAGAGGAAAAGCTTTCCGTTTTTTCCCATTGGTAACTGTAATAGCTGTGAGTTTTTCATAAATAGCCTTTATTATGTTGAGGTATGTCCCCTCTAAATCTACTTTATTGCAGGTTTTTTATCATGAATCAGTGTTGTAGTTTATCAAATGTTTTTTTCTGCATCTATTGAAGTGATCATATGGTTCTTATCCTTTCTTTCATTAATGTGGTGTATCACACTGATTGATTTGCAAATACTGAACCACACATGGACCCTAGAATAAATCCCAGTTGATGGTGGTGAATGATTTTTTAATGTATTGTTGCATTCAGTTTGCTAGTATTTTATTGAGGATTTTTATATCCATCAGGATATAAACCCATCAGGGTTTTCCTTCCTTTACTATTTTTTGGAATAGTTTGAGAAGAATGGATATTAACTCTTCTTTTAATGTTTGGTAGAATTTACCTGTGAAGCCATGTGGACCTTGATTTTTGTTTGTTGGGAGATATTTTTATTAGTAATCCAATTTCATTGCTGGTTATCAGTCTGTTCAAGTTTTCTATTTGTTCCTGTTTCAGTTTTGGTAGTTTATATGTTCCTAGGAATTTATCCATTTCTTCCAGGTTGTCTAATTGTTGGCATATGGTTTTTCATAACATTCTCTTATATCATTCTTTGCATTTCTATGGTGTTGGTTGTTCTTTCTCCTCTCCCATTTGTGATTTTATTTATTTGGGTCCTTTCCCTTTTCTTTTTGATAAATCTGACTAGGGTTTTATCAATTTTATTAATGTTTTCAAAGAACCAGCTCCTGGTTTCATTGATCTGTTCTATTACTTTTTTAGTTTCTATATCATTTATTTCTGTTCTAGTCTTAATTACTTGCTTCTGTCTGTTGGCTGCAGACTTCATTTGTTGTTCTTTTTCTAGGTCTTTTAGGTGTAAGGTTAGTTTGTTTATTTGATACTTTTCTTACTTTCTGTATACTTCTCTCTTAGGACCCCTTTTGCTGCATCACTAAGATTTTGGACTGTTGTGTTTTCATTTTCATTTGTTTCCACGTATTTTTTTAATTTATTCTTTGATTTTTCTGGTTGACCCATTCATTTTTTAGTAGCATGTTGTTTAACCTTCATGTATTTGCAGTATTCCCAAAATTTTTCTTGTGGTTGACTTCAAGTTTCATAGTGTTGTGGTCAGAAAAGATGCATGGTAAGATTTTAATCTTTTTGTATTGGTTTAGGCCTGTTTTGTGACCTAATACAGGATCTATTCTGTAGAATGACCCATGTACAATTGAAAATAATGTGTTTTAGGATGGAATAATGTGTTTTAGGATGGAATGTTTTGAGTATATCTGTTAAGTCCATCTGGTCCTGTGTGTCATTCAGCACCATTGTTTCCTTGTTGATTTTCTGTTTAGATGATCTGTCCATTGATGTAAGTGGGGTCTTAAAATCCCTTATTAGTATTGTATTATTGTGAATTAGCTCCTTTATATTTGTTATTGTTTTATATAGTTTGTTGTTTCCATGTTGGGTGCATAAATATTTGCAATTGTAGATCTTCTTGTTGTATTGTCCCATTTATTATGATATAATGCCCTTCATCCATCTCTTGTTACAGTTTTTGTTTTAAAGTCTAGTTTGTCCAATTTAAGTATTGCTACTCTGGCTTTGTTTTGACATACACTTGCATGATAAATGTTTCTCCATCCACTCACTTTCAATCTGCAGGTGTTTAGGTATAAATTTATCCTCTTGTAGGGAGCATGTAGATGGATCTTGTGTTTTTTAATCTATTCTGACACCCTGTGTCTTTTGATTGGAACATTATTCCATTTACATTCAGAGTAATTATTGATAGATATGTATTTAGTGCCATTTTATTACTTGTTTTGTTGTTTCTGGAGATTTTCTCTGATCCTTTCTAGTTTTTGTCACTTTTGGTTTTTCTTTCAAAGAGTCCCCTTCAATATTTCTTGCAGGGCTGGTTTAGTGGTCATGAGCTCCTTTAGATTTTGTTTGTCCTGAAAACTCTTTATGTCTCCTTACATTCTGAATGATAGCCTTGCTGGATAGAGTATTCTTGGCTGCAGATATTTCCCATTCAGCACTTTGCATACATCATGACACTCCTTTCTGGATTGCCAAATTTCTGTTGAGAAATCTCCAGCTAGCCTTATGGGACTTCCCTTTTAATTTAAGGACTTATTTTCTCTTGGTGCTTTTAACATTTTTTGTTTGTCACTGTATTTTGGAAGTTTAATTACAATATGTGTCGGCATTGGCCTGCTTTTGTTGATTTTGATTGGCATTCTTTTTTCCTCTTGGATCTATATGTCTGTGTCTTTCCCCTGATTAGGGAAAGTTTTAGCTATTATTTATTCAAATATATTTTGTGGTCCTTTTTCTCTCTCTTTTTCTTCTGGGACTCCTATAATAGAAATGTTATTACTTTTGATGGAGTCACTGAGTTCCCTAAATCTATTCTCTTGTTCCATAATTCTTCTTTGTCTCTTTCATTAAGCTTCAGTATTTTCCATTATTTTGTCTTCTTTATCACTAATTCATTCCTCTGCTTCTTCCAGCCATGTGTTCACTGCATCAAGCCTGTTTCCAATCTCATTTATTGCAATATTCATCTCTGACTGATTCCTTTTTTAAATTTTTTATCTCTGTGGTAGGGTCTCACTGATGACCTCTATTCTTTTCTCAACCTAGTGAGTATCCTTATGACTGATGCTTTAAATTCTCCATCAGGCATGTTACTTATATCTGTTTTGTTTAGATCTCTGGCTATGGACTTTCTTGTTCTTTCATTTAGGACAAATTTCTCTGTCTTCTCATTTTGTCTAAGTCTCTGTGCCTTTTTCTCTATGTTAGGAAAGTCAGCTATGCCTCCTGTTTTTGAGGGTAATGGCCTTATGAAGAAGAGATCCTTAGTGCCATGCCATGTAATGACCCCTGTTCCCCAGGGCCTGGCCCTTCAAGCAGTGTCTCAAATTTGTGCTGTGTGCACTCTGCTTTTGTGTCCTGGTTGCTTTGTCATTCAGGCCAGTCAACTGCACAGGTGCTCTTTGTCTGTTGTGGGCAATATTTGTTCCCCGGCCTTAATGTGGCATGTTTTAACTATGTTAGCTCTGGAATGCTTATGAAATGAGACCTGTTGCCACTGCTGCTAGAACTGTATTTTTTCAAGCCTCCTGGATCAGGAGATGTGGTTTGGGCAGGGTTTGGCGAGGGGGCCCACTGCACTGGGACTGAAGCAAGTGTGACCGGGTAGGGCAGTTCCATCAGAGCACAGGGAGGGGTGTGGGGCTTGGTTTACACAAGTTAGGTAGCTAGTGCCTGTGTTGCACTAGGTCTTGCAGGTGGCCCGGTGCTTATGCTGAGAAGCAAGGGAGGGAAATGGTGCCAGCCAGTTCCTTTGTTCCCAGTGGGGTCGCTCTGTTAACACTGCCTCTCTGGAACACACTCTGAGATAAGCAAATAACCTCCCCACTTTGTGTTGCAGGCTTTCTTCAGATCGCCTTTTCCATGAGGTATATCTGTGAGCTGTTGGTCCTGTCTTCTCTCAAAGAGCAGCCCAATGCCCTCTGGACTCTCCCTGAGCTAAATCTGATGACCTTTAATAACTCTAGGTTTTAAGCCCCACTGGTTGCAAGAACTCAAGAAATTCAGCTCCTTTTGCTTTCGAAGCCAATTGCTATGGGGATTCATCTTCCTTGGTTGGCTCCCCTGTGTGCTAGTTTGTCTCTTGCCCTTCCCCTTGACCGTAACTCCCTCCCCACCACAGCATCCATGATCCATTCCTCTCCTAGCTGCGTCTCCCCACTTCCTGCCTTTGATGTTCTCTCTTCTCTATCTTTAGTTGTGGGGTTTGTCCTGCAAGTCTTCAGATAGATTTCTGGGGTATTTAGGGTGATTTGATAGTTATCAGTTGTATTTGTGGGAGGAAGCAAGCCTAGGGTCCTCTTACTCTGCCACCATCATCTCCTCTACAGTCTTTGTATTAAAATCTATTTTGTCTGTCATAAGTATTGTTAGTCTGACTTTTTTTCACTTTCATTTGCATAGTAAATGTTTTTTCCATCCCTTGACTTTCAGTCTTTGTCTTTAAATATGTGTTGAGTGTCTTTTAGGAAGGATATAGATGGGTATTGGTTTTTTATACATTTCATCACTTTGTATTTTTGATTGCAGCATTTAGTCAATTTACATTTAAAGTAATTATTGATATGTATGTATTTAATGCCACTTTGTGAATTGTTTTCTAGTTATTTTTATAGTTCTTCTCTGTTCCTTTCTTCTCTTCCTTCTGATTTCTGTAGTGCTATATTTGGTTTTCTATTTATTTTTTTGTATCTATTATAGGTTTAGTTTTGTTTTTAATGTAAGGTTCATATATAACATCCTAAGTGCATAGCAGTCTATACTAAATAATGGCCGTTTAAGGTCAAACACATTTTTTAAAAAATCACCCTTTTTTATTCCCTCTTCCACTTTTTATGTATATGTAAATGCTATCATATTTTACACCTTTTTATTATTTTTATTCATATTGTTCTCATGTGTAATTATGGCCATTTCTTTTCCCTTTAACATTTCTTAGAAGGCTGGTTTAATGGTGATAAATTCCTTTAATTTTTGTTTTTCTGCTAAAGTCTTTATCTCTCCTTTAATTCTGGATGATAATCTTGCCAGGTAAATTATTCTTGGTTGTTACTTTTTTTTCTTTTCATCACTTTGAATATGTCATGCCCTGCAATGTTTCTGCTGAAAACTGAGCTAACGGCTTTATAGGGTGGCCTTGTGTGTAACTTTTGGCTTTTCTATTGCTGCTTTTAAAATTCTCTCTTCGTCTTAAAACTTTGACATTTGAATTACTGTGTGTCATGGTGTGGACCTTTCTGAGTTCATCTTGTTTGTAACTGTGTTTCTTAAATCTGGACATCTATTTCCTTCACCAAGTTAGAGAAGCTTTCAGCTATTATGTCTTCAAATAAGTTTTCTGCCCCCTTCTCTTCGTCTTCTGGGACCCCAATAATGTGAATGCCTGTTTGCTTGATGTTGCCCCAGAAATCCCTATCCTAATTAAATTTTTTTTCTTCTAGGGTCACCTGGGTGGCTCAGTTGGTTAAACATCCGACTTCGGCTCATGTCATGATCTCACAGCTCGTGAGTTCGAGCCCCACATTGGGCTTTGCTGACAGCTCAGAGCCTGGAGCCTGCTTCAGATTCTGTGTCTCCCTATCTCTCTGCCCCTCCACTGCTTGCTCTGTCTCTCTCTGTCTCTCTGTCTGTCTCTATCTCTCTGTCTGTCTCTATCTCTCTCAAAAACAATACACATTAAAATTTTTTTAAACAATTTTTTTCTCTTTTTTGTGATTCAGCTTGGGTGCTTTCCATTACATTGTCTTCAATATCATTGATACATTCTTCTTCATCTGCTAATCTACTGTTAGGGAACATGCTACACTTTAAGCCTATAAACTATTTAATGTTAAACATTTGTTTCTGACAGAAACGTTTTTTTTCACAAAATCACCAGATGCCAGAGTTCTGACTGATTAAATAAGATGTCGTCTGACCTTCTGACCCCCACTGTCCTTGTTCTCTTTTCTTTAGCCACATCTTGTTTTCAATAGTCCTTCTCCATGCTTACCACATCTTACAAGAGGAGCCAAGTGATTTTTTGTTAGTAGGTGCCTGTCTGTAATTCAACCTGCTCATTGCTTCCTAACACACTATTCTTTTATCAGTGTCCTGGCTCAGGAATTCACAATGAATCATCAACGCCAATCATACAAAATCCAGTCTCCTCTACAAGGCTTTCAAGGGCTTCCATAATCTGGTTCCACTATACCTCAGCAGCCATACCTACCACCATGCACAGCACTCAACATGCTTACTATCCTAACACAGTCAAGGTCTCCCTGCCTTCTTCGTTGCCTCTCTAAACTCCACCTTTCAAGGCCCATCCCATAGACACAAAAAAATAACCATATTATATTCTATGTTTTGTGGACTCAACCAGAATCTGAGATTCTGGAAAGCAGACTTTCAGGATTTTACATCTATGACCCACCATGCCCCTGGCACAGAGCTAGGCATGCAACAAGTGGTCAATAAGTCTTTGCTGCTTGATTCCCTAAAAAATATTTCCTTTGGGCAAATTAGAACACAGATTTATATAGTTAATATTTTGAAATGGCTGGGGAAATGTAGATTTGGTTTTTATCTAAGTTTGTTATATTTTACTAATTGCTTTTAATGTACTTCCTACACCAGAACCAGTCTGCTTTAGTCACAGATATACTTTCTGAATTTCACCAAGATACCAAAGTAAAATGATCTATATGTGAGTGACATAATTGCTATTGGCCTTTGTATCAAACACTTTATTCTTTCCTAATGTTAACTTTAATCAAAATGTCCAAATAAGCTGATTCTAAGCAAACCTCAGTCTATAAAATGGTCCTGGAACAAAACAACATAATCTGGTTGGGAGCATGGTTCACAGATGCGATAAAATTTTGTGCTTTTTGATATTTCTTGACTAATATGATAAAACCACCTTACACTTTCCAAAGCACTTTATCTGTTATTCTATTTGATATGTTCAATAAAACTATAAATCAAGTATTATATGTCTTTTGTGTAAGGTGAAACAAATTCATAATTAGAGAAGTTAAGAACACTACTCAAGCCCTCAAGGCTAGAAAGTGGTAGAAAGAAGATCTAAACCCAAGGTATAGAGAAACTGGGTAGCAAAGTGAGGGTGCAGCATAGTAGGGGCCCTAGTGACTCAACTGAACATCAACTGTGTGCTATGTACTGTTAGATGATACTAATATTAACCATAATCCTTACCCCAAAGACACATAAATGTGTGAGAAATGTATGCAAAATTTGGACAACTGTTAGTTAAAGCAAAACTAAGTCTAAAGTGCAGTCTTCCAACCTATGCTCCTTCTATTATTCCACATTGCCTCCCACAAATCTGTTGCAGGGGCCCAGCTTCCACTTACCACCTTCTGTTTCTTCTCCCTTTAGCTTTCAGAGGCTGTCTTTTGGAAGAATTAACAAAGTAGACTTTAGTGAAGTTCCATGGCTCTCCACATAAAGGATAAACAGCATATTGGAAAGAAACATTAGGAGAGGTTTCTATGATCTTTTGCAGAGACAAATGAACCAGGAGGTTAGTGGTGTGAACAAATGAGAGCAAGATTTTTGTATATTTGTCCATTGTCAAATATGCAATTTATATCAAACAACAAACCATAGGAAATATGCTTGACAGGAGGCAGAAGAAGAGTAGAGGAAGAGAGAAGAAGTAGGGGAGAAGAGGGAGAGAGAACCCTCAGGTTTGGCGTATATGAAATTTATATTAAGATTTACCCTCTTACAAGAGTGTGATGTAGCTTTGTAACTGGAAGCCAATGGCTTTTTGATACTTGCTATTCTTAAGGACAGTCTGGGGAGGGACAGATTAAAAACTGGATAAGTCTTGGGGTGCTTGAGTGGCTTAGTTGGTTAAGCGTCCAACTTCAGCTCAGGTCATGATCTCTTGGTTCATGGGCCTGAGCCCCGTGTCAGGCTCTGTGCTGACAGCTCAGAGCTTGGAGCCTGCTTCAGATTCTGTGTCTCCCTCTCTCTGCCCCTCCCTCACTTGCACTCTGTTTCTCTCTCTCTCTCAAAAATAAATAAACATTATTAAAAATGTTGGTAAGTCTTTGCAATATAGGGGGCCAACCAGATGACATGGACATTTGAACATGGATAGTAGGTAAGAACTTGAATGCCATGAGCCAAATAAAGGCTAGATCCAGGTATCAAAAAGGTTGAGGGGAGAGTGGCTTAAGGAGGCACCCTCTCCCTCAGAAGATTCATTTAATTTAAATTCCTCTAATTAGAGTGCCAGAGAGAGGCCTTTAGGAGCTGGCAGTGGCCCCTAGGCAAGAAAAAATCCCTATTACCATGACAAAGAATTCAGAAACTCTTTCAAACATGCATGAGGGTCCTCTCTGAGCTGAGGTTTAGAAATTTGGCAACTAATATTTTAGGCATTGAGCATGTTAGAATATTTTAATAATATATATTTTATATTCATAGCGGACCAAGCCAGGAGGCAGGAAGTTCAGGGACTTAGTTCCCTACCATCATTCCTAACCTCCAAAAGAGTTACCAGATCAGAAAATCCTAAGTCTTCCCTACTACAGACCATTCATTCATATGAGGCTGCCTGCATGAGCCCTTATTTCCTACTACATCAAATCTTAACATTTCTGCATGGTTTTCAAGACCTGACTCCAAACAAGTCCTGGTGCCCTGATTAAGCTTGGCTTCATTTCTCCAAAGATCATGCTCTTCCACCTACCTATGTACTTTTACTGTTATCTCTGTCTGGAACACCCTCCTCTGCATTACACCCAGTGAAATTATACTCATGTGTCAAAGTTCACTTCTTCCTTAAAGCCTATAATATTAAAGAATTTGCTGATCTTCCTCCTGAAGAGTAAATGTGATCTTCAGTAGGAAGTCAGGATAAAGGAAGCAGTGTGGAAGAGAATTTAAAATAGTAGTATAAAATTGGAGGAAAATTTGAGTTCAAGTTCACGGCTTCCAGTAATGAAAGTAAATGACTTTGGCAAAGTTACCTAAGATTCAAGCATTTGTTTGTTTTCTACTCTATTTCTACTCCACTATTCATTACTTGTCTGATATATGCTAGTTGTTAATGAATCCTATCTAAATCTTCCTACTGAGGATTTTATAGTCTAATAAATTTTATATATAATTAGAACAAAAATAGAAACACTGGTTAAATACCAAGAAAACATCAAAGGAAGATTCTCAACAGGTCAGGGAAGTTAAAATTAAATTTCTCTTTGTAGAGAACAGCATTTGAACTTGGCCTTGGAGCATGAACAAAAGTGTTCTAATGACCAAATAATATATAGAAAAGTGTTAGAAAAGTGCAAGATATCATACAAATGTGAGGGCTAGTACTTTAACTGTGGTTGTTAGAAGAAAATGTTCTAAGGAGTGATAAGATGGGGCAAGGAGTGCTTCAATACCTTAATTCTTTAGTCCAACTGCCAAATACTTTACTTCAGAAGAAGCAATGGGCTCCCTTGATGGCAGGGCCTTCACCTATTCTCTGCCCTTTTCTACCAGCACACAAAAGATCCTACATTAAATTGTTCATGAAGGAGAGGAAGATGGTGGTGTAGGAGGACGCTGGGCTCACCGTGTCCTGCTGACCACTTAGATTCCACCCACATCTGCCTAAATAACCCAGAAAACCGCCAGAAGACTAGAAGAATGGACTCTCTGGAGCCAAGCATAGACAAGAGGCCCACAGAAGAGGGTAGGAAGGGTGGAGAGGTGGTGTGCACTACACGGACTGGCGGGAGGGAGCCGGAATGGTGGAGGGGCAGCCAGCCCACCCAGCAAGGCAGAGCCCCCAAGTCTGGCTTGCAAAAGCAGAGGGGCCAGACAGAATATGTTCTGACAGCAAGCGGGACTTAACATCTGGAATGTTATAAGTCAACAGCTCTGCTCTGAGAGCGGGAGAGCTAGAAGACAACAGGAGGGAGAGTTGCTGAGCCCCGGACAACAGAGCTCAGCTTGGTGGGGAACAAAGGCGCTTGCCAGCGCCATCTCCCTCACCCACCCCCCAGCCAAAAACCCAAAAGGAACCAGTTCCCGTCAAGGAACTTGCTTGCACCACGCAAACACCCAACGCTGTGCTTCTGTGGATCCATCCCTCCGACGGGTCTGCCTCCCTCCTGGTGCCATAAGACCCCTCCGGAAGCGGACCGCCAAAGGCAAAGCGAGCTGAGTCTGCCCCTTCCACCCGTGTGCACCTTCCGGATACACCCCAGCTAATACACCAGATCCCATTGAAGCAGCACCACAAGCCTGGCAGTGTGCAAGTAGCCCAGATAGGGGACACACCACTCCACAGTGAGTCCTGCCCCTGGGAGAGGGGAAGATAAGGTACACACCAGTCTGACTGTGGCCCCAGCGGTAGGCTGGGGGCAGACATCAGGTCTGATTGCCGCCCCGCCCACCAACACAAGTTACTCCAGACAGCACAGAGGAAGGGCCCTGCAGTTCCGCACCACTCCAGGGACTATACAAAATGACAAAACGGAAGAACTCTCCTCAAAAGAAACTCTAGGAAGTAGCGACAGCTAATGAACTGATCAAAAACGATTTAAGCAATGTAACAGAAAAAGAATTTAAATAATAGTCATAAAATTAATCGCTGAGCTTAAAAACAGTACAGAGGACAGCAGAGAATCTATTACTACAGAGATCAAGGGACTAACAAACAGTCAAGAGGAGCTAAAAAATGCTATAAATGAGCTGCAAAATAAAATGGAGGCGACCACAGCTTGGATTGAAGAGGTAGAGGACAGAATAGGTGAATTAGAAGATAAAATGATGGACAAAGAGGAAGCTGAGAAAAAGAGAGATAAAAAAAATTCAGAAAAATTAGGGGAGAATTAGAATACAAAGTGATGCAATCAAATGGAACAATATCCGTACAATAGGAATTCCAGAAGAGGAAGAGAGAGAAAGGGGCTGAAGGTGTACTTGAACAAATCATAGCTGAGAACTTCCCTGATCTGGGGAAGGAAAAAGGCATTGAAATCCAAAAGGCACAGAGAACTCGCTTCAGATGTAACTTGAGTAGATCTTCTGCACAACATATCATAGTCAAACTGGCAAAATAAAAGGATAAAGAGAAAATTCTCAAAGCAGCTAGGGATAAACACGCTCTAACATATAAAGTGAGACCAATATTACTAGTGACGGATTATTCTACTGAAATTTGCCAGGCCAGAAAGGAATGGTAGGAGATATTCAATGTGATGAACAGAAAAAATATGCAGCCTAGAATCCTTTATCCAGCAAGTCTGTCATTTAGAATAGAAGGAGAGATAAACGTCTTCCCAAACAAACAAAAACTGAAGGAGTTAATCAGCACTAAACTAGCCCTACAAGAGATCCTAAGAGGGATCCTGTGAGACAAGGCACCAGAGACATCACTACAAGCATGAAACCTACAGACATCACAAGGACTCTAAACTCATATCTTTCTATGATAACACTGAATGTAAACGGACTAAATGCACCAACCAAAAGACATAGGGTATCAGGATGGATAAAAAAACAAGACCCATCTATTTGCTGTCTACAAGAGACTCATTTTAGACCTGAGCACTCCTTCAAATTGAAAGTGAGGGGATGGAGAACTATCTATCATGCTACTGGAAGTCCAAAGAAAGCTGGAGTAGCCATACTTATATCAGACAAACTAGACTTTAAATTAAATGTTATAACCAGAGATGAAGAGATGAAGGGCATTATATAATAATTACAGGGTCTATCCATCAGGAAGAGCTAGCAATTGTAAATGTCTATGTGCCGAATACGGGAGCTCCCTAATATATAAAACAATTAATCACAACCATAAACAACCTTATTGATAAGAATGTGGTAAATGCAGGGGACTTTAATACTCCACTTACAACAATAGATAGATCATCTAGACACAGGATCAATAAAGAAACAAGGGCCCTGAATGAGACATTGGATCAGATGGACTTGACAGATATATTTAGAACTCTGCATCCCAAAGCAACAGAATATACTTTCTTCTCGAGTGCACATGGAACATTCTCCAAGATAGATCACATACTGGGTCACAAAACAGCCCTTCATAAGTATACAAGAAGTGAGATCATACCATGCATACTTTCAGACCACAATGCTATGAAGCTTGAAATCAACCACAAGAAAAAGTCTGGAAAACCTCCAAAAGCATGGAGGTTAAAGAACACTCTACTAAAAAATGAATGGGTCAACCAGGCAATTAGAGAAGAAATTAAAAAAATATATGGAAACAAATGAAGATGAAAATATAGCAATCCAAACACTTTGGGATGCAGCGAAGGCAGTCCTGAGAGGAAAATACATTGCAATCCAGGCCTATCTCAAGAAACAAGAAAAATCCCAAATACAAAATCTAACAGCACACCTAAAAGAAATAGAAGCAGAACCTCAAGGACACCCCAAACTCAGCAGAAGAGAAATAATATGGATCAGAGCAGAAATAAACAATATAGAATCTAAAAAAACTGTAGAGCAGATCAATTAAACCAAGAGTTGGTTTTTTGAAAAAATAAACAAAATTGATAAACATCTAGCCAGGCTTCTCAAAAAGAAAAGGGAGATGACCCAAATAGATAAAATCATGAATGAAAATGGACTTATTACAACCAATCCCTCAGAAATACAAGCAATTATCAGGAAATTCTATGAAAAATTATATGCCAACAAAAATGGACAACCTGAAAGAAATGGAAAATTCCTAAACACCCACACACTCCCAAAACTCAAACAAGAAGAAATAGAAAGCTTGAACAGACCCATAACCAGTGAAGAAATTGAATCAGTCATCAAAAATCTCCCAACGAATAAGAGTCCAGGACCAGATGGCTTCCCAGGGGAATTCTACCAGACATTTAAAGCAGAAATAATACCCATCCTTTTCAAGCTATTCCAAAAAATAGAAAGGGAAGGAAAACCTCCAGACTCATTGTATGAAGCCAGCATTACTTTGATTCCTAAACCAGACAGAGACCCAGCAAAAAAAGAGAACTACAGACCAATATCCCTGATGAATATGGATGCAAAAATTCTCAACAAGATACTAGCAAATTGAATTCAACAGCTTATAAAAAGAATTATTCACCATGATCAAGTGAGATTCATTCCTGGGATGCAGGGCTGGTTCAATATTCGCAAATCAATCAATGTGATACATCACATTAATAAAAGAAAAAATAAGAACCATATGATCCTGTCAATCGATGCAGAAAAAGCATTTGACAAAATTCAGCATCCTTTCTTAATAAAAACCCTCGAGAAAGTCGGGATAGAAGGAACGTACTTAAACATCATAAAAGCCATTTATGAAAAGCCCACAGCTAATATCCTCAATGGGGAAGAACTGAGAGCTTTCTTCCTGAGATATGGAGCATGACAGGGATGTCCACTCTCACTGCTGTTGTTTAACATAGTGTTGGAAGTGCTAACATCATCAATCAGACAACAAAAGGAAATCAAAGGCATCAAAATTGGCAAAGATGAAGTTAAGCTGTCACTTTTTGCAGATGACATGATATTATACATGGAAAATCCGACAGACTCCACCAAAAGTCTGCTAGAACTGATACATGAATTCAGCAAAGTTGCAGGATACAAAATCAATGTACAGAAATCAGTTGCAGTCTTATACACTGATAATGAAGCAACAGAAAGACAAATAAACTGATCCCATTCACAATTGCACCAAGAAGCATAAAATACTTAGGAATAAACCTAACCAAAGATGTAAAAGATCTGTATGCTGAAAAGTATAGAAAGCTTATGAAGGAAAGTGAAGATATACAGAAATGGAAAAACATTGCGTGCTCATGGATTGGAAGAATAAATATTGTTAAAATGTCAATACTATCTGTCTTTCTCTGTATGGCTTATTTCACTTAGCATTACACTCTCCAGTTCCATCCACGTTGCTACAAAAGGCCATATTTCATTTTTTCTCATTGCCACATAGTATTCCATTGTGTATATATACCACAATTTCTTTATCCATTCATCAGTTGATGGACATTTAGGCTCTTTCCATAATTTGGCTATTGTTGACAGTGCTGCTATGAACATTGGGGTACAAGTGCCCCTATGCATCAGTACTCCTGTATCCCTTGGATAAATTCCTAGCAGTGCTATTGCTGGGTCATAGGGTAGGTCTATTTTTAATTTTCTGAGGAACCTCCACACTGCTTTCCAGAGCGGCTGCACCAATTTGCATTCCCACCAACAGTGCAAGAGGGTTCCGGTTTCTCCACATCCTCTCCAGCATCTATAGTCTCCTGATTTGTTCATTTTGGCCACTCTGACTGGCGTGAGGTGATACCTGAGTGTGGTTTTGATTTGTATTTCCCTGATAAGGAGCGACGAAACCAATTTGTCAATAAATTTCATATAAATAAATAAAGAAGAAAGAAAGAAAGAAAGAAAGAAAGAAAGAAAGAAAGAAAGAAAGAAAAATAAAATAGAGATTTGAAAAATTTTAAAAAAAAATGTCAATACTACCCAAAGCTACCTACACATTCAATTCAATCCCTATCAAACCTGCACCAGCATTCTTCTCGAAGCTAGAACAAGCAATCCTAAAATTTGTATGGAACCACAAAAGGCCCCAAATAGCCAAAGTAATTTTGAAGAAGAAGACCAAAGCAGGAGGCATCACAATCCCAGACTTTAGCCTCTACTACAAAGCTGTAATCATCAAGACAGCACGGTATTGGCACAAAAACAGACACATAGACCAATGGAATAGAATAGAAACCCCAGAACTAGACCCACAAAAGTATGGCCAACTAATCGTTGACAAAGCAGGAAAGAATATCCAATGGAAAAAAAAGACAGTCTCTTTAACAAATGGTGCTGGGAGAACTGGACAGCAACATACAAAAGAATGAAACTAGACCACTTTCTTACACCATTCACAAAAACAAACTCAAAATGGATAAAGGACCTGAATGTGAGACAGGAAACCATCAAAACCCTAGAGGAGAAAGCAGGAAAAACCCTCTCTGACCTCAGCTGCAGCAATTTCTTACTTGACACATCCCCAAGGGCAAGGGAATTAAAAGCAAAAATGAACTATTCGGACCTCATGAAGATAAAAAGCTTCTGCACTGCAAAGGAAATAATCAACAAAACTAAAAGGCAACCAATGGAATCAGAAAAGATATTTGCAAATGACATATTGGACATACGGATAGTATCCAAAATCTATAAGGAGCTCACCAAACTCCACACCCGAAAAACAAATAACCCAGTGAAGAAATGGTCAGAAAGCATGAATAGACACTTCTCTAAAGAATACATCCAGATGGCCAACAGGCACATGAAAAGATGCTCAACGTCACTCCTCATCAGGGAAATACAAATCAAAACCACACTCAGATATCACCTCATGCCAGTCAGAGTGGCTAAAATGAACAAATCAGATGCTGGAGAGGATATGGAGAAATGGAACCCTCTTGCACTGTTGGTGGGAATGCAAACTGGTGCAGTCTCTCTGGAAAACAGTGTGGAGGTTCCTCAAAAAATTAAAAATAGACCTACCCTATGACCCAGCAATAGCACTGCTAGGAATTTATCCAAGGGATACAGGAGTAGTGATATATAGGGGCACTTGGACCCCAATGTTTATAGCAGCACTCTCAACAATAGCCAAATTAGGGAAAGACTCTAATTGTCCCTCAACTGACGTATTGATAAACTGTGGTTTATATACACAATGGAATACTACGTGGCAATGAGAAAGAATGAAATATGGCCCTTTGTAGCAATGTGGATGGAACTGGAGAGTGTTATGTTAAGTGAAATAAGTCATACAGAGAAAGACAGATACCATGTTTTCACTCTTATATGGATCCTGAGAAACTTAACAGAAGTCTATGGGGGAGGGGAAGAAAAAAAAAGAGGTTAGAGAGGGAGAGAGCCAAAGTATCAGAGACTTTTAAAATGAGAACAAACTGAGGGTTGATGGGGGGTGGGAGGGAAGGGAGGGTGGGTGATGGGTATTGAGGAGGGCACCTTTTGGCATGAGCACTGGGTATTGTATGGAAACCAATTTGACAATAAATTTCATATTTAAAAAAATGAAAAAAATATCTTGACTGTAAAAAACAAGAAAAGAAAATGGAAATTAAAAAAAAAACAAAAATAAATAAATTGTGCATGAAAACTTTCCACGGCCACCTGAAGCAGGGTGCTTAGAAAGAGCCTTGGAGAATTCTCAGAAATCCTGGCAGCAGAGGGCCAATTTGAGGAGAACCACTGACATGGTTCACATACCCCAAAGATAAAGGGTAAAAGAGTATACCAGAAAGACAAATGAACTAATTTTAACTTAAATGAAGAATAAAGGCAACTGCCACAGGTTTCACTCGTGGGTGGTTTGAGGGCAGGGAAGTACAGCAGCTATGTGGGTATAACGTAGAAGAGGAGGCTGACAGTAGCCTAAATACTCTTAACAGGCTCCCCCACCAAAGTTGCATCAGGGGGCTTATTGTCCATCTGTAAGATCTACCCTCCTCCAAGCTGATCTCCAATCTACTGGCTGCCATTACTACCTGGGTTCAGATAATAAGACTATCCTTTGGTATATGTGTCTAGTAGTTTTAGAAATGAGTATGTGCACTTTCTCAAGATAACCCTTCTTGCTCCCCTCCACACAAGAAAACCATCCTAGTGCACAGTGCCTAAGCTTCTTCTCCATGTCTTTTTCTTCATCCTTAGAAGGCAATTAAAAAAAAAATCAGTGTTTGGCTGGGCATATAACCCAGTATTTAGCCCAAATTGATATTCCAACAGTATTCACATTCACATAAATTCATCTCAATTCAATTCAAATTCACTGTTGGTATTAGTTATATTATTAGCCATAATTTTTATTGGGCCTGGTTCAGGGTTTTCTGGGAAGCACCTGTCTATGCCTCTCCCCACGGGCTCAATTCTTCACTTCTTGGGAGGGTAACATCCTTTCCAAAACTCTATTATAGGTGGTGGAACAATTTGGCTTATGCAAAACCCCCAAATAAACATAAAGCTACTGTTAAGAAAGTACAGTGTCAAACTGAGAGGGACAGAATGGTTCCAGTAACAAAATTATCTCCATCACTAAAAAAATAAAATCCTCAGTGAGATTTTTTTGATAGCCTCCCATTCACTGCTCTGTTGGGTTGCTTTGCAAATCTCCATTCTGACTGCTCTCAATCACACCCTAAAACACCTTTAGCCTTCATTTGTCATTTGTAATAATAATAATCCTTCACATGTACTGCTTATCTGATATATACCATATGATGTATATGATATATATTTACATTTAATAATTTAATATGTTTAATGTACTGATTTATCATATATGTGATATATACACATATACATGTATACATGGGTATATATGACATATACATGTGTGTATATATGGTATATATAGTTATATGTATATATGGTATATAGGTATGTGTATATATATATATGGTGTGTATATATGACATATATACATGTGTATATCATATATATGATAAAGCAGTACATCAAATTCACAATTTAATACCTATTTGTGAAGAAGAGAGTTAACCTAGCAGCCCTGAGTTGCTCAAATCTTGTACATTCTCAGAAGGGCCTACTTGTATGACTGGCCTTTGGCTGGCTCCTGGGAACTGAAGTCTTAAAATGTTTCCTATGCTACTAACTGATAAGCACACTTTGCATGCTTTGGGCCCTGAACCACACTGTATAAGCTTGTCTAGATTGTGTAAAAACTGTGATTTATGGTGAACATCTGTTTTCCTTCTCGGGGATCTGGAGTTTCCATAACTGCAATCAGTCACTGTAGTTACCCCAATAAAAATCCTGGGCTTTTAGGCTTAAGCAAGCTTCTCCATCAGAAAACATTTTGCACATGTTTATGCAGTTTATTTCTGGGGGATTAAGCACATCCTATGTGACTCCATTGAGAAAGGACTCTTGGAAGTTTGCACCTAGTATCCTGCAACCTCTGTCTGATGTACCTTTTTCTTTTATTAGTCTTGTTTTTTATCCTTTAGCTGTAATAAACCATAGCCCGATTATGACTTCCAAGTCTTGTGAGTCTTTCTAGCACACCAGTGAGTGTGGGCCTGGCCTCAGGAACCACCAATACAGTCATACAATGTTATAATCATTATCATCTCCATTTTGCATATAAGGAAACTGAGCTTCAGGGAGATAAAATGACTTCCCCAAGAGTAGAGTTAGTGCTTGAGCTGGAACTAGTACACAGTTCCTGCCAAATCCCACACTTTTTCTACTATACGAAACTCCCTCTATAAATTTTGTTCAGGTTGCAGGGGTAGATAAAGTGGTATCAGATGTCTCTTTCAGCCCTGAAAATCCATAACTGTATGTCCAGAAGCCCACATTTAAAAAAAAAAAGAAAGGGGGAAGTATGACTAAAAATAATGCAAAGTTTGTTCAGGTATCTCTCCCTATTCCTCCTTTGCACACCTCACTCCTGTCCTAGGGTATACAGGGCTCTACTGACACTATGCAATGGCCAAGGAAAAATTTCACTTTAAACAATTGCTAGTTATACTAAGCATGCTTTTATCTAAGAAATATACTTAGTCCTTGAAAAATACAACTGTACACAGGGATTTGAGAAAGACTTTGGGTTTGTTCATTGTCATTACTAGGGTAAGAATGGAAGGGAAAATTTATAGCCTTCTCTGACTTGATAATGCCAACATAACTTTGCCTTGCTCTAAACTCACAAAGGACTGGCTTTGTCACTCAACACTCCACATACATCTGTGCAGTCTGTGTCTCTCACTAAGTTATATGTTTTGCAAATGATGGAAGATTGTGACATGGTAGGATAATAGAGAAAACTTATGAAATGAATCCCCTTTCATTAAATTTGATATGTATAAAATGTTATATGTTTTAAAGAGAACAATAAAGCATATGAATGAATTAGGCTGCAACCTTGATTTTATCCCCAACATAAAAACATCAATGGGTGAATTTCAAGGTCCTGGGCTAAGTATTTTGGTTTTTTTTACCTTTTGTTTGTTTGTTTGTTTTTTGTTTTTTGTTTTTTTTTTTTTGCTAAGCTAGGCAAAATTTCCTACTGAGCAGGGAGAGTGGACAGACACCCACCTATATAATAATCAATCTTATCCTTGACAATGGCTTCCTAAAGGGTCTTTCTGCTCTGTTTGGCATCAGCAAGTCCAGTTTCATTGCAACGTGTGAGAGTTTTCACATATTTATATCACTCAGAAAAATGCACGTTTGCCTATGTGAATAGTATGGTGGTTGTGCAGTGTGAAAGGATAGAATTTGGCTTGTTCAGAGAGAAAAAAAACCTCTGATGAAGCACTGAGAGACAGCTAAACACACCGAGATTGGTTTGTTATCATGCATAGAAGGGAATATTTGGGGAGAAGGGAGGATGGGGAAGCTCAATTACTTATGAAGATATTTTCAGGCATTGAGTAGCACACAGCATATCATATCCATTAATAAAACTACGCTTTGGAAGACAAAAGGTAGAGCATTTACACTTAACATAAAGCTCCAGGTTTGAGGGACTATTATTAACCTGAATCCAACAACTGTCCCCATACACAACTATACACACTTAGCCAGATGTGCACACAAGATTCCTAAACTAAACACTCTTTAATTCTGCCTTTACTTGCAAACTAACAAAAAAGTACATATTTACCCAATTGTTCTGACAGGAGAGGGGACTGCAGAACTTAGAGGCAAAATGTAAGTAGGTAATTAAAAACAAGATTGTTTACACATACATATACACAATCCATCCCTCCAGTACTCTACATCACACTAGCTATTTCTGGTTAAGCTATGCCCCTTTCACTGGAGGAAGATAAAGATCAGAGCCATGGGCATTTCAGAGCCTCTTTTCTACTTGGCCAATGAATACCTACTATGGCTGCTGTTAAGATTCACTCATTGTGACCAGTAATAGAGTGAAACTTACCTAGAAAGTTAGAGCTATTGCTTTTTGTTCTGGGTCTCAGTTTTCCCAATTGTAAAATGAAGGGACAGATGTGTACCTCCCAAGTCAGCTAATATCCTATGGTTGTTAGATTCCATCATGAGCAACACATATTACATGCCACAAGACCATGGCTAATGGTGCTTTCAAGTCCTACTTCTTATATGCAGGCCTTCACATACACATAGGGTTTTTCTTTTTGACTCAGAAAGGCAGGGGAGCCCAGAGGGTGATAGTTTTTTAAAATGCAGACACATAAACTGAGAAGATTATAATGAATAGATGCTCTTTCCTCCAGTTTGTCTCTTTTTGGGAAAAGAGGAATGCTGACCTACCAAGGGAAGGTCTAAAGGAATCTAACCATAGTTATGGTGACAGTGCTTTAATGACTATTGGTTTCTGTGCTGATGTAAAGAGAACACACTCCTCATTCTTAGAAGGTAAATCTTACTTTAGGCTCTGAGTCAGAGAAATTACAGATAATTTCTAGGCTAAAGATGAAACCACCTCTAAGGCTGGGGTTTGTTGGGCCCTGGTACACACCAAAGGTAAGGGAATAACTTGGTCCCAGAGCACCAGAGTCAATCAGAAATTCCAATCAAAACCCCAAATAGTCATGTAATAATCATTAAGTATCTACTAAATGTGCTAGTGTTTACAAGATAAACTGAAATAATGTGGATTTTGTGATGGCAAAGAATAAATCAGCTCAATCAGAAGTCAAGTTAATATATTTTCTACCAGTGCTAAAATAAAAAGTTACCTACCCACTAAGTTCCAAGAGAAATACTGTGTCACTTTAAGAATGAAATGTCTATTGCTGGGGCACCTGGGTGGCTCAGTCAGTTGAGTGTCCGACTTAGGCTCGGGTCATGATCTCACAGTTGATGGGTTCGAGCCCCATGTCGGGCTCTGTGCTGACAGCTCAGAGCCTGGAGCCTGCTTTGGATTCTGTGTCTCCCTCTCTCTGCCCCTCCCTCAATCACACTCTTTCTGTCTCAAAAATAAGATAAACATTAGAAAGGAGCCAAGAAGGCGGAACAGCATAGAAGATTTTTGTGTGTCTCACGTCCATAAAATACAACCAGACCGGCATTGAACCATCCTACACACCTAGAAAACTGATCAGAGGATTAACACAACAATCTGCACAACCTGAACCACAGAATTCAGCAGGTACGTGGCTCGGAGAGCTGAACTTGGGTAGCAAGAAGCCCCGAAAGGTAGGGAACCGCTTTTGTGGGTGGAGACAGGATGGAGACTGGGTGGGGGGGAGAAAATGGGAAAATCACCTCTCCCCAAAAGCAGCTGGAGAGAAAGTAGAAAATTGGAAACAGCCGCAGGGACTAAATTAAAAGGGAGAAAGGAGAAAGGAGAGGGTTTAAATTCCATTAAGACTGTAAACAAGGGGAGCACAAAGTCTGCAACTCCGCAGCTTGATACCTGTCGGTGCTCTGGAGGGAATGGCGAATCCCCAGGAACAGAGTGGGGTCCAGGAGGTTCTCGGGCCACCCGGGGAAAAGCAGTTCCACTGCTGGAAGGCCATTTGGTAGAGACTGTTGAAGCCACCTGGTCCCAGAAATGGCCACATTTGCAAGTGCTGGGGCTAGGTCGTTAAGGGTGAAGCCTAGTGCCAGATGTGTATTGTGATTTTCCATAATCCCTGAGACGCTGCTGCTACACTGTCTCGCGAACATTTTCTGGGATGGGCTGGCACCTGGCTGCAGTCTCGGGGCACCAGCAACAACAGGGTCCAGCAGGCGTACCTGGGTGCAGTTGATATTCGGCCATTGCTCATTTGGCCATTGATGGGTGAGACCCTCCTGCAGAGGGGTGGAATGGGTCAAAGCCGCAGTCCTTCAGAAGTAGGGAGCTGGAGAAAACAGCCGCATCTGACACAAGGCTTCGGAGAGAGGTGCTGCCTGGGGCCTGGTCACGGAGAGTGAAGAAGTGGGGAGTGGACAAGAGCTGAAGACAGAGGACGGGTGCATGATTGCTGATCCAGGAGAACAGACTGGGTAGCTGGGTGGCACCATTTTCACTGCTCCCGCGCATGCACATACACACCTTCGAGCCCCACAACAATCCACCCCAGTAGACAAGCAGCTCCACATAGTGGAGAGCAGAGCTGTTACACTGAGCCCCGCCCAACCGGGCCAACTTGGCTCTTCAAGAACACAAGTCTCACCGCCGACTTAATTTATGGACTATAAAGAGCTACATAGACTGACTTCTAGGGGAAAACGAAGCAATTTCAGTCCTACTTCAATCTGTTAGCAGGTTCACCTATTCAATTTTCTTTCTTTTTTTTTCTTTTTACTTTTTCTCTTTTACAATTTTTTTCTTTTTCTTGAATACAGAGAGAGAAAAAATTCATTTTTATTTTCAATTTTTATTAAAAATATCTTTCTTTAATTTTTATTACTATACTTTTTACTTTTGTGTAATTTTTTTCAAATTCTACTTTACTTCCATCATTTTATTTTAGTCTACTACAGTGTATTCACTTTTTCAAATTTTCAAACAGTTTTTTCTTTTCTTTTTTATCTATTTCTTTTTCATTTTTCTTTTTTCTTAAACACAGAAAATGAAAAAATTCATATCTGAGTGTAATTTTTATTAAAATATTTTTCTTCATTTTTTTCTACTACATTCTTTACTTTTGTGTATATTTTTCAAATTGTATTTTACCCCCATCATCTCATTTTAGTCTACTTCAGTGTATTCATTTTTTCAAATTCTCAAATGATTTCCTTCCCCCCGTCCCCGTTTTTTTTCTCTAATCTGTCAAACCACTTCCAACACCCAGACCAAAACACACCTAGGGTCTAGCATCATCTATTTGATTTGTGTGTGTGTGTGTGTGTGTGTGTGTGTGTGTGTATGTGTGTGTGTGTGTGTTTAATTTTTAATTTCAATATTTTTTTAATTTTAATTTTTTATTTCCATTTTTCTACCTCATTAATTCCTTTTCTTCCTTCAAAATGAGAAAATGAAGGAATTCACCCCAAGAGAAAGAGCACAAAGAAACGACAGCCAGGGATTTAACCAACACAGATACAAGAAAGCTGTCTGAACCAGAATTTAGAATCACAATAATAAGAATACTAGCTGGAGTCGAAAATAGATTAGAATCCCTTTCTGCAGAGATAAAAGAAGTAAAAAATAGCCAGAATGAAATTAAAAATGCTATAACTGAGCTGCAATCACGGATGGATGCAGCGGCGGCAAGGATGGCTGAGGCAGAACAGAGAATCAATGATATGGAGGACAAACTTGTAGAGAATAACAAAGCAGAAAAAAAGAGGGAGATTAAGGCAAAAGAGCACGATTTACGATTTAGAGAAATCAGTGACTCACTAAAAAGGAACAACATCAGAATCATAGGGGTCCCAGAAGAGGAAGAGAAGGGAATAGTGGTAGAAGGGTTGTGTGAACAAATCATAGCGGAAAACTTTCCTAACCTGGGGAAAGACACAGACATCAAAATCCAGGAAGCACAGCAGATCCCCATTAGATTCAACAAAAAATGACCATCAAGGGGCATATCATAGTCAAATTCACAAAATACTTAGGCAAGGAGAGAATCATGAAAGCAGCAAGGGAAAAAAAGTCCCTAACCTACAAGGGAAGACAGATCAAGTTTGCAGCAGACCACTCCACAGAAACATGGCAGGCCAGAAGGGAGTGGCAGGATACATTCAGTGTGCTGAATCAGAAAAATATGCAGCCAAGAATTCTTTTTCCAGCAAGGCTGTAATTCAAAATAAAGGAGAGATAAAAAGTTTCCCAGACAAACAAAACTTAAAGGAGATTGTGACCACTAAACCAGCCCTGCAAGAAATTTTAAAGGGGACTTTCTGAGGGGAGAAAAGATGAAAAAAAAATTATATATATATATATATATATATATATATATATATATATATGCCAAAAGCAACAAAAGATTAGAAAGGACCAGAGAACATCACCAGAAACTCCAACTCTACAAGCATCATAATGGCAATAAATTCATATCTTTCAGTACTCACGCTAAACATCAATGGACTCAATGCTCCAATCAAAAGATATAGGGTAACATAATGGATAAGAAAACAAGAACGATCTATATGCTGCTTACAAGAGACCCACTTTAGACGTAAAGACACCTTCAGAGTAAAAATAAGGTGCTAGAGAACCATCTATCATGCTAATGTTCAACAAAAGAAAGCCAGAGTAGCCAAACTTATATCAGACAATCTAGACTTTAAAATAAAGACTGTATCAAGGGATGTAGAAGGGCATTATATCATAATCAAGGGGTCTATAGACCAGGAAGACCTAACAATTGTAAACATTCATGTGCCAAATGTGACAGCACCCAAATATATAAGTCAATTAATCACAAACATAAAGAAACTCATTGATAGTAATACCATAATAGTAGGAGACTTCAACACCCCACTCACAACAATGGACAGAAACAATGGCTTTAAATGACACATTGGACCAGATGGACTTAACAGATATATTCAGAACATTTCATCCTCAAGCAGCAAAATATACATTCTTCTCCAGTGCACATGGAACGTTCTCCAGAATACACCATATACTGGGACACAAATCATCCCTAAGTAAGTACAGTAAGATCGAGATCATACCATGCATGTTTTTCAAAACACAATGCTATGAAATTGGAAATTAACCACAAGAAAACATTTGGAAAGGTAACAAATACTTGGAGACTGAAGAACATCCTACTAAAGAATGAATAGGTTAACCAAGAAGTTAAAAGGAAATTAAAAAGTATATGGAAGTCAATGAAAATGATAACACTACAACCCAAAACCTCTGGGATGCAGCAAAGGCGGTCATAAGAGGCAAGTATATAGCAATCCAGGCCTTCCTAAAGAAGGAAGAAAGACCTCAGATATACAACCTAACCTTATGCCATAAGGAGCTGGAAAAAGAACAGCAAATAAAACCCCAAACCAGCAAAAGACAGGAAATAACAAAGATTAGACCAGAAATTAATGCTATTGAAACAAACAAACAACAACAACAACAAAAAAAAAAAAAACAGCAGAACAGATCGATGAAACCAGAAGCTGGTTCTTTGAAAGAATTAACAAAATTGATAAACCACTAGCCAGTTTGATCAAAAAGAAAAAGTAAAGGACCCAAATAAATAAAATCAAGAATGAAAGAGGAGAGATCACAACCAACACAACAGAAATAAAAACAATAATAAGAGAATATTATGAGCAATTATATGCCAATAAAATGGGTAATCTGGAAGAAATGGACGAATTCCTAGAAACATATACACTACCAAAACTGAAACAGGAAAAAATAGAAAATTTGAACAGACCCATAACCAGTAAGGAAATCGAATTAGTAATCAAAAATCTCCCAAAACACGAGAGTCCAGGGCCAGATGGCTTTCCAGGGGAATTCTACCAAACATTTAAGGAAGAGTTAACACCTATTCTCTAGAAGCTGTTCCAAAAAATAGAAATGGAAGGAAAACCTCCAAACTCTTTCTATGAAGCCAGCATTACCTTGATTCCAAAACCAGAGACCCCACTAAAAAGGAGAACTATAGACCAATTTCCCTGATGAACATGGATGCAAAAATCCTCAAGAAGATATTAGCCAACCGGATCAAACAATACGTTAAAAAAATTATTCACCACGACCGAGCGGGATTTATACCAGGGATGCAGGGCTGGTTTAATATCCGCAAAACAATTAACATGATTCATCACATCAATAAAGGAAAGCACAAGAACCATATGATCCTGTCAATAGATGCAGAGAAAGAATTTGACAAAATACAGCATCCTTTCCTGATAAAAACCCTCAAAAAAGTAGGGACAGAAGGAGCATACCTTGAGATCATAAAAGCCATATATGAACAACCCAACGCTAATATCATCCTCAATGGGGAAAAATGAGAACTTTCCCCCTGAGGTCAGGAACAAGATAAGGATGCCCACTCTCTCCACTGTTATTCAACATAGTATTGGAAGTCTTAGCCTCTGCAATCAGACAACACAAAGAAATAAAAGGGATCCGAATTGGCCAGGAGGAGGTCAAACTTTCACTCTTTGCAGATGACATCATACTCTATATGGAACACCCAAAACATTCCACCAAAAAAACTTCTAGAACTGGTTCATGGATTCAGCAAACTTGCAGGATATAAAATCAATTCACAGAAATCGGTTGCATTCCTATACACCAACAATGAAGCAACAGAAAGAGAAATCAAGGAATCAGTCCCATTTACAGTTGCACAAAAAACCATAAAAAACTAGGAATAAATCTAACCAAATAGGTGAAAAATCTATACACTGAAAACTATAGAAAGCTGATGAAAGAAAATGAAGAAGACACCAAAAAATGGAAAAAGATTCCATGCTCCTGGATAGGAAGAATAAATATTGTGAAAATGTCGATACTACCCAAAGTAATCTAAATATTCAATGCAATCCCTATCAAAATAACACCAGCATTCTTCACAGAGCTAGAACAAATAATCCTAAAATTTGTATGGAACCAGAAAAGACCCCGAATAGCCAAAGCAATCTTCAAAAAGAAAACCAAAGCAGGAGGCATCACAATCCCAGACTTCAAGCTGTACTACAGAGCTGTAATCATCAACATAGTATGGTACTGGCACAAGAACAGACACTCAGATCAATGCAACACAATAGAGAACCCAGAAATGGACCCACAAACGTATGGCCAACTAATCTTCGACAAAGCAGAAAGAATATCCAATGGAATAAAGACAGTCACTTCAGCAAGAGGTGCTGGGAGAACTGGACAGCGACATGACGAAGAATGAACCTGGACCACTTTCTTACACCATACACAAAAATAAACTCAAAATGGATGAAAGACCTCAATGTAAGACAGTAAGCCATCAAAATCCTTGAGGAGAAAGCAGGCAAAAACCTCTCTGATCTTGGTCACAGCAACTTCTTATGCAACACGTCTCTGAAGGCAAGGAAAACAAAAGCAAAAATGAACTATTGGGACCTCATCAAAATAAAAAGCTTCTTTCTGCACAGCGAAGGAAACAATCAGCAAAACTAAAAGGCAACTGACAGAATGGGAGAAGATATTTGCAAACGACATATCAGATAAAGGGTTAGTATCCAAAATCTATAAAGAACTTATCAAACTCAACACCCAAAAAACAAATAATCCAGTGAAGAAATGGGCAAAAGACATGAATAGATGCTTCTCCAAAGAAGACATCCAGATGGCCAACCGACACATGAAAAAATGCTCAACATCACTCATCATCAGGGAAATACAAATCAAAACCACAATGAGATACCACCTCACACCTGTCAGAATGGCTAACATTAACAAGTCAGGCAACAATAGATGTTGACAAGGATGTGGGGAAAGAGGATCTCTTTTGCATTGTTGGTGGGAATGCAAGCTGGTGCAGCCACTCTGAAAAACAGTATGGAGGTTCCTCAAAAAACTAAAAATAGAACTACCCTACGACCCAGCAATTGCACTACTAGGTATTTATCCAAGGGATACAGGTGTGCTGTTTCGAAGGGACACATGCACCCCAATGTTTATAGCAGCACTATTAACAATAGCCAAAGTATGGAAAGAGCCCAAATGTCCATCGATGGATGAATGGATAAAGTATTACTCGGCAATCAAAAAGAATGAAATCTTGCCATTTGCACCTACGTGGGTAGAACTGGAGGGTATTGTGCTAAGTGAAATTAGTCAGTCAGAGAAAGAAAAAAATCATATGACTTCACTCATATGAGGACTTTAAGAGACAAAACATATGAACATAAGGGAAGGTAAACAAAAATAATATAAAAACAGGGAAGGGGACAAAACAGAAGGGACTCATAAACATGGAGAACAAACTTAGGGTTGCTGGAGGGGTTGTGGGAGGGGGATGGGCTTAATGGGTAAGGGTATTAAATAATCTACTCCTGAAATCATTGTTTCACTATATGCTAACTAATTTGGATGTAAATTTTAAAAAATAAAAAACAAAATTAAAAAAAAATAAAATAAAATGAACATTAAAAAAATTTAAAAAAAAGAATGAGATGTTTGTGGCTGAGTAATACTCCATTTTATACATATACCACATCTTTATCTCTTCATCCATGGATGGACATTTGTACTGTTTCCATACTTTGGCTATTGTTGATAGTGCTGCTATAAACATGGGGGTGCATGTGTCCCTTTGGAACCACATACCTGTATCCCTTGGATAAATACCTAGTAGTGCAATTGCTGGGTTGTAGGGTAGTTCTATTTTTAATTTTTTGAGGAACCTCCATACTGTTTTCCAGACCTGAGCCCAAGAGTGGTTTTCCAGAGTGGCTGCACCAGCTTGCATTCCCACCAGCAATGCAAATCTTGCCATTTGCAACTACGTGGATAGAACTAGAGGGTATTATGCTAAGCGAAATTAGTCAGAGAAAGACAAATATATGACTTCACTCATGAGGACTTTAAGACATAGAACAGATGAACACAAGGGAAGGGAGGCAAAAATAATATAAAAACAGGGATGGGGACAAAAGGTAAGAGACTCTTAAATACGGAGAACAAACAGAGGGTTACTGGAGAGGTTGTGGGATGGGGGATGGGTAAATGGGTAAGGGGCATTAAGGAATCTACTCCTGAAATCATTGTTGCACTATATGCTAACTAATTTGGATGTGAATTTAAAAAAATAAAATTTTAAAAAGAATGAAATATCTAACTCTTATGATGGAGGGAAAACATTTTATCTTCAAGACTGAAGATAAATGTGTAGCATTTTATGTTCTGAATTAATAATTCACATATTTGTGATGTTAAATTTATAAAATATTTCAACATATTTCATATTATTTATCTTTTGTTGATCTCTCCCAACAGTTCTGTGAGTGTAAATGGGTAGGTGTTATTATCCTTATTTTACAGATGATGAATAAGAGACTGAGAGAGGTTGAGTACTAGATAACTGGCATTAGAATCCAGGCATCAAGATTCCAAGCTTCTCCTGGTTTGTGGTGAAGTAAGCAAGGGACACAAAAATGACATGATGCTGCATACCTTATTCCAAACCCAAAACTTGTTATGTAACCTAAAGTTTATCATGACAGAAGTTTACCTGTTGGAATGTTGCCAACACAAAACCCAAGCTTAACTTCTTGAATTAGTAGTGAGATACATAAATTATATAATAAAATAATATAAAATTAATCCAAAATAGTTTTATAAAAGTTAAACCATATGGAATATATGGAAATTCTCTCACACACACACACACACACACACAGAGTTAGTAGTTTAAACATATATGTTTACCAGATTCCTCCTTAATATACAATTGGGGATTAAAACTGTCTTATGAAGGTCAGAGGCCCACCATTATCTGACTTTGTAACCTTGAGCGAGTTCCTTCTTCAACTCTTAGCTTGAATTTTTTATCTGTACCATGAGGGATTGAACCAGATGGTCTCCAAAGGCCTTCTCCCATCTACTTAGTCTGGGATCCTTTTTAGCTGTGTGGGAGTCAGGAACAGAACCCAAAAACTTCCCTTGGGTTTGCTTAACAATATCAGCTGCTTTACCAACACAAGCTCAAAGTACAATGCTCCATGTGAGTTCTAACTGCCAACAATCCCAGAGAGATAGATTCAGTAAGAAGCAGAATGGAACTGAGCATGGTATAAACCTCCTTTATGAGCACAGTTTTGTGTTCTCTAAGAAATGAGGACAATGTGAAAGCCATATATAGGTGGGGTTTAAAAAAAGGGAAAATGAACCAAAACTTGTATTTATATGGTTAAGATACATGTTGCTTCTTGCTGAGCCACCACTTCTCAACCACTCTAGCTAAGCAAGGACATATTGAAAATAAACCAAAGTGCCTTCAAAATGTCACTCTTTCTACGGGTGCCTGAGTGGCTCAGTCGGTTAAGCATCTGACTTTTGATTTTGGCTCAGGTCATGATCTCACAGCCATGGGACTGAGCCCCATGACAGGCTCCATGCTGGGCATGGAACTTGCTTACTATTCTTTCTCTCCCTCTGTCTGTCTCTCTCTCTCTCTCTCAAAAAATGTCACTCTTTCTATTCATCAGACATGGGGAGGTAATATTTGAAAGCAAGTAATGCCTAATTCCCAGGGAAGAGTTGGGTTCACTCATGGCAATCGCACTAGTAACACTTCCTACTCTTAAAGCACCTTTGTCAGGTCAAACTCTTCAAGGAAATAACCCTTGACTCCCTAGAACCAGAATGTGCTAGCTTCAGACCTTGGCATCACTTCAATGGCTTTATAGGAGAGGGATGGCTGAGAAAGATGCATGCTCACTTTCAAAGACAATGACTGCATGTGATAAATGTATATACTTGCACACAGTACATCAACCACAAAACTAAAGGGCTAGACGCCATATTGTAAAAATTTAAACCAGCAAAAGTATTCCTAGCCCATTCCAGCCTTTCTACAGCCAAGGCAGGAAGGGGAAGATTAAAATAATAGAGGTAGAAAATAAACCAAAACTTCAATGGAGATTTCCAAATGTTAACCTGCCAGAGAATAATGGAGTGTTTCTCACTCAGAAAAGAACACAAAGCGATTGCTGCCACCACCATAGATGTGCTTAAACCCAACAACTATTATATTTCATTCTTCCCTCAATAAGTCAACAAGTCTAACTGTCAGTGTGACAGACATCCTGAGGAACTCTGGATTGTGCCAGAAGTTACAGCTTTGAAGCCAAAGGAGTTTTCTGCAGAAGGTGTTTCTTAGATAAGAGTCTTGCTTCTATCTTTATATTTAGATAATTTTCATACAGAGAAATGTGGACATTTGGGTCCAGCTGTATAATTTTCTTAACAGATTTAAAAAAATTTTTAAATCTTTTTTTCCCAGGATGTTTTCTGTCAACACAGAAGCTCCAGTTAGACAGTGATAGAGCATAGGCTTTTTATTTTCATTTTTATACCTTTTCCACAAATTCTTAGAAAGATACAAACTATCCAAACTGACTCAAGTAGAAATAGAAAATCTAAACAGACTGATTACTAGTAATAGGATTGAATCAGTAATCAAAGCCCTCCTAACAAAGAAAAGTCTAGGACCAGATAGCTTCATTGGTAAATTCTATAAAACATTTAAAGAAGAATTAGAACCAATTATCCTCAAATATTTCAAAATATACAAGAGGAGGAAACGTTTTCTAACTCATACCACGAGGCCAAAACCAGATGAAGACATCACAAGAAAAAATAAACTACAAACCAGTATCTCTTATAACTATGGATGCAAACATCTACAAAAAAACTATCAAACAGAATCCAGCATCATATTAAAAGGATTATATACCATGACGAAGTGGGATTTATCCCAGCAATGAAAAGGTGGCAATCATTATAAATACCTCAGAAATCAACCTGAAGACTGACAGAACAAACTCCACAACTGAAGAAAGAGAAGAAGCCACATCAAAAAAGGTAGGAAATATGGAGATGTGGTTTAGGGGAGAAATAGATTGCTGATACTGCAGAGGAAAGGGAGCTGTGGTCATGCAGAAAGGCAGGAGAGAGAGAAGCACACAGGATAACTAAGAAGGAGAACACTTCCCCAAAGCCATTGGCTGGAAAAGTGAGAGGGACTGATTTTCCTGAGTTCTTGCAATCAGCAAAGCTTAAAGATTGGAGTTTGAAAGGTAAGTGGGCTTGGCTAGGATAGAGCCCTGAGGGCACTTCCCTACTCTTGGAGCCAAGGTAGGTTAACAACCTGGGGGCAGATGGTGTGGAAACAACTATTTCAGGAGTGCCTGGGGCACACAGGGGGAAGATTATTCACTCTTCTTGGAGACACCTCTCCAGGGACAAAAGAGCCAGCAAGAGCCATTTTCCTCTCCTACCCCTCAGGATAAACATGAGGCCAGCTAAGGGAAGCAGCTCAGCCCCAACATTGGCTGCCTAATTTGTTTAAACCAAGTCCCACACCCCTGAACGCTGGTGCACTTGCTCTTCTCTGTCAAGCTTGCCTCAGTCCCAATGCATCAGGCCCCTTCCCGAGAAGACCAGCAGAAACCCCTGCCCCCACCACATCTCCCAGCCAGAGAATTCTCCAGGGCTTCAGTTCTAGTGGAAGTAATATCAGTTTTCATTCAAAAATCAGAACAAAGTACACCTAGTTAAAACTCATCACATTTTGGCTAAGAACTAAACATTGCCCACTGCAGGTAAAGAAAGCCTCTGCAGAAGACTAGGCCAGAAGGACAGAGCAATGAAGACAGAGCAATGAAAACACAACAGCAGAGCACATGCAGCACACACCAGAGACAATCCCTGAAGCCCCAGGCCCTGGACACTATAAGACCTCTTCTTCATAAAGCCATTACTCTCAAGAACAGGAAACATAATGGACTTATATAACACAAAGAAAAATGCAGAGACTTAGAAAATATGCCAACATGGAGGAATCCATCCCAAATGAAAGAATAAGCTAAAGTCACAGCTAGAGATCTAAGCAAAACATATATAAGTAAAATACCTGATGGAGAATTTAAAGCAAAAATACTAAGGATACTAGCTGCTCTTGAGAAAAGAATGGAGGACTACAGGAAGACCCTTACCACAGAGATAAAAGAGTTAAAAAAGAATCAGTAAGAAATGAAAGATGCAATAACTGAGATGGGAAACAGGCTTGATTCAATGAACAAAAGCTGGAAGAAGCAGAGAAATGCATAAATGATATAGAAGACAAAATAATTGAAAATATAAAAGCTAAAAAAAAACAAAGAAGATTTATGGAACATGAGAATAGACTTAGGGAACTTCATGACTCCATCAAAAGTAGTAACATTCTTATTATAGGACTCCCAGAAGACAAAGAGAGAGAAAAGGGAGCAGAAAATATATTTGAAGAAATAATAGCTGAAAACTTCACTAATCTGGGGAAGGAAACAGACATCCATATTGAAGAGGCACAGAGAACTCCAGTCAAAATCAACAAAAGCAGACCAACACCAACATATATTATAATTTAACTTGCAAAATATAGTGACAAAGAAAAAACTTAAAGATACCAAGACAAAAGAAATCTTTAACTTGTAAGGGAAGACCCATAAGGCTAGTTGGAGATTTCTCAACAGAAACTTGGCAAGCCAGAAGGGAGTAGTATGATATATGCAAAGTGCCGAGCTGAAAAATCTATAGCCAAGAATACTCTATCCAGCAAGGCTATCATTCAGAATGGAAGGAGAGATAAAAAGTTTCCCAGACATAAACTATTAGAGTTTGTGACCACTAAATCAGCCCTATAAGGAATATTAGACGGGACTCTTTGAGTGCAAAAGAAAGACCCAAAGTGACAAAGGCAAGAAAGGAACAGAGAAAATCTCCAGAAACAATGGCAAAACAAGTAATAAAATAGAACTAAATATATATCAAAAATTGCTCTGAATGTAAATGGACTAAATGCGCCAACCAAAGACATAGAGTGTCAGAATGGATAAAAAAAAGACCTACCTATATGCTGCCTACAGAGAGTAATTGTATCTATCTATCTATCTATCTATCTATCTATCTATTTTTAGAGAAGAGAGGTAGAGCAAGTAGGGGAGAGGGGTAGAGGAAAAGAGAGAAAATCTTTTTTTTCACATTTTTCACCTAAACTTTATTTTTCTCAAAAAATCTGAAAGATTTCCCTTTCATATAGGTAAGTATGAGGGAGATTTATGCATACATTGATATATGAATAAATCATAAAGATACATTCTTAAGAAACAAAAAATAAGAAAAGAATTTACATATTTTTGTATGTTTATAAATGTAATCAGCATCTCTATAAAATGAGATACTTGTCTTTTTTATGGAAAAAGAGAAAGAGATGGAAATATGGAAAGAGAGAAAATCTTAAGCAGGCTCCATGCTCAGTATGGGGCCCAACGCAGGGTTTGATCTCACTACCCAGGGGTCCTGACCCGAGCTAAATTCCAGATTCAGAAGCTCAACTGACTGAGCCACCCAGGCGCCCTAAGAGAGTAATTTCATACCTAAAGACACCTGCAGATTGAAAGTAAGGGGATGGAGAAACATTTATCATGCAAATGGATGACAAAAGGAACCTAGAGTAGCAAGACAAACTAAACTTTCAACCAAAGACTATAATGAGAGATGAAGACGAGCACTATGTCATAATAAAGGGGACAATCCAACAAGAAAATCTAACAATTGTAAATATTTATGCAGTCAACATGAAACAGTAACAAATATAAAGGAACTAACTGATAATAACACACTAATAGTAGGGACTTTAACACCCCACTTACATCAATGAACAGATCATCTAAACAGAAGATAAACAAGGAAACAATGGCTTTGAATGACACACTGGACTAGATGGACTTAACAGATATATACAGAATATTCCATTCTAAAACAGCAGAATATACATTCAAGTGCACATGGAATATTCTGCAGAATGGATCACATGTTATTTCACAAAACAGGCCTCAACAAATACAAAAAGACTGAAATCATACCATGCACCTCTCCTGACCAAATGCAATGAAACCAGAAGTCAACTACAAAAAAAAAGTCTGGAAAACCACAAATACATGGAAGTTAAACAACAATGGTGCTAAACAATGAATGGGTCAACCATAATATCAAAGAAGAAATTTAAAAACATAGAAACAGGGGTGCCTGGGTGGCTCAGTTGGTTAAGTGTCTGACTCTTGATTTTGGCTAAGGTCATGATCTCATGGGGGTGGGATTGGGCCCTGCATCAGGCTCTGTGCTTGGCGTGGAGTCTGCTTAAGATTCTCTTTCTCCCTTTCCCTCTGCCTCTACCGCCTCTCTCTCTTTCTCTCTCTCTCTCTTTCAAAAAGTGGAAACAAACAAATGAAAATGAAAACACAACAGTCCAAGGCATTTGGGATGCAGAAATAGCAATCCTAACAGGGAAGTATATAGCAATACAGGCTTACCTAGGAAGCAAGAAAAATCTCAAATAAACAAGCTGGTCTTATACCTAAAGAAGCTAGGAAAATGACAACAAACAAAGACTAAGTCCATCAGAAGGAAGGAAATAATAAAGATTAAAGCAGAAATAAATGATATAGAAACTAAAGAAACTAAAGAAACAACAGAACAGAACAATGAATCCTGGAGATAGTTCTTTGAAAATATTAATAAAATTGATAACCTCCTAGCCAGACTTATCAAAAAGAAAGGAGAAAGGACACAAATAAAATCACAAATGAGAGAGGAGAAATAACAACCAAAACCAAAAATACAGAAAAATAAACAATTATATGAGAGTACTATTGAAAACTATGTGCCAACAAATTGGACAACCTGAAGAAATGGATGAATTCCTAGAAACATGTAAATTACCAAAACTGAAACAGGAAGAAATAGAAAACTTGAGCAGACTGATAATCAGCAAAGAAATTGAATCAGTAATCAAAAAACTCCCAACAAACAAAGGTCCAGGACCACATGGCTTCACAGGCAAATTCTACCAAACATTAAAAGAAGATTTAATACCTATTATTCTCAAACTATTCCAAAAAATAGTAAAGGAAGGAAAACTTCCAAATCCATTTTATGAGGCCTGCATTACCCTGACACCAAAACCAGATAAAGACTGCACAAAAAAGGCCAATATCCCTGATGAACATGGATGCAAAAAATTCTCAATAAAATACCAGTAAACCAAATGCAACAATACACTTAAAAAAATCATTCAACACTATCAGGTGAGACTTATTCCTGGAATGCAAGGGTGATTAAGTGTTCATAAATCAATCAATGTGATATAGCACATTAATAAAAGAAAGAATGAGATCCATAGTATCCTTTCAATAGATAGGACTGAAAAAGCATTTGACAAAGTACAACATCCATTCATGATAAAAACCACAACAAAGTAGGTTTAGAGAGAACATATCTCAACATAATAAAGGCCATCTACAGAAAAACCACCACTAATATCATCCTCAATGAGGAAAAAATGAGAGCTTTTCCTCTAAGGTCAGGAATAAGACAGGGGTATCCACTCTCACCACTGTTATTTGACATAGTACTAGAAGTCCTGGCCACAGCAATCAGACAACAGAAAGAAATAAAAGGCATCCAAATCACCAAGGAAGTAGTAATACTTTCAATATTTGCAGATGACATGATATTCTATATAGAAAACTCAAAAGACTCCACTAAAAACTGCTAAAACTGATACATTAATTGAGTCAGGCTGCAGGATACAAAATCAACGTACAGAAATATGTTGCGTTTCTACACACCACAATGAAGGAGCAAAGAGAGAAATTAAGGAATCAATACCATTTACACTTGTACCCAAAACCATAAGATACCTAGGATTAAACCTAACCATAGAGGTGAAGGACCTGTAATCTGAAAAGTATAAAACACTGATGAAAGAATTGAAGATGACACAAAGAAATGGAAAGACATTCCATGCTCATATATTGGAAGAATAAATATTGTTAAAATGTCTATACTACTCAAAGCAATTTATGCATTTAATACAATCCTTCTCAAAATACTAACAGCATTTTTCACAAAGCTAGAACAAACAATACTAAAATTTGTATGGAACCACAAAAGACTAAATAGCCAAAGCAACCTTGAAAAGCAAAGCAAAGATGGAGGCATCACAATTCTGGACTTCATGTTATATTACAAAGCTTTAATGATCAAAACGGTATGGTATTTACACAAAAATAAACACACAGATCGATAGAACAGAATAGAAATCCCAGAACTGAATTTACAAATACATGGTCAATTAATCTTCCACAAAGCAAGAAGGAATATCCAAAGGGAAAAAGTCTCTTCAACAAATGGTGTTGGGAAAACTGGACAGCAACATTTAAACAAATGAAACTGGACCACTTTCTTACACTATACACAAAAATAAATTCAAAATGGATTAAAGACCTAAATGTGAGACAGGAAATCATTAAAATCCTAGAAAAGAACACAGATATTAACTTCTTGGACATCAGCCATTGCAACTTCTTTTTAGTTAGGTCTCCTGAGGCAAGGGAAACAAAAGCAAAAGTAAACCATTGGGGTTTCATCAAAATAATTTTTCTGCACAGTGAAGAAAACAATCAAGAAAATTAAAAGGCAACCAATGTAATGGGGGAAGGTAGTTGCAAAGGACATATTTGATAAAAGGCTAGTATCCAAAATATATAAAGAACTTATAAAACTCAACACCTGAAAATCAAATAAACTAAATATGGGCAGAAAAACTGAATAGACATTTTTCCAAAGAAGACATCCAGATGGCCTACAGACATATGAAAATATGCTCAATATCACTGATCATCAGGGAAATTCAAATCAAAACTACAATGAGTAGGGGCACATGGGTGGCTCGGTCGGTTGAGCGTCTGACTTCGGCTCAGGTCACGATCTCATGGTTCGTGGGTTTGAGCCCCACATCGGGCTCTGTGCTGACAGCTCAGAGCCTGGGGCTGCTTCGGATTCTGTGTCCCCTCCCCCGCCCCTCCCCCGCTCATGCTCTGTCTCTCTCTGTCTCTCAAAAGTGAATAAAGATTAAAAAAATAAAAAAAAATAAACTACAATGAGCTATCAACTCAACTCACACCTGCCAGAATGGCTAAAATCAGCAACACAGTTGTGTATATAAACCACAATTTCTTTATCCATTCATCAGTTGATGGACATTTAGGCTCTTTCCACAATTTGGCTATTGTTGAGAGTGCTGCTATAAACAATGGGGTACAAGTGCCCCTATGCATCAGTACTCCTGTATCCCTTGGGTAAATTCCTATACACAATGGAGTACTATGTGGCAATGAGAAAGAATGAAATATGGCCCTTTGTAGCAACGTGGATGGAACTGGAGAGTGTTATGCTAAGTGAAATAAGCCATACAGAGAAAGACAGACACCATATGTTTTCACTCTTATGTGGATCCTGAGAAACTTAACAGAAACCCATGGTGGGGAGGGGAAGGAAAAAAAAAGAAAAAAAAAGAGGTTAGAGTGGGAGAGAGAGCCAAAGCATAAGAGACTCTTAAAAACTGAAAACAAACTGAGGGTTGATGGGGGGTGGGAGGGAGGGTAGGGTAGGTGATGGGCATTGAAGAGGGCATCTTTTGGGATGAGCACTGGGTGTTGTATGGAAACTAATTTGACAATAAATTTCATATAATAAAATAATAAAATAATAAAATAAAATCAGCAACACAAGAAACAGGCATTTGTGAGGATGTGGAGAAAGGGGAACCCTCTTGCACTGTTGCTGTGAATGCAAACTGGTGAAGTCACTGTGGAAACAGTATGGGGGTTCCTCAAAAAGCTAAAAATAGAACTACCCTATGATCCAGCAATTGCACTAATAGGTATTTACCCAAAGAATACAAAAATACTAATTCTAAGGGCTACATGCACCTCTATGTTTATACCCGTATTATCTACAATAGCCAAATTATGGAATGAGTCCAAGTTTTTATTGACTTATGAATGGATAAGAAGGAATATATATATATATATGCATATATAAATATGTATATTTTTATTTATATAGATATATGCAATGGAATATTACTCAGCCATAAAAAGATAAAAAGAACAAAATCTTGCCATTTGTAATGATATGGCTGGACCTAGAAGAATATTATGCTAAGCAAAATAAGTCAGTCAGAGAAAGACAAATACCATATGATTTCACTCAAATGTGGAATTTTGGAAACAAAACAAATCAGCAAAGGGGAAAAAATAAAGGAGAGAGACAAATCAAGAAACAGATTCTTATGTCTAGAGAACAAACTGATGGTTACCAGAGGGGAGGTTGGTGGGGGATGCATGAAATAGGTAATGGGGATTAAGGAGTATACTTGTGATGAGCACCGTGTTTTGTGTGGAAGTGTTGAATCAGTATATTGTAAACCTGAAAGGAATATTACAGTATATGTTAACTTTAACTGGAATTTAAATAAAAACTTAAAAAATAAACAGGATTACAAAATAACTCTATGAAAGTAGGCTCTATCAAGAGAAAGGAAATATATCAACATTGCTTTGGTATTTTAGAAACAAAGAAAATTTCAATGTTGTTGTCTTCTCTAGACTGAGTAAGATAATGATTGCAATTCATGAAATGAATCTTTCTTGAAAACTAAAAACTGCATTCCTTTGAAATTAGGATTTTTTAAAGAAAATTATGATTATGAAAACTTATTTCAATGATAAGACGTCTTTTGACTATATTAATTTTTAATATTTGCTAGATTTCAAGGACAAAATGGGGAAAGATGTGGGTATGGGATTTTTCTAGTAGGTTTACCATAAACAATGTACATTAGTATGTAAATTACTATTCTTGCTTGATCTCACGCCATTCATATAGCTGTAACTTTAAAAGCTTCCCAATATGTTCTACCATAGCCTTGCCAGAAATAAATAAAAGTAAACGTAACCTAAGCTCCAGTTTTGGGGGCTGTGGTGCAATGAAAAGGACATTGAATTTAGCATTAGGAGATCTGGGTTCTAGTCTTAGTTCTGACATTACTATGTCAACCTTAGGCAAGCCATTTCTCCTCTAGGCTTCAGTTTTCTTATATGTAAAATGGACTTGACAACTTAATTTTTTTAAGTTTGTTTATTTTGAAAGAAAGAGAGAGAGAGGAGGAAGGGCAGGGAGAGGGAGGGAGGGAGGGGGAGAGAGAGAGAGAATCCCAAGCAGGCTCTGCACTGTCAGTGCAGAGTGTGATGTGGGACTCGAACTCTGGAACCATAAGATGATGACCTGAGCTGAAACCAAGAGTCAGACACTTAACCAACTGGGCCACACAGGCACCCCCTAACAACTCTAAGAGTCATTATGAAGATCAAATGAAGTTATCAACTGCTCTATAAATTGGAAGTGACATAATGGCTAAACAGAGATCGACCTCATTTGCTTCTTCCAAAGCTCAATAACCAAACTGGAATCAAAGGGCTATAATGGGAGATCCAAAGATTACTCATAATAGCTACTAGTTATTGAGTACCTATAACATGCCAGGTACTAAATCTTATGTACACTATCTCAGTTTATATTTATAACATTTAATATTAATAACTATGTCAGAGAAATTACTATTATCCACATTCTACAACAGAGAAAAATGAGGCACATGAAAGAAGCAGCAACATAGCCAAAATCTCATAGTAAGTATCAGAAAGAGGAATTCAAAGCTAGGTTTATTTAAACCTCAAGGCTACACTCTTTTATCCCTTTCTAATCCAGATCATAACAAGACTTGCTCTAACTGTATATATAAGCAACAAATTTTAGATTCCTCAGCGTGGTATTCAAGATCTTCCAAGGCAAGACATTGTTTACCTTTACAGTGTCATCTTTCAGTATGACTTTGCCTTTCATTTTCCATTTCCTTCCATATACTATCTGTAGGCCATGTGCCATGGGACTGGCTCCTTCCCATAAAAACTGTGTAAGAAATCATCCTACTTGAAGTGGAAGGTGTCTCCTTTTCAGGGTCTTATTGATGGTAGCTTTCCTTGTGTTTGGTTTTAAAACTACAAGTCACATATTTAGCACAATTTTATAGACAAATCCAAACCCTCCACGAGCTTCAGGGTTTCACTTACAGCTCATTCCTTAGCTAGTAGCAGTTGTCACATTACCTAGATTGAGAAGACTAACAGTGAAGGTAAGACTGAGTTCACATGCTGTCAGCAAAAGCCATCCATTCCTCTAAGCAAGATGGTGTTACTTAGCCATCTCTCTGAGCCTGTAGGCTAGTTAAATTCTTTGAACCCACCCTGCTCCAGACTATTAGAGATTAGTAGCATCATATAGCCAGCTTCCCACTTTCTTGGCTCCTTATATCACAGTAACAAGATTCCTTTGTTTCCCATAGGGTCCCAGGATGCTAAACTCCTGAATGATGTAGGAAGAAAGCTTCTGTGCTCCTTGCCCTTGCCTTTCAAGGCATCAAGAGAAATCTGAAAATAAGGGGGTTGGGGGATGTAATATATTCTCATATGAACATAAGAGAAGGAAAAATCTAGCTTCAAAGAAAACATTTATGTTGTTTGACTAATCCCTCCCCTTTCAACCAGATATTTAATTATGATTTGCTGAAAAACATGCTATGATTTAGTGAAGATTAGATAGAAGGCAGATTAGACGCTGGGAGTAATTAGGAGGTAGCATTTCATGCTATCAGTATTTCTATCATTCAGCCTCAGTAACTAACACATTTCAAAACCTATTCTACTCACTATTATTCATTAACAATAACTCCTTTGGTGCATACACTTTACACATCAGATACAAATAACATCCAAACTTAATTACAATTATATACACACATCCATGCATCCCCCCACACCAACTTAATATATCGTTTCCTTAACTTAATAGCCTCTTTTTGAAAACATATTTAAATAAACTTCTTCATTAGGTCCTTAAAGTAAAACAGATCTTTAGCAAGTTATTTTGGATCTTTGATCTTGTGTTTAATATTTCAAATTCATTTGACAAACAATGAATTAAGATATTGTATCCTTTGTAAAGATGCCAAATTAGGTTCATTTTCTCTTCATTCAAGGATGATGCAAGGAACAGATCAACTAAATATTACATAGGACAATATGATACCTAGAGAATGAGGGGCAAACTAAAGAAGATCAGAGCCAGGGCTGCAAGAGACAGAGCTAATTTCAGGAGGATAAGAAAAAGATGAAAAGCTGAGAGTAAAAAAAATAAAAAAAAAGGAAGATAAGATTAAAGAAAGGTATCTAAAAAGAGAGTTTTAGAAAAGTTTATCATTTATCCCATTTTATTGACATCCAAAATGCTTAACTGCTTGTTCAAGGTCATAAAAGAGTCAGAATAGGACCAGAGGCCAACTGTTTTGGCTTCAAGTTCATCGCAACTGCAGCCTTCTCTCCTGGTGTGATGGATTTACTGGCAGTCTGAATTGGAGAAAGCTGCTATAGCAAACAAAGCACAAGTCTATGAGTAACACTTACTGCCTTTTGATCCTAGAGAGTATTTACTTTCTTTATATGTTAGTTCCTCTTGCTGTCAAACAGCAATCATATTAACAGGCCCAAAATTCCTATGGAAGATGTGAGACTACAGAGGTGAGAAAACACTTGGAAAATAATTATTTTATTCAATTTAGAATCTTTAAGGAGCTGCAATAATCAGATGGCACAGCCTTAATTAAACAAAAGACAGAAAGCTAACAATACAGAGCCTCTGCATTACTTTTAATTAAATTCAAAACTGAAACAAAACAAAAAGCAAAATGAAAGGAAGATGTATCAAATAACATGCTGGGAAAAAAACACACTGAATAACGGTCTTTAGGTCCCTTCTTGAGACAATGCACTTCACTAAGTGCTGCCCACAGATGCTACAAAACAGAGACAAGAGCAACTCTGTGCATTCTAAAGACAAATTTTGTAAAATTTGGGAGGATTAAACCAGTATTCTACTGGAGATAATAATCAATTTGAAACAATAAACATCTTGTGAAAGCATTTAGAGGTAAGAACACATGCATATATGAAAGAAAAACACACACATTATTTCTCTTACAACTAGTGAGTTGATAGCCACATCAGAACTAGTAGCTAGGTTTCTTCACTCACAGTTCAATCCACCAGAATGTGAGTTCCGTAACAGTAGGAATTTTCATCTGTCTCATCTGTATTTTCACTGATGCATCACCAGTACTCAGTGTTTTTACTGAGCACACATATTCATTTAGCATGTATTAAGGACTCAATAAGAAATTAATGCTTTTAATGCATTTATTTTAGTTGTGAAGGTCAAAGGAGATAAGAGTTGTGAAAATATTTTGTTTGCCATAAATGGCAATACACATGAAGAGGGATCATGAAAATTATAATCACAGCATTTCAGAGATTAACACTACCCTAGTATTGGTCATGGACACTGCTACTCAGAACCAGAATTTTTGAATAGATGTATCTAAGAGATTTATTGTCATCCCTGAGCACATCTCAACAAAATGGGCAATGGGTTACCTCTTATCACTCCCAGGAACTGGCACTTCCAGGATATTTACCTGTTATTGTATTTAATCATCACAACCAGTTGCCAAGGTAGGAATTCTTGTCCTGTTTTGCAGGTAGGGAAATTTTGAGTTCAGTGAATTTAACTAGCAGGCCTGAGTGGAAAAATCCAGAACATATTATTAATCAGTCAGATCCTCTCATTTTACAGATAAGTATATATTTCTACTTTCTAGTCTGGGTCCACATGATTGTATACAAAGATCCCAGTATCTCTGGGAACAACTGTAATAGGAATATAAAGTCATCTTGCAGTATAAATCAACATTTTACAGTACTGTTGTGAAATCTAAAGTGTTATAGAGATGCACAATAGTACTATGGATCCAGACAAATATTCTTATATCCTTATTCTAACTCAACTCTTAGCTATTTGCCAGTCACCATGCTGTTCACTGGGGGAACAAAAGGGAAACATAGTCTCTGTCCCTCGGGAGCTTCCAGTTTACATGGGAATACTGTGTCTAATGCATGTGAAACAAACAATTTGTCAATAATGTAAGGAAGAATATGTAATTGACACAAACCAATTAGCCAACAATACATGACTGAGTATATAATTGATATAAAAGAATTACAGAACAATGTGAGATTGAATATAATTGACTTCTTGCTTTTTGTGTTGTCATGGAGCCTCAGAGAACTTTCTATTGGCTTTAATTTCTAGCCAAAGTGGGCTGAGCTCTGGGACTGGCTTGGCAATGTTCCAGTCCCTGCTGTCAATAAGCTGCCTTGCCCTTCCAGAGAGACCCCCAGAGGGCACAAAATCTTTGCATTAGTGGAATAAAGTATGTCGATTTAAATCACTAATAAAGAAAAGTAAATTGATATTTCTATAAAGAATGCATACTTGTTTGATTCAACCATAATACACATTCTTTACAACTCAGACATATGTGGTGTTTATATTTATTTTTTGGAAGATATGTAGGTATATAATTAAAATAGTGACTTATGGGGCATATGAGTAGCTCAGTCAGTTGAGTGTCAGACTCATGATCCCAGGGTCTTGGGATCAAGCCCCGTGTTGAGCTCCACACTGAGTATGGGGCCTGCTTGAGATTCTCTCTCTCTCTCTCTCTCTCTCTCTCTCTCCCTCTCTCTCTCTCTCTCTCCCTCTCTCTCTCCCTATGCCCCTCTACCCCACTATCTCTCTAAAATAAAAAACATTTAAAATAAAATAAGTGAGTCATATTTTACATTTTAAGATTAATTTTCAGCTTCATCATTAAACTGAATGATTTTTTATTTTATGTATGAAAGCTAACAGAAACAAATCCTTTCAGGATCACTGAAAAATGTCTGGAATTATGACCACTGTCTTATTTCTGTCAAAGGCACTATCATTTCAGGGTTTCAAATCTGAGTGACTAGGAACCATTCCTGTGCCTTAAATCTATTGGAATCATCAAATCTAATCTCTAATGGATCTTTTTGCAATGCTAGTAGTACCTTATGCTAGGCTTCCATTCTCTCACAGTTGGGTTAGGGCAAGAGCCTTCTAGCTGCTCCCTCTCTGCCTCTAAAACATTTTGTACACTGCTAGCAAAACACTCTCTTAAAAAACATCCTCTTTGCACATGTCCTTATTTCCCTACTCAAAAACCATCAGTGGTTCCCCACTGCTCACAATGGCTCCCTAGCCTGGTATTAAGGCTCTTCATGATCTGAACCTAATGTGTTTCAACATCCTCTGCCACTATTTCCTAATATAAATTCTTGCCCCCTAAACAAATTACTGCATGACTGGCTCCTTCATACAAAAATATTTCAATTTCTGTCTCTGTACCTTAACACCATTCATTAACTACATAGGGAACTACATCATTTTCCTTAAGTTCTAGTTTTCCTTCACTATCCTATTCAAGTTCTACCATTTTCAAAAAGTTTTATTCAACTATCCCAGCTCACAATGACATGTGTATTCCTTTTTAAATTTATTTTAAAAATTTTCCAGCTTTATTGAGAGATAATTGACATTACCCTTTGGCTAACATCTCCCCTTTTCCCTTGCCCTCCAGATCCTGACAACCGCCATTATACTCTCTGTTTCCACAAGTCTGGCATTTTTAGATTCCACATGTAAATGATATCATACAGTATTGGGTTTTGTCTGATATATTTCACTTAGCATAATACCCCCATGTTGTCCCAAATGGCAGGATTTCCTTTTCTTATGGCTGAATAACACACACACACACACACACACACACACACACTTCTCACATCTTTTTTTTTTTTAATTTTTTTTCAACGTTTTTTTTTTTTTTGGGGGGGGGACAGAGAGAGACAGAGCATGAATGGGGGAGGGGGAGGGGCAGAGAGAGAGGGAGACACAGAATCAGAAACAGGCTCCAGGCTCCGAGCCATCAGCCCAGAGCCTGACGCGGGGCTCGAACTCCCGGACCGCGAGATCGTTACCTGGCTGAAGTCGGACACTTAACCGACTGCGCCATCCAGGCGCCCCTCACATCTTCTTTATCCGTTCCACTGTTGATACTTAGGTTGTTTCCATACTTGCCAATTGTGAATAATGCTGCAATGAACGTGGGAATGCAGATATCCCTTTAAGACCCTGATTTCTCTCTCTCTCTCTTTTTTTTTTTTATCAAGAAGTGGGATTGCTGGATCACAGGGTAGTCCACATTTTAAAGTTAAAAAAAATGTTTATTTATTTTTATTTTGAGAGAGTGAGAGAGAGCACTAGTGGGGTAGGGGCAGAGAGAGAGGGAGAGAGAGAGAATCGCAAGCAGACTCCACACTACCAGCACAGAACCTGACTGGGTGCTCAATCACACAAGCCATGAGATCATGACTTGAGCCAAAACCAAGAGTCCGACGCTTAACCAACTTAGCCACCCAGGCGCCCCTATTTTTAATTTTTTGAGGAACTTCCATTCTGTTTTCCTACCAACAGTGCACATGGGTACCCTTTCCTCTATCTCCTTGCCAACACTTGTTATCTCTTGTTTTTTCTGATGATAACTATCCTAACAAGTATGAAATAACTCTTCATGGTTTTGATTTGCATTTCTCTGCTGATTAGTTATGTTGAGCACCTTTTCATGTACCTGTTGACCATTTATATATATTCTTTAGAAAAATGTTCAGTTTCTCTGTCCATTTTTTACTTGGATTGTTTGTTTGTTTTTTTGTTTTGTTTTGTTTGCTATTGAGTCCTGTAACTTCCTTATCTATTTTGGATATTAATCCCTTATCAGATATATGGCTTGCAAATATTTTCTCTCATTCCATAGGTTGTCTCTTCATTTTTTTGATTATTTATCACCAAAAACAATGAACATTTATGCCATTTTTATTTACAGCAAAATTATCTATGTGTTAACATATCTTTGAATTTTACAAATCTAAGATAAGGGTTTATTTTAAGAAATTCAAGCCCAGTCAATATGAGAAGAAACTAAAATATTGGTTTTGTAGCTCATTTATTCAAACATTTTCTTTATAGATTGGAAAAGATGAGTTCCTGCTTTCTTAATTCCCAAATGACTTATTCTATTTAGAATGAATAGGTAATGAATAAGTAAACACCCTCTTTACACTTAGAGATAAAAGCATTGCTTTTAAAAGTCAGATTAACATTTTAATGGTTCTTGATGATCCTCCTGTTTAAGTGTATCCCCCGTCACTTGATATGACTTTCTTTAAGACCTCATCAGTAAACAGATTCCTGAATGTGTTATACCTAACCTTAAAATTTCTTACTTTTATTTAAAGGGATAACAGCAAAACATCCATATCACAAGTAACTCCTTTTCTCCAGCACTTGAGGACTTGGTAATAAAATGGGTCTAAGATAGTATAGCATCTGCTGAGACCTATTAAACTCTTGCCAACAACTTAAATGGTAATGTAGTAAAATCTGTGAACATTATCATATTAAAACATACTTTGTACAGATTTCTTACACAATGCATTTTATACACTTTAAATTTTTATAAGTTTATTTATTTATTTTTGAGAGAGAGAGAGAGAGGCAAGGAGGGGCAGAGAGAGAGAGGAAGAGAAAGAATCTCAAGCAGGCTCCACACCGCCAGCACAGAGCCTGACTCAGGGCTTGAACTCACGAACCACAAGACCATGACCTGAGCCAAAATCAAGAGTCAGATGCTCCACCGACTGAGAGACCCAGGTGCCCCTGCATTTTATATACTTTAAAGTCCAATTTGACATATGATTTCCCCATTTAAATTACTGATTCTTATTCACCATATTCTGTTTTCATTTGTACCATTAGAATATAAAAGTGTATTTGGTTCACTGGTGTGTAATAAAAGAAGTTGAGAGATTCAAGGGATGTTTATTTAAACTTCTAATTTAAGCAAAAGCCCACAGTGAAACAAATATCTAATGCTGGGAATAGAAAGCTAAACAGAATTTCAATATATGAATTTGCTATTTTTATTCTTTGTCTTTAGCCATTACCAATGGACTCAGAAGAATGTAAGATTACTGTTACATCATGCTGTCACCTAAGTTTTAAATTAATTCCTACTGAAGAAGCCCCACACTATGCTAGTCATCACATAGTTCATACAACATCATGGTCTACCTTCCAGAAAATTCAAACAAGACAACAAAGCTTTCCACACAATCTTTTTTGAATAGTGAAAAATAACACACCAGATTACTTTAATAGCCCACATACCACAGGGTCAGGAAGACCTTAAAAGTCACCTAAAATAAAGCTTCAGACAATGCTGAAGTAACTCCAGTTAAGTACTCCAGGAAAAGTACTCCCACTGCCTACTAAAAGTAGTCACCATATTCCATGCTCACCTATGTCAAAACAAACTTTTTTTTTCCATATAGCCTCTGCCATATAATAGAAATCTAATTCCTCTTTCTTTTAAGCCTTTAAGATATATAAAGACAGAAATCATGACACTTCTTCTCAGCCTTCTCTTTTTAAGGTAAACAATCCTACTTCTTTAATCTTTGATGCAACACCACTTTCCTAATAATAATAGCCCTAATTTCTTTAGTCCTAAGTAATCTTACACAGTAGAAATATTAACCTTCTATCTCAGTGCTTTAGTAAAAAGCAACCACTTTTTAAAAGAAGGATTCTTTTTGCCTTCTCTTCCTATACCTCCTCCATTCTTTTCCCAACACTAATTATCTTCTTTCTCTTCGCCTCCTTTCTTCTCTTTTATCTTTTAACTGGTGATGATATAAAAGTGAAGAAGACTTAAATTATTTCTGATATTTACTTTGAATCCCATTCTAAATTTTAAAAATAAGGTTTCTCCTTGTATAGATTTTATGAAGCATTTTAATGTGGAATCTAAAAAAAAGCCAAGTTCATACAAAGAGTGGAATGGTGGTTGCCAGGGGCTGTGGGGTGGGGAAAATGGGGAGACATTGGTCAAAGGTACAAATTTAGTGTCATAAGATGAATCAGTTCTGGAAATGTACATCATGTACATCATGGTGATTATAGTCAACAATACTGTAGTATATACGCTTGAAAGTTGCTGGGAGATAGATCTTAAATGTTCTCACCACAAAAAGAAATGGTAATTATGTAAGATGATGGATGTGTTAATTTACCTTATTGTGGCAATCATTTGGCAATATATATGTGTATCAAATCATCATGTTGTACACCTTTAACTTACACAATATTATATGTCAATTACATCTCAATAAATCTAGAAAATGCTATAACTAAGATAGATTAATTTTTTATTTTTATTTATTTTGTGTCAGGGTTTCCTGAAAGGGAAAGAAATACTTTGTCTTTATCATGAGGTATTTCTTTAGCACTTTCTAGTTTTCTGTTACTCTTACAATGAACTCTCAATATCCTAAGCTGCTAGGGGGCAGAGAGAACATTAATGATGAAAACTACATCAAAACCTCATTTAACTCATTCGTTTTCAACATTCTTCTTTCCCCTCTATCACCAAAGTAGCAGGATGGACTGATTTCATTTTCCCTATTATTTCTCCTTTACTTCCTCCCTTGTGGTGGTGTTAAAAGGACAATAGTGGGAGTCGACAACAGAAGATTAGGAAAACAAAATATGTTAATAAAATGTAGAATGATTGAAAATTAGTCATAAGTCATCTTTGTGCTTCATTATGTACCTTCTTGTGAGCTCCCTTATACTTGACGTCTTCAAATTCTAGATGATCCTTCTTAAATGTATCTTATAAAAGATAAGCATCCTTACTTTCAAAATATATATAAAAACTTGGGAGAGATGGGAACTGAAAGAGTTAGGGCAGGGATGGGTACAGCAGTCTTTGACACTTATTTGCATGGTCTTATTTTTATTGGCATGTGGGCAAGATGCCATAAATTTACCTTTATATCATCAACAGTTAACATTTGAGCGCTCATTACAAGCTAAGCACTGACTATTATTTCATTTATTCTTACAAAATCTTTATAAAGTACATACAATTATTAGCCCCTTTCACAAGTCAGAAAATTAAATCTTAATTAATTTACCCATGGTCACAAAATTACATATTGCAGAGTTAAAATTTGAACACAAACACCCATATTCCAGAGCTCTCATTCTTTATTCTATATTTCCCAAAAGTTATACCCACTACTCCAGAAAGTCCATCATGACTGTCTCCAGGCAATCCAATATGACAAAACAGCAGTAATCAGCAACTTGGAAAGCCACTTTTAAAACTCAGCTATCGTTGTCTCCCCAAAGGTCAAAGAGAGGTTGGTTAATTTCTATTTATGCAGCTATATCTTTGCTGTTCCGATCTTAAGTACTGCTTAAGAGATCAATTTTAGAAACACTTATGCGATAAAAATTAATATCACTAGTAATAACACAAATTGGGCATTATGTACCTTCTGATGTGATACACTGAGAAGGACAAAATATCACTTCTGAGGTATTCTTGCCAAATATTAGATAGACAATACGTATCTAACCATTAGAAACACATGAGAAAAGTCCAAACTGAGAGGCATTTAAAAAAATAATTGGTCTGAATATCTCTTATGAATATAGACACAAAAATCCTCAACAAAAATACCAGCAAACTAACGTTAGCAACATATAAGAATTATACACCATGACCAGATGGAATTTATCCTATGAATGCAAGGTTTGTGTAACCTCCAAAAATCAACGAATATAATACACCATATTAACAGATGTTCAAAACCAAATTATCTCTATAGATGCAGAAAAAGTATCTGACAAAATCTAATCACCTTTTTATGATAAAAACACTCAATGAATTAGAAATAGAAGAAAATTTCCTCAACTTGAAAAAAAATCTACAAAAAACATAGTTAATGTCACACTTAATGATGAAAGACTAAATGTGTTCCCCCTAAGATCAGGAAGAAGACAATAATGTTCACTCATTCCATTTTAATTCAACATTATATTGGAATTCCTATCCAGAAAAACCAAGTAAGAAAAAAATAAAGGTGTTTAGATCGGAAAAGAAGAAATAAAGCGATCTCTATTCATAGATTATATATATATATGTATATGTATATATGTAATACATATGTATAACATATATATACATATATATACATTATATATACATATATATACGTATATATATAATCTATATATGTATATATAGTCTATAAATATCTATGTATATATAATCTATGTATATATATACGTGTATATATGTATATGTATGTATATATATATAATCTATGTATATATATCTATGTATATATAATCTATATATATATACGTGTATATATGCATATGTATATATATATAATCTATATATATCTATGTATATATAATCTATGTACATATATATATATCTATGTATATGAATATCTATGTATATATAATCTATGTATATATATATGTATGTCATATACATATATATACACTTAATGCTAAGAAATCCTTAAAAATTATGAGAATAAATGGGTTTGGCAACACTGCAGGACAGAGATGAATACACAAAAAAATTCAGTTGTATTTTTCTACATTTGCAATGAACAATCCAAAAATAAAATTAAGAGAACAATTCCATACACCTGAAACTAATACAACATTGTGTGTCAACCATACTTCAGTAAAAAAATACTCAAAATAAAGAAAGCACTCCTATGTTTATAGCAGCATTATTTATAATAGTCAAGTTATGAAAGCAGCCCAAGTGTCCATCAAGAGATGAATGGATAAAGAAGATGTGGTATACACACGCGTACACACACACACACACACACACAAACAATGGGGTATTATTCAGCCATAAAAAGAATGAAATCTTGCCATTTGCATCACGCATGGAGCTAGAAAGTATAAAGCTAAATTAAATAAGTCAGTCAGAGACAAATACCATATGATTTCAGTCATGTAGAGTTCAAAAAACAAAACAAGGGGCGCTTGGGTGGCTCAGTTGGTTGAGCATCCAACTTTGGCTCAGGTCATGATCTCACAGTCCGTGAGTTCGAGCCCCGAGTCAGGCTCTGTGCTGACAGCTCAGAACCTGGATCCTGCTTCGGATTCTGTGTCTCCCTCTCTGTCTGCTCCTCCCCCGCTTGTGCTCTGTCTCTCTCTCAAAAATAAATAAATATTAAAATAAAAACAAGCTAAGGAAAACAAAAGAGAGACAGAGACAGACAAACCAAGAAACAGACTCATAACTGTAGAGAACAAATTGATGGTCACCAGAGGGGAGGTGGGGGATGGGTAAAATATGTGATGGGAATTAAGGAGGGCACTTATCATGATGAGCACTGGGTGATGTATGAAATTGTTGAATCACTATATTGTACACTGAAACTAATATAATACTGTTAGATATACTGGAATTAAAACAAAATAAAAAATAGGGGCCCCTGGGTGGTTCAGTCAGTTAAGCATCTGACTCTTGATTTTGGCTCAGGTCATGATCTCACTGTGGTGGAATCAAGCCCTGAGTCAGGCTCCATGCTGGGTGTGGAGCCTGCTTAAGATTCTCTCACTCTCCCTCTGCCCCTCCCTCATGTGCTCTCTCTCTCTCAAAAACAAATTAAATTAAATTAAATTAAAAATAAAACAATAAAATCAAAGTGGGGTAATTTTACATTAAATTTGTTTTTCAAAGGAAGTTTTAAAAATATGCAACAGTATCTTTTGATTGACATTTTATTATGCTCCCAATGAAGATTGAGCTGTTCACTTCCATCAGCTAATTTGCCAATAGGCTGTTCCTTGTATAGGTGCTATTAACAACACATGGCAATCACACATTAGTGTCTTTTGAAAGCTTCAGACAGTGTACACAGCTTTTGCTCTGATCCAAGGTCTTTACTTTTCTTTAAACTGTTGGGTTTTTAAGATTTTATCTTAAGCTCTCAGTCATTCCATAACTGAAGGGCTCTCTCCACTAAACTGCATCCTACCACACCCAGGTATAAAGAAAACAGGGTTCTCATACATCATTTAGTATCATCATCATATATCATTATGGTATGAAGAGAACATGGAATGGCAAAAATCTAATGAAAACCTACAAATATGTATAAGAATAAACAAATATGACTTTAACTCTTCCGTATAGTTTTGTGACAAAATTCTAGTAACCTGTTCAATCCCTAAGATAGAAATTATCCTTCTTTTCTCAAAAGAGTGCAGTCTATTGTCACTATTAACTAAGTCCAGTTGCATTAAAAATAGTTATCCTGGGAGGAAAAACATGTATTCCCTACCCTGTGATAATCTCACTCAGATTTACAAATCACTGTTCACTTCTCAGCACCTCATACCATTTAGAATAGTTAACATAATTTCCCTTGCATTGTTCTTTATTCCTCTTCACCTACCAAACTAAAAACTAGGTGGTGGCAAGATGATGGGATCTGGATTATCTCTGCACCCCCCCCCCACAGAACTTTTCACACAGTAGGTACCCAGTGCCTACTTAAGAATGACCCTTTGGGTCCTCTACTAGAGATCTAAAAGAACTATCCTAGCTCCAGACTCTTTTTTGGACCACATCACTTGGGTGAGCCTTCTAACTATTTATAACTCTGTAGCATTTGTAGCATAGCTTAACCTATGATTTCAAATTATTATCATTAATGAAAGCTTACAAAACTAATGGGTCTTGTTTTGGGTTTCAATACTTTCCCCCACCTTCTAAGCTTCCTTCCTCCCTATACCACTTACCTCAAGAGAACAAAGAATAGTTGCTTGCAGTAAACCTCCTCAACTCCCCTGGCAAGCCTCATGAACACCTAATACAGGGGGGCTAGAGAGGAAAGACTGAGGAGATTTCTAGTCCACAGATGACCTGTCTGATTTCTTTTTTTAAAAAAATATTTAATTTATTGTCAAATTGGTTTGCATACAACACCCAGTACTCATTTCAACAGGTGCCCTCTTCAATACCCATCACCCATCCTGCCCTCCCTCCCACCCCCCATCAACCCTCAGTTTGTTCTCAGTTTTTAAGAGTCTCTTATGTTTTGGCTCCCTCCCTCTCTAACCTCTTTTTTTTTTCCTTCCCCTCCCCCATGGTCTTCTGTTAAGCTTCTCAGGATCCACATAAGAGTGAAAACATATGGTATCTGTCTTTCTCTGTGTCTGATTTCTTTTTTAACTGAGCTAACAAGTCTTGGTTACTCATCTAAACCAAAATAACAGACCCTCTCTATTCCTTTGATTGTAACTATACCAGAGCTCCAAAACATTTTGGAAGAGGTGTTGCTGCTGATTTGAGAGTTATTAGATCTCTGATTCAACTCAGTAATTCAATGAGCATTTTTATAATGCTTCCTATGTACAAGGTGAGGTAGGAAGGAATACATACATAAGAGATTGGTATACTACCTTAACTGTATCTAGTAATACATCTACCACCATTCTTTTCAGCAAAATCAGTTGGACATAAATTACTTAAATGGGAGCCAGGGCTTGCCCTGATTGGTTAGTGTTTGGCAGATATAGCGATGGGTATAGACAGACAAACAAACAAATCAAACAAACCCTACTAGAGTACCTATTTGTAAAGATAGTTAATGGTCATCTACATATATCACTTGTTAACTATTAAATGCTTAAATGCCCCCTGGCCACAGAAATTAGGATCGCTAAATTTGACCTTATTTAATTATCTACTATGTGCATTACTCGGTAATTGGTACTGACGGGGAGGCACTACATAAAGAAATAGAAGCTATGCTAAATAAGGACGATCGAATTATAATTTTCCCTATAGTATAAAATAGAGGCCAACAGAGGCCCTTGTTCTACCATTAATATGCTATGCCTTGTCTCTTCGTTTCGGGAAATGGACAGTCTCCTGCAAGGAGACACAAATATCAAAAATAAAAATAGTTCTGTTTACACACACACACACACACACACACACACACACACACCCCAACAGACAGAGTCTCAATTGAGACATTTCAAATAACTTACATTCTATGTCTTCATTTTCAGTGAGGGCTAGAAATCCCAATCAAGAGATTCAATCATGATACAACAGATATAGATTAAGAGCTCAAGGTATATTGGTGGGGAATGGAGAATGAAGGAGGCAGTGAGAAAAGAGGGAGGAAAAGTGAAAATGCTAAGTATATGGGCCTATATGACTATGCAAGTAACAAGTGAATCAAGTTCTACTGTTTCATAAACACAGTGCTATTCCAATATCACACAAACTCATTTGCAATGTAATTCAAGAATTCAAATGCACAATGTATTTGTTTGACCACTGACAAAAAATTGAGCTTTCCTTCCTAAGAGTTAAAATTTGTCTTAAAAATAAACAATAAAAATCAAAAGGGGGATAAAGAACCTACACACCAGACTCTCTAAACTCTAATTTTAATCCTCTCTCTCAAAACATTTCTAATTATCAGCTCCTAAGAACAGTATAACAGGAAAGGCACCAAGCTCATTTGATTATGCAACTGAGTCTTTCTACTTAAGTAGTAGATGCTTTACTGGCAGCAATTTAGTTACTCACATAATCCTTACTTAATGTGTTTTCAGAAAACCTGCTACAAGAAATTTCAAATAGAAACAATTAGCACCATTGTAATTAACATCTGCTTTCCCAAAGCTACAGGTTCTGCTCAAAAACCACTGATTCTCCTCATAGCCACCCTGGATTGCTACAGCTGCTGGCTAAAGGGCAAAGCCTTAAGGGATGAAATCATCTTTAATTATATCTACTACTATCTCTTCCATACCCTTTAATTTTATTTTTTTAAATTTACATCCAAATTAGTTAGCATATAGTGCAACAATGATTTCAGGAGTAGATTCCTTAATGCCCCTTACCCATTTAGCCCACCCCCCCCCACAACCCCTCCAGCAACCCTAAGTTTGTTCTCCATATTCAAGAGTCTCTTATGTTTTGTCCTCCTCCCTGTTTTTATATTATTTTTGTTTCCCTTCCTTTATGTTCATCTGTTTTGTCTCTTCAAGTCCTCATATGAGTGAAGTCATATGATTTTTGTCTTTCTCTGACTGACTAATTTTGCTTAGCATAATACCCTCCAGTTCCATCCACACAGTTCAATAACCTCATGAAAAGGTGATTTTGATTGCCGAGTAATACTCCATTGCATATATATATACATATATATATATGTATAAATATATATGTGTGTGTGTGTATATGTGTATATATATATATATATATATATATACCACTTCTTCTTTTTTTTATATATATATGAAATTTATTGACAAATTGGTTTCCATACAACACCCAGTGCTCATCCCAAAAGGTGCCCTCCTCAATACCCATCACCCACCCTCCCCTCCCTCCCACCCCCCATCACCCCTCAGTTTGTTCTCAGTTTTTAACAGTCTCTTATGCTTTGGCTCTCTCCCACTCTAACCTCTTTTTTTTTTTTTTTGTTCCTTCCCCTCCCCCATGGGTTCCTGTTAAGTTTCTCAGGATCCACATAAGAGTGAAACCATATGGTGTATGTCTTTCTCTGTATGGCTTATTTCACTTAGTATCACACTCTCCAGTTCCATCCATGTTGCTACAAAAGGCCCTATTTCATTTTTTCTCATTGCCACGTAGTATTCCATTGTGTATATAAACCACAATTTCTTTATCCATTCATCAGTTGATGGACATTTAGGCTCTTTCCATAATTTGGCTATTGTTGAGAGTGCCGCTATGAACATTGGGGTACAAGTGCCCCTATGCATCAGTACTCCTGTATCCCTTGGATAAATTCCCAGCAGTGCTATTGCTGGGTCATAGGGTAGGTCTATTTTTAATTTTCTGAGGAACCTCCACACTGCTTTCCAGAGCGGCTGCACCAATTTGCATTCCCACCAACAGTGCAAGAGGGTTCCCGTTTCTCCACATCCTCTCCAGCATCTATAGTCTCCTGATTTGTTCATTTTGGCCACTCTGACTGGCGTGAGGTGATACCTGAGTGTGGTTTTGATTTGTATTTCCCTGATAAGGAGCGACGCTGAACATCTTTTCATGTGCCTATTGGCCATCTGGATGTCTTCTTTAGAGAAGTGTCTATTCATGTTTTCTGCCCATTTCTTCACTGGGTTATTTGTTTTTTGGGTGTGGAGTTTGGTGAGCTCTTTATAGATTTTGGATACTAGCCCTTTGTCCGATATGTCATTTGCAAATATCTTTTCTCATTCCGTTGGTTGCCTTTTAGTTTTGTTGGTTGTTTCCTTTGCTGTGCAGAAGCTTTTTATCTTCACAAGGTCCCAGTAGTTCACCTTTGCTTTTAATTCCCTTGCCTTTGGGGATGTGTCAAGTAAGAGATTGCTACGGCTGAGGTCAGAGAGGTCTTTTCCTGCTTTCTCTTCTAAGGTTTTGATGGTTTCCTGTCTCACATTCAGGTCCTTTATCCATTTTGAGTTTATTTTTGTAAATGGTGTGAGAAAGTGGTCTAGTTTCAACCTTCTGCATGTTGCTGTCCAGTTCTCACAGCACCATTTGTTAAAGAGGCTGTCTTTTTTCCATTGGATGTTCTTTCCTGCTTTGTCAAAGATGAGTTGGCCATACGTTTGTGGGTCTAGTTCTGGGGTTTCTATTCTATTCCATTGGTCTGTGTGTCTGTTTTTGTGCCAATACCATGCTGTCTTGATGATGACAGCTTTGTATAGAGGCTCAAGTCTGGGATTGTGATGCCTCCTGCTTTGGTCTTCTTCTTCAAAATTCCTTTGGCTATTCGGGGCCTTTTGTGGTTCCATATGAATTTTAGGATTGCTTGTTCTAATTTCGAGAAGAATGCTGGTGCAATTTTGATTGGGATTGCATTGAATGTGTAGATAGCTTTGGGTAGTATTGACATTTTGACAATATTTATTTTTCCAATCCATGAGCAGGGAATGTCTTTCCATTTCTTTAAATCTTCTTCAATTACCTTCATAAGCTTTCTATAGTTTTCAGCATACAGATCCTTTACATCTTTGGTTAGATTTATTCCTAGGTATTTTATGCTTCTTGGTGCAATTGTGAAAGGGATCAGTTTCTTTATTTGTCTTTCTGTTGCTTCATTGTTAGTGTATAAGAATGCAACTGATTTCTGGACATTGATTTTGTATCCTGCAACTTTGCTGAATTCATGTATCAGTTCTAGCAGACTTTTGGTGGAGTCTATCGGATTTTCCATGTATAATATCATGTCATCTGCAAAAAGCGAAAGCTTGACTTCATCTTTGCCAATTTGGATGCCTTTGATTTCCTTTTGTTGTCTGATTGCTGATGCTAGAACTTCCAGCACTATGTTAAACAACAGCGGTGAGAGTGGGCATCCCTGTCGTGTTCCTGATCTCAGGGAAAAAGCTCTCAGTTTTTCCCCGTTGAGGATGATGTTAGCTGTGGGCTTTTCATACATGGCTTTTATGATCTTTAAGTATGTTCCTTCTATCCCGACTTTCTCAAGGGTTTTTATTAAGAAAGGGTGCTGGATTTTGTCAAAGGCCTTTTCTGCATCGATTGACAGGATCATATGGTTCTTCTCTTTTTTTTTGTTAATGTGATGTATCACGTTGATTGATTTGCGAATGTTGAACCAGCCCTGCATCCCAGGAATGAATCCCACTTGAACATGGTGAATAATCCTTTTTATATGCTGTTGAATTCGATTTGCTAGTATCTTATTGAGAATTTTTGCATCCATATTCATCAGGGATATTGGCCTGTAGTTCTCTTTTTTTACTCGGTCTCTGTCTGGTTTAGGAATCAAAGTAATACTGGCTTCATAGAATGAGTCTGGAAGTTTTCCTTCCCTTTCTATTTCTTGGAATAGCTTGAGAAGGATAGGTATTATCTCTGCTTTAAATGTCTGGTAGAACTCCCCTGGGAAGCCATCTGGTCCTGGACTCTTATTTGTTGGGAGATTTTTGATAACCGATTCCATTTCTTCGCTGGTTATGGGTCTATTCAAGCTTTCTATTTCCTCCTGATTGAGGTTTGGAAGAGTGTGGGTGTTTAGGAATTTGTCCATTTCTTCCAGGTTGTCCAATTTGTTGGCATATAATTTTTCATAGTATTCCCTGATAATTGCTTGTATTTCTGAGGGATTGGTTGTAATAATTCCATTTTCATTCATGATTTTATCTATTTGGGTCATCTCCCTTTTCTTTTTGAGAAGCCTGGCTAGAGGTTTGTCAATTTTGTTTATTTTTTCAAAAAACCAACTCTTGGTTTCGTTGATCTGCTCTACAGTTTTTTTAGATTCTATATTGTTTATTTCTGCTCTGATCTTTATTATTTCTCTTCTTCTGCTGGGTTTAGGCTGCCTTTGCTGTTCTGCTTCTAGTTCCTTTAGGTGTGCTGTTAGATTTTGTATTTGGGATTTTTCTTGTTTCTTGAGATAGGCCTGGATTGCAATGTATTTTCCTCTCAGGACTGCCTTCGCTGCGTCCCAAAGCGTTTGGATTGTTGTATTTTCATTTTCGTTTGTTTCCATATATTTTTTGATTTCTTCTCTAATTGCCTGGTTGACCCACTCATTCGTTAGTAGGGTGTTCTTTAACCTCCATGCTTTTGGAGGTTTTCCAGACTTTTTCCTGTGGTTGATTTCAAGCTTCATAGCATTGTGGTCTGAAAGTATGCATGGTATAATTTCAATTCTTGTAAACTTATGAAGGGCTGTTTTGTGACCCAGTATATGATCTATCTTGGAGAATGTTCCATGTGCACTCGAGAAGAAAGTATATTCTGTTGCTTTGGGATGCAGAGTTCTAAATATATCTGTCAAGTCCATCTGATCCAGTGCCTCATTCAGGGCCCTTGTTTCTTTATTGACCGTGTGTCTAGATGATCTATCCATTTCTGTAAGTGGGGTGTTAAAGTCCCCAGCAATTACCACATTCTTATCAATAAGGTTGCTTATGTTTATGAGTAATTGTTTTATGTATTTGGGGGCTCTGGTATTCGGCGCATAGACATTTATAATTGTTAGCTCTTCCTGATGGATAGACCCTGTAACTATTATATAATGTCCTTCTTCATCTCTTGTTACAGCCTTTAATTTAAAGTCTAGTTTGTCTGATATAAGTATGGCTACTCCAGCTTTCTTTTGGCTTCCAGTAGCATGATAAATAGTTCTCCATCCCCTCACTCTCAATCTAAAGGTGTCCTCAGGTCTAAAATGAGTCTCTTGTAGACAGCAAATAGATGGGTCTTGTTTTTTTATCCATTCTGATACCCTATGTCTTTTGGTTGGCGCATTTAATCCATTTACATTCAGTGTTATTATAGAAAGATACGGGTTTAGAGTCATTGTGATGTCTGTATGTTTTATGCTTGTAGTGATGTCTCTGGTACTTTGTCTCACAGGGCCCCCCTTAGGATCTCTTGTAGGGCTGGTTTAGTGGTGACAAATTCCTTCAGTTTTTGTTTGTTTGGGAAGACCTTTATCTCTCCTTCTATTCTAAATGACAGACTTGCTGGATAAAGGATTCTCGGCTGCATATTTTTGCTGTCTAGCACCCTGAAAATCTCGTGCCAATTCTTTCTGGCCTGCCAAGTTTCAAAAGAGAGATCAGTCACGAGTCTTATAGGTCTCCCTTTATATGTGAGGGCACGTTTACCCCTTGCTGCTTTCAGAATTTTCTCTTTATCCTTGTATTTTGCCAGTTTCACTATGATATGTCATGCAGAAGATCGATTCAAGTTACGTCTGAAGGGAGTTCTCTGTGCCTCTTGGATTTCAATGCCTTTTTCCTTCCCCAGTTCAGGGAAGTTCTCAGCTATTATTTCTACAAGTACCCCTTCAGCACCTTTCCCTCTCTCTTCCTCCTCTGGGATACCAATTATGCGTATATTATTTCTTTTTAGTGTATCACTTAGTTCTCTAATTTTCCCCTCATACTCCTGGATTTTTTTATCTCTCTTTTTCTCAGCTTCCTCTTTTTCCATAACTTTATCTTCTAGTTCACCTATTCTCTCCTCTGCCTCTTCCATCCGAGCCGTGGTGGTTTGCATTTTGTTTTGCATTTCCTTTAAAGCGTTTTTCAGCTCCTCGTGACTGTTCCTTAGTCCCTTGATCTCTGTAGCAAGAGATTCTCTGCTGTCCTGTATACTGTTTTCCAGCCCAGCGATTAATTTTATGACTATTATTCTAAATTCACTTTCTGTTATATTATTTAAATCCTTTTTGATCAGCTCATTAGCTGTTGTTATTTCCTGGAGATTCTTCTGAGGGGAATTCTTCCGCTTGGTCATTTTGGATAGTCCCTGGTGTGGTGAGGACCTGCAGGGCACTTCCCCTGTGCTGTGGTGTATAACTGGAGTTGGTGGGCGGGGCCGCAGTCAGTCCTGATGTCTGCCCCCAGCCCACCGCTGGGGCCACAGTCAGACTGGTGTGTGCCTTCTCTTCCCCTCTCCTAGGGGCGGGATTCCCTGTGGGGTGGCATGGCCCGTCTGGGCTACTTGCACACTGCCAGGCTTGTGATGCTGGGGATCTGGCGTATTAGCTGGGGTGGGAAGGCAAGGTGGACGGCGGCAGGGGGGGCAGGCTTAGCTCGATTCTCCTTAGGTGATCCACTTCAGGAGGGGCCCTGTGGCAGCCGGAGGGAGTCAGATCCGCTGCCGGAGGTTTGGCTCCGCAGAAGCACAGAGTTGGGTGTTTGCGCGGAGCGAGCAATTTCCCTGGCCGGAACCGGTTCCCTTTGGGATTTTGGCTGGGGGATGGGCGGGGGAGATGGCGCTGGCGAGCGCCTTTGTTCCCCGCCAAACTGAGCTCTGTCATCCGGGGGCTCCGCAGCTCACCCTCCCTTTGTCCTCCAGCCTTCCCGCTTTCCGAGCAGAGCTATTAACTTATGACCTCCCAGATGCTAAGTCGCGCTTGCTGTCGGAACACAGTCCGTCAGGCCCCTCCGCTTTTGCAAGCCAGACTCGGGGGCTCTGCTTGGCTCATTTGGGCTCTTTCCATACTTTGGCTCTTTTTGGTAGTGCTGCTATAAACATTGGGGTACATGTGTCCCTTCGAAACAACACACCTGTATCCCTTGGACAAATACCTAGTAGTGCAATTGATGGGTCGTAGGGAGTTCTATTTTTAATTTTTTGAGGAACCTCCATACTGTTTTCCAGAGTGGCTGCACCAGCTTGCATTCCCACCAAAAATGCAAAAGAGATCCTCTTTCTCCACATCCTCGCCAACATCTGTTGTCGCCTGACTTGTTAATGTTAGCCATTCTGACAGGTGTGAGGTGCTGTCTCATTGTGGTTTTGATTTGTATTTCCCTGATGATGACTGAAGTTGAGCATTTTTTCATGTGTTGGTTGGCCATGTGGATGTCTTTCTTGGAAAATTTATCTATTCATGTCTTTTGCCCATTTCTTCACTGGATTATTTGTTTTTTGGGGTGTTGAGTTTGATAAATTCTTTATGGATTTTAGATACTAACCCTTTATCTGATATGTCATTTGCAAATATCTTCTCCCATTATGTCGATTGCATTTTAGTTTTTCTAATTGTTTCCTTTGCCGTGCAGAAGCTTTTTATTTTGATGAGGTTCCAGTAGTTCATTTTTGCTTTTGTTTCCCTTGCCTCCAGAGGTGTGTTGAGTAAGATCTTCATACCCTTTAAAACAAATCCCCCCTTTCCAGGCAGATAGAACAAATAATATTCATACTCATCTCTGTACAAGGCTCAGTCAAAAGCTCCTTTACCTCACTTAACAGATATACTCCATTCTGTTTTCATCCTGTCCAAATTTTACTTGAATTTTAAAGCCCAGTCTAAGTTCTATCTCCATCACAAAACCTTTCCAAGACCAATCTGGCCTATGGATATCCCACTTACAGAATATTTTTTTAAAAAATGTTTACATATTTATTTTGACAGAGAGAGGCGGGGGGGGGAGCAGAAAAAGAAGGAGAGAGAATTCCAAGCAGGCTCCATGCTGTCAGTGCAGAGCCCGATGTGGGGCTGCATCTCCCAAACCGTGAGATCATGACCTGAACTGAAATCAAGAGTTGGAGCTTAACCAACTGAGCCTCCCAGGCATCCCACTACTTATGGACTATTTTACTAGCTCTCTGTACCATTCATTTCTCCCTTATTATACACTATCCAGTACTATCACCCAATTGTTTCAATTGTATCCTGTTTAGAAATTCTCATATGTGAGGATGACAGAAGGACCTGAGGGTGTTTGGCCTGCAGAAGAGATGTTTCAGGAACACATTAAGTAAATACATTTTTTTTATTTTTTATTTTTTTTAAGTAAATACATTTTTAAATAACTGAAGCTTTGTCATGTAGAAGAATTAAGAATTAACCTTTATTGTTCCAGAAAGTAGAGTTTGCAGGAAGTACATTTGATGACTACATGAGTAAGTTATAAACATTTATCATGTACTTACTATGTTCCATGTACTAAATCGGGCACATGTCCACATCTTGTCTCATTTAACTACTGGAGGCTTGTCTAACAATATAACTGAGTAACAATGGAATAGTGTGTCTTACAAAGCAATCAGCTCTCTTCATCAGAACCGCTGGAGGTAAGGATCCTATGAAGGGGGATGAGGGGTAAGGAGCGATGGAATTAGAATATTCAAAATGTCCCATTTCAGTGCTGATGTTATATAGGGTGTGCCCATAAAGTAGTGAAACAAATTTGTGTTTAGAAAACAAATCCAAGTGCATGCATACATATGTGTTCTACTTCAAAAAAGTCACCCTAGAAAATTTGAACTTGGTTCCAAATGATAAAGCTGCCCCAACCTCAAAGGATAAAAGACCTGCCAGGCCAAAGTAGATTCTAAGCAACTTGCTGCAGTCTCTGGAGACAATCTCAATGAAGGAATGCCAAAACCACCCTTAAGCAATGGCAATTTTGTGAGAATAATATGTTTCCTAAAGTGACCAATTTGGAATGGGCAATATGCACTTACATACATAACTGCTGGTTTTTTTAAGTAAATATCTATTACTTTATGATCACAGTTCATATACCTTGTCTCTCCACCTCAATTACAAGTGCTTGTTGGCAAAGTCATTTTCAAGGTGGCAGTATGCACAGTCTGTAACACCCTCTTCATAGCTCTTAAATGGTAACTATGTCAACTCAATGTCACAAGACAATTGATGGCAGTAATAATAACAGTATAAAAATTAAAATTTGAGTACATACTATGTGTAAGACATTTGCTGAGCATATTATATTCATTTCACACATTAAATGGCTCTTCAATCAACTAAATGGTCAGGCAGTTCAGTTAAGAGTTCAGTCCTAAGACTGAATTATTTCTTTGCCTTATAATCATTGATACAGCTCATGTCTGGTCTGGACTGCTTATTTACCAATTTTAAACTGCATTCCCACAGAAAATAGTCCTTCCTGTTGAATAACATTCAAAGGTTATGACTATTATCTATGCTTGATTTTTCTCCTGTGGTGAAAAATATGTGTCCTTATTTATTTAAAAAAATCAATAAAGCAAAACTACTGGTTGGGCAAGTAATTAACATAAATGACCTATTCCTCCATGATAAACAAACCAAATTCAAGCCAGCTAACAAAGAAGCCAGATACTTAATATCGATTTGACCCAAGTCCTCAAAATACTGTGGAGTTGAAGTACATTAATAATTATATTAGTTTTGGGGTGCCTGGGTGGCTCAGTCAGTTAAGTGTGCAATTCTTGATTTCAGCTCAGGTCATGATCTTACAGTTTGTGGGATCAAGCCCCATGTCGGGCTCTGTGCTGACAGTGCAGAGCCTGCTTGGGGTTCTCTCTCTCCCTTTCTCTGCCCCTTTCTCTCTCTCTCTCTCTCTCTCTCTCAAAATTAAAAACATTAAAAAAATAATCGTATTAGTTGCCTGTGACTGCTGTAACAAATTATGACAAATGTAGTGGCATAAAAGAACAGTAATGTATTCTCTCACAGTTCAAGACACCAGAAGTCTAAAATCTAGGTATCACCAAGGCACACTCCTCTGAAGGCTCTAGGGGAAAATTCATTCCTTGCAGCTTCTGGTAGCTACTGCCAATTCTTGGCTTGTGGCTGCATCTTTCTCTGCTCTATATTCATGCTGCTTTCTCCTCTACATGTCTCTTTTCTTCTGTGTACCTGTGTTTTTTCCCTTGCTTATTTCTTATAAGATACATGTGATGGCATTTAAGGACCACCCACATCATCCAAGGTGATCTCTTCATTTTGAGGTCCTTAACTTAATTACACCCACAAAGACTTCTTTTTTTTTTTCACCTCAAATAAGATAACTTTCATAAATACTGGGGATTAGGGCATTGACAGATCTTTTTAGGGCCATCATCAAGTCTGTTATAAAAATCAATGATTAAAAAATAAAGATACTTATTAACACCTACTTAAAAAGTTCAGAATAGTTGAAAAACTAATAAGGAGGTCTTGATAAAAAACAAATATTTAAAAAATAGTAATTATTAATATGCTCACAAAGACTATAAGGATATTAGTTAAATATGCAAATGGGTACAAATTTCATATTTTCAGCCACATGTGCCTACAAAAATAGTACAATTTGGGGCGCCTGGGTGGCGCAGTCGGTTAAGCGTCCGACTTCAGCCAGGTCACGATCTCGTGGTCCGTGAGTTCGAGCCCCATGTCAGGCTCTGGGCTGATGGCTCGGAGCCTGGAGCCTGTTTCCGATTCTGTGTCTCCCTCTCTCTCTGCCCCTCACCCGTTCATGCTCTGTCTCTCTCTGTCCCAAAAATAAAATAAAAATGTTGAAAAAAAATAGTACAATTTGGGGTGCCTGGCTGGCTCAGTCAGTAGAGCATGCAGCTCTTGGTCTCAGAGTAATGAGTTCAAGCCCCACTTTGGGCATAGAGATTACTAAAAAATAATAATAAGATGGTACAACTTACAGTGTCACTAATGTTTAAAACAATAAATATAAGCCTATAAAGCTATAGATTTTCAATGAGAGATTATCTTGAGAGTGGAAGATGCTAAGCATAAGTATGGAAAACAAGATATCTAAAGATATCTTTAAAAACAGTGATATTCTGGGGTGCCTGGGTGGCTCAGTCAGTTAAGCATGTGACTCTTGATTTCAGCTCAGCTCATGATCTTATAGTTGTGAGATCGAGCCCGATATTGGGCTCCATGCTGAGCATGGAGCCTGCTTAAGATTCTCTCTCACTCCCTCTGCCCTTCTCTCTCTCTCTCTCTCTCAAAAAAGAAAAAAAAACAGTGATATTCTCATTAGTTTGGGATGAAGGTGGGGTGTCTTCAACACACCTTGAGGATGATGTCTCACCAACTCATGGATTCTAGTAGTAACACTGCCATTCCACAGTTTTGGTAAATATAAGCATTATTTACTCATTTTGGAGTACTCAGCAAATACAGGAATGCGCTAAACACTATATAACAGTGGTCTTAGAATTGTGGCCTGTACCATGAAGATTTTTCAGTGGATAAGGAGGCAAGATAGTTTCAAGAGAATTCATTTGAAGATCTTCAACTCCCATATGTATTCTTTTCTTAATCTGAACTGCCTGAGAAAGAATCTGTGGTTAAGGAGTCCCTTTTCACCATGACCCTTTCTTATCTTTACTAAAGAAATACATGCTTCTTACTTATTTTGAATCTTAATATGTGAGAAGTTTCACGTACAAAAGTCTCCAGGGCATTACAGAAAGGAATAATTCCAAATATTATTGTAGCTGTTGAGAAAGTCAACTATTCTGTTAACTTGATAAAGCATATTTTGCCAGGCAAATAGCATCTACTTTTTTACTTTGAACAAAATTAAAGAATTTTAAGCTTATATATAATTAAAGCAATTTTTGATAATAGATCATTATAATTTGTGTGAAATAACTTGAAAGAAGTTCAGAGAGTTGGGTAACACTGATAAAGAAAACTTCAATTCCCATGAACAACTTATAATCACTTATGTACTAAAAATACAAAGACATAAAAAACTGGTATTAAACCTGTCATACTCCGACAATTAATATTAATCCATAGGTATAGTGACTAACCGAAAAAAGTTCTATTTCATCGAGATATATTTGCTATAAAAATTTTATAATTTTTTTTTCGTTTTTTTTTTATTTTTTTTTATTTTTGGGACAGAGAGAAACAGAGCATGAACGGGTGAGGGGCAGAGAGAGAGGGAGACACAGAATCGGAAACAGGCTCCAGGCTCCGAGCCATCAGCCCAGAGCCTGACGCGGGGCTCGAACTCACAGACCGTGAGATCGTGACCTGGCTGAAGTCGGACGCTTAACCGACTGCGCCACCCAGGCGCCCCAAAAATTTTATGATTTTAATAAAGACTCAATCCAGAAGAATTTTTAACCCTTATAGGTTTAGGAGCTCAGAAAAATTTATGTAAATATATATATATATATATATATATATATATATATATTTTTTTTTATGTTTTTATTTTTTTTTATGAAATTTATTGACAAATTGGTTTCCATACAACACCCAGTGCTCATCCCAAAAGGTGCCCTCCTCAATACCCATCACCCACCCTCCCCTCCCTCCCACCCCCCATCAACCCTCAGTTTGTTCTCAGTTTTTAACAGTCTCTTATGCTTTGGCTCTCTCCCACTCTAACCTCTTTTTTTTTTTTTTTCCTTCCCCTCCCCCATGGGTTCCTGTTAAGTTTCTCAGGATCCACATAAGAGTGAAACCATATGGTATCTGTCTTTCTCTGTATGGCTTATTTCACTTAGCATTACACTCTCCAGTTCCATCCACATTGCTACAAAGGGCCATATTTCATTTTTTCTCATTGCCACATAGTACTCCATTGTGTATATATACCACAATTTCTTTATCCATTCATCAGTTGATGGACATTTAGGCTCTTTCCATAATTTAGCTATTGTTGAGAGTGCTGCTATGAACATTGGGGTACAAGTGCCCCTATGCATCAGTACTCCTGTATCCCTTGGATAAATTCCTAGCAGTGCTATTGCTGGGTCATAGGGTAGGTCTATTTTTAATTTTCTGAGGAACCTCCACACTGCTTTCCAGGGCGGCTGCACCAATTTGCATTCCCACCAACAGTGCAAGAGGGTTCCCGTTTCTCCACATCCTCTCCAGCATCTATAGTCTCCTGATTTGTTCATTTTGGCCACTCTGACTGGCGTGAGGTGATACCTGAGTGTGGTTTTGATTTGTATTTCCCTGATAAGGAGCGACGCTGAACATCTTTTCATGTGCCTGTTGGCCATCTGGATGTCTTCTTTAGAGAAGTGTCTATTCATGTTTTCTGCCCATTTCTTCACTGGGTTATGTGTTTTTCGGGTGTGGAGTTTGGTGAGCTCTTTATAGATTTTAGATACTAGCCCTTTGTCCGATATGTCATTTGCAAATATCTTTTCCCATTCCTGCGGTTGCCTTTTAGTTTTGTTGGTTGTTTCCTTTGCTGTGCAGAAGCTTTTGATCTTCATAAGGTCCCAGTAATTCACTTTTGCTTTTAATTCCCTTGCCTTTGGGGATGTGTCGAGTAAGAGATTGCTACGGCTGAGGTCAGAGAGATCTTTTCCTGCTTTCTCCTCTAAGGTTTTGATGGTTTCCTGTCTCACATTTAGGTCCTTTATCCATTTTGAGTTTATTTTTGTAAATGGTGTGAGAAAGTGGTCTAGTTTCAACCTTCTGCATGTTGCTGTCCAGTTCTCCCAGCACCATTTGTTAAAGAGGCTGTCTTTTTCCATTGGATGTTCTTTCCTGCTTTGTCAAAGATGAGTTGGCCATACGTTTGTGGGTCTAGTTCTGGGGTTTCTATTCTATTCCATTGGTCTGTGTGTCTGTTTTTGTGCCAATACCATGCTGTCTTGATGATTACAGCTTTGTAGTAGAGGCTAAAGTCTGGGATTGTGATGCCTCCTGCTTTGGTCTTCTTCTTCAAAATTCCTTTGGCTATTCGGGGCCTTTTGTGGTTCCATATGAATTTTAGGATTGCTTGTTCTAATTTCGAGAAGAATGCTGGTGCAATTTTGATATATATATATATTTACATATATGTAAATATATTTCTAAATAGCTTGTGATACAATACCTTGAGAGGTAAAAGGGCTATAGAAATTTAAAAAAAAACAAGAGCAACATTGTCTGCATTACCAAGGAAAGTTTCATGGAAGCATAGTTCAGTTTTTCAATATAATTTGGTTATTCAATATTCAGATATTCAACATTTAGAATCTATTGTATCAAAGCACTATTGTTTAGTGTATGTAAGATTTCAAAATGAATAAAACAGGTCTCTGCCTTTGTAATGTATGATTTGGTTAATAGGATAAGAAGGGTGAAGATTTCAATAAGTAAACATAGAAGATGAGAAGTCCCCACATGTGGATAACAGAATGGAGGTGAGGGAAACAGGAAGAAAAGGGAGAGAAAATTATCAATGAAGAACAAGTCATCTAAAGGCAGGATTCCTTACGTTTAACCATTTAGAAGTGTTATAAAAATAGAAGGTTTCAAATTAAAGTATCTAACCCCTTAGATCTCTAAAGTACAATGGATACAGTGTTGAGAAACACTAAGTTCAAACTACAGCATTCTGTTACATAGCAAATTTTTATGAATCAACTAAAATTAGGTAAAGACTAAAAGTCAATTTAAAAAGGCCCTTTAAAACAAAAAATGGACCAATTTTAAAGAGATTTAGCGATTAAAATAATGTAAGGAGAATAAAAATATCAATAGCATTTTTCAAAAAAACTAAAACAAACAATACTGAAATTTGTATGGAATCACAGAAGACCTCCAATAGCCAAGTAATATTGAGAAGGAAAAACCAAGTTGGAGGTCTCACAAACCCAGAATTCAAGATATACTACAAAGTTATAGTAACCAAAACTGTGTGGTAGTGGCACAAAAACAGACCCATAGATCAATGAAACAGGATAGAGAACCAAGAAATAAATCTGCATCCATGTGGTCAATTAATCTATGACAAAGGAGGCAAGAATATACAATGGGGAAAAGACAGTCTCTTCAAAAAATAGTGTTGAGAAGACTGGACATCTACATGCAAAAGAATGAAACTGGCCCACTTTCTCACACCATAAAAAATATCAAAATCGATTAAAGACCTAAATGTGAGACCTGAAACCATAAAAATCCTAGAAGAAAACATAGGCAGTAATGTCTTTGACATTGCCTTAGCAACATTTTTATAGACATGTCTCCTAAAGTAAGGGAAACAAAAGCAAAAATAAAATATTGGGAATACAACAAAATAAAAAGCTTTTGCATAGTGAAAGAAACCACCAACAAAGCAAAAAGCAACCTACTTAATGGGGAGAACGTATTCACAAATGATGTATCTGATAAGGAGTTAATATCCAAAACATATACATTATACAGCTCAATGCCAAAATAATCCAATTAAAAAAATGGCCTGGGGACCTGAATAGATATTTTTCCAAAGAATACATACAGATGACAGATACATGAAAATATGTTCAACATCATAAATCATCAGGGAAATGCAAGTCAAATCCATAATGAGATATCACCTTACACCTGTCAGAATGGCTAAAATTAAAAATACAAGAAATAACAAATGTTGGCAAAGATGTGGAAAGGAGCCCTTGTGCACTGTTGGTGGGAATGTAAATCGGTGCAGCCACTGTAGAAAACAGTATGGAGGTTCCAAGAAAGAAAGAAAGAAAGAAAGAAAGAAAGAAAGAAATTAAGAAAGAAAGACCATGTGATCAATAATTCTACTATTTATCCAAAGAGAACAAAAACACTAATTTGAAATGATACATGCACCCCTATGTTTATTGCAGCATTATTTACAATAGCTAGTATATGGAAGCAACCTGAGGGTCCATCAATAGAAGAATGTATAAGCCACAAAAAAGAAAGAGATCTTGTTATTTGCAACAACGTGGAGATAGACCTGGAGGGTATTATGCTAAATGAAAGAAGTCAGACAGAGAAAGACAAATACCATTTGATTTCACATATATGTGGAATCTAAAAAACAAAACAAATGAGTAAACTAAAAGCAGGAACAGATTCATAAATACAGAAAACAAACTAATTGTTGCCAGAGGGGAGGAGAGTGGAGGATGGGTAAATAGGTGAAGGGGGATGGGGGATACTGGCTTCCAGTTACAGAATGAATAAGTCACAAGGATAAAAGTTTCAGAAAAGGGAATATAGTCAATGGTATTGTAATAGTTGTGTATCATGAGAGATGGTAGCTACACTTGTGAGCAAGGCATAATGTATAGACTTGTCAAATCACTGTTGTACACCTGAAACTACTATAATATTGTATGACAGCTATACTTCAATAAAAAATGCAATTGACTTCAAAATGTTCTTTGAGTATATTATAAAAATTGTAAATTAAAGTAAATGTAAAAATACAAAAACAAATCATTTCACATTTTATAAAACATACAAAGAAACATTTTAGGGAGGGACAGGCAGGCTATGGTAATATAAGAAAGTAGATAGTGGAAGCCTCTAGAATGCCTCAAGGCAGTCATTGGCTTCAGGCAATAAATATGTGGCATACTGGGGGGAAGACAATAAAGGGTGGAAAAAAACACTGGGACGACTAGGTTACACAACATTGGGAAAAGGTTTAATGACCACTAGAAAATAACTACTTCAAATTAATATTTGGGAGGTAATGGTGTAAAATATTCAAGAAAATAATTAAGGTGCAAAGAGTGACGGCAGAAACTTCTATGCTAAGGTGTACACTTTCGCATCATGACAATTTTTTTTAAAAGAAAGCTATCGCACATTTATAACACTATTTGATTATCACAGTCAAATGCATAGATGAAGTCTGTTTGGGAAATGCCTGCTCCATTTTGGGTTGAAAAAATAAGACCTTTGCTGGTGGGCCTGGGGTCTTTCATGAAAAATTTAATGAATAAGATCTCTTGTCAGGAATGCTCACTGTGGTCCACAGCTCTCTTATGCCGCTGCTTAATCATGTATCTTGTGACAAATTAAACCCAAACAAATATCTGTTACATGTTAGGTATCAAAGGAATAGCAGTCAGTAGGGGAAGGAGATGGGTTTGAGACATTAAACTAAAGGAGAGACAGGAGAATGCCAATATCTAGGAGTACTCTCATCACATACATGAATTCAGAAGGCTAAATATCTCCCCCTTTTTCTACCTTACAACTCTTTATGGACCTGGGGTTGAAGGTTTTAGAATTAAGGAGAAATGAAGACAGTTTCCTAAGCCACTATTTAAGTTGATCTACTGAAATATTATGTCTAGACAAATTACTATGACTCTCCTCTCTTGTAAACTTATAAGCAAATAGGGGGATACATTTAGGAGACTAAAAAGACATAACAACTGAATGTAGTACATGATTCTAGAAAGGATTGTACATTGGAGAAAAAAATGCTATGAACATTATTGGGTCAACTGGCAAAATAGGAATACAGAAGATAAAGTATTACCCCAATGTTAAATATACTGAATTTGATAACTGTACTGTGACTATTTAAGATAGTTTTCTTATTCTTTGGAAATAAAAACTAAAAAGTAAAGTAAAAAAAGGTTGTTAGGTTAAGGGGCCATAATATATGCAACTTATTCTCAAATGGCTCAGGAAAAAGTTTTTACATATATATACACACACATGAGAAAAAATGACAAATGGGACCAATTATTAACAATATATGAATCTGGGTGAAAGGTATGCAGGTATTCTTTGTATTATTTTTGCAAACTTCCTGGAAACTTCAAATTATTCTCAAATAAAAAGTTAAAAAATGGTCCGACTAAAAGGACTATCCCATCTCTCCACCAACACCAGAAAAGTCAAATTCTATGTCTAAGAATTCAGAGTGACATTAGCAGGAATGGTGGAGTAAAGACGTCAGAAAATCCTCTCCTTCATCAACCCAATGAGACCACTGGCAGACACTGTCAGAATTAAGATTAAAGGTCTGCATCAATCCAGGGAGTATTGATTCAAGAAAAATAGTTGTATTTCAGTAAGAACAGTGAACTTTGCTGGTTTTTTAACTTTCCCTATTCCTGTCTCTCTTCCCCAACTCTGAATTAGCCTTAAAAACCAATATCCCACAATCATAGCAAAATCTAGTAGTCACTAGTGGCAGCAGAATGGAGTTGGAGCTTCTTTGAAGCCTCAGTTTCAAAGAACTGTCATTATTTGATTTGTCTGGTGGTTCCCCGGAATATACCAATTACAAGCCTTACCTTTATTTGACCTGACTGGGAGCTCTCCCAGTGCAAACAGCCTTTCCCACAATGGCATTTGTTGAAAACAATCAGTGGCAATTGTTTCACATCATGGCTGTCAGAGACAGTAAACAACAGATGGGGCAAACAACTGGCTAACCAAAAAGCTTAAAAGGAAAGCTGGGGGAAATATGTATAAGAATTTGAAAAGCTCTGACATATTCCTGGGAACCTCGATGGCCAAATGCCTATATAGTGCTGTACTCATGCCCAGGGCTATGTACATGCTCAGAAAATACTTGAGAAGGATCTAAGCTTTCCCTTCTGGCTGATTCTGAGGTTTTACACAAGCAGGAAGTGAAAGCTAAGGTAAAGTTGTCAACTAACTGCTTGAGTGTTGAGGACATGGCCCCAACATGCACACAGAGCTCCTTGGCAAACACTGGGAGATTTATTGATTCCAGGTGTTTAAGGAAATTGCTGTCTAATCATTAGCTGACCATTAAGCTAGTCCAGCAGAGACTTCAGTGGCCATATATGACAAAGAATACAGACTCTACCAAATTAGTTCAGAAAATCAACAATAACAAACCTTGTGGAGGTAGCAGAGGATCTTATTTCCAGATATGCCACACTGTATTACTTCAAATATCCAGTTTCCAATAAAAACATTACCAAATATATAAAAAGTCAAAAAGTATGTCTCATACACAGGAAAAAATGCAATCACTAGAAACTGTCTCTGAGATAGCCCAAATGTTGAGCCTATTTTTAGACTTTAAACTAGCTATTAAAAATATTTTCATGAACTAAAGGGAATCATATCTAAAGAACTAAAGAAAATTATGAAAAAAATGTCTGACCAAATAGAGAATATCAATTAAGAACATATAAATTATAAAAATAAAACATATAGAAGTTATGAAGTTGAAAAGTACAAAACTGAAGTGAAAAATTCACTAGAATGGCAAAACTGCACATTTTAGCAGGCATAAGAGAGAATCAACGAACTTGAAGATAGGTTAAGTTAGATTAACAAGTCTAAGGAGAAGACAAAAACATGAAGAAAATTGAGCAAAGCTTTACAGACCTGTGGGATAACATCAAATACACCAACATACACATGATGGGAGCTCCAAATGGAGAAGAGGGAAAAAAAGGGGCAGAAAGAATATCTGAAGAAATAGTGCCCAAAATCTTTCCAAATTTGATAAGAAACATTAATCAACAATCCAAAAGCTCCAAATTCTAATAGGATAGACTCAAAGGCATCTACACCTAGACATATATATCTATGACAAATTCATCAGGAATTATTTTATTTAGATGATGGTATGAAATGGGAGAAAAAAGGCTAGTGTGAAAAAAGTAAAGAGAAAACAAAAGAAAAATGTTAAGATATTTAGACAATTATTTATCATTTAAAGACCAAGCCTGTCGTATTTAGTGTGTGAAAACAACTGGAAAGTAAACTTCAGGAAAGCTATACAAAGCACACCTAGTAAAAAGCACTCCCATTTCAAGAAGGTACTGCACTTTAGAAGAGTAGTTTGATACTGAGCCATTGCTGAACACTGGTCATAATATTTATAGACTACATAATTGAACTATTTGTTATTCAAAAGTAATTCTCCCTGTGTATTATTTTTTATTTTTAATCCCATTATGATTTCCCATAGTCTCTTGACACATGTAGGTGAAATTCATTTTTAAAAATCATAATAATTACTTAAAAAAATTTTTTTAATGTTATTTATTTTTGAGAGAGACAGAGACAGAATGCGAGTGGGTTAGGGGCAGAAAGAGAGGGAGACACAGAATCCGAAGCAGGCTCCAGGCTCTGAACTGTCAGCACAGAGCCCGATACGGGGCTCAAACTCATGAGCTGTGAGATAATGACCTAAGCCGAAGTTGGACACTCAACCGACTGAGCCACCCAGGCACCTCTCATAATAATTAACTTTAAAACTCAACAGAAAAGATTTTAAAATCATCTGCTACTTGGGATTATTTGCAACCCTTTCTTTTCTTCTTTGCCATGGATAATGGAGAAATAATCATATATTGATATTCAAATACATTCTCTAATTAACATACCAAGAAAATATTTCCAACATTATGCGTGCATGTATAAATTCATAGGTATTCACAATTAAACTATATCATATTTGCTAATGGCTGCCAGGCTTAAACTCAACCTTTAGGAACTTAAATGCATTTATTTCAAATGGCAAAGTTTTTATTTCCACATCATCTTATCTTATACCCTTTGCGGGTAAACACTCTCCACTTCCCAATGCATAAATCCCACACAAACTCAGAGGGAACAGCAAAGAGGAAGAAATCAAACGTAACCTTCCAAGGAAGGTCACAGACTTAACTCCTTCTTCCACCAGCAACAGAACTCAAAGCTCAGCATAGTTCCTGCCACCTATGAATTTCATCTGACATAATGAGGAAGGCCTAAGAGTGAAGGAAAAAACAGAAAAGGGCCAGGTTTCCAGGAGTTTATCAACACTTGCCCTTGGTTACATTTGGTAACTCCCAGAGCCCCACTCCTACATTATAAAACTTAATATTCTGCATAATATAAGTAGAGGTTTTATAAGAGTTTGTAATTCCTTCAGGGCCACATTGAATACACTGAAGGAACTGTTACTCCAGTCTTTGGTTTTACTCAAGCACAAGCACTGTGGTAAAGCCTAAAAGAAAGAGCCTCATTTATTATCTATAATGTCAAAATTAAAAAGGTTAATCACCATTAGTCAATGAAAATTAGGAGTAGATAGGAAATTATTTATCACATGAATGAAGGGGCTTTGAATTGAGGCCCAAATATAAAACCACAAACACATACCCAGATGCTCAGGCATCCCTTCCACACTCCAAATGGCTACATCCCTTCCTCTCATGTGCACTGCTCTCTTCTTGGATCCCACATGTTCACAACTGCAGTGGCTGGGTGTATGACAATATCTTCTTACACATAAAACTGTTGGAGAAAAGTCTAGGAAACCATCACAAGAGCCACCCACCCCTGAATTTTCCTCTCAGGTAAACCTAAAAGAAAGTAATCCATCTTCAGACCTCAAGAGCGCTTCTTTAGGCAGCTTCTAGACACTTTTGGCCAGATTTTTCCTAAAGCTGACAGTGGCCCCTAATGCCTAATCCACAAGAATTGAGGTTTATGGAGTCTGGGAATTGATAGTAAGAAACAAGACAGACATACAAAAAGCCAATCCCAGGCAAATGTTGGCATCTGATTCTGTGTCCTTGCATGTGTGCACTGTACCTACAACCCCAGAGGAGCCCAATACCCTTGGTGAAACTCCCTTCAAGTTGACCGTGATGCACACTCATTTCTTCACAGCATAATAATACTATTCAGGTGCTCTGAGAGCCTTTACAATTACAAGGTTCCTATTATTTCCATTAATGTCCATGTCTGTAAAACTGATAAGAAGAAATAAGCTGTGAGGGGCGGGATAGGATATTTAAATTCCTCAGGCCAAAGTGGAAAGGTAGGAAAGAATGGAATGGGATGGGAAAGCAACTTGTTAGGTTTTGAAAATAAAAACCACAGTAAGATGGATGGATACCAAGTAATAATATCAGACGACAAAAGGTTTTCTTTTGTTGAAGCATAGAAGTGGCAAAGGCCAAATGGGCATGAAAACCAAAATTATAAAGGAAACATTTGATCTAAAAGCTTCAAGTCCTTGGGCACCTGGGTGGCTCAATTGGTTAAGCATCTGATTTCAGCTCAGGTCATGATCTCACAGATTGTGAGTTTGGGCCCCATATCAGGCTCTCTGCTGTCAGCACAGAGCTCACCTTCAGATCCTCTGTCTCCCTCTCCCTGCCCCTCCTCCACTTTGTACATGCTCTCTCTCGCTCTCTCTCTCTTTCAGGAAAAAATAAACATTACAAAAGAGAAAAAAAGCTTCACATCCTCTAAATTTCAAAAACAGTGTTTCTCAAACTGTATGCCTTGGAACCCAAGTATTTCTCAGAATGCTACTAAACGGAATTTAGAGCAAAAGAGTTTGGGAAAAATTGCATTTTGTAGATTCATAATATATATTAACAGAAGGACCCTGGAAAGACTTACAGTAAATAAATTATTTTACTTTGTTTAATCCATTATTTCCTAAAAATATTTGACCTGATACATTTATTTATTTGTTTGTTTGTTTATTTATTTCTCTGTTAAGATCAGAGAAATTCAGGATCAGAATGGACTATAAAGAAAATTAATCAGGGGATGTCCACTCTCGCCAATGTTATTTAACATAGTATTGGAAGTCTTAGTCTCTGCAATCAGACAACACAAAGAAAAGGCATCCAAATTGGCCAGGAAGAGGTCAAACATTCACTCTTCACAGATGACAAGATACTCTATATGGGAACCCAAAAGATTCCACCAAAAAACTGCTAGAACTGATCCATGAATTCAGCAAAGTTACAGGATATAACGTCAATGCACAGAAATCGGTTGCATTCCTATACATCAACAATGAAGCAACAGAAAGAGAAATCAAGGAATCAATCCCATTTACAATTGGACCAAAAATGATACAATATCTAGGAATAAATCTAACTAAAGAGGTGAAAAATCTATACACTGAAAACTATAGAAAGCTTATCAAAGAAATTGAAGAAGACACCAAAAAATGGAAAAAGATTCCATGCTCCTGCATAGGAAGAACAAATATTGTCAAAATGTCAATACTACCCAAAGCAATCTACATATTCAATGCAATATCTATCAAAATAACACCAGCATTTTTCACAGAGCTAGAACAAACAATCCTAAAATTTGTATGGAACCAGAAAAGACCCCGAATAGCCAAAGCAATCTTCAAAAAGAAAACCAAAGCAGGAGGCATCACAATCCCAGACTTCAAGCTATATTACAAAGCTGTAATCATCAACATAGTATGGTACTGGCACAAGAACAGACACTCAGATCAATGCAACACAATAGAGAACCCAGAAATGGACCCACAAATGTATGGCCAACTAATCTTTGACAAAGCAGGAAAGAATAGCCAAGGGAATAAAGACAGTCTCTTCAGCAAATGGTACTGGGAAAACTGGACAGCGACATGCAGAAGAATGAACCTGGACCACTTTCTTACACCATACACAAAAATAAACTCAAAATGGATGAAAGGCCTCAATGTAATACAGGAAGCCATCAAAATCCTTGAGGAGAAAGCAGGCAAAAACCTCTTTGACCTTGGCCGCAGCAACTTCTTACTCAACATGCCTACGGAGGCAAGGGAAACAAAAGCAAAAATGAACTATTGGGACCTCATCAAAATAAAAAGCTTCTGCACAGCGAAGGAAACAATCAGCAAAACTAAAAGGCAACTGACAGAATGGGAGAAGATATTTGCAAACGACATATCAGATAAAGGGTTAGTATCCAAAATCTATAAAGAACTTATCAAACTCAACACCCAAAAAACAAATAATCCAGTGAAGAAATGGGCAAAAGACATGAATAGATGCTTCTCCAAAGAAGACATCCAGATGGCCAACCGACACATGAAAAAATGCTCAACATCACTCATCATCAGGGAAATACAAATCAAAACCACAATGAGATACCACCTTACACCTGTCAGAATGGCTAACATTAACAAGTCAGGCAACAACAGATGTTGGCAAGGATGTGGGGAAAGAGGATCTCTTTTGCATTGTTGGTGGGAATGCAAGCTGGTGCAGCCACTCTGAAAAATAGTATGGAGGTTCCTCAAAAAACTAAAAATAGAACTACCCTATGACCCAGCAATTGCACTACTAGGTATTTATCCAAGGGATACAGGTGTGCTGTTTTGAAGGGACACATGCACCCCCATGTTTATAACAGCACTATTGACAATAGCCAAAGTATGGAAAGAGCCTAAATGTCCATCGATGGATGAATGGATAAAGAAGATGTTATATATATATATATATATATATATATATATATATATATATATACACACACACACACACACACACACACACACACACACAATGGAATATCACTGGGCAATCGAAAAGAATGAAATCTTGCCATTTGCAACTACGTGGATGGAACTAGAGGGTATTATACTAAGCAAAATTAGTCAGAGAAAGACAAATATCATATGACTTCACTCATATGAGGACTTGAAGACACAGAACAGATGAACATAAGGAAAGGGAAACAAAAATAATGTAAAAACAGGGAAGGGGACAAAACATAAGAGACTCTTAAATATGGAGAACAAACAGAGGGTTACTGGAGGGGTTGTGGGAGGGGGGGTGGGTTAAATGGGTAAGGGGCATTAAGGAATCTACTCCTGAAATCACTGTTGCATTATATGCTAATTTGGATGTAAATTTAAAAAATAAAATTAAAAAGAAAAGAAAAGAAAATGGGTCAGTATGGTGATTGCTGAGTGTATATGTGGTTGTATGTTACAAATATAAGACAGAATAGTAAATCTATCTTCCCAGAACACGGATCAAATTCTTCCTGGGGCAACACATCTAGTTCTGGGCTCCTAAGGCCACGAAAAAGAGAGAGTTTAAAAAGACTGTGAAAGTGATAAATTCATTAAAGAAATAGAAATATCTACATTGTGTACATCTCAGAGTCAGCTGAAGGATAACTTAGTAAGAAGAGTGAGCAACAAAGTGTGTTCAGTGAACAGTCATAACCAAAAACACACTTCTGAGTCTGCTTTAGCTTCTATCTTCCTGCTTCAGTTTCTTCCTGACCCAGTTTCTCTATCTTTCTCCACCAAACTTGTACTTAGTTTCTTCTTCCACCCCATAGCTCACTACACTACACATTCCGGCTCTTGTCCCATGGGCCTCTGTCTCCATCTTGGTTGTATATCTGATGACCCTGATCCTGTTTTATGACTTTTATCCTAGAGCTACATGTTTCTCTCAACCAACTATGGGAGAGGTTTGTGTTGCATGTGAGGAAGATATTCCTAACAGAGAGCAGGTATAGGAGACAGGCTTTCACAGACAGTATTAAAACTGAATATCCATTTACCCTTATAAATTAAGTGCAATTTTACTTTGAAGAGAAAACACAAAGTAGAAGAGAAGAGAAGCCAGGAGAAAGAAAATCCAGAAGCTATATTTTGAGCAGCTGGAAAATGACAACTAACCTGAAAACACATTAAAGAAATCAGGTATAGGCACTCTAAAGAGTCCTAGACAAAAATTAAAAAAGAGAAACTCCAATATTAAATAATGTGGGCATGTTCCAAAATACATTATTTGAATTATGTACATGTTCACAAACATATCCCTGATTACTAGGTTAAAAAGACATTTTATTTTTTTCCAAAAGTACTCAACAGAACCTGAAGCCACAAGGACAAGCCCACACTCCAATGCAATACTTAAGCATTTCCAAACTTGGAAACTAAACTTCCAACTCTTTTCAGGCCATATGTCAGAGGGACAGTGACTGAATAGTGAATGGCCAAGTGTGAAACCACAAGAGGTGGTGAGAAATGTGGCCACAGCAAGTTTTTGAAGCTTTGACCCTGCTTGCCAGACCAGAGAGCCGCACAGTGGAGGGGAACTAAGCCAAACAGTGACAAGACTCCACACCATAACTACATCTTGCAGTATCCATTCTGTCACTGCCACAAAATAAATAAGGGGGAAAAAACCCTTTCTCAAAACAGACCTAGAGTGGGTGTGTAGATTTGATCTGAAAGTCTCATTTTACTTCAGTGCTTTTGGGGGGGTGGGGAGGAGGGAAGTAGGAGACGAGGAGGTGAGAGAAAAAACACAGTCTTTTTTTTGTAATTAAATTTCAGAACCTTTTCATTATGCAGTTTCAATTCATTGAAAGTTGTTTTTCCTTACAGGCCCTCTCCTCCCTTAAACTTCTTTCTCCACTTACTCCTCCTTCCTGCATGAACGAACACACACACACACACACACACACACACGTGCATAAGTGTTACCCTTGAAATGAATCAAAGCAGGCAGAGCAGCTCCACCTCAGTACTTGCCTTTGTAACCAGGGATGTAAACAATATTCAAGAGGTTTTCTGGCCTTGAGAATGGTTTAACAATAATGGTACAGTTCCGCTTTTACTCAGGAAAAGCTGAAAGGAAACGAAAAGGCTTAATAGGTACACGTATTGTGCTTCAGCTACAATCAATAAATAATGCCAAAGTGGAAGAATGGCAGCACGTGGCAACATATTGAATGATGCTGTTTCTGGTAATCCTCCAGCAAAAGCTTTTGCGAAATGTTATGCTGCTAATCACATTAAATTGACCTCTGAGGGCCAGGACATAATGTTTTGTTATTGTTGTGTGTTTGTTTGTTTTACTATTTAATGGCTCTCATTTTTAAGCTTAATTTAAATTAGGGGATGATGCAGGGAAAAAAACTCAAGCAAACCCAAGGTTTGACTTGATGAATCTGTCCAGGAAGGAGTATGAGATTTGGAGACAAATGCTTAGGCCTCTGGCCAAGGAGAAATTTTTGCTGTGGAGCATGAGACTGGGGAGCCTAAGACTTCAGTTTTGAATTAATCAAGCCATGTTCTTTAGATATTTGATTTAGTCTATTCTACTTCTCCAAAATGGCTCCTGTCCCTTTCACCTTTTCACAACTCAACCTGGGTTGAAGTCATAAAGAGTACAGCACAAAAAAACTGTATATCCCCAGGCTGTACAAAACATTTTCCCAGGGTCAGCAATACTTTCATGATATATTTTAAGGGAGGTTTTACCATCTTAAATATTTTTTTCTCTTGGAAATTCTATGAAGCAAAATTAGTTGACTTTGCCATAGGTGATAAAATGTAATTAGTTCTGTGAGATTGTTCAATGTTTAAGCCTAAACATTAATGGGGAGCCATACGGACCCAAAGAGGTTTGTCGAATTTAAAGCTTCAATGCGGAGGGACAAAAGCTAAACAGAAGATAGACAGGAATCAATTTCTCTTTAACCTGGGCTCTAGGGGAAAACAAAAACCTAAGGAGGGAAAAGAGAAATTAGTGACAGGGCTTCCAGAATTCTACAGGGCTCTGAAGAATTAACCAAAGATCTTACACATAGCTAATAAAACATGTACATTTTTCTTTTTAGGCACTCAGGCTGTTGTACACATAGTATAATTGTCATTTTCCCCATAGCCTGGTAAAATAAGAAAAGCAGATATTTTTATCCTCACCACCATAACTGAACCTTAGAGGCTTTGTCCTCCTGTCAGAGTCTCTAGGGTTTCACTATTGAATGATACACAGATACATATTGCATAAGCAGAGTTGAAGTGCTGCCTTTATTCAGCTACTTCATCAAAGCTCAGATCCATAGAACAATGATCAACTTTGCATTCATTTCCCAACATCAGCCACCCCATTTAAATGGCACTATTTTAATGACAATAAATGTTGCATGGGCACTGTGAAGTGAGAAACGTCACCCTGCATTAATACTCCATCTGCCTACCATTTCCCTAAGATCCTGAGGCATGTTTCAAATGAAGCATAGGAGAATTTACACCTAATTAAAACCACAGGGGGAATGAAATGTCAGAGGCAAAATTTAGTTTCTTTCTTGGAATTAGAGTATTTTTGAGGTGTCAGACTAGTCTGTTCACTGGACTTGCCAAAGAGGAAGAGAGGGGAAGAGAAGAGGATGACGCAGAGAGATGGGGGGAAAGAGAATATGTATGTATGGGAGAGGGAGTGAGCAAGGAGGAGGAGCTAGACAGTTACTTTTTTAAAACTAAAGATGATGACCTAGGTATGAAAGAATGAGAATACGAGAAAATTGACTGATTCTTGCCCCCACAATTTTCTGTTTCCTTCTGCATGCTTAAGCCTTGCAACCACTCTTCAAGTAGGATCAGAAATATATATATATAGAGAGAGAGAGAGAGAAGAAGAAGAAGAAGTAAAGAAGTGACACTGAACAGCTGAAGCATAAAAAAACAAAAGTATGAATAATCTCCAAAGCAGATGACTTCAGATAATAGAAAACTGAATGTGTCTCATTTTATTCTAGAAGCTAAGGCACAAGGAGGAAAAGGGACTTTGTCTTTTTTTTTTTTTAGTTGAGTATCAATCTTCGCCACCTAGTTCTAAGTCCTAAGGCTGCAGAGAAAATGTAAGAATTAGAATCTCAAAGCTTTCTTGTTTCTCCCTCTCACCTTTTTAAAAAGACTTGAAGAGTTCATCTGAAGAGAGAGCTAAGACCTGTATAGACTATCTTATGCCTGGCCTTAAAGTCATAGCCAACCAAGTCATTTTATTTTGTGTGCAACATTATTTTACTTAATCTTGTGCATTCAACAAACATGGGCCAGAGAAGAGATGAGAGAATGAGGATATCTGGCACCCACGATGGAGATGGGAAGACTGGGTTCAGATAAGTTAGAAGATTTAAAAAATATTCAGTGCCCATGAATACATAATCAGATAATATCTGTGGATGGTGTGGAAGCTTTTCCTCAAAGTCTCATTTTGAGCTCATCAGACCTTTTGCAGACATTTTTTCTCCTAAATTTACTCAAAAGCTGCTCAATTACCAGGATTAGTCAGGGCCATTTGGACTTCAATTCATTACCTGGCTCTGCCCTTAATTAGGTCAGAGGGATAGCCCTCTATCCCTATCTAGGGAAGGAGCATGTTGATTGAATTTACAATTATTAATATTTTGGGGGGTAAAGGAGGATTAAAAAGTTCAAGTTTCCAAAAGGCTTAGTCTTTCCTCCATTAAAAAAGATATATTATATCTGCAGAATTCACATTCTTTACTCAATGTACTTCAGAACCTCTTTCAGGCTGCAAAGAAACAAAGTTCATAGGTTTAAATAATTAAAAGCCCATCCCAATCTCCTTTTTCTCTATAGAAGATTCAACTACTTCTTAGTCGTGCTTCCCAGGTTCTTCTATCAATCCTCCATCTCAGAGATCCATAAAATATTAAAGCTAAGAGATCTTCTTTATCAACCTCCACTTTTGGAGTAGGGATTTGTGTCTACACCCACTAAATCCTCCCTATACTTTGTCACTATAGTTGTAATGTCTAGTTCTCATCCCTTTGCTGCCCTCCTCTTTCTATTGATAATTCCCCTCCCTCAGCCCCAAAATTCAGCCCTATTTGCCAACCAAACCTCCCACCTCCTTTCAAATAAATTACCTTTTCCATCCGACCCACACCAGTAGGTGGCGCCATAGACAGCTAGCTGTTTCTTTTCAACTGATAACTCCTTGAAGGCAACAGGCTTTTTGGGTGTGGCAACCATTCACCCTCAAGAATTGTGATCTCAAATATTCTGTATACACTACAGTTTCTGGTTTGTACAAACTGGTTTTAATATTGAGGGAGTGATAAGGTAGAAAGGGAGAAAACTTTTCCAGCTCTTTTATTTTCTCCACACCTCAGTACTAGCCCATATGACAAAGCTGTTACTATCTTCTTGCCCTGGTTATAAAAAAACAGAGACATCCCAGTAATAAAACTTGGTGTCATTTGCCAAGTCTCCTAGTACATACTCTGCAACCTCCAAAACAGAAGAGCAGGGACTGGGCACTGGGGTGTGTATGTGTGACAAAATATTACTGTATAAATTATCTGGGAATTATACATTGGGATTAGCTGCACCTCAGCACCTTTACATTAGAATGTGGTAAGTGGTTAAAAAAAAGACACAAAGCTAGCTGCCTAATATTCGCAGCAAGCAAGGACAATTAGAAAACATTTGTTTTTGTTCTGTTCACACTTCTATTCCCAAAGCTAACCATATGCTTTCTAGGTTCTGGCTTGACCACCCAATTGATATCTATCTACAAGCACACAAATATGAATTTTATTTTTAAAAACATTTTATAAATGTTTGCATTTCAGACTTACATTTTATATCTCATTTTATAACAGGAGGCTAAGTTCAGCCCATATGCAAATGTACTGGCAATTCTGATTAAGTTGAAGGTCTGACAAATATTAGCCTACACAGTCAAAGTTTAAGCAAAATATAAAGGTTACCAGAATAATAGTCAGGAGAACCCAGTTCCAACTAACTTATATGGTGACTTTGGACAAGGCACTTTCTCTGAGCTTTCATTTTCTGGGCATACCACTACTTGCCCTATCTGCCTTACAAAAGGGTTAGAAGGGTCAAAGAAATAAGTTCCTAAGTCACTTTGAAAAATATTAAGCTCTGCACAAAGCAGAAGCATTATATTTCTCCTAGCAGTCTTCATTCTAATACAGGATTATTTATTCATTCAGTGATAAAGCTTATGTACTAAGTACTATTACAAATAGTTTCCAGAAGTGAAACTACTTTTGATTTCTCTCAAAATTTATAAAACAACGTAATGGAGGGTAAAGAGAGTGGAAGGAGGTAGTTCAAGTAACTGACAAAATGGAATGTTTCCAGAAGAAAGCAACAGGGAGAGAAGAAGTCAATAGATCTGTTACATGAGGAGTGTCTGAAGGAATGTGTGGGAAATGTTTAGTTTGGAGAAGACTACATGGGGTAATCATGGCTGTTTTCAGAAATCTGAAGTGTTGTTACATATAACAGAGGTGTGTGTGTGTGTGTGTGTGTGTGTGTGTGTGTGTGTGTGTGAAGGCAGAACAAAAATCAACCATACTCAAAAGAAAACAAAATTGGAGGTTGGCAGGAAGATGGCGGCGTAGGAGGACGCTGGGCTCACCGCGCGTCCTGCTGATCACTTAGATTCCACCTACACCTGCCTAAATAACCCAGAAAACCGCCAGAGGATTAGCAGAACGGAGTCACCGGACCCAAGTGCAGACGAGAGGCCCACGGAAGAGGGTAGGAAGGGCGGCGAGGCGGTGCGCGCTCCACGGACTGGCGGGAGGGAGCCGGGGCGGAGGGGCGGCTCGCCGGCCAAGCAGAGCCCCCGAGTCCGGCTTGCAAAAGCGGAGGGGCCTGACGGACTGTGTTCCGACAGCAAGCGCGACTTAGCGTCTGGGAGGTCATAAGTTAACAGCTCTGCTCGGAAAGCGGGAAGGCGGGAGGACAAAGGGAGGGTGAGCTGCGGAGGCCCCGGACGACAGAGCTCAGTTTGGCGGGGAACAAAGGCGCTCGCCAGCGCCATCTCCCCCGCCCATCCCCCAGCCAAAATCCCAAAGGGAACCGGTTCCGGCCAGGGAAATTGCTCGCTCCGCGCAAACACCCAACTCTGTGCTTCTGCGGAGCCAAACCTCCGGCAGCGGATCTGACTCCCTCCGGCTGCCACAGGGCCCCTCCTGAAGTGGATCACCTAAGGAGAAGCGAGCTAAGCCTGCCCCCCCTCCCGCCGTGCACCTTGCCTTCCCACCCCAGCTAATATGCCAGATCCCCAGCATCACAAGCTTGGCAGTGTGCAAGTAGCCCGGACGGGCCACGCCACCCCACAGTGAATCCCGGCCCTAGGAGAGGGGAAGAGAAGGCACACACCAGTCTGACTGTGGCCCCAGCGGTGGGCTGGGGGCAGACATCAGGACTGACTGCGGCCCCGCCCACCAACTCCAGTTATACACCACAGCACAGGGGAAGTGCCCTGCAGGTCCTCACCACACCAGGGACTATCCAAAATGACCAAGCGGAAGAATTCCCCTCAGAAGAATCTCCAGGAAATAACAACAGCTAATGAGCTGATCAAAAAGGATTTAAATAATATAACAGAAAGTGAATTTAGAATAATAGTCATAAAATTAATCGCTGGGCTGGAAAACAGTATACAGGACAGCAGAGAATCTCTTGCTACAGAGATCAAGGGACTAAGGAACAGTCACGAGGAGCTGAAAAACGCTTTAAAGGAAATGCAAAACAAAATGCAAACCACCACGGCTCGGATGGAAGAGGCAGAGGAGAGAATAGGTGAACTAGAAGATAAAGTTATGGAAAAAGAGGAAGCTGAGAAAAAGAGAGATAAAAAAATCCAGGAGTATGAGGGGAAAATTAGAGAACTAAGTGATACACTAAAAAGAAATAATATACGCATAATTGGTATCCCAGAGGAGGAAGAGAGAGGGAAAGGTGCTGAAGGGGTACTTGAAGAAATCATAGCTGAGAACTTCCCTGAACTGGGGAAGGAAAAAGGCATTGAAATCCAAGAGGCACAGAGAACTCCCTTCAGACGTAACTTGAATCGATCTTCTGCACGACATATCATAGTGAAACTGGCAAAATACAAGGATAAAGAGAAAATTCTGAAAGCAGCAAGGGGTAAACGTGCCCTCACATATAAAGGGAGACCTATAAGACTCGTGACTGATCTCTCTTTTGAAACTTGGCAGGCCAGAAAGAATTGGCACGAGATTTTCAGGGTGCTAGACAGCAAAAATATGCAGCCGAGAATCCTTTATCCAGCAAGTCTGTCATTTAGAATAGAAGGAGAGATAAAGGTCTTCCCAAACAAACAAAAACTGAAGGAATTTGTCACCACTAAACCAGCCCTACAAGAGATCCTAAGGGGGACCCTGTGAGACAAAGTACCAGAGACATCACTACAAGCATAAAACATACAGACATCACAATGACTCTAAACCCGTATCTTTCTATAATAACACTGAATGTAAATGGATTAAATGCGCCAACCAAAAGACATAGGGTATCAGAATGGATAAAAAAACAAGACCCATCTATTTGCTGTCTACAAGAGACTCATTTTAGACCTGAGGACACCTTTAGATTGAGAGTGAGGGGATGGAGAACTATTTATCATGCTACTGGAAGCCAAAAGAAAGCTGGAGTAGCCATACTTATATCAGACAAACTAGACTTTAAATTAAAGGCTGTAACAAGAGATGAAGAAGGACATTATATAATAGTTACAGGGTCTATCCATCAGGAAGAGCTAACAATTATAAATGTCTATGCGCCGAATACCGGAGCCCCCAAATATATAAAACAATTACTCATAAACAGAAGCAACCTTATTGATAAGAATGTGGTAATTGCAGGGGACTTTAACACCCCACTTACAGAAATGGATAGATCATCTAGACACACAGTCAATAAAGAAACAAGGGCCCTGAATGAGACATTGGATCAGATGGACTTGACAGATATATTTAGAACTCTGCATCCCAAAGCAACAGAATATACTTTCTTCTCGAGTGCACATGGAACATTCTCCAAGATAGATCATATACTGGGTCACAAAACAGCCCTTCATAAGTTTACAAGAATTGAAATTATACCATGCATACTTTCAGACCACAATGCTATGAAGCTTGAAATCAACCACAGGAAAAAGTCTGGAAAACCTCCAAAAGCGTGGAGGTTAAAGAACACCCTACTAACGAATGAGTGGGTCAACCAGGCAATTAGAGAAGAAATAAAAAAATATATGGAAACAAACGAAAATGAAAATACAACAATCCAAACGCTTTGGGACGCAGCGAAGGCAGTCCTGAGAGGAAAATACATTGCAATCCAGGCCTATCTCAAGAAACAAGAAAAATCCCAAATACAAAATCTAACAGCACACCTAAAGGAAATAGAAGCAGAACAGCAAAGGCAGCCTAAACCCAGCAGAAGAAGAGAAATAATAAAGATCAGAGCAGAAATAAACAATATAGAATCTAAAAAAACTGTAGAGCAGATCAACGAAACCAAGAGTTGGTTTTTTGAAAAAATAAACAAAATTGACAAACCTCTAGCCAGGCTTCTCAAAAAGAAAAGGGAGATGACCCAAATAGATAAAATCATGAATGAAAATGGAATTATTACAACCAATCCCTCAGAGATACAAACAATTATCAGGGAATACTATGAAAAATTATATGCCAACAAATTGGACAACCTGGAAGAAATGGACACATTCCTGAACACCCACACTCTTCCAAAACTCAATCAGGAGGAAATAGAAAGCTTGAACAGACCCATAACCAGTGAAGAAATTGAATCGGTTATCAAAAATCTCCCAACAAATAAGAGTACAGGACCAGATGGCTTCCCAGGGGAGTTCTACCAGACATTTAAAGCAGAGATAATACCTATCCTTCTCAAGCTATTCCAAGAAATAGAAAGGGAAGGAAAACTTCCAGACTCATTCTATGAAGCCAGTATTACTTTGATTCCTAAACCAGACAGAGACCCAGTAAAAAAAGAGAACTACAGGCCAATATCCCTGATGAATATGGATGCAAAAATTCTCAATAAGATACTAGCAAATCGAATTCAACAGCATATAAAAAGAATGATTCACCATGATCAAGTGGGATTCATTCCTGGGATGCAGGGCTGGTTCAACATTTGCAAATCAATCAACGTGATACATCACATTAACAAAAAAAAGAGAAGAACCATATGATCCTGTCAATCGATGCAGAAAAGGCCTTTGACAAAATCCAGCACCCTTTCTTAATAAAAACCCTTGAGAAAGTCGGGATAGAAGGAACATACTTAAAGATCATAAAAGCCATTTATGAAAAGCCCACAGCTAACATCATCCTCAACGGGGAAAAACTGAGAGCTTTTTCCCTGAGATCAGGAACACGACAGGGATGCCCACTCTCACCGCTGTTGTTTAACATAGTGCTGGAAGTTCTAGCATCAGCAATCAGACAACGAAAGGAAATCAAAGGCATCAAAATTGGCAAAGATGAAGTCAAGCTTTCGCTTTTTGCAGATGACATGATATTATACATGGAAAATCCGATAGACTCCACCAAAAGTCTGCTAGAACTGATACATGAATTCAGCAAAGTTGCAGGATACAAAATCAATGTCCAGAAATCAGTTGCATTCTTATACACTAACAATGAAGCAACAGAAAGACAAATAAAGAAACTGATCCCTTTCACAATTGCACCAAGAAGCATAAAATACCTAGGAATAAATCTAACCAAAGATGTAAAGGATCTGTATGCTGAAAACTATAGAAAGCTTATGAAGGTAATTGAAGAAGACTTAAAGAAATGGAAAGACATTCCCTGCTCATGGATTGGAAAAATAAATATTGTCAAAATGTCAATACTACCCAAAGCTATCTACACATTCAATGCAATCCCAATCAAAATTGCACCAGCATTCTTCTCGAAATTAGAACAAGCAATCCTAAAATTCATATGGAACCACAAAAGGCCCCGAATAGCCAAAGGAATTTTGAAGAAGAAGACCAAAGCAGGAGGCATCACAATCCCAGACTTTAGCCTCTACTACAAAGCTGTCATCATCAAGACAGCATGGTATTGGCACAAAAACAGACACACAGACCAATGGAATAGAATAGAAACCCCAGAACTAGACCCACAAACGTACGGCCAACTCATCTTTGACAAAGCAGGAAAGAACATCCAATGGAAAAAAGACAGCCTCTTTAACAAATGGTGCTGGGAGAACTGGACAGCAACATGCAGAAGGTTGAAACTAGACCACTTTCTCACACCATTTACAAAAATAAACTCAAAATGGATAAAGGACCTAAATGTGAGACAGGAAACCATCAAAACCTTAGAGGAGAAAGCAGGAAAAGATCTCTCTGACCTCAGCCGTAGCAATCTCTTACTCGACACATCCCCAAAGGCAAGGGAATTAAAAGCAAAAGTGAATTACTGGGACCTTATGAAGATCAAAAGCTTCTGCACAGCAAAGGAAACAACCAACAAAACTAAAAGGCAACCAACGGAATGGGAAAAGATATTTGCAAATGACATATCGGACAAAGGGCTAGTATCCAAAATCTATAAAGAGCTCACCAAACTCCACACCCGAAAAACAAATAACCCAGTGAAGAAATGGGCAGAAAACATGAATAGACACTTCTCTAAAGAAGACATCCAGATGGCCAACAGGCACATGAAAAGATGTTCAGCGTCACTCCTTATCAGGGAAATACAAATCAAAACCACACTCAGGTATCACCTCACGCCAGTCAGAGTGGCCAAAATGAACAAATCAGGAGACTATAGATGCTGGAGAGGATGTGGAGAAACGGGAACCCTCTTGCACTGTTGGTGGGAATGCAAATTGGTGCAGCCGCTCTGGAAAGCAGTGTGGAGGTTCCTCAGAAAATTAAAAATAGACCTACCCTATGACCCAGCAATAGCACTGCTAGGAATTTATCCAAGGGATACAGGAGTACTGATGCATAGGGGCACTTGTACCCCAATGTTCATAACAGCACTCTCAACAATAGCCAAATTATGGAAAGAGCCTAAATGTCCATCAACTGATGAATGGATAAAGAAATTGTGGTTTATATACACAATGGAATACTACGTGGCAATGAGAAAAAATGAAATATGGCCCTTTGTAGCAACGTGGATGGAACTGGAGAGTGTAATGCTAAGTGAAATAAGCCATACAGAGAAAGACAGATACCATATGGTTTCACTCTTATGTGGATCCTGAGAAACTTAACAGGAACCCATGGGGGAGGGGAAGGAAAAAAAAAAAAAAAAAGAGGTTAGAGTGGGAGAGAGCCAAAGCATAAGAGACTGTTAAAAACTGAGAACAAACTGAGGGTTGATGGGGGGTGGGAGGGAGGGGAGGGTGGGTGATGGGTATTGAGGAGGGCACCTTTTGGGATGATAACTGGGTGTTGTATGGAAACCAATTTGTCAATAAATTTCATAAAAAAAAAATAAAAAATAAATAAAAAAAAAATAAATAAATAAAAAAAAAAAAAAAAGAAAACAAAATTGACCCACAATAATGGAAGCATGTCAAAGGGACACAAGAACCAATTGAAAAAGCTCCCAATGGCCAAAGCTGGAACAATTTGAGAAACAAAATTAAGTAGTATTGGACTACAACCCGAAGTTTAAAATAAAAATCTATCAGGGAAATGCAAATCAAAACTACAATGAGGTATCACCCAACACCTGTTAGAATGGCTAAAATCAACAACACAAGAAACAGCAGGTGTTGGCAAGGATGTGGAGAAAGGGGAACCCTCTTGCACTGTTGGTAGGAATGCAAATTGGTGCAGCCACTCTGGAAAACAGTATGGAGGTTCCTCAAAGAGTTAAAAATAGAACTACCCTATGACCCAGCAATCGCACTGCTGGGTATTTACCCAAAGAATACAAAAACACTAATTCAAAGGGATGCATACACTCCTATGTTTATTGCAACATTATTTACAATAGCCAAATTATGGAAGTAGCCCAAGTGTCCATCAATAGATGAATGGATAAAGGAGTGGTGCATACATACAATATTATTCAGCCATAAAAAAGAATGAAATGTTTCCATTTGCAACAACATGGATGGAGCTAGAGAGTATGATGCTAAGTGAAATAAGTCAGTCAGCGAAAGACAAATACCCTATGATTTCACTCATATGTGAAATTTAAGAAACAAAACAAATAAGCAAATAACAAAAAAAGAGAGGAAGAGACAAACCAAGAAACTCTTAACTATAGAGAACAAACTGATGGTTACCAGAAGAGAAGTGGGTTGAGGAATGGGTTAAATAGTGATGGGGTCTAAAGAGTACACTTATCATAATGAGCACTGAGTAATGTATACAATTTTTGAATCACTATATTGTACACCTGGAACTAATATAACACTGTACATTAACAATACTGGAATTAAAATTAAAAACTTAGTAAAAATCCATGAGCCCATACTGATATAAATAAATGATTGAATAAATAAATGAGAGAGAACAGGCACATCTCCAGTGCACAAGAATTCCAAATAATATATGTAGATACTCCATTCTCCAGGAGATGGTACATAATTCCCCAATCTTTAAAATGTGTGTTGCTCAAAGTAATTCCTTCCAAAGAACACATTATGGAAATTTTAAAAAGTAACTTTACAGTGAAGAAACCTGACAAACACACTTCAGCCAGGTCATCACAGTCAACATCAACAGTAATAAGTCATGCTGATAGTATGTACTCATGGCATGACATGATGGGAATAGCACTTTACCTCTCTGGTCTTCCAACCTAAAATACATCACTCTAGTCTAATAATTATAAAAATATCATACAAATCCAAAATGAGGGACATTCTACAAAATACCTGACCACTAATCCTCAAAACTGTCAAGAGAAAGTCTGAGAAACTGTCAAAGTCAAGAGTAGCTAAAGAGACATGATGACTAAATGTAATGTGGTATCCTGGATGGGGTCCTGGAAAAAAAAAACATTAGAGGAATAGTAGTTTGTTAGTTGTGATGAACATATCATAGTAATAGAAGATATTAATAATAGAGGAAACTGTATGCAGGGTATATGGGAACTCTCTATTACTATCGTCACAGTGTTTCTGTACATCTAAAACTGTTCTAAAATAAAAAGTTTATTAAAAAAACAGGTAAAGCTTCAGGAAAACACATTTTGGCTCAATTTAAGAATAGGCTTTTTGAAAAGAAATAAAAAGCATTCAAATTGGAAATAAAGAAGAAATTTATCTCTATTCACAGATGGCATGACCTTATACATAGAAAACCCTAAAGATTCCACAAAAAACTGTTAGAATAAACAAATTAAGCAAAATTGCAGGATACAAAACCAGCACACAAATATCAGTTGTGTTTCTATACACTAACAATTAACAACCCAAAAGAATAAAGAAAACTATTCTATTTACATTAGCATCAAAAAGAATAAAATGTTTAGGAATAAACTTAAAACAAGAAAGTTAAAGGCAGGCTTGTACACTGAAAACTACTAAATGTTGCTGAAAGAAATTAAATAAAACACCAATAAATAAAAAGACATTCACGTTTATGGATTGGAAGACTTAATATTGTTAAAATTTCAGTACCACCCAAAGATTCAATTCAGTGCATACAAAAAACCCAATGACAGTTTCTGCAGAAATAGAATCCATCCTAAAATTCATATGGAATCTCAAGGGACCTCAAATAACCAAAACAATTTTGAAAAGAAGAACAAAGTTGGAGGCATCATACTTCCTGATTTCAAAATGTATTTCAAAGCTACAGTAATAAAAACATTATGGTACTGGCATAAGGACAGACACATATACTAATGGGACAGAATAGAGCCCAGAAATAAACCTTCAAATTAATAATCAAGTAATTTTCTTTTCTTAAAGTTTATTTATTTATTTTTTCATTTATTTAGAAAGAGAGTACACCAGAGCATGAGCAGGAAAGGAGCAAAGAGAGGGAGAGACAGAGAGTATCCCAAGCAGCCTCCGCACTGTCAGTGCAGAGCCTGATGTGGGGCTTGAACTCACAAACCATGAGATCATGACGTGAGCCAAAATCCAGGGTCAGACGTTTAACTGACTGAGCCACCCAGGCCATTGGGGCCACCCAGGCTCCCCAATGGTCAAGTAATTTTCAACAAGGTTTCTAAGACCATTCAATGGGAAAGGGCCACTCTTTTCAATAAATAGTGTTGAGAAAATGGGATATCCACATGCAAAAGAATGAAGCTGGACCCTTTCCTCACACCATATACAAAAATTAACTCAAAATGAATCAAAGACCTAAATGTAAAAGCTAAAACTATAAAACTCTTAGAAGAAAACATAGGGGAAAAGTTAATACTATCAACAAATTGAAAAGGCAATCCATGGAATGGGAGAAAATATTTGCAAATCATATATCAGAAAAGGGATTGTTATACAAAATATATGAAGAATTTCTATACCTCAGCAACAAAAAAATAAATAATCCAATTAAAAAATGAGCAAAAACCTTAAATAGGCATTTCTCCAAAAAAGATTTTTTTAATGGCAATAAGCACATGAAAAGATGCTCAACATCACTAACTGTTAGGGAAATGAATATATTTCTCTTATTTTTTAGAGAGAGAGAGCATGAGAGAGGGGCAGAGGGAGAAAGAGAGAATTTTAAGCAGACTCCATGCTCAGTGTGGAGCTCAACGCGGGGCTGGATCCCATGATCTAAGCCAAAATCAAGAGTCGGATGCTTTGGGGCGCCTGGGTGGCGCAGTCGGTTAAGCGTCCGACTTCAGCCAGGTCACGATCTTGCGGTGCGTGAGTTCGAGCCCCGCATCAGGCTCTGGGCTGATGGCTCAGAGCCTGGAGCCTGTTTCCGATTCTGTGTCTCCCTCTCTCTCTGCCCCTCCCCCATTCATGCTCTGTCTCTCTCTGTCCCAAAAATAAATAAACGTTGAAAAAAAAAATTAAAAAAAAAAAAAAAAAAGAGTCAGATGCTCAACCAACTGAGCCACACAGGCACCCCAGGAAATAGACATTAAAACCACAGTGAGATACCACTGCACAAACATTAAGATAGCTATTATTTTCGAAAAAAAAGAAAACAACAAATTTTGGCAAGAATGTAGATAACTTGAAACCCTTGAACAACTGTTGGTGGGAATGTAAAATGGTGCAGCTGCTATGGAAAATAGCTCCTCAAAAAATTAAAAATAGAATTATCATATGATCTCAAAATTTCACTTCTGGGTATATATCCAAAAGATTTGAAAGCAGGGTCTTGAAGAAATATTTGTTCATAGCAACATTTTTCATGATAGCCCAAAGGTGGAAGCAAGTAAGTATCTATCAACAGATGAATGGATGAACAAAATATAATACATACATATGAGGGAGTATTATTCAGCCCTAAAAAAGGAAATTCTGACACATGGTACAACATGGATGAACCTTGAGGACTTTATGCTAGGTGAAATAAGCCAGTTACAAAAGGACTAGAGGAACCTAGAATAGTCAAATTCATAAAGACAGAAAGTAAAATGGTGGCTGCCAGGGGCTGAAGGGAGGGGGGAAATTGGAAGTTATTATTTAATGAGTACAGAGTTTTAGTTTTGCAAGATGAAAAGAGTTCCAGAGATAGATGGTGGCGATGATGCATAACAATGTGAATGTACTTAATTTGACGGAACTGTACACTTAAAAATAGTTACGATGGCAAATTAAATGTTATGTGTATTTTAGCACAATTAAAATAATAAAATTAAATTAGAAGAATGGTGTTGTGGCATGGACTGCCTTTGGAGGTAGCTGCTTGTCCATGTATATATCTAGGCAAGTTAATCTAGAAAAGGTGATTAATGTGTCAGATAAAAATAGTTTACTGATGATCTAGTTATGACCAGGTGGCAGAAAACATTTGTGGCCAAGAGTCAATGTGAGACTTAACTGATAAACATACAATAGCATGAAGGTAGTGCTTCTAAATTTTGTTGTGATTTGCTGCACAAAGCACCAGCGAAGCACAACTTACAACACTTGTCTTCTTCTAGCAGGCAGTTAGAAATAGTACAGTCGCTGGTTTACTTCGTTCCATTATACACCTTTTATTTCCAGGGAATCCTGGTGAACAAAGTATTACATATGCAATTTACAACCCCCAGAGGCATGCACTATCTTACATGTTGCCTTAGAAATAGTCCTGTGCACATATTTATCCCCTAATAAAACAGTTTCCCTGAAATAAGGGCTATTTTACTCACCTAACACATTATTATTCCTACCACCTCCCTCCTCCCAGCTATAGTATCTCAAACTTAGTAGGTAGTCTTTAAGTAGACTGTATCTATGAACAACTGAGCTTCAGATAAATGGAATGAGTGAGCTCTTTTAATATCCCTTCCAGAAACTGAGGACATGTCTCAAATCTCAAGGCAATTCCAAACCATACTGTGTGCCTTTAAGGTAATTAAAGTCTGTCTCTGCCTGACTAAGCTGGGACATTGGTCCTTTTCTGCCCTAGGACTGGAACTTACGCAATTGGCTCTCCTAGTTCTCAGGCCTTGGTTTCAGACTGGAAGTATACCAATAGCTTTCCTGGGTATCTAGCTTTCAGACAGCATTTAATGGCACTTCTCAGCCTCCATAATCATGTAAACCAATTATTTTATATATATAATATATATAATATATTATATATATGTGTATATATATATATATTATATATATAATCTAGCTAGCTATCTGTTTCTCTGGAGAATTCTGACTAATACAGATTTTGATCAAAAGTGCCCTTCATGAAATTTACAAAAAAAATTTGATCATAGATGAATCAAAGTTATAGGCCAAAAGTGTCACAAAGAAAGCCACGTAAAAGAATGCAAACTGGCCCCTAATGAGGTGAGTTTTAGTCCCAGCTCAAAGATTAACTTTCTATTTGGCCAAAAACCTTACTTGCTAACCCAAAAATGGAGGGGGTGAGAGTTAAGCAGATCAGTGCTTCCCAGCCTGAGGTCTCTGGTCCTCTTAATGGACCACAAAGGTAATCATTCGGATCCTTAAGTCACTTTCAGGATTTCAAACTTTAAAGAAAATAGAGTACTTAACTATCATACAGATGCCCCAATTATCTAAATGTCAAGTTTCTTTGTTTTTCCCTGAGTTACAGCAACCAAGCACAATATCATTGGTTATCCATGCTGATCAGAAGGTCTGATGCACACGTGTGTGCACGTGCATGAACATGGAGGAGATATTATTTAATAAATGCAGTTTTTTTCAGAAGAAAGAAAAGAAGAAGAAGCAGAAGAAAAACTCATAGAAGCCCTGGACCTTATAAAAAAGATATCAGAAGGGTTTGGAAAGGTATGAAAACACTGGGAAGCACTGATCCAGCAGATCCATGGCTGAGTTCCCTTGCAACTCTTTTGGGCTTCCTCATCTACTTGCCTCCCTTGTCTTTTCCAGCGAGAACTGCAATGTTCACTTACCCAAGACACTGGAAACAGATGAAAAATGGAATTCTTGGTCTGCCACCCTCCCTGAGTCTGAGGACAGTTATAAGTTTTTGGCAGTCCCCTTATGCTCCCTACACCCACACATCCAGAACTTATTGGTTAAGTGGGGGCCTTTGGATAGGCAAAAAAATTGCAAGGTTTCCTAGAGCCAAGCAGGTCAGCATGCAGGCAAGTTCTTTGTAGTCTAGATGCAATAAGCGCCACTTTACATTTCCCAAAGCCTTTGATAGGTGTGGCAGGTTAAGACTCCCACAAAGAAGTTGTCTGCCCACTTTGAAGGGGAAATGCTACTATGTGTCTAAAGCCACTCCTTGTTAACAGCAGCTTTGGCTCAGCAGCTTTTGCTGGGGGTAGGGGAAAAGGGTGTAGAAAGAAGCTCCCTTGAATTGAAACTTGAATCTGGGGCTTAAACACAGCTGGGACTTGTTCCAACATTGGCTTCTATGGCCTGGAAACAAGAGCACCTTATGTCCCAGTGAAATGCATGTTTACTGAGCCTTATCCTATTTCTAAACTTCAACCAACTGCAGAAATAAGTATCCTTAAAAATAAAATCTTTTGGCAGGGGGGAGGGTTCTTTTTACAGGGATTTTTAAAATTATTTCAATTTAAAATCTTAAATATTCCCAATCCTACAGTTCTAATTCATAGACATACAGGCACATGCAAATGAACACACGTGCGTACACACACACACACACACACACACACACACACACACAGCTCCCAGTAAGCTTAGGGCAGAGATGCAGCTAGCCACTGGCATGACCCCTAGCTTTACAGTCCTGTGTAAAAGAATAGAGCTCGTAACTGAAAAGTTGAAACTGTCCAACTGAAAAGTTCAAACTGTCCAATGCTTCTGAACAACTGCAAATAAACATTTGGCCAATGCAAAGAGAATCAAAGGCAGCAAGGGCCAGCTAGCAAAGAATTAAACTGATTAAAGCAGAAGCGCAGCGAGCTTCAGTGGGCTAAGGTCTGTCTTTCAAGACCCAAGACCAAGAATAACAGTGCTTTCATTTTTTTTAATTTATTTTTTAATTTCAGCATGGTGCTTTTTTGCTTGAGCGACTGGCTTAATCTCTCAGTGCTTCGTTGTTTCAAACACATTCAACTGTCTAGAATGATAAACCATCACCTCTGTCCCAGCAGGTCTTGATAGTTGATGCAGTTTTGTGTGTATTACAATAAATACAACCAAAATTGTACTCAACAAATGATAATTGTGTATGTATGTGTATAGAAATGGTGTGGTTTGTTAGGGACAGATGCCTCTCTCACACACAGTAAATGCTGAAGAAGTTTTAAAGACTGTCATCCTCTTTGTGCTCCAGTTCCGGAAAAATTACACACCCCATCCCACCCCAATGACCAGGGAAAACAACCACTGTCTTTTCCTCAGAGTTGGTTTCTTTGAGCTAATCAGCTCCAGAATTGGATCCTTGTGGGCTTTAACAGCACCTATTAACCTCTGTTTGGAGGTGGAGGAGTCTATTAGGGCATCCCTTGGTCACACCCCAAGCTATTTCAGAGCATAATCTAACTATTCTGAATGAATACTTCAGGAGCAGGAATTGTGGAAATATCAATCTAAATTTTTGTTGTTGTTTTGTCTTTTAGAACAAGATCTGGTCAAAGGACAGGAACAAACTTGCTGGGGATATATACCACAGTCCTCATTTCCTTCTCTACACAAATCCCTGCCTGTGCTATTTTAATGACTAAATAGCAAAGTTGTGCCTTAAAAAATATTCCAATGTAGAAATCTGCCTTTTGAAAACTGTGCAAAATGACATTATAATGTTAAGTGAAAGAAAACCAAGATAGATACAACTACATAAAAATATACAGGAAAAATATTAGATCAAAATATTAAAATGGGCAGTACGTGATTACTTCATTTTTCTACCCTTCTGTTTTTCCCACACTTTATTAAAATGAATTATTTTTTAACTTTATTTTTTATTTTTTAAAATTTACATCCAAATTAGTTAGCATATAGTGAAGCAATGATTTCAGGAGTAGATTCCTTAATGCCCCTTGCCCATTTAGCCCATCCCCCCTCCCTCCACCCCTCCAGCAACCCTCAGTTTGTTCTCCATATTTATTAGTCTCCTCTGTTTTGTCCCCCTCCCTGTTTTTATATTATAAAATGAATTATTTTTATAATGAGAAAAATACAGCTTTAGGTTTCTTTTTTCTCTCTTTTCCTTTTTTGAACATGGAAAGGTTTCACATACAGGAGAAGGAGCCAAGAGTCTCAAGTACAATGTTAAATGGAAGTGTGCCCTTGCTAAGTCATTTACCTTCTCTGGGCCTCTGTTACTCACATGAAATGGGGTAGGAGACTGAAAAGAAGGTATCCCTAGATACCCCTCCAATTTTGCTCTTGAATATTTTATGGCAAAAATCACTGGGCTGGTTGAGCTGCCTACAGTCTTCGCAAATTAAAGTCTACAGTAGGACTTAGGCCTCTCTGGTCCTAAGAGCTATTAGTTGGTAGAATTTTCCAATTTTCCTATAATGTGATTATATACTATTTTATAATGAAAAAGTAATGTACATGTCATTGGCTCCAGAGCATGGTTAGAGTGGAAAAGGAAATGTAAAAAGGATAATGAAATACAACCCCAAATAAGATGTTGAATGAACAAAAGGCACACACTCCAGAATGACACATACATTAAGGTATTACTTATGTAAATTAAGAACACAGAAAAATTATATATATGTATTTATATATAGACTATATATTCACATATATATTCACATATATAGTCTATATAATATATTAAGTACACACACATACACATATATATATGAATTAAATGGAAGAATGCATACAAAATTCATCTTTGCCTCTGGGAATAGATAGAGAGGAATGGGGCTGGAAATAGGGGCAAAATTTGACTTATCTGTAACATTTTATTTTCCCACTAGAAAAAAATCTAAAGCAAACTTGATGTTAAAAATGGTAACAGAGAACAATCTGGTGGTTGCCAGAGGGGAAGGTGTAGGGATGTGCAAAATAGAGGAGGGGGGTTAAGAGGTATAAAAGTCCAGTTATAAAATAAGTAGGACATGGGGATACAATGTAAAGTATAGAGAGTATAGTTAATAATATGTAATGACTTTGTATGGTGACAGATGGTAGCTAGATTTATTGTGATGATCACCTCATAATATATACAAATGTTAAATCACTATGTTGTACACCTGAAACTAATATAATATTGTATGTCAAGTACACTTGACCAAAAAAATCTTACAATTTTATTTGTCAATTATATTTCAATAAAGATAAAAAACAAAATAAACTTTAAAAATGGTAATATTATTCAACAGAGTAAGTTCTAGAGACCCACTGTTTAACACTGTGCCTATAGTTAAATACTGTATTGTACACTTAAAAATTTGTTAAGTGGGTAGATAAATTAGCTGTTCTTACCACAATAAAAAAAAGTTAGGTTTGTCAATTCTGAGTAGAAATCTAAGTGTGTTTTTTATTTTATTGATTCTTAGTGTTTTCAGTACTTTTTCTAATTACTCAAAATAACATGTCATCATTAAAGACAAAAGATTAGATTTATATTTTTCAAAATCTGTGAAATGTTCAGGGATTCTTTTGATAAATGACGAGTGATTTTAATCTCAAAACTTGGAAAATGGAAAGAGAAAAGAGAAAAAAGTAACAGGACAAAGAAAAATGAAAGAGGGGTGTCACTAGGATTAGATTTTTTCCAAAAGTAACTAACAAATTCTTATTTTAGATCATAAACCAAAGACTTAACGAATTACAAACGATTTACAAAATGGGAACTCCTGAGTGTTCCAGCCTCCATCCTCCACCATATATTTAAAACCCCACTGCGTTTCAGTGATTTTTTTCTCTGGACAGAAACTTCCAGTGAGTCTCCTCCAATCGCTTAGCCTTTCAGGGACAAATTTTCCATCTCAGCTTCCAAGGCGACTGTTACAACACCACAAATCACCTTCTGCCATCCCTTCTTGAGCCAAATTCTTACTGGTTTCCAGGAATCATTTGGGGAATGTGGCTCTCTGAATTTACTGCCTCACAGTACTCAGTTCACAACACTTCTTAAACGAAATGTCTTACTAAAAAAGCTGAACATGCTGAAGATAAAGCTTTCCTTTTTCCCCTACTGGCCTCCCCCAAGATAAATCCCTGTCACAGTCAGAAATGTTATTTTATCCTCCAACTCTGAAGAAATCTCAGTCATCTTGGTTCTTTGCTTCATACTGAACGACGATTTAATCCATTTGCTTTTATCAACTCAATGTCTCTTGATTTTCCCCATAGCCCCTTTGTCAGCCCTTTTCCCCAAACCCTCCTTGCTTTTTGTGGGCACTTCACAATATGATGTTTTTAAATGGCTCTTCACCCTGACCATCTGCCACACCCAGGAGCCATAACCTCTCTCAGCTGATGTAACTGAAGTGTCGGTTCCAGACTTTGCTCTCTAAAGGTAGCAATGACCTTGCATCCAGCCACACCATATGCCGGGAAAGCCGCTACAGTGAAACAAGTTATGACCCCAGGCAACATCAAGGGGAAGGTTAAAGGTCCTGCTGATAAGTGAGGGGGCGTGTGGGTTAGATTGGGAAGGTGGTCATGTAGGAGAAACTGTTAAATGGAATGAGTAAGCACAGGCTTCACGAGTTCAGAAACCAGAATCCTCCTTATCTCACTGTTCAAAAAGACCACTGATAGAGCAATCTAAGGGAAGGGATCAGAGCTTGGCCTGTAATGATCATTCTGTCCCTCATTTACAGTGTGACTTTGAGCAACTCAATGCAAAGTACCTGAGACTCAATTCCCCCACCTGGAAACATTAGTATCATGGAAATCTCTTACTGTGGGAAAAGACCTTAGCGATCAACTCTCAACCAAGCCCTCAATTCATAGTTTAAAAACTCTGAGGTCCAGGGAGGGGAAGCAACTTGTCATACACGGTCTTCAATATTTACCTTTCCTAAGTCCATGAGGTTGTTTGTGAGGCCAAATGAAAATCAACATTGGAGCCCTTTAAATTCTCTAGAAGAGAGGGGCTATCGAATTATAAGGTGTTATTATTGGCAGTATTAGTGCCTATACTCCCCTAATGTAATTTAGTCTCTTGAAAGAAGACACGTCAGTCTGAGTTTTCACTTCCACAGGACTATTAAATACACATTTGTCTCCTTCAGCTGGCCATCTTAGCAACAAGCCCAGACAGCAGCTCACTGCCTTATTGTTCACTGCAGCCTCTCCCACCTCAGACTGTCCCAACTGCTTGAGCATCCCTTCTACCTGAGGGTCTGAAAACAGCTGGACCCCTTGCACTCTCTTCTTGGCCCATGTGACCAATGATATCTTATACCCTGTGACACCCAGAATTTCAGTGCTGTAAGTAAATGACATGGAGCAGGGATAAGCTCATTACAAAGGGCTTCTTAGAGGGTTATTGGGAACGGAGTGAGAGCTACACAGATCAGAAAAAGGCTGAGGAAGTCCAAAAAGACTAAAGGCAAAATAAAGAGCTAGGATCACACTTTTCCTTTAAGTCCATATTATGCCAAATGACTTTTCATTTAAAATAGTAATTTGAGGATGCTCTTGTCTAGTATATGGCCTGGATGCCTGAGGCAGTTCTGTGGATTTTTCAGTCTAATAAACTGGATTTTCAGAAAATAAAGGACCCTTATTCCTGACATTAGCTGCATCCACTTTGGGCTTCCATTAGCCAATGGGACTCCATGCTGGAAGATATCAAAGTCATACCTAACGGTAGAATGTAGAGGTGAAAATCAAAAGGAGAGGTTAGTCCACCTACCTGTTCCTTAGCATATTTCATTGGTTGGTTAGAAGGAACTTGGCCTTGACGAATCATGAATCATTGGGGTCAGCAATATCATGACATCACCACCTTATCTGAACAGTAAATAAATGGGTCTTTACATTTATTCAGGTGCTAAATATACAGATATATGTAGCAACCAAAGGATTTTTGAAATAGGGCAAAAAAAAAAAAAAACCCACAGTGGCTTATAGGAAAAGGGTGAAGTCAGTGGCAAGGAAGGTTGATTCCAAGTTCTCTTCCCAGATCTATATAGCAGTATCCTGATCCTTTGGCTTCTCTGCTTAACTGGTGACCATTGTCTTCAAAATTAAATAGCATATTTGGATCCTTCTTGAGAGAAAAAGTGACAAATTAGATTTTGGTTGCTCCCACCATATCATTTCCATATCTTTGAGTAAGAGACCAGGTACACTCACCTCTTCCCCACAAACACACATACATAAGGATCTAGGTGAGCTAGCCTAGGGTTTAACACATTGGCCTTGGGTTATAGAGCATGTCTACCTTTCTCTTTACCATGCAACTTTCAAATTGCTTCCTCTTCAGATGTGTTTTTGTTTAGCTTTAAGTCAAACCACATAAATATGAAAACCTCATTGTAGCACTGGCACAATTCCCCTTCCTTTCATCTATTTAGCCAAATGGATTTGACTAGGTCATTTATGAAACATCTTAACATGTCAAGGCTACAGCTTTGCACATTTAGGATTTGCTATAGGAAAAAGCAGTGTGACTTTTGTACCATACATACAACACACCTTCAATAAGCAGTGAGCATAGCTCTTTCCTTCCCAAGGGGTACAGTAGATAGGCAGCCCATAAAAACAAGCACACAGAGGGGCGCCTGGGTGGCTCAGTCGGTTAAGCGTCCGACTTCGACTCAGGTCACGATCTCGCGGTCCGTGAGTTCCAGCCCTGCGTCGGGCTCTGGGCTGATGGCTCGGAGCCTGGAGCCTGCTTCTGATTCTGTGTCTCCCTCTCTCTCTGCCCCTCCCCCGTTCATGCTCTGTCTCTGTCTCAAAAATAAATAAACGTTAAAAAAAATAAAAAAAAACAAGCACACAGAGATGTACACACAAAGAGCCAGTAAAGAAAATGTTACTGAACTGCCCCAAGGGGAGATCAAAAACACTGAATCTACACTGAGGACACCCTTATAAGTGTAAGGAAAGAAAGCTTTGAGAAAGCAACTGTTATGCCAGTGCACAAAGAAGCTGTGTAACAAGGTCTACTGATTTTCTGAGCCTTGGACAAAAAGCGCCAAAAAGTCAACATGGACCTCTGTGAAGGACAGAGCTCTTTCACAAATGCTTCCCACTTGCCTGAGCAGGCTGGAAGCCTCAAGGATCAGAGCACTGGGGCCACAAAGATGCCAGATAACCCCTAGATTCTAAAAACAAAATGGAATGAATACCCTTTTCATAATCTGCTCTTTTCTGTTAATATTTCCTCAATCAATGGTAATTTCAATCATGGAGATGGAGTGAGTTTGTTGCTATGAATAGACTAACTTCTCCCCAATTGGGGATACTGTCTCTTTAACCAAATGGAGTGGTACAGGAATCTGCAGCATGTCACTCCATCTCTCTTACAAGAGTCAAGAGGAAAAAATTTGGTTAATACTATGATATAGTTTCTACCAACTCTGCTGGGTCCATACTGTCCAGGTAGGTTCCCTGCAGCCCATATCTCCCTAGCACTCATCTCTGCCAAAATGGCAGAGGCATTAGAATTATCTCACAAATATTTTAAAGTAGCCACAATAAAAATGCTTCAATGATCAATTACTCTCTTGAAACAAAAAATAAAGTCTCAGCAAAGATACAGCAAAGGAAACAATCAAAAAAACTAAAAGGCAACCTGCAGAATAGGAGAAGATATTTGCAAATGACATATCATATAAAAGTTTAATAGCCAAAATCTATAAAGAACTTACCAAACTCAACACCCAAAAAACATATAATCCAGTGAAGAAATGGGCAGAAGACATGAATAAGCATTTTTCCAAAGAAGACATCCAGATAGCTAACAGACACATGAGAAGATGCTCAACATCACTCATCATCAGAGAAATATAAATCAAAACCACAATGAGATACCACTTTACACCCGTCAAAATGGCTATAATTAACAACTCAGGAAACAACACATGTTGGAGAGGATGTGGAGAAAAGGGAACCCTATTGTACTGGTGGTGGAAATGGAAACTGGTGCAGCCACTCTGGAAAACAGTGTGGAGATTCCTCAAAAAATTAAAAATAGAACTACCCTATTACCCAGCAATTGCACTACTAGGTATTTATCCAAAGGATCCAAAAATGCTGATTGGAAGAGACACATATACTCCAATGTTTATAGCAGAGCAATCAACCAAATTATGCCAAATTATGGAAAGAGCCCAAATGTCCATCAACTGATGAATGGATTAAGATGTGGCATACACACACACACACACACACACACACACACACACACACACACAATGGAATACTACTCAGCAATGAGAAAGAATGAAATCTTGTCATTTGCAGCAACGTGAATGGAACTAGAGTGTATTAGGCTAAGCGAAGTAAGTCAGTCAGAGAAAGACAGTTTTCATATGATTTCACTCATGTGTAGACTTTGAGAAACTTAACAGGTGAACATTGGGGAAGGGTAGGAAAAATAATATAAAAACAGAGAGGGAGGCAAACTATAAGACTCTCTTAAACACAAAGAACAAACTGTGAGTTCATGGGGGTAGGGATGGGTTAAATGGGTGATGGGCTTTCAGGAGGGCACTTGTTGGGATGAGGACTGGGTGTCATATGTAAGTGATGAATCACTGGGTTCTATTCCTGAGGCCAAGACTACACTGTATGTTAACTAACTTGATAATTAAAAAAAAAAAGTCTCAGCAAAGAAACAGAAGATACATGGAATAACCAAGTAGAAATTTTAAAAATGAAAAATAAAATAGCTGAAATAAAAAAAAATTCTCAAAAGATGGGCTCTATAACAGAATGGAGAGGACTGTGGAAAGAATTAGCCAACGTGAAGATAGAATAATAGAAATTATTCATCTGAACAACAGAGGAAAATAATCTGAAAAAAATGATCAGGGCCTCAGGGACCTGTGAGACTATAAAAAATATCTAACTTTCCTGTCATCAGAGGGGCCTGGAACAACAAAACATATGAAGGTAGGACAGAAAAGGTATTGAAATGAATAATGGCTGAAAACTTCCCAAATCTGACATAACACATACACCTATAGATTCAAGAAGCTGGGAGTATTTCAAACTGGATGAACCCAAAGAAATCCATGTCACAACAGAGCATAGTCAAACTCCTGAAAACTCTAAAGACATGTGGAAAAAAGGATCTTGAAAGCAGTGAGAAAGAAATGATGCCTTACCTCCAAGGGAAAACCAATTTGAATGATTTCTCATCAGAACCCATGGAGGCAGAAGGCAGTGGCACAACTTTTTCAAGTGATGAAATAAAAAGAGCTGTCAACTCAGAATTCTACATCCTGTGAAAATATCTTTTAGGAATAAAGGGGAAATTAAGAAATTTTCAGATAGAGGAAAACTAAGAGAATTTGTTGCCGACAAACCTGCACTAAAAGAATAGCTAAAGGAAGTTCTCTAAATGGAAAGAAAATATAAAAGAAGGAATCATGGAACCTCAGGAAAGAAGGAAGAACAACAGAAAAAGCCAAAGTAAGAGTAAATACAATTAACTTTGCTTCTCCTGTTGAGTTTTCTCAATTATGTTTGACAGTTGAAACAAAAACTATAACACTGTCTGATGTAGTTCTAAATATATGCAGAGGAAGTCTTTAATTCAACAATATTATAAGTAAAGGAGGATAAAAGGTAAAGTTTAGACAAACAGGTAAAATGTTGATACTAGTAGATTGTGATAAGTTATGTACAGGCACTCTGGAAGATAATTCTGAAGTTTCTTTTTTTTTTTTAAATTTTTTTTTCAACGTTTATTTATTTTTGGGACAGAGAGAGACAGAGCATGAACGGGGGAGGGGCAGAGAGAGAGGGAGACACAGAATCGGAAACAGGCTCCAGGCTCTGAGCCATCAGCCCAGAGCCCGACGCGGGGCTCGAACTCACGGACCGCGAGATCGTGACCTGGCTGAAGTCGGACGCTTAACCGACTGCGCCACCCAGGCGCCCCAATTCTGAAGTTTCTTAAAAAACTAAACACACACTTATCATATGATTCAGCAACCACACTCTGGGCTGAGAGAAAACTCTCAGTTGTCTCCTGAGAAATGAAAACTTATGTTTACACAAAAACCTGTACACTAACCTGTACAGCTTTATTTGTAAGAGCCAAAAACTGGAGACAGCCACAATATTCCTCAAAAGGTAAGTGTTAAACAAACTGTGATACATTCATACCATGGAATACTGTTCAGTGGTAAAAAGGAATGTACTGTTTATACACAAAACAACTTGGATAGAGCTCAAGAGAATTATGCTGAATAAAAAAGCCAACCTGAAAAGGTAACATACTCTCTGACTCCATTTATATAATATTTTTGAAATGACAAAATTATAGATATAGAAAAAAAGATTAATGATTGTCAGGGGTTAGGGATAATAGGGGTGAGAGACGTGAGTGCAACTACAAGGTAAATAAATGGATAGCACAAGAAAGATCTTTTGTGGTGATGGAAAAGTACTTTATTTTGATTGTAGCAGTGGTTACACAAATCTACACATGTGATAAAATGACACAGAACTACACACACCCATTGTTCCAGTGTCTAGTTCATGATTTTGATCTTTTACTATATATGTATATGTAAGATGTAACCACGGGGGGAACAGGGTGAAAGGTATATAAGACTTCTCTGTCCTTATGACATCCTGTGAATCTACAATTATTACAAAAGGAAAAGAAAAAAAATCAAGTCACTGTGGTAAGCAGAGTAATGATCCTCCAAACTAGTCCATATCCTACTTCTAGAACCTGGAAATATGTTAAGTTATATGTCACAAGGGGAATTAAGATTGCAGATGGAATTAAGTTTGCATATCGACCAACCCTGAGATGAGGAGATTATTCTGTTTTATCCATCCAGGTAGCCCTAATGTAATTACAGAGGTCTTTAAAAGTGGAAGAGGGAGACAGAAGCATGAGTCAGAGAAGGACATGTGACAATGAAAGCAAGATTGAAGGAATGCAATGTAAGGAGTCAACCTACCATTGTTGACTTTGAGGATGGAGGGGCCTCATGAGCCAAGAAATGTAGGCACACTCTAGAAGCTGGAAAAATAGAGGAAAAAACTCTCTCCTAGAACTTCCAGAAAAAAATACAGCCCTGTCCACACCTTGATTTTAGCCCAATGAGACCTTTTTCAGATTCCTGACCTCTGTAACTATGGGAAAATAAATTAATGTTGTTTATAAACTACTAAGTTTTTGGTAATTTGTTACAGCAGCCATAGCAAACGAATACAACCACCAACTAGTGGTTAAAAGTTCATTCACTCAAAGATGGACAATGGGCTTTTGCAGAGTACACTCAATTCAAGTCACTCATGATTCAAAAGTCAATAACTATGTACTATAACCTTAATAGTTTATACATCATGGCTAATGCCATTTGCAACCCCACATCATCAATGATAGCAATGATAGAAATCTTGCTTCAGAATTGCAGGGAAAAGACACATGTTACTCCCTATTAAATAGGGCCTGCTAAGTCAATGAGGAAATAAGAACAGAAGCATTTGTGCCATGAAGGCTGGAAATCTTGCCTCAACTTAGCTACAGATAATATCTGTTTGCAATGAATTTATTTGCTGTGTTAAAAAAAACAGGGCATCTACACTTATTTTCTAATGAGATAATATATAAATAATAGAAAAATGCACCAAATTAGAAAAAGGATGGGGTAAATTAATACAGATGACAAAAAGACTCAACTAGGAACAAAGCTAATTTCCTATAAGACAGGAGAATCTGTTTTAATATTTTCTCTGTCCCCAGTATTTCAGTGCTTAGCACATAGTAGGTGCTCAATAAATGTTTGCTTAATTAAAATAGATATGATGATTAATGACCCAAATTTAGTATTCTATTAGCCCTAATGCTCTGCCATACTCCAAACTGCTAAGATAAGAAGCAGAGACAAGCAATAAACATTCATTTCTGGATAGGAATACCACCTATTCCTACCACCCCAACTGCAAGGCACAGATGTGGCATATATTCTTGTTTGGAGAGCTTAAGAAGCTATGACTTTAATATACGGTAGATCTCCAGTAGGGTTAATAATCCAAAAGGCCCATAAGTACCAGGTATCCTCATGAGGATATCTGGATACCACATTCTTCTCTGATTCCACCTAACAATCAACATCAGGTCCATTGGCTAAGATAAATATACAAAGAGAGATAGAGGAAAGAGAGATGATGGGGGTAGGCAAATATGCATGAGCCTTTATGGAATATATTTTATATATTAATAATGAATTTGTGGAGAGTGTTGAACAGACATTCTTAAGATTCTGAATGTTGACAAATCAAGGATTTGGAGACACTGTCCTTGACTTGTTTTTAGCGAGAATAGTAAGTCAAAGTGAGTGCTAGGTAATTTCTTTTTCATAATAAAAAAATACCCGTGATGGCTAATCAGGAAAATGCTTGTAACAGTAGCTGAGAGCTGTGGACCATAAGTATATTAACAAGAGGCTTTCTTGAAAGAATAATTTTCATATCTTCCATTTCAAGCTACCATGACCATAACAGTCATGCAACAGGAATTCTTGAGGAATTCTTATAACAACTAAGAAAAGGCTAGTGCAGAGGTTTTTAAGTCAGAATGTATGGCTGGACTTCCTAAAAATGTATGCAAGTATCATATATGTAAATGTGCACTTTTCTGAAGACAGTCTCCTTGGCATTCATTGAATTTTCACAGGGTTTCATGCCAAAAATAAGGGTCAGGAACCACTAAGCTAGGTGGTGATGGCCCACTTTTTCTGCTCCTTTACTTAGTAAGGCATGTCTTTAGAATGTGTTCCAGTTACTTAGTAACTAAAGAGACAGAAGGTCTCTGTTCAAGCAGGTTACTCAGACCTGGTCTCTAGGTAAATAAATCACATGCATGTTTGGAATAATATGGCAAATATTGGGAAGGAGGCCAGAAAGAATTTAGTAGCACCACGAAATTTAGGTTACTGAAATAGGAAACAAAAGATACTATTAATGTTTTGACTCAAACAAACAAATTCACATGTGGATTTTACTTTTGGGATCATCACCCAGACACTCCACCAGGTTCTGGACAATCTCTCAAACCCTAAATATCAGCTGATAGGTACATGTTCAGGAAATGTGGACCCATTTTAACACTGGCCTAAGTAAAGCTCAATTACTAAAGGGAAGTTTGAAAACATTTGCAAAAGCAACTCTAAATAGCTCCACATTTTCTTCTTGTTTGCATTATTTCTTTTTCCATAGCAGGCCAGATTTGACCTGTGGACAACAGTTTCTTTTGACCCCTGCCCTAGATCAATGAAAGCCAATCAGAGATACTTAGAGCTGAAAAGTAGTTTAAAAGGCCATCTTGTCCATTACAGAAAAAGCAAATGGAAATACATATAATATCTATATATGATATATACATATAGATATGGATAAAATTTATATATTTATATTTGGAAAGACCACATGCAAACTATTCATGACAGACAGAAAAGTGTGCAATTCTCAAAACATATTTGAAAAAGATGACTTCACACTTCCATTGGTACCACCCTCTTTTGTCTTACAACAGCCCTGGTAAGGATGATCTTTCTAACAAACCCAAATACTTCCTGATATGCTTTAAGTTTATTACCTATCACCAGTCTTTCATGAAAGTAAGAATAGCCATGCTCCAGCATGTAGATTGCACCTCTTTGTGAGTATGTTTGATTTAAAGGTAGCTTATAGTTAGGATGACCATAGAATTTTTTGTCCAAACTGGGATGCTTTTGTGGGTAAAATAAGTATGTTGGGACAAGAGGTATAAACTATAATATATGGCCACCCTGCTTAAAGTCCTCCATAGAGGAGATGGTTTAACTTGCCCCAAAGAAAATGAATCTTTGTGCCTTTTCTCAATGGAGTATGGCTTCTCATTACTCTTGCAGTCAGGCCCATGGTATAATCTTGGTCTCTAATCTCTAAACCCTCTGAGGTTAAATATTAGGAGTACCTCCTTGCTTAAGCAGTTATGTAATACTTGAAATGGGCTACTAAAGGAGAAAGGTATAACTTTTTAAATGCGGTCTGAGGGTGTTTGACAAAAATAGTAGATAATTGTTTATATCAAAATAATCTTACTGGGTAAGATGACCCATTGAAGTCCCTTTTAGAAAAGTAAAAATTATGTGCATAGTAGTTGGTCTTGAAGACTTCAGTCCTTTTACAACCAGAGAACAAGGGAGGGAAAGACATCAGGTCATAGTGTTTATCTACAGAAAAAGAGGCCAAAAAGAGCATGCTCCCTAGCAGAGGCCTGTGAATCACCCGTGGGCAATGAAGGACTGAAGGGAAGAGAGACAAAGAGCACCCCTTACCTGTAGCTTGCCTGGGAAATGTGCTACCATCAGTATAAGGCAGCTTCTCCCCTCTACCCTCCATTCTCCAGGCTGACGCCATCCCGGACCAGATTTCTCCAAGGTTGTGATATGCTTATTGATTCACAAGACCAGTGTTGCTTGGGAAAGGAATATTGCCCTCTGCCTGAAATTAAAGGTAGGCCCAAGTGATGCAGTCTCTGATTCAGTGCCCTTTGTTTTGTTTTCAAGCAGCCCTGGAAAAGTGGCATAAAGAGCAGTGCAAGTTCTTTATGTCCAACTCCTATGGCCCCATGGTTTTAAAGGGTACTTTATGGTGGAGAACCTGTTAGTGGGAGAGCTAGTTGATGGGCAACTTTTCATAGGAGGTAAAGGGGAAAAATAAAGAAAAAAATTAAAGTGTTCAAACTTGAAATCTTTCTCTTTCCCGTGCAAAGTTGTTTTTATTAAAGCACAGGGACAGGGCCCGTGGGCAGAAAGAGCTGCACTATGATTGTGAGGAGTGATTGATTGTATACTTTTAAGTTGGGTGGTAGAGATAAAGGAAGTTTCTAAAGTGATTTTCATATGTTAAAGAAGACTTATAGGATCCTGAAAGTCTGGCTATTGTCACTGAAATCTTTAATATGGGAAAAGCAGAGAAGCCAGATGACCTACTCCTTATTTTATCATTTTTCTTGCCTATCATCCACTTTGGTTCTTCTCTCCTTTTGCCAACTACAAGCAAGAACACTTAATCATGTATGTGTCACCAGACAAATAAGTTTAAAGATAAGGTAACAAACAAAGGCCAGTTAAAATCTCCTCTCCCCTTACAAAGGGATTTAGACCAAAAAAAGTGTTCATTAGAACTGGACTTAGGAGCAGAGAAACTGTAATTAGTGAATGCTTTTTGGTTAAGCTAGTCCCTCTTGGTTAAGTAAATACTTTGGAAAGACCGAGACCTCCATGGTGATTGTGTCAGAAATCCACGAGCTCGTCTTTGAATGTTTAAATTCCAGCACTATCATTTTCCTCATTTCTTTTCTCCCACTCCTAAGGCAACACCATCATATCTTAAGTTCTCTGCTCACTGGGTACTTTACAGATAATCAGAAGATCGTGAAAAAATGAAAAAGAGAGAAAAGAGGCAGTGAAACAGAGAAAAAGTGACAGTGTTCTGCTCTTGTTTGACTTTGACAACAGGGTGTTATAGGTTTGTGTGTGCATGTGCGCTTGTGTGTTTTAAAAAGCATTGATGCATCAAAGATTTATTCACTGAACAGGTTGATTTATTTAACAGACTTGACAGATGTCAAATTCTACCATGTGCTTACATAATTGTTACCCATTAATCAAAGCTATTATTTAGCCAAATATTTGTTTTAAAAGTATTTTCCTTTAAATGACTTTCTCTAGTCCACTGCACAATCAATCAGTGGTTCATTTTTATTCTGTTCTGTTAACAACAGCTATTTTAAATTTAATCTTCCTAGGGCCATTTCATCTCCACCCAAAATCTATTCCTTTTTTTCCTAGTAACAAATTTCTAGTTAAAATCACATCATAGGGAAAAATTTTAAAATATGTACAATGTCCTTTCGTGTTATTCTATTTTACACTCTTGATTTCCAAAAAAAAAAAAAAAAAAAAAAAAAAACAGTTTCTCAACATATTGTTAAAATCACAGATCTGAATACTGTTAACCTAAGAAACTGGCTTTAAGGACAAAAGGACATGATTTTATGTGTGTGAGTGTGTATTTGTCAAGTGTGGAAGGTGGCTGGGACAGCTAGGGGACAGCAAGTGTGTAATTAGAATAAAAGGAAGTAAATAGAGTCAAATTTCAAGTCTTAAATTTTGTTGAATCACCCTACTCCATCTGAACACATGTGCATAAAAATTATATTTTGTTCAACTCAAATGCATGCAATCTTTCTAGATTCTGTGGAAGGTAAAATATTGGAAGGTATTTCTGAGAAACAAAAATGTCTAATCACTAGCTACCAGTTTGAATTCTTCTATTGAAATATACCATTTGGAAAAGCAAGAGGCTCATTTTGACCTCCCAGATCAAGGAGTGTGAAGACTTTAAGAAAGATGGGGGGGGGCGGGGAGGAAGGGAAATCCCACCACCACACAAGTAAGTCTTTGACCTAGTAAGCAAATACGTTTTTGTTGTTACTGTTGGGTAAAATGTACAAGTCTTCCAGAAATTAGACACTGTAATAAAAATGTACCAGCCCAAATTTAAATTGCTCACTAGACAGATGGTTAATTATATTCACAGCCACATATTTCACTGGGATAGTTTCAGACACTCAGCCAGTTTTATTTGATTAGCCAGTTTCCCTGTTAATATGTAAAATGACAGTTACTTAGGGCTTTTCTGTTCCCTTCTAAAAATATATTTTAAATAAGTGTAAATTCTCCTCAGTCATGAGAACGTCACTGCTGTAAATAAAATGTTTGGTTATGGCACCCTATTTGTAAAAGATGTAAGGCATATTCGTCCCCTGAAACCTAAACTGTCTCTATAGTTCAGAGAAGACTACTGGAACACCTTTTCTCACCAAACAAAATATTTCAGGAACTATCTGCACACTCTGCTCCTCCACCAAAAACAACCGTGGAGATATTCAAATGACTGGTTGACAGGCTTTTGATGCTTTTAAAAAACAGCCCTTAGCAGCCCTACACACAAATCATGTCTCTTCAGATAAGAGTCTAGAAAATGGAACGTTAGGAAAAGGCCACATAGCTAAGTACTATGCTGTGCACAGAATTCAACAATATGCTGGGAGCCAAAACCCAAAAGCAAAATATGAAACCTACTGATTCCAAAACGCAATCAGAAGCTCGACAAAAAAATCAAGTATGTCGATGTTGAGATGGAGAGGCCAATTTTTTTTTTTTTTTAACTTCGAAAAAGATTGGAAACCTTGCGCGGGTGATTCGGTCCCTCACGAATCAGACAGAGAAGCAGTCATGCTGAAACCACTGGATTCCTCAGCAGAACGGCGCCAACTCAGCGGCGCGATTTCCATACTTTCCCAGAGCGGGCCGGCTCCTCACTCAGGCTCGCGGCCTCCCGCCCCACCGGGTGTGCCAGACCCAAGTGGACCTATGCAGAGGGGCGCGGCAGAGCGAAGCACCAGAAGCCGCGCAGGACAGTGTCAATTCGATTGCCAGCGAAAGCGGGAAGGGGCCGAGGGCCAATGTTTGCGAAGGTGACAAGCTGGGCGAGGCTCTTTCGGACCCCCAACATAAACCCGCCCGCGGCCCTTGGTCGGGCGGTGTGTGCTGGGGAGCGCTCTGTGGTTGGCAGGGGAGCCCCAAGCGTGTAGGGGGCGCTGGCGACCGTACTTCGCACCTCTGCCGCTTTGGCCCTAGCTCCCAGTCGCGGCCGCCGCGTGGGTTTTCCCGCTCGCACGGAAGCGTGTGGTCTTGGTGCCAGTTTCCTGGCCAGGATCTCTTCGGCACCAGCCCGAAAGAAGACGGCACACTGCAGTCTCTGATGCCCGGCTGCGTGCGTGCGAGCGCCACGGCTCTGGCCCGCTCGCTTCCCCTCCCCCCTCTCCCGGCGCGAGCACAGAGGCCTTTCCTAGATTGCAGTGCCTGTCAGGGTTGGCCGAGATCTCTCGCCCTTGCTGCCTCGCTCCCTCGTATACAAACACACACATGTACGCCATTCTCACACAGAGGTCCTCCCTTCCGTTTTCCCTTCCTCCTCTTTTGGCTCGGCTGCCCCCAATTCGTTCCACCCCTTGCCACCTCCACCTCGAGCCAGCCAGGGAGCCTGCAAGAAGGCCAGGGAGCTGGATGGCAACGCTGGTACTCACCTCACAGGCCGCCTGAAGAGGCGCAAGTCGCTGGCGGGCTCAGGCAGCGGGCGCTGGAACTAGCGCGGTCGCAGTCAAGGCAGGGCTGTCGCTGTCGCCGCAGCTGCTCTAGCCGCCGCCGTCGCCGCCGCCGCTGCTACTGCTGCCGCCGCCGCCGCCGCCTCTGCCTCAGCTCCATGCGCCAGGCCCGCCAGGTGAACGCGCCTGTGTCCCTCAGGCGCCACCGCCGCCGCCGCCGCCGCGGTGCTAGATGGAGTCAGAGCTGTCAGGCTCTGGCCCTGAAACTCAGCGCCTCAGTGACTATGGGCTGCTCCCGGGGTCCGTGTTTCGGGTGTACCACCGCTCGCTCCGGCCGGGACTATCTCAGCAGCCGGCTGCGCGTGCGGCGCTGGAGCCCTCTCAGTGCGGTGTCTGCGGCGGTCCGCGGGAGGGAGAGAGAAGGAGGGCGGCTGCTACTGTCGCTGTAGTCGTTAAAGCTATTGCTAAATGCTGCTACTGCCGCTACTGCTACTGCTACTGGTGTGGCGGTGGCGGCTGCTGATGCTGATGCTGATGCTACTGGTTTTCCTTCCCGGGTTCTCCCCCTGCCTCGTCCCCCCTCCTCCTCCCCTTTCTCCTCCTCCTCCTCCTCCTTCCCCTCCCTCCGCTGCTTTTCTCAGAGCCTTGGCGGGCGCTGCCTGGTCTCCTCTTCTCCCTGAGATGCCTCTGCCCATTCAGAAAGGTGCCCAGAGTGGGACTGCCTCAGCTGCCACCATCGCTATTGCCCCTGCTATTGTTTCCTCCAAAACGGTTGTTCTTGCTGGCTGCGTTCTACCCCCATCTCCCTTCCCCACCACAGCCTTCCCTTTCCATCCTGCTCTCTCTACCTTGTCTACGGTCCCTTACCCATGTACCCCCTCCCACTCTGTCCGTCTGTCCCTCCCTCCCCTCAGGCGCCCGGGAGCGCGCACTGCGCGGCCACCTGTCATAAAGGGCGCGCACCCCCCTTCCCCACCCCACCCCGCCCCCCACTCACATTCTTGCAGCTAGTCTAGTGCACCGCGCCCGTGGCGAGTTCTTCCCTAGGCAGACTCACAGCTGGACACCACTCTCCCACATCTTTTAGAGCAGTTATGTGTACAGAGAGGGGCGCTCTGAAGTTTGGGGAAGAAGAGTCCAATGGCTTCCTCCACCAAGCATCTAACCATTCAATCTCTACCTACCCTTAACTTCAGAGCCTAGGCCCCCAGGGGGGTGGGTCATGAAGGATTAGATGAAGGGCCATTCCCCAGAGAATTGGAGAAGGGCGTTTTCTGGAATAAAGAAGGAGAGAAGGGAACATGAATAAGCCCCAGGAAGGAAGAGTAATCTACCTGACTGTGGTCATTGAGAAATCCCTTAGGTGATCATTACCCTTCAGAATTCCTGGGAACCCAACAGGAAATGGCAAAGGATTGTAGAGCAACTTTAGAAGGGACTATTTAGCACCCTGGAACCCTGGATGTAAGGCTGGGCCTGAGCCTCTGAACCATCACCACTAGGAGCCAGGGCAAGAGAGGGAAATGTTGGTGCTAGAACAGAAGAGGTAAAACTAAGTTACTTTGTGTGCACTTGTTGCAGCAGCCCATTGCTAAAGCACAGCCTCACCAGTCAGTCAGGGCCCGATTTCAGGTTTGTCTACTGCCACAGCTGCAGCCTCATTTTGCTGCCACTGCTCAGGCCTTGAGACTGGATGTGTGCAACTTCTCACTGTTACCCTCAACAGAGTTTCTATGGCCTGTGACACAACCCCTCTCCAGAAACAGCACAGGTTGGAGGGGGGGAGGGGAGACGGAGATTTCTCTGTCCCTAACAAAGTACAAGAGACAAATGTTGTAGATATCCCACTGTCAACAAAATATGGGTTTCCTTATCAAGTTTCATGCACTCTCCATGGGTCTTTCATTGCTGAGCAGTAAAGTGGCTGGGCATTGAGGGCCTTTTTACAATTTGTCATCTCCATGCCTTGGTTTCTGCCATTCCACCTCCCTGGAACATTCTTATCCTCTCCCCCCCTCTCATTTCACATCTATGAAACTCATCCATAAATAATAGCCCATCCTTAGATAATTGACACTCACTGAGTCGTTACTATGTGCCAGATACTGTGCAAATTATTTTACTTAATCCTAACAATTTTATTACTCCCATTTTACAAGTGAGAAAATTGAGTCACAAAGAAGTTAGATACAGACAACTTGAGAAAAGAAACAAAACCTTTATCTTGCATCTTATTTATCAAGCACTATGCAAATACATTTGCTTCTTTCAGGCACTGGGATAAATATGAAGAAAAAAAGGATTTGGCTTCTGCCCTCAAAAACAAAAACAAACAAATAATATTCAACATGTGAAATGCTACACCATGGTATTGGATGGATCTCAAGTGCTACAATGAATTGCTCTTTTCCCATTGTTGGAAAGCATTGTTTTCACCTATATTAATGAAGTACACTATTCTTCTTTCTTAAAGTTAGTCACTTAGGGGCGCCTGCTTCGAATCCTCTGTCCCCCCTCTCTCTGTCCCTCCCCTGATCGCGCTCTCTCTCTCTCTCTCCTTTCTCAAAAATAAACATTAAAAAATTTTAAGTTAGTTGCTTATTAGTTACCAGTTATAATTTGTGTCAATGCTCTCCATCCAAAGACTACCGGGTACACACCCTCAGTTGAAAAAGTTAGGTTTATTACTTGTTACAGTGAGGGAGAATGTACATCAGAGATATTAGGGGTTGAACTGTTTCCCCTCTCAAATTCATATCTTGAAGCTCTAACCTCCAATACCTCAGAATGTGACTGTATATGAAGGTAGGACTTTTGAAGAGGTGATTAAGTTAAAATGAGGTAATTACGATGGGCCCAAATTCAATCTCACTTATGTTCTCTCATAAGAAGAGAAAATATGTACACATAAAGAGACACCAGCGGCATATGCAAACAGAGAAAAGACCATGTGAGGACACAGTGAAAAGGCAGCCATCTGCAAGCCAAAGAGAGAAGTTGGAGGAGAAACTGCATGTACCAATACCTTTATATTGGACTTCTAGCTTCCAGAACTGTGAGAAAATATATAAATCTCTGTTGTTGAAGCCACTCATCCTGTGGTATTTTGTTATGGCAGCCCTAGCAGACAAATACAATAAGGACATGGGGTGTCATAGTAAAAGGATGGTAGAAAGGACTTCTAGGCTTTGGGCTTTGGTTGGGTAATTTAGGGGAGAGTCTTAGAAAGTAGGGATTCATGCTGTATTAAATGCTGTCAGCAAGCAAGGGCAATTCTATGATTGGGAATCTTTTTTTTTCAAATTTTTATTTAAATTATAGTTAGTTAACATATAATGGAATATTGGTTTCGGGAGTAGAATTCAGTGATTCATTACTTATATAAAACACCCAGTGCTCATCATAACAAGCGCCCTCCTTAATGCCCATCACCCATTTAACCCCCCCCCACCTACCTCCCCTTCAGAAACCCTTGGTTTATTCTCTATAGTTAAGTCCCTTTTAGTTTGTATCCTTCTTTCTTTTTTCCCCATATGTTCATATGTTTTGTTTCTTAAATTCCACATATGAGTGAAATCATATGTTATTTTTCTTTCTTTGAATGACTTATTTGGCTTAGCATAATACACTAGTTCCAACCACATCATTGTGAATGACCAGATTTCAATCTTTTTGATGACTGAGTAATATTCCATTGTATATATACCACATCTTCTTTATCCATTCATCAGTCGATGGACATTTGCACTTTTTCTATGGTTTGGCTATTGTTGATTATACTGCTATAAACATCAGGGTGCATGTACCCCTTCAAATATGTATTTTTGTATCCTTTGGGTAAATACCTAGTAGTGCATTTGCCGAGTCATAGGGTAGTTCTATTTTTAACTTTTTGAAGAACGCAATACTGTTTTCCAGAGTGGCTGCACCAGTTTGCATTCCCACAAAGAGTGTAAGAGGGCTCCCCTTTATCCACATCCTTGCCAACATCTGTTGTTTCCTGTGTTGTTAATTTTAGCCATTCTGACAGATGTGAGGTGGTATCTCATCATGGTTTTAATTTGTATTTCCCTGGTGATAGCTGATGCTGAGCATCTTTTCATGTGTCCGTTAGCCATCTGGATGGTTTTGGAAAAATGTTTATTCATATCTTCTCCCCATTTTGTAACTGGATTATTTGTTTTCTGGGTGTTTCATTTTATAAGTTCTTTATTGATCTGTGTAGATTCTTTTTTTTTTTAATTTTTTTTTCAACGTTTATTTATTTTTGGGACAGAGAGAGACAGAGCATGAACGGGGGAGGGGCAGAGAGAGAGGGAGACACAGAATCGGAAACAGGCTCCAGGCTCTGAGCCATCAGCCCAGAGCCTGACGCGGGGCTCGAACTCACGGACCGTGAGATCGTGACCTGGCTGAAGTCGGACGCTTAACCTACTGCGCCACCCAGGCGCCCCTGATCTGTGTAGATTCTTTATCAGATATGTCATTTGTAAATATCTTCTCCCATTCCATAGGCTGCCTTTTAGTTTTGTTGATTGTTTCCTCTGCTGTGCAGAAGCTTTTTATCTTGATGAAGCTTTTGTTTCCCTTGCCTCTAGAGACATGTCTAGTAAGAGGTTGCTACAGCCAAGGTTGAAGGATTTTGATGATGTTCTCAACCACATTTCAGTCTTATATCCATTTTGAATTTATTTTTGTGTATGGTGTAATAAAGTGATCCAGTTTCCTTCTACTGCATGTTGCTGTCCAGTTTTCCCAGCACCATTTGCTGAAAAGACTGTCTTTTTTCCATTGAATATTCTTTCCTGCTTTGTTGAAGGTTAGTTGACCAAATAGTTGTGGGTTCTTTTTTGGGTTTTCTATTTGTTCCCCTGATTTATGTGTCTGTTTTTGTGTCAGTACCATACGGTCTTGATCCAACAGCTTTATAATATAGCTTGAAGTCCAAAATCGTGATGCCTCCAGTTTTGCTTTTCTTTTTCAGGATTGTTTGGCTATTTGGGGTCTATTGTGGTTCCATACAAATTTTAGGATTGTTTGTTCTGGCTCTGTGAAAAATGCTGGTGATATTTTGATAGGGATAGCCTTACACATGTAGATTGCTTTAGGTAGTATAGACATTTTAACAATATTTGTTGTTCCAATCCATTAGCATGAAATGTCTTTCCATTTATTTGTGTCCTCTTCAATTTCTTTCATAAGTGTTCTATAGTTTTCAGAGTACGTATCTTTTACGTCTTTGACTAGGATTATTCCTAGGTATCTTATTGGTTTTGGTGCAATTGTAAATGGGATGGATTCCTTGAATTCTTTTTATGATTGAGCATCTTAATAAATATTACCTATAATAAGGATATACCCAAGTAGGGAAAAGTTTTTGTGCATGGTATAGTGACCTTGTTTCTGTTTGTGCTTAGATTACATTATGAGGGGTCCTTGTTTTGTCTCTATTTATCATGTTCTCAGAGTAACCTTGTCTGATGTTGGTATTTTGTGAGATTGTTTATGTCCAACAGGAAAACAACATGGCCTACCTGTGAGTGCCAAGCCAGATTTCATGTATCAGGGGCTGCATTTTTTTCCCTTACATGTGACCACTTAGCACCAGTTATTAGTTGTAACTAACTTGGCCTTAGACAACTTACTTTACTTCTCTGTGCTTCAGTTTCCTCATCTATAATTGAGGAAATAGAATTAAACATAGGGTTGTTGTGGGAACTAAATGAAGGAATATATATGATATCCTTTGAACAGTGCTTGATGAACAGGCAACATTCATTGAATGTGAGCTATTATCTGTTCTTGTTTTCTCCAACAGACTATTGAGCACAAATTACATATTATTATAGTTAGGTGTTGGTACTTTCTCCATGCTAGACTGTGAGTTCCTTGAGGGCAGGAATATTGTCTACTGCCATAGTAATAATAGATAACTTTTATTGAGGGCGTTCAATGGGCAAGGCACTGTTGTTAGTTGTAATCACTTCAGGAAAACTTTTGAGGGCCTATCTCTACCTGTAGTCTAGCCTAGGTGTCTTCCTCTCTTCTCCTATTACATCCTGGGTTTACCTTAATTACCACACCAAGCATATGATACTAACACTGTCTACTTATATATATTCTTCCCCTTCTAGACTACTCACTTAAAGGGAGGAGAGCAGGTACTTTTTAATTTACAAAAAAATTTGTTTATATTTAAGGTGTACATTGTGATGTTTTGATATATGTATACATTTTGAAATGGATACCATCATCAAGCTAATTACACATCCATGATCTCACATAGTTATATATTATCTTAAGATAATTTCTCTTAGCAAATTTCAAGTAAAATACAGTACTGTTAACTATAGTTACCATGCTGTACTTTAGATCTTCCAAACATACTCATCCTGCATAACTGAAACTTTATACCCTTTGACCAATAGCTCCCCTTTTGCCCTACCCCAAGCTGACAGCAAACACCATCCTATTCTGTTTTTATGAATTCCACTTTTTCACATTCCACACATAAGTGAGATCATGCAGTATTCATCTTTCTGTGTCTATTTTATTACCCTATAGTATCTTCTAGCTTTATGCATGTCACGAATGGCAATATTCCCTTCTTTTTAAAGACTGAATAATATGTCTCTCTCTCTCCATCTGTGTGTGTAATATTTTATTTATCCATTTATCCATCTACAGATACTTAAGTTGTTTCCATACCTTGGTTATTACTGCCGCAATGAACACAGACGTGCAGATATCTCTTCAAGATACTGATTTCACTTGAGAGCAGGAACTTTTTTAAATTAATTTGTTTTTTAATTTACATCCAAGTTACTTAGAATATAGTGCAAAAATGATTTCAAGAGTAGATTCCTTAATGCCCCTTACCCATTTAGCCCATCCCCCCTCCCACAACCCCTCCAGCAACCCTCTGTTTGTTCTCTATATTTAAGAGTCTTTCATGTTTTGTCCCCCTCCCTGTTTTTATATTATTTTTGTTTCCCTTCCCTTATGTTCATCTGTTTTGTCTCAAAGTCCTATGAGTGAAGTCATATGATATTTGTCTTTATCTGACTAATTTCACTTAGCATAATACCCTCTAGTTCCATCCACGTAGTTGCAAATGGCAAGATTTCATTCTTTTTGATTGCTCAGTGATACTCCATTGTCTATATACACCACATCTTCTTTATCCATTCATCCATCGATGGACATTTGGGCTTTTCCCATACTTTGGCTATTGTCAATAGTGCTGCTATAAACATGGGGGTGCATGTGTCCCTTCGAAACAACACACCTGTATCCCTTGGATAAATACCTAGTAGTGCAATTGCTGGGTCGTAGTGTAGCTCTATTTTCAGTTTTTTGAGGAACCTCCATACTATTTTCCAGAGTGGCTGCACCAGCTTGCATTGCCACCAACAATGCAAAAGAGACCCTCTTTCTCCACATCCTTGCCAACATCTGTTGTTGTGTGAGTTGTTAATGTTAGCCATTCTGACAGGTGTAAGGTGGTATCTCATTGTGATTTTGATTTGCATTTCCCTGATGATGAGTGATGTTGAGCATTTTTTCATGTGTCAGTTGGTCATCTGGATGTCTTCTTTGGAGAAGTGTCTATTCATGTCTTTTGCCCATTTCTTCACTGGATTATTTGTTTTTTGGGTGTTGAGTTTGATAAGTTCTTTATAGATTTTGGATACTAACCCTTTATCTGATATGTCATTTGCAAATATCTTCTCCCATTCTGTCGGTTGCCTTTTAGTTTTGTTGAGTGTTTCTTTGGTGTGCAGAAGTTTTTATTTTGATGAGATCCCAATAGTTCATTTTTGTTTTTGTTTCTCTTGCCTCCGGAGATGTGTTGACTAAGAAGTTGCTGCAACCGGGGTCAAAGAGGTTTTTGCCTGCTTTATTTATTTTTATTTTTTTAATGTTTATTCATTTTTGAGAGACAGAGAATGAGCGGGGAAGGGGCAGAGAGAGAGGGAGACACAGAATCCGAAGCAGGCTCCAGGCTCCGAGCTGTCAACACAGAGCCCGATGCGGGGCTCGAACCCATGAACTGCGAGATCATGACCAGAGCTGAAGTCAGACGCTCAACCAACTGAGCCACCCATCTCCTGGATCCATCTCCAGGATGGCAGCTTCTCTTATGCCCCCCAAATTTCCAGACACTATTGCCCCCTTCACTGAGAACAGGCTGAATTGTGGGACTCTTAGGAAGTATGGAAGGCTGAAAACCACAATGCCCTTGACACTTGGTTGGTATCTGAAAGGCTGTGGCCATTTTGGATACCAGTTCCAGAGGCTAAGTTCTTTGTAGATTTTGGATACTAACCCTTTATCTGATATGTCGTTTGCAAATATCTTCTCCCATTTTGTTGGTTGCCTTTTAGTTTTGCCGATTGTTTCCTTCACTGTGCAGAAGCTTTTTTATTTGATGAGTTCCCAATAGTTCATTTTTGCTTTTGTTTCCCTTGCCTCCAGAGATGTGTTGAGTAAGAAGTTGCTGCGGCCAAGGTCAGAGAGGTTTTTGCCTGCTTTCTCCTCAAGGATTTTAATGGCTTCCTGTCTTACATTCAGGTCTTTCATCCATTTTGAGTTTATTTTTGTGTATGGTGTAAGTAATTGGTCCAGGTTCGTTCTTCAGCTTTTCACTGTCCAAATTTCCCAGCACCACTTGTTGAAGAAACTGTTTTTATTCCATTGGATATTCTTTCCTGCTTTGTCAAAGATTAGTTGGTCATACGTTTGTGGGTCCATTTCTGGGTTCTCTATTGTGTTGCATTGATCTGAGTGTCTGTTCTTGTGCCAGTACCATACTATGTTGATGATTACAGCTTTGTAATATAGCTTGAAGTCTGGGATTGTGATGCCTCCTGCTTTGGTTTTCTTTTTGAAAATTGCTTTGGCTATTCGGGGTCTTTTCTGATTCCATACAAATTTTAGGATTGTTTGTTCTAGCTCTGTGAAAAATGCTGGTGTTATTTTGATAAGGATTGCATTGAATATGTAGATTGCTTTGGGTAGTATTGACATTTTGACAATGTTTGTTCTTCCTATCCAGGAGCATGGAATACTTTCCCATTTTTTTGTGTGTCTTCTTCAATTTCTTTCATAAGCTTTCTATAGTTTTCAGTGTATAGATTTTTCACCTCTTTGGTTAGATTTATTCCTAGGTATTTTATGGTTTTTGGTGCAGTTGTAAATGGGATTGATTCCTTGATTTCTCTTTCTGTTGCTTCATTTTTGGTGTACAGGAATGGAACTGATTTCTGTGCATTGATTTGCTGTTACTTTGCTGAATTCATGGATCAGTTCTAGCAGTTTTTTGGTGGAATCTTTTGGGTGTTCCATATAGAGTATCATGTCATCTGCGAAGAGGGAAAGTTTGACCTCCTCCTGGCCAACTTGGATGACATTTATTCCTTTGTGTTGTCTGATTGTTGAGGCTAAGATTTCCAATACACTTATGAGAGTGGACATCCCTGTCTTATTCCTGACCTTAGGGGGAAAGCTCTCAGTTTTTCCTCATTGAGGATGATATTAGCGGTGGGTCTTTTATATATGGCTTTTATGATGTTGAGATATGATCCTCCTATCCCTACTTTCTTGACAGTTTTTATCAAGAAAAGATGTTGTATTTTGTCAAATGCTTTCTCTGCATCTATTGAGAGGATCATGTAGTTCTTGTCCTTTCTTTTATTGATGTGATGTATCACGTTGATTGTTTTGCGGATGTTGAACCAGCTCTGCATCCCAGGTATAAATCCCACTTGGTCATGGTGAATAATTCTTTTAATGTATTTTTGGATCCAGTTGGCTAGTATCTTGTTGAGGAGAGCAGGTACATTTAGCTTTGGTGCCTATGTCTAAGCACAGTACCTAGCACAACAGAGGCACTCAACATAAAGGCAATGATCAGGTTTTCACTACATTCTTTGCTTTGTCTACGGTAAACTCAGGTCAAGATAGCTGTCTTGGCCAACACCATCCCTTTCCCTGGGATTTTATTGACTAAAACAGTAACAAAAGATCTTTTCTATAATTATTCTCCCTGTAAGATAGATCGCGGGAATCACTGTGAGGCCTCAATGCAAGAAGGTGCCATTTGGGAACAATTGGTCCCTGCTATTTAACAGTCCATTATAGCATGTCCATTGGGGCAAATTAGGGTAATGAAAGCCTATGAGACTACGACCTAGAATCTTGGGGTTTGGTCTTAATTTTTCCATTGGCAAACTTGTGATATGTAACAAATCACTAAAACTTTCTGACCCTCAGTTTTTCCATGGGGGGAATTGAGAGAATAATCTCTTTATTCATAAGCTATTAAAGCTTGATAACAAAGTTTAAAGAATATTTGCTGGAGTTTCTCTTTGGAGAAAACATTTAACTCCTCCATTACTTCCATCTTACATGTCTGGATAATTCTTAGCCTCCGGAACTGGTATCCAAAATGGCCACAGCCTTTCAGATACCAACCAAGTGTCAAGGGCATTGTGGTTTTCAGCCTTCCATACTTCCTAAGAATCCCACAATTCAGCCTGTTCTCAGTGAAGGGAGCGACAGTGTCTGGATATTTGGGGGACATAAGAGATGTTGCCATCCTGGAGATGGACCCAAGGAGTTTCTTTTTATAATGTTGAGGACAGATGTAGTATATTTTTCAGCTCAAATTTATGCTCTACTTATTTCAAACGGGGAAGCAAGGTAAATGACAGAGTCACAGTATCACAGTATCATGAATGTATACAAGGAAAGAAACTACCATATTGTTTTTCACATAATGTACCACTATTGTGTCCAGAGACTATGTAACAATGGTCATAATCACACCTGGCTGGGACTTTATGGCACCTTTCCCTGGTGAATTCCAAATAATGTCCCAAAGGAACTCAGGGGATCCAGATTTGAAACCAGCATTGTTGTTTCTCTTATTTCAGGGGCAGCACCCAGAACATTGAGGGCTCCCATTAAATAAAATGGAACCAACAAGTTACCCTTCTTTGTCCTAAATGTCATTAGAAAACCATAGCTCTCTCCCTCTTGACAATAGAAAGGTATTTAATTTTTTTCATTCATCAGCCCTAAGAGGGACAAGGGAAATCCTCATTCTGTGAATTATTTAGCTAGTGTTTGGCTAGGGCCCTGTATTAGGTCTCAGGAGGAGAAAACAGAGACAATTAAAAGCATATTATTACCTAAAAGGACCCTATAGTATATTAGCCTAGGGATGGAAACACAGAAAAGCAATATCCAGGCTGTGCATAATTAGGGCTCAGTGAGAGGTGAGAATAATTCAGAGACACTTTGCTTAGCAGACCAAAGGAATTTGGGGTGCCCTGACATGCACCAGGTGTGGTGGGCCAGAGGGAGAAATATAACTATGATAGGCAGTGAGGAGAAGAGTATATTGAGCATGGGGAAGAGTATGAGCTGAGTATGACACAGTATGGTGAGCAATGTATTTGGGAATTAGTGACATATATAATGTGGCTTGAGCCAGGGATCACTCCAGTTTCCAAATTTGGATGGGTTGAATGGGGCCATACTGGGAAGTTTTGGAACTCTAGGATATTTTATCTTTGGGTTCTTGCTCTCAACTTTAGAAATGTGGAAAATTCATGTCATGGCCACATACTAGCTAGCTAGCTAGATGAGGCACTATATCTTTGGGTTCAGATAATAGCAATGAGGAACATATATGAATTATGAACTTTCACATACATCATGCTGTTTTGTCATGGCAATGTATTTAAAGACAATGTCCCACTGCAAATCCCCCCCCCCTTGAAGCCTACTTCCTTAAGCCTTAAAACAAACAAACAAAATTTGTTCGTTGAAGTCATGACTATTCACTACCTGTGGTGGTAGAGCTGAGTTGCAACAGCTGAGACCACCAATTGAGGTAAAATGAACAAAGTGTTGGTTCCAATCAAGAGTGTCTGGGGCGTCCTGATCCAACTTTCCCAGCATGCTCATGTGCCTTTGTTGTGTTCAAAGCCAGCCTAGGCAGAAACAGCTTCTGTCACTGAGCACTTTCTCTCTCAGGGTGAGCCTTTGAAACATGTTAAGACAGGATGAGCGAATCAAAGCTAGAGAATTGAGGTCTGGAGAAAATAATTTCCATCCTCAGTTGCCAAGGGCCACTGGAGAAGCCCTAGATGAAGCCACAGGCCAAATGTTTGTGGCATGGCGGCACTGAGAAGGTCCTGAGCAAGATAAGAGTGGAAACATGGGCCATGAGGAAGTGTGTCCAGACTCAGGGAAGGACCTTGGACAGAGATCAGCAGACTTCTTTAACCAGATCTCGCAGTGAAATTCAGCTCTCCATCATGCAGCTGGGTGCCCAGGTGGCACTGCCATTAGGTGGATAGTGTCTTGAATATGGGTTTTGGGTTTCCCTGGCTTAGGCACCACCCAGAATTCCCTGCAGTGTGAGCTTTCTCAGGCACAGACTCACAAGTCTTATTCAGTGTGGGAGGTATGTATTAAAACTATCAAATGTACACTGTTGGAAATTGCAATGTAGTCTCATGGTTTGAACAGTAGTCCTAGAGTGAGGAGACCCAGACAGATCAAGCTCAACTAGCCCTCGAAACATCTGGTCCAGAGTTTCTTGAACATTGTTATTTCTTTTCCTTTAAGGAAAGGACCTTAAAAGACTCCTCTTCATATAAAATCCAATACCTCAAGAGTGTACCTCATCCTATGCCCCCACCAACCCAAGTAGAGGTAAGCAGGGTAAGCTGTACTGTAGTAAAAAGAACACTGGACTTGGAATCACATGACCTTGGGTTCTGTCCCTTACTGATGTGGTCCTGGGTGGTTTACTGAGTCTTCTCAAAGCCATAATCTCATCTGTAAAAAGAGGCTAATAATAATAATAATAATCTCTACCTCACAGAGAACTTGTGAGAAATTCATGAGTTAAGGTGTATAAAAACACCTGACAAAAGGCTTGGAATATAGTGGCATATAATAAATATGTCTGTGCATGTACTCCAGAAGTTTCTAAAATCTCCCTTTCTGCAGGAAGCTTCCTAAGTTATTGATGGGGAAATTGTGAAATTTCTTCTATCTACATTAACAGTTCCCATGATATTCTCCTTTTGCCCTGTTAATAGCTGCTGCTCCTGCTGTTGATTTTGAAAATGGTGGTGATGATGGTGATGGTGATAGTATAATATGGTGAGTAATGACTGGCTCAGACCTTAGAAAAATAATAAAACTAAAAGGAGAGTGAAAGAAAATTACTTTAGAAAGGAAACAAAATCTCTGGCTGGGTTCAAGGCCTGTCTTTCCCTGAACTAGCCTCTTTAGGTCCAACCATATAGGCAATCGTGCCAAATCCCCAAAAACATTGCTCTAGAGATTATGCAGCCTCTAAGCAGATCCTGCACAGTATGGAGGATTTGTTTCAAAGGAGTAAAGGGTGGGGGCACCTGGGTGGTTCAGTTCTTTGAGCATCTGACTCTTGATCTAGGCTAGGGTCTTGATCTCAAGTTCATGGGTATGTTCCCTATGTTAGGCTCCATGCTGGGCATGGAGCCTACTTAAAAAAAAAAAGAGTAAATGCAGAACAAGTCAAGAAAAGAGATGTTCCCATTCATCTAACACAAATACTCCCTGAGCACTTTTTTTTGGCTACACACAAACCAGTCCATTGGCATCTAGAAAACGTGGAATCAACACACTACTCACTGTGGCTATTTGTTCCTAGCAGTCAATGTGTGCCCTCAGCTTTGTTAAATAACAGGGCATTCTTTCTTGTTACTTCAAACCTTCAAAATCTTCAATGGCTCCCTAAACTCTGAATAACAAAATGTCTAAATCCCTAAACTAATAATCATGAAACAGTCCAAATACCTTTACTGCTCTACATAGCTGGCACTCCAAACACATGGACACTCTCCATTTTATATATCCATGTCTTTGCTCATGCTGTGCCCTCAGCCTGAGCTCCTTTGCACCTCAAAATCCTTCTTCCTTTAAAGTCTAGTTAAAGTGTCATATCCTTTCTAAGGTCTTTCTTTAATCTTCCTGTATTATTTCCCTAGGATTGTTGCAACAAATTACCATAAACTTGATGGCTTAAAACAACATACATTTATTTTTTCCCAGTTCTGGAGCCCAGGAGTCTGAAATCAGGGTGTCAGTTGGGCCATGCTCCCCTCAGGGCTCTAGGAGAGGATCCTTCCTTGCCTCTTCCAACTTCTGGTAGCTCCTGATATTCTTGGCTTGTAACAGCATAACTAATATTTCTGCCTCCATCTTCACATGACCTTCTTGACCGTATCTCTATTGTTCATCTTCTTTTTGTAAAGTTTATTTATTTGTTTTGATAGACAGAGAGAGATAAAATCAGGGGAGGGTCAAAGAGAGGGAGGGACAGAGAGAATCCCAAGCAGGCCCCACACTGTCAATGCAGAGCCCCATGCAAGGCTTGATCTCACAAACCTTGAGATCATGACCTGAGCCAAACTCAAGAGTCAGACACTTAACCAACTGAGCCATTCAGGTGCCCATCTATTATTCATCTTCTTATATGGACACTTGTCATTGGATTTAGATCTTATCTGGTTAATCCAGGATGATGTTATTTTGAGGTCCATTACTTAATTACATCTGCAAAAGCCCATTTTCCAGATAAATTTACATTCACAGATATCAGACATTAGAACTTGGACATATATTTTGGGAGGCCACCATTCAATCCACTACAGCCTCCAAGACTGAATTAATATCACTTTCTTTTGAATTTACACAGTGCATTCTGTCTTCTATATTATAAGTGTGTGAATACAAGTCTGTCTCTCTGATAAGAGGGCATATTCTTCAATGCCAGGGACTATGTCTTATTCATCTCTGTGTAACCTGCTGCTTATCCCAGGGCGTGACATATATTAGGCATTCAGTTAATTATTGTTGAAATTTCAAAACGGTTGATTTGCCTTTCACTTCCAGGATAAAGGGAAGTAGCTGTGGAAGGTAGGCTGGGGGCAACAACGTACTACCTAACCATCAGAGTTATGGTGTAGATAGAATAAGTGCCTGTCTCTGAGAAAGTATTGGTTCCCCTATCACCAAGAGGAAATTGTAACTCCCTGTAGTATTATAGTTCAAACAGCAAGGATTTCTTGAGAATTCCCAAGTCAAGCTATCCTGTTTCCCTTAGCAAATTTTTTATCATTTATTAATTAATTCATTTAATTAACTGAACCCTTATGGGCCACACATTAAGCTAGGGCATGACATAGAGATCCATAAATAGACAAGATATAGGTAGTGCCCTTTATAAGTGTAGGGTCTATCCAGAAAGGAAACATACACACATATGACATTTATGGAGACAGATATAATCATCTGCAGACAGGTATGACTAATGAAATATTGCTAAGGATAGGTCAGAGAGTCCATTGCCTAAATAGAACTTAGAACCATGACTCAGCCAGGAAAGCTTGACATTTTTTTTTGGAAACATCTATTTTCTTTGGGTTTCCTATGATACATTACTAATTACCCAGGGCACATATACCCTGCCCATTTCATGGATCAAAATAAAACATGTCTAATTTCCACATTCTAACCACCAACCCTTTAAACACAAAAGTAACTCAATTCTTCATATTGAAGTCCTAAGAGGTTAAGGTAGACCACCAGGTCTATTTGATGATGTCTTTTAGACACACACTACCCACCCACCATGGGAGACATTGTGAATAGGATTTTGGAAATGACAATCCAGGGTCCCAGATGTTGGAATTAAAATTCTTGAATAAATATGAATGTTAAAGGTTTCCTGAAACTCCTGGAATGAAGTAGGGGAGAGTGGAGTAAGGAGGGGAAAATTGAAGGATATATGTTCCCTTTTGAGGCCCAGAGACAAAAAGATAAGGAGCTAAGAATAGGATGGGGAGTGGGTACAGGAAAATCGTCTTGCTCACATATTCTCCCACATAAACTAATGTAAAAAGTAGCTATGGGGGATGAGCAGATGGAGGGAGGAATCCTTGCACCAAACTAACCAAGGGAGGGACTGGAGCCAGGTGGCTGAAAACTAAACTCTTTAGCTTTCCTGCAGTGCTGTAGTTTTGGTCCACAAATTTATAGTATTACCAGTGCACACATGTATGGTGCTTTATAATTTATAAAGTTACTTCACATCTACTTTAACATAGCCTTTAAATATTGAAAAGAATTACTAAATTCATACCTCCACATGATGCCAGAATTCCACGTTAACCATTTCATTTGATACATAGTGTATATAAAATGATTATTTTATTCTTACCATTTAATAGGGGAGGAAATAAGCCAAGAGGGGCAGGTGACTTAGCCCAGTCACGTAGTTGATAAGTCATGAAGTTGAATACTTACCAGAAATACTGAACTACTTGCTGTGCCCAGAAGCTGCATTGTTGTTTCACGCTTCCATGCCTTTGCACAAGTTTTTTGTTCTTCCTGGCATGTCCTTCCCTCCTTCTCTGGTGCTCACCTGTCAAGGTCTAACTTAAATGCCACCTCCTTATTGAAGCCTTCCCTGACTCTTCTTTCCTCCCCCCAAAAATAATTGGCTGTTTACTCTGGGTTCTTATGACACCTAGTATAATTCTCTATTAAAGCACTTATCTCCATGTATTATAACTATTTTAGCATGTGTCTGCTCCCACGATGAACTTAGAACTTCTAAATTCCTTGAGGGCAGGGAACTTACTTCCCTCTCTTTGTCTATTCTTCAGACAGTGATAAGCACTTACATTTGAAGAATAAATTGTCTAAATAAGTGAATGATCTGATGTTTTTATGTATACTTTTTGATCAGCCATGGCCCCATAGATGAATGTTCCTAATGAATGTCTACAAATAATGGGTTTTTTTTGTAATGTTTGTTTATTTTTGTGAGAGGGAGAGACAGAGCATGAACAGGGGAGGGGCAGAGAGAGAGGGAGACAGACAGAAGATCTGAAGCGGGCTCTGTGCTGACAGCAGAGAATCCGATGTGGGGCTTAAACCCACAAACCGTGGGATCATGACCTGAGCCAAAGTTGGACGCTTAACCAACTGAACTATGCAGGCACCCCTCAGTCGGTTCTTTTTTGAGCCTGGCTTAGTCAACGTATTCATCAAAAATCTGATGAGGCTGGGCCAATTTCCAGGCTTTTCCCTATTAATGTTTCAGTTCCAGGGTTGGTGTAACCCTGAAGACAACTTATCCCAGAGAAGATGCCCTCATGTCTCCCTGCCTGAACCCAAATGGCCCTAAAGATGGGGAAAGGGTTGGAGGAGGAAACAGGAAGAGAAAAAAGGAGAGTAGGAAGGAAAGAAAAAGAAGACAAGGAGGGAAAGATTCAAGGGAGAGAAAGAGCTAGAAGGGAAGGAGATATCAGAAATAAGCAGATATGCCACCTTAAATTAGGTGATGGATGTTGTAGGAGTTAGTTTAATTGGCACCATCGTCATATAAAATAATATCAATTGAGTTACCCAAAGCATACAGCTGATGCTTCTTGTCATGTGCTGAAAATGACCAGGTGTACCCTTTACACTTTGCGACAATAATAGCAAGGTACAGTTGATATAATTTCTGGTGTGAAGCAGATGTAGATTAAAACTCTGAGTGGTGGGACTTTGGACTCTGACGCTCATTTTCCTCACCTGTCAGATGAGGATAATATCTACATTGTAGGGTTATTTATCTTATTAAAATTAGGTAGGCATAAAGTGCTTGGTAAATAGGCAGTCGACAAATTATAGCTACTATTATTATGTGCTGTCAGGAGGTTGCACGGTGAAAAAAGCACAGACTCTGTAGATGGACCAAGGTTTGAACCCTATTTCTGCTATTTAATAGCCAGATTTCATATCCTCCTTCTGAGTAATTAACTCCATAACTCTTTTAATTGCTACCCAGGAAGTATAGTATGAAAGTTAGGAGCATGGCTTCCGGAGTTTTAATCCTGGTTTTCTGTGTGACCTTGAGTAAATCAATTAACATTTTTGAGCTCCAGTTTCCCCAACTGTAAAGTTGGAAAAATAATAATACCAATTTCCTCAGGTTGTTGTATCAAATGAGTTAATATATGTCAGATGCTTAAAATTGTTCCTGGCAGATACTAATACCTCAATAAAAATTAGCTATTGCTATCCTAAAATGCTTTCCACATTCATCATCTCATTTATTTCTCACAGCATCCTGTGAAAGGTATATTCCCATTCTAATTTTACAATGGTAAAACTGAGGTTCAGCCTTGTTCAAAGGTAGTAAGTGACTTGTCTATAGGTAGTAAGTGACAAAGCCCAGACTAAAAGGTGTGTTTGTTTACCAGCATAAAGTCTCCATTTCTCTCCACCTTGAACCCCAATACCTACATTATTTCTCAGTGTTTTTTTAATGCCATGCAATGTGTCAAATGTGTCAGAAACTCATTCTAGAAATGCAGTTTAGACTCATTCTACACAAACATGCTGATGGACTTTGACTTGTTTACGTATTAGAGGAGACCTGACTTCTAAACATTCAACTACATATCACCTGTGAAAGCCAGACCCACCACTTCCCTGCTTTGCAAAAGTCTGAATATTGTCTTCCCCCAGAAGTCAGAATTATCTTGGTTTGCACATTTGGTCATTCTGCCAACGTGCTTTCAAGTGTGTATGGCCTAATCAGCTAAAATTTAAAGCTCTAAAATATTAATTTCCACAAATGCGTTTGCAACCCAGCAAAGTTGACTAAAAACATATTTCTCTAAAGAGAATCCTAATTCTCTAATTATCCATTATAAAGTTAAAGATATGTCCCCATGGAAACTGTCCCCAAAACACACTGAATCAAGAGCTTTTGGTGAATAAGGGTCAATTATACTGTGTTGGCAAGGACTAGACAACACTGGGCAGTGTATGAATTGTACATGAAAACAAAATGCCATATAAATAGAAGAATGCAGTATAAGCATTCACTCTTCATCTCACAGCCATGGTTGCCTACTTTCAGCCTCTGGAAAGTAGTAGGAACCTCCCTACCTTAGATCTGCACCCACCTCCTTCCCCAATACTTATTCAAAGCACTCCCAATCATGCTGCATTGTTTTTTTTTAAAATTAATGGTTATTTATTTTTGAGAGAGAGACAGAGCATGAGGGGTAGAGGGGCAGAGAGAGGGAGACACAAAATCCGAAACAGGCTCCAGGCTCTGGAGCCCATGTAGTTCTCAAACCCACAAACTGGGAGGTCATGACCTGAGCTGAAGTCAGACGATTAACTGACTGAACCACACAGGAGCCCCTAAAATGATTTTTAAGTAAGCTCTACACTCAACATGGGGCTTAAACTAATGACCTAGAGATCAAGAGTTGTATGCTCTACTGACTGAGCAAGCCAGATGTCCCATGCTTCATTGCTTTTTGATCTCCATAGCATTTCCCATCTAATATACTAATTATTTTACATATTTGTGTTGTTTATTTTTGTCCTCTGTTCTATTAGAATGTAAGCAACATGATAACACATATTTTATTTGGTGGCTTTTCCTATACTATTGAATCCTCAGCACCTGTAACAATGCTTCATACATGGTAGGTGTTCAATAAATACTTGCTGAATGAATGAATGAATAAAGGAATGGACAGATGGATGAATGATGAATGTTGCTCCCTTTGTCTGTAAAGCTCATCTCCCTTCTTCAAACTCCTTCACCTGATTAGCTCCTCCACAGGCTCCAGGATGCAATAGAAATATCATTACCTCAAGTATACTTTCCTGCCACCTTTGTGTTGTTTGGATCCTACTATCAAATCTTGTCACAGCAGCCTATATTTTTCCTATAGGTCACAAATGCAATTAAAGAACAATTTATATAATGTTTTGTTTATTTTCTGTTCCCCTCCAGACAGAAGCTTCATGAGAACAGGGATTGCATTGTGTTCACCATTATATCCTCAGTGTCTAGAATAGAACCTGGCACATAATAGTTGTTTAGGAAATAATGTATGAATTATTGAATAAAAGTTGTACCATTTATGGGATGGAGCAGAGGTCTTAGCTTAAGCACATACCCTTTAGCATAGGATTAAACATATATAGAGGACTGATGGGGTAGTCTCTTTAGGGATCTATTTTGATGAGAGACTGATAAGTCTTCTGAAAAAGAATTCAGCTGAAGGAAAAAAAGAATGGACGTCCGCAAGCCTGGATCAATAGCATGAGAGAGAAAGGTAAAACTGAATAGAGCTCTGGTTGCAGTGTCTACCACTTAGCGTGTTCTTTGGCCCAGATCTTGGGACACTCAAGATCTGATTTTTAAAGTGTGTGACAGGAGGAAAAACAGTGACAGCTCTTTTGCCAAAAACAGATCAGATATAAGAAACATAAGGCAGCCCTGCTTTGGGAGCTTTCTTGTTAAATGTAGCCCAAAAGTGGAGGCATATACTGGCTCAAAGAAGGTACATGGTGCAGAAAATAAGGCCCTTAACATACATCAACTCCTGGTGCTAGCACCATGGCTAGTTGTACACCAGCAGTGGTAGCAGTGGTGGCACCAGTGGCAGAAGTGGCTATAGCAGCTCCGGAATACCAGAGTTCTTCAGGTATGTACCATAGGAAAAAGAAAATGGTGGAAAACAAGATTCCACTGAGAGGACTGTGTTTGTAAGCACATTGCCTGGCAACACTTGGACATAATTAGTTTACACTATTCTAGTCCCTGCCCATGAATTTACTTTATGGAATTACTTTATAGCATTTATTTTGCCAACTCTAGGATATTCCCTGTCCTGTAATCACCTGCCTCGGGTGCCCCAGTCACTCCAGCAATTTTCAGCATCATCACATCTCTCTCTCCCCATGCTTTCAACTGGTTATAGTTTATTTTTTATATATTTAAAGAAGCTTAGCTGAGACATAATATATATAGCAAACATTTCACTATTTTAAAGTGTACAATTCAATGATTTTATTTTTAATTTTAATTCCAGTATAACTAACATACAGTGTTATGTTAGTGTCAGATATACAATATAGTGATTCAACAATTCCATACATCACCAGGTGCTCATCATGACAAGTGCACTCCTTAATCCCCATCACCTATTTAACCCATGCCTCCAACCCTTCCGCTCTGGCAACCATCAGTTTGTTCTCTATAGTTAAGTCTGTTTCTTAGTTTGCTTTACTCTCTTTTTTTCCTTTGTTCATTTTTTTTCTTTCTTAAATTCCACATATGAGGGAAATCATATGGTATTTGTCTCTGACTGACTTATTTCATTTAGCATTATACTGTCTAGCTCCATACATGTTGTTGTAAATGGAAAGATTTCATTCGTTTTAATGACTGAGTAATATTCCATTGTATATATATATACCACTTCTTCTTTATCCATTCATATATCAATATATACTTGGACTGTTTCCATAATGTGGCTATTGTAGATAATGCTGCAATAAACATAGGGGTGCATGTGTCCCTTTGAATTAGTGTTCTTGTATTTTGGGGACAAATATCCCGTTGTGCAATTACTAGGTCATAGGTTAGTTCTATTTTTAACTGCTTGAGGAACATCCACACTGTTTTCCAGAGTGGCTGCACCAGTTTGCATTCCCACCAACAGTGTACAAGAGTTCCTTTTTCTCCACATCCTCACCAACACCTATTGTTTCTTGTGTTTTTTATTTTAGCCATTCTGACAGGAGTGAGGTAATATCTCATTGTACTTTTGATTTGCATTTCCTTCATGATGACTGATGTTGAGCATCTATTCATGTGTCTGTTGGCCATGATCATGTATTCCTTGAAGATATGTCTGTTCAAGTTTTCTGTCCATTTTGTAAATTGGATTATTTGTTGCTGGGGTGTTGAATTATATTAGTTTTTTATACATTTTGGATACTAACCCTTTATTGGATATGTCACTTGCAAATATCTTCTTCCATTTAGTTGGTTACATTTTAGTTTTGTTGATTGTTTCCTTTGCTGTGCAGAAGCTTTTTGTTTTGATGTAGTCTCAATAGTTTACTTCTGCTTTATTTCCCTTGCCTCAGGAGACATATCTAGAAAAATGTTGGTACAGCTGATGTTAGAAACATACTGCCTGTGTTCTCTTCTAGGATTTTTATGGTTTTATGTCTCACATTTAAGTCTTTAATCTATTTTGAATTTATTTTTGTATATGGTGTAACAAAGTTTCATTCTTTTGCGTGTAGCTGTCAGGTTTTCCCAACACTATTTGTTGAAGACACTTTATTTTTCACATTGTATATTCTTTCCTCCTTTGTCGAAGATTAATTGACCATATAACTGTGGGTGTATTTCTGGGTTTTCTAGTCTGTTCCATTGATCTATTTGTCTGTTTTTGTATCAGGATTTGTATCTATTTGTCTGTTTTTGATTACAACAGCTTTGTAATATAAATTAAAGACTGGAATTGTGATCCCTCCAGTTTTGTTTTTTCTTTTACAAGATTGCTTTGGCTATTCAGGGTCTTTTATGGTTCCATACAAATTTTAGGATTGTTTGTTTTATTACTGTGAAAAATGTTGTTGGTATTTTGATAGGGATTGCATTAAATGTGTATCTTGTTTTGGGTAGTATATACATTTTAACAATATTTGTTCTTCCAATCTGTAATCATGGAATGCCTTTCCATTTCTTTGTGTGATCTCCAATTTCTTCAACAATGTTTTATAGTTTTCAGAGTACAGGTCTTTCACTTCTTTGGTTAGGTTTATTCCTAGGTATTTCATTATTTTGGTACAACTATAAAAGGAATTTTTTTTCTTAATTTATCTTTCTGCTGTTTCATCATTAGTGTATTAAAATGCAACAGATTTCTGTACAATGAATTTGTATCCTGCAATTTTATTGAATTCATTTATCAGTCCAATTAGTTTTTTGGTGATGTCTTTAGGGTTTTGTATATATAGTATTATGGCATCTGCAAATAGTGAGTTTTACTTCTTGTTTATCAATTTGGATGCTTTTTATTTCTTTTTGTTTTCCAATTGCTGTAGATAGACTTCCATTACTATTTTGAATAAAAGTTGTGAGTGGACATCCCTGTCTCATTCCTCACCTTGGAGGAAAAGCTCTAAGTTTTTCCTTATTGAGTATGATGTTCACTGTGTGTTTTTCATATAAGGCCTTTATTATGTTGAGGTTTGTTCCCTCATGTTAAGGGTTTTTATCATGAATGGATGCTGTACTTTGTCAAATGCTTTTTCTACATCTATTGAGATGATCATATGGTTTTTATCCATTCCCTTTTTGATGTGATGTATTACATTGATTGATTTGTGAATATTGAACCACTCTTGCAACCCAGAAATAAATCCCACTTATTCGTGAGTGATTTCTTTAATGTACTGTTGGACTTGGTTTGCTAGTATTTTATTGAGGATTTTTGCATCTGTGTTCATCAGGAATTTGTGATGTCTTTATCTAGTTTTGGTATCAGGGCAATTCTGGCTTTATAGGATGAATTTGTGAGTTTTCCTTTCCTTTTTATTTTTTGGAATAGTTTGAGAAGTATAGATATTAACTCTTCTTTAAATGTTTGGTAGAATGGACCTGTGAAGTCATCTGGTCCTGGACTTTTCTTTGTTGGGAGATTTTTGATTATTGATTAAATTTCATTGCTGGTAATAGGTGCGTTCAAATTTTCTATTTCTACTTGCTTCAGCTTTGGTAATTTATGCTTCTAGGAATTTATCCATTTCTTGTAGGTTGTCTAATTTTTTGGCATATACTTTTTCATAATTTTCTGTTACAATTGTTTGTATTTCTGTGGTGTTGGTTGTTATTTCTCCTCTCTCATTTGTGATTTTCTTTGAGTTCTCTCTCTCCCTCTCCCTCCTCTCTCTCCCTGTCTCAATAAGTCTGGCTACAGATTTGTCACTTTTGCTGAACTTTTCAAAGAATAAGCTTCTGGTTTCAATGATCTGTTCTATTGTTTCTTTAGTTTCTATTTCATTGATTTCTGTCCTAATCTTTATGATTTCCATCTTCTTCTCGTTTTCGGTTTTGTTTCTTATTATTTTTCTAGGTCCTTTAGGTGTAAGGATAGGTTGTTTATTTGAGCTTTTTCTTGCCTCTTGAAGTAGACCTGTATTGCTATAAACTTCCCTCTTAGAATCACCTTTGCTGCATCCCAAAGATTTTGGGCAATTGTGTTTTCATTTTTGTTTCTATGTACTTTTTTATTTCTTTGTTGACCCATTCATTTTGTAGTAGCATGTTATTTAACTTCCATTATTTGTGGTCTTTCCAGATTTTTTTTTCTCATGTTTTATTTCTAGCTTCATAGTGTTGTGATCATAAAGACCCATGGTATGACTTTGATCTTTTTGAATTTATTGAGGCTCATTTTGTGGCTTAATATGTGCTCTATTCTAGAGAACGTTCATGTGCATTTGAAAAGAATATGTATTCTGATGTTTTAGGATGGAATGTTCTGAAATTCCACCTGGTCCAGTGTGTCATTCAAAGCAACTGTCTCCTTGTTCATTTTCTGTTTGGTTGATTTGTCCATTGATGTAAGTGGGGTGTTAGAGTTCCCTACCATTTTTGTATTAGTATCAGTTTCCTTATGTTTGTTATTAATTGTTTTATGTATTTGGGTACTCCCACTGAGTGCATAAATATTTACAATCGTTATGTCTTCTTGTTGGTTTGCCTCCTTTATTATCATGTAGTGTCCTTCCTTGTCTCTCGTTACAGTATTTGTTTTAATGTCTGTTTTATCAGATATAAGTGTTACTATCCTGGCTTTCTTTTCACATTTACTTTCATGATAAATATTTCTCTATCCCCTTACTTTCAACTTGCAGGTGGATTTAGATCTGAAATGAGTCTCTAGAGGTGCCTGGCTGGCTCAGTCAGTAGAGCATGTGACTCTTGATCTTGTGATTGTGAGTTTTTGCCCCATGTTGGACATAAAAATTACTTGAAATGAGATTCTTGTATGCAACATATGGATGGGTCTTTTTTTTTCTCTCTGTCACCTTATGTATTTTGATTGGAGCATTTAGTCCATTTATTTCATGGTAGTTATTGACAGGTATTATTTATTGCCATTTTGCTACTTGTTTTGTGGTTTCTTCTCTTGCCTTCTTTCATGGTTTGTTGGCATTCTTTATTTATATACTTGGATTCCTTTCTTTTTATTATTTGCATATCTATTGCTGGTTTTTGGTTTGTGGTTACCATTAGGTTTGTCCATAATACCTTCTGCATATAGCAGTCTATAGTCAGTTGATGATTCCTTAAGTTTGAACCCATTCTTTATTACTCTCATCCCCACATTTTAGGTATATGGTGTCATATTTTACAGCATTTTATTTTTTTAATCTCTTGACTGATTTTTACAGATATACTTATTTGTATTGCTTTTGTGTTTCCTAATTTTCATACCATCAATTATGGTCTTTCCTTTTTACACATAAAGTCCCCTTTAATATTTCTTTTAGGGCTGGTTTAGTGGTCATGAGCTCCTTTAGTATGTTTTTTGTCTGAAAAATTCTTATCTCTCCTATTTTGAATAATAGACTTGCCCGATAGGGTATTATTGGCTGCAGAGTTTTGACTTTCAGCACTTTGAATATATCTTACTGCTCCTTTCTGGCCTGCAATGTTTCTGCTGAAAAATCCTATGATTGCCTTATGGAGTTTCCTTGTATGTAACTGTCTTTTTTATTGCTGCTTTAAAAAATTTTTTCCTTATCCCTACTTTTTGCCATTTTATTAACTGTGTGTCTTGGTGTAGACCTCCTTGGGTTGATTTTGTTGGGATATCTCTGTGACTCTGAGCTCTGAATATCTGTTTCCTTTCCTAGATTAAGACAGTTTTCAGCCATTATTTCTTCAAATAAATTTTCTTCTCCCTTTCCTCTGTCTTCTTCTTCTAGGATCCCTGTAATGTGAATGTTATTACACTTGATGGAGTCACTGAGTTCCTTAAGTCTATTCTCATTTTGTATAATCCCTTTCTTTCATTTGCTCAGTTTGATTACTTTCCATTACTCTGTCTTCCAGGTCATTAATTCATTCCTGGGCTTCCTCTAGCATGCTATTTATTCCATCAAGTGTATTTTAAATTTCATTTATTGTGTTTTTTATCTCTCATTAGTTCTTTTTCATCTCTTTGTTAAGGGTCTCATTGACATCCTCCACTCTTCTCATATCCAGTGAGTATCCTTATGATCATCTCTTTAAATGATCTCTCAGGCATATTACTCACATACATTTCACTTAGATCTCTTGCTGTGGTTTTTGTCCTGTTCTTTCACTCGGGACACATCCCTCTGTCTCTTCATTTTGTCTAATTCTTTATGTCTGTTTCTCTCTGTTAAGAAATCCAGCTATTTCTCTTGCTCTTGAAGGTAATGGCTTTATGAGGAATAGGTTCTGTAGTGCCCTGCAGTGCAGTGCTTCCTGTTCCCCAGGGCCTGGTACTTCAGGGAATCTCTCCTATGTGTGTTGCATGTGCCCTGCTGTTTTGTCCTGGCCAGTTTTTCCTTCAGCCCAGGCATCTGCAGAGGCTTTCTTTGCCTGTTTGTGGGCAGTGTTTGGTCCCCACCTGGGTGTGGCACATTTTAACAAGGTGTGTGATGGCTTGCCTGCATAATGAGACCTGCTACCACTGCCTCTGAAACTGAAGCTCTGGGTGGGAAGAAACAGTGTTGGTGGGATTTGAGATGATCTTCTAGGGGAGGGAACCTGCAGCACCAAGACTGAGGCAAGAGTAACTGGAAAGGGTAGATCCACTGAAGCCAGTGGGGGCAGGGCATGGTGTAAGCAAGTGTTGGCACTGCACTAGTTCCTGCAGGTGGCCTTGTGCTTATGCTGGGGAGTAGGGTAGGGAGATGGTGCCTGTCACATCCTTTGTTCCTGGAGGGGTCTTCCTGGGATCTCTGCCTCTCCAGGCCATAGTCTGAGATTAATAAATAATTTTCCCTCCCTTGTGCCCCAGGGCTTTTCCTGACTGCTGTATCCATGCTGTATCTGCATGGGCTATTTGGCATGCTGTCTTGTTAAGGGAGGGTATTCAACTTCCTAATGCCCTCTTGGCTCTCCTAGAGCCAAGCCCACTGATTTTTCAAATTCCAGGCTTTAAATCCTGTTGGTTGTAAGAACTCACAAAATTTGGCCCCTCTTGCTTTTAAAGCCAAATGTTATGGGGATTTATCTTCCCTGTGCAGGCTTCCCAGTGTGATAGTCTGTTTCTCACCCTTCACCGTGCCCCTGGCTCACTCCAGACTTAAGATGGCCACAGTTTCCTTCACTCCAGAACTGCATTTCTGTCCTTTCTACATTCCTCAGTCTGGTTTCTTCTCTACCTTTAATTATGGAGTTTGTTCTTCTAGTCTTTGGGTCATTTTCTGGACTGTTCACACAGATGTGAGTGTTATCTAGTTGTAGCCATGCCATGAGGTAAGCTTAAGGTCCTCATACTCCACCATCTTCCCAGACTCACCTCAATGGTTTTGGTATATTGACAGAGTTGTGTTATCAATTTTAGAACATTGTCATTACCCATAAAAGAAACAAGAAACCTTGTACCCATTAGCAGTAACCTTCCATTTCCTCCAACCTCCCTAAACCTAGGCAACCACTATTTTCTGTCTCTATAGATTTACCTATTCTGAATACTTTATATAACTAAATGAGTCATACAACATTGTGACTTCTTTCTTTTACTTACTATAATGTTTTCAAGGTTCATCCATGTTGTACCTCACATCAAAATTTCATTCTTTTTTATTGATCAATCATATTCCATTGTATACATATACCATATATTATTTATCCATTCATCAACTGGTGGACATTTGGGTTGTTTCCATTTTTTTGGCTACTATAAATAATACTGCTATGAACATTACTATACAAGTTTTTGTTTTCATTTTCTTGTGTATATGCCTAAGGGTGGGATTTCTGGGTTATGTAGAAATTCTATGTTTTATCTTTGGAGTGACTGCCAGACTGTTTTCCAAAGAAACTACCATTTTACATTCCCACCAACAATGTATGAGAGTTTCAATTTTTCTACATTCTCACCAACACTTGTTATGTCTTCCTATGGGGTGTGTAATGGTATACCATTGTGGTCTTTATTTGCATTTACCTAATGATTTGAGCATCCTTTAATGTGCTTATTGGCAATTTGTATATCTTCTTTGGGGAAAAAAGTATATTCAGATTCTTTTCCCATTTTTAATTGAGTTGTATGTCTTTTATTATTGAGTTGTAAGAGTTCTCTATATATTCCATGTAAAAGTCAATTGGCAAAAACGCGGCTTGCAAATATTGTCTCCCAATCATTGGGTTATCGTTTTACTTTCTTAATATTCTTTGAAGCACAAAGATTTTAATTTTGATGAAGTCCAACTATCTATTTTTCTTTCATCACCTGTGCTTTTTATGTCATATCTCACATACTGACGTCTAATCCAAGGACATGTTCGAAGGTGACTGAGGGACAGAAAAGTATCCTCTAGACGCAGAAGGCACTTTACAACAGAAAAATGAAGGAAGCTACTCCATACTGTTTACACAGTTTTATTCAGGGTAACGTACTGACTGGGGAGATGGGCACACAAAGGATCCAAGTGCCACGCAGCTATTCTCCCCCCAGTCTGGATTTTAATCTACAGCTTTTATAGAGTGAGGGGTACTGGGGTGAGGTGAAAGGAGAGTTATCTAAAGTGGTGCCACATGACAAGATGCTCAACGTCGCTCCTCATCAGGGAAATACAAATCAAAACCACACTCAGATATCACCTCACACCAGTCAGAGTGGCCAAAATGAACAAATCAGGAGACTATAGATGCTGGAGAGGATGTGGAGAAATGGGAACCCTCTTGCACTGTTGGTGGGAATGCAAACTGGTGCAGCCACTCTGGAAAACAGTGCGGAGGTTCCTCAGAAAATTAAAAATAGACCTACCCTATGACCCAGCAACAGCACTGCTAGGAATTTCCCCAAGGGATACAGGAGTACTGATGCATAGGGGCACTTGTACCCCAATGTTTATAGCAGCACTCTCAACAATAGCCAAATTGTGGAAAGAGCCTAAATGTCCATCAACTGATGAATGGATAAAGAAATTGAGGTTTATATACACAATGGAGTACTACATGGCAATGAGAAAGAACGAAATATGGCCCTTTGTAGCAACATGGATGGAACTGGAGAGTGTGATGCTAAGTGAAATAAGCCATACAGAGAAAGACAGATACCATATGTTTTCACTCTTATGTGGATCCTCAGAAACTTAACAGAAACCCATGGGGGAGGGGAAGAAAAAAAAAGAGGTTAGAGTGGGAGAGAGTCAAAGCATAAAAGACTGTTAAAAACTGAGAACAAACTGAGGGTTGATGGGGGGTGGGAGGGAGGGGAGGGTGGGTGATGGGTATTGAGGAGGGCACCTTTTGGGATGAGCACTGGGTGTTGTATGGAAACCCATTTGACAATAAATTTCGTATATTGGAAAAAAAAGAAAATAAATAAATATCAAAAAAAATCAAATTCTGTTCACCCAAAATAAAGACAAAAATCTATATGACACAAACATTTCTAAGTAAGTACAAAGCAATAGTCCATTTCTTGTGGTAAAATTGTAAAGCAAAGGCTGATGAAGTTGAAGTTTCTGTGAGAATTTCATGTTAATATGACCTTAAGTTAGAAAGACAATCGTCTCTTCTTTTCAAAACTTACCCACCTTCTCCTAAATTTGGGCTAAACTCCAGAAGAACAGGGAATTGACTTAATGTTTGAGGGAATACCAGAAAGGCTTCTATATATTTCTCATCAGGCCCTGAGAATTGAGGGGGCTGAAACTAAATCTCACTCATCCTGGTAGCCCCAGCATCTAGCACAAGGCCTGGGCTAGAAAACAGGTACTTATCCAATAGGCACTGGAAAAACCAATCTATGTGCATTCTGCGATTCATGTGAAATACAAATGATAGTAAAACAGCTTAGAAAAGTTTTCTTAGCAAATCAACAAGTCGCAAAGGCTTACAAAGTACCTTCACACTAGAACATGTGGCGCTCTCTCTCAGAAAAGTATCAATGATTGGTCCTAGCCAAAACTAAAAGACAGAACCTGATATAAATTTCTAGCCAATATCGGCCATGACATTATCTGGAATATATTTCTGAACTAAATAAATATAGAACATGCCCTCTCTACATAGCTATCCTACAGGCATTTCAAACTGAACTTGCTACCATCCCTACAATTCCACCCTGTACCCTGGAAATCTGAGTCATCCTTGTCTCCTTTCTCTCCCTTATCCATATCCATTTTACCTCAGAAATCTCTATTGGGTATGTTCCCTTCCCTTTTTCTCCTTCTGCCACTGTTCTAGGTCAAGCCCTTATTCTGGACTACTGTAGAAACATAACCATTTTCACTACTTTAAGTCCTGTTCACCCTATTTAATCTTTCATATCACAGCTGGTGTGATCTTCTTGAAAATTACAAAACTCATCCTATCATTTCCTTGTTGAAAACCATTAATAACATTTCACTGCTGACAGGAAAAGCATCCTTACATCTTTAGCATGCAGTGCTCTTCGCAAACTACATCTAGTCCATCCTTTGAATCTCATATCCTACCACTTAATTACCACACATGTACCCTCCAGTCATATTAACCTTTAAAAAATTTTTTCCTAGTATACCATGCTTCTTCATACTTCCATGCTTTTGTACGTCTTATTCCCTGTGCTTGGAATGCTCTTCCCACTATCTCTGCTTGGAGAATTCCTACTTACGTTATCAGTTGAACTCATAAGTCAGTTCTTTTGTGAAGACTTCCTTGATTTCCTAAGGCAGAGGTAGTCAATTTGTTCTCTATGTTGTGTACAATCCTCTGTGATAGCACATTGCATTATAATTGCTTTTTTAATATCTCTGGCTCCCCAATTGAATTCAATGGTAGGGATTGGATCTGGGTTGGAATTATCTTATGTCCTGAGCCTCTAGCACAGCACTGGGTACAAAGAAGGCACTCAAAAAATATTTGTCAATGATCAATCCTTCAATGATACAGTCTTACTGTTAAGGCTTTCAGCAAAGTCACATAAGCAAATGAATAGAAAGCTCGTAAATACCTGAATTCAGATGTTCACAGTGATGGATCTGGGTTTTAATACCAGAAAGATTCTTATACAGGTAAAGAAGGATTATTTTCTCCCATTAGACATTTTCATTTTTGAGAAGAATTTTGAAAAATATAAAAAAGAATATTAATCTTTCAAGCGCACAAATAGAAAGTTGAGAATGAAAACTAAGTTCTTTACATAAAATTTTTTATGGATGGAAAAGGATTTGATTTTTATTTAAAATTATAGTTAAATAGACAGACATATCACTAAGTAAACAATTTGAGAGTTCATATTCATGTTTTGTTAAAATAAATATATATGGTTTAGCAAAGGAAAATATTCCAGAATGAGTTGGTTGTTTTTGTTAAAATAAAACATCTTAATTCTTTTTAAAAATAGTTTGGCCAAAAATAACTTAACAATATCCATGCTGAATAGTAAATGATTTGCCTTCCAATGACCCCACAAGCACCTACTTTAATTTGTTTTGGCAAATTAAAAAAAAAATGATTATTTAGTTTCCTCATATAGATGCAGAATTAATCTGAAAAGAGTGAAAAAATGATACACTGCTCTAAAGTGTGTTAGAATGTAACTTCTAAAATTAAACCTGAATCTACTGCTGAGTTTAAGAACCTGCATTAAGGCTACAGCAAACAGTAAGAAAATACTTTTCCAAGAAAAATGTCAGAGATGTTGTAGTTAATAATTTGATTCATGAGTCAGATAGAGTTGTTCTCAGCGACCTCTAGTTTCCCTTCCAATGCCAATATTTCATGTTTCTATAAAATCAAGTCTTCCTTACTTTTGATTTAAGTATATTTACTTTAAATAAAACCTTCCTTACCACAAAGCACATTTGTGAATCAAATCACATTTTCTTTTCTTTTTTTTTTTAAATTGAGGTGCAATTAACATAGTGTTACATAAGTTTCAGGTGTACAATACAGTGATCCAACAATTCTATCCCTTTCTCAGTACTCATCAATATAAATGTACTCTTAATCGCCTTTATCTACTTCACCCATCCCCCCAACCTCCCATCCAGCAACCACCAATTTGTTCTCTGTATTTAAGAGTCTGTTTGTTTCTCAATTTCCTTGCTTGTTAATTCGTTTTGTTTCTTTAATTCCACATATGAATGAAATCAGATGGTATTTGTCTTTCTCTGACTTATTTCACTTAGCATTATACACTCTAGCTCCATACATGTTATTGCAAATGGCAAGATTTCCATTTTTTATGGTTGAGTAATATTCCATTGTGAGCACGCACGTGTGTGTGTGTGTGTGTGTACACCTTTTTAATCCATTCATCTATGGATGTATATTTGGATTGCTTCTATACCTTGGAAACTGTACTAATGCTGCAATAAACACATATCTTTTCAAATTAGTGATTTTGTTTTCTTTGGGTAAATATCCAGTAGTGGAATTACTGGATTATTTGGTAATTCTACTTTTAATTTTTTGAGGAATCTCCATACTATTTCCCACAGGCTGCATCAATTGACATTCCCACCAGCATTACCCTGATACCAAAACCAGATAAAGTCACTACAAAAAATAAAACTGTAGGCCAATATCTCTGATGAACATAGGTGTAAAAATCCTCAAAAAATATGAGTATATCTAATCCAACAATACATTTAAAAAATCATTCACCATGATCAAGTGGGATTTATTCCAAGGATGAAAGTGTGATTCAATATTGTCATATCTATCAACATGATACATCACATCAACAAGAGAAAGGATAAAAAACCATATGATCATCTAACTAGATGCAGAAAAAGCATTTGACAAAGTATAACATTCATTCATGATAACTTTCAACATAATAGATCTGGGGGAGCATACCTTAACATTATAAAGGCCATATATAAAAAACCCACAGCCAACATCATACTTTTTGGTGAAAATCTGAGAGCTTTTCCTTTAAGATCAGGAACAAGGACAAGGATGTACATACATACTTACCACTTTTATTCAACATAGTACTGGAAGTCCTAGCCACAGCAATCAAACAAGAAAAAAATAAGAGAATTCAAATTGGTAAGAAAGTAGTAAAACTTCCACTATTTGCAAATGACATGATACTATATATAGAAAACCCCAAGAACTCCAAAAAAAATGGCTAGAACTGATAAATAAATTCAGTAAAGTTACAGGATAAAAAATTAATATACAGAAATCTGTTGAATTTCTATACACTAATAATGAAGTAGCAGAAAAAGAAATTAAGAAAACAATCCCATTTATAATTGCATCAAAAAGAATAAAATACCTGGGAATAAACTTAAGGAGGTGAAAGATCTGTACTCCAAAAACTATAAAACATTGATAAAAGAAATTGAAGATGACCCAAAGAAATGGAAAGGTGTTCTATTATCATAGATTGGAAGAACATATATTTTTAAAATGTCCATACTACCCAAAGAAATTTACAGATTTAATGCAATCCCTATAAAATCACATTTTCAACAGCCTTCCATAATGGGAAGAATTGGGACCAAATGATAAATTAAAAAGCACACACTCAAGAATGCAAGAACTCTTGGGGCACCTGGGTGGCTTTGGCTCAGGTAGTGATCTCACAGTTAGTGAGCCCCGCATTGGGCTCTGTGCTGACAGCTCAGAGCCTGGATCCTGTTTCGGATTCTGTGTCTCCCTCTCTCTCTCTGCCCCTCCCCAACTCATACTCTGTGTGTGTCTCTCTCTCTCAAAATTCAATAAACATTTAAAAAAAGAATGCAAGAACTCTTTTAAAATGACAGTTAAGGGGAGGGTGAGTTCATTTTCTGGAAAAGTATTAACAATTCTCAATACAAATCAAAAAGTACAAATAGTACCCTGCACTGGAAAAATAAACATAAAATCAGTAAGTAATTACCTTTAGTAAGTGTCCTTTTAAAATAACAAACAACATTTCGCGTTCCGTTGTGAGAAACTTAACAGAAGACCATGGGGGAGGGGAAGGAAAAAAAAAGTTAGAGAGGGAGGGAGCCAAACCATAAGAGACTCTTAAAAACTGAGAATAAACTGAGGGTTGATGAGGGGTGGGAGGGAGGGGAGGGTGAGTGATGGGTATTGAGGAGGGCACCTGTTGGGATGAGCACTGTGTGTTGTATGGAAACAAATTTGACAATAAATTTCATATTAAAAAAAGAAAATAAAGTAACAAACAACTGGTCTCTATTTAATCAATAATTTTTAACTGCTTATAATTTAAAGTTATAATCTCTTTTGATACAATCAGAATACATTTTTCTTTAAAGATCATTCTTTATCTCATTATTTCTTTTAGGACCAATTTTCCCACATGATGGCTTTCCCTCACATGTAGAAAATCTCTAGCAAGGATTTGAGAGGAATATAACATAAGTAGTCAAGGTCACTGACTAGTATCAGTTTTGGTTTTGGGGTTTTAGATCCCTGGTGACCATGGGCAAGCATCTTGAACTACCTGAAGTTCAGTTTTACCAGATACAAAATACATTCTAATAAGTATTAGTGAGATAACATTCTTCTAATAATAAGTGATCAATAATGGTTGTTATTATTAGAGTGCAGCCTACAAATGAACATCTAGAGCTGCTTGAATTTTGCACTACGTAGAGTTTTTCAATTACAAATATCATTTTCATGTTTACTTTTCAGAGAGAGAGAGAGAAAGAAACAGAGCACGAGTGGGGGAGGGGCAGAGAGAGAAGGAGACACAGAAACCAAAGCAGCTCCAGGCTCTAAGCTTTCAGCACAGAACCCGACGTGGGGCTCAAACCTATGAACCATGGGATCATGACCTGAGCCTAAGTTGGACACTTAAGCAACTGAGCCACCCAGGCACACCTCGATTAAAAAATATCTTAATTGCTTTTTAACTTCTCCATGAAACTTTGATTTGGTCTTTACATAAAAGACTAGGAATTTTTATTATTTGTTTGTTTGTTTTTCAATATAGTTGACACACGATGTTACATTAATTTCAGGTGTGCAACGTAGTGATTCAACTTCTCTATATGTAATGCTATGCTTACAAGTGTGACTACAATCTGTCACCATATAACACTACTACAATATCATTGACTATATTCCCTATGCTGTGCTTTTCATTCCTGTGAGTTATTCATTCCATAACTGGAAGCCTTCAGGATCTTCCACTACCCTTCATTCATTTTGTTCATCCCTCCATTCCCCTCCCCTCTGGCAACCATCAGTTTGCTTTCCATATTTGTAGATCTGATTCTGCTTTTTGTTTGTTATTTGTTTCTAAAAATTCCCCATGTGAGTGAAATCACATGGTATTTGTCTTTCTCAGCCTAACATATTTCACTTCTAGGTCTATGCATTTTGTTGCAAATGGCATGATCTCATTCTTTTTGTATAGCATATATATTATGGATGTATATAACATCTCCTTATCCATTCATCTATTGATGGACACTTGGCTTCTTCCAAATCCTGGTTACTGTAACTTTTATTTATTTTTTAAAGATATAAGTGATTTTATTTCATTTTTTTTAATTTTTACGTTTTAATTCACTAGAGTTAACATATAGTGCTATATTAGTTTCAGTTGTATAGTATACTGATTCAACGATTCCATACATCACCCAGTACTCATCACACCATGTGTACTCCTTAATCCCCATCGCCAATTTCATCCATCCCCTGACTCTCCTCCCCTTAACCCATCCCCTGACCCTCCTCCCCTCTGACAAGCATCAGTTTGTTCTCTATAGTTTATAGTCTGTTTCTTGGTTTGCCTCTCTCTCTTTTTCCGCTTTGCTCATTTATTTTTTAATATGAAATTTATTGGCAAATTGGTTTCCATACAACACCCAGTGCTTATCCCAAAAGGTGCCCTCCTCAATACCCATCACCCACCCTCCCCTCCCTCCCACCCTCCATCAACCCTCAGTTTGTTCTCAGTTTTTAAGAGTCTCTTATGCTTTGGCTCTCTCCCTCTCTAACCTCTTTTTTTTTCTTCCCCTCCCCCCATAGACTTCTGTTAATTTTCTCAGGATCCACATAAGAGTGAAAACATATGGTATCTGTCTTTCCCTGTATGACTTATTTCACTTAACATAACACTCTCCAGTTCCATCCACGTTGCTACAAAGGGCCATATTTCATTCTTTCTCATTGCACGTAAAAAGCTTATGAAGGTTCATTTGTTTATTTTTTAATTAATTTTATTTTTTTTTAATTTACATCCAAATTAGTTAGCATATAGTGCAACAATGATTTCAGGAGTAGATTCCTTAATGCCCCTTACCCACTTACCCCATCTGCCCTCCCAGTAACCCTCTGTTTGTTCTCAATATTTCAGAGTCTCTTATGTTTTGTCCCCTTCCCTGTTTTTATATTATTTTTGTTTCCCTTCCCTTATGTTCATCTGTTTTGTCTCTTAAAGTCCTCATATGAGTGAAGTCATATGGTATTTGTCTTTATCTGACTAATTTCACTTAGCATAAATACCCTCCAGTTCCATATACGTAGTTGCAAATGGCACGATTTCATTCTTTTTGATTGCCCAGTGATACTCCATTGTATATATATACCACATCTTCTTTATCCATTCATCCATCGATGGACATTTGGGCTCTTCCCATACTTTGGCTATTGTCAATAGTGCTGCTATAAACATGGGGGTGCATGTGTCCCTTCGAAACAGCACACCTGTATCCCTTGGATAAATACCTAGTAGTGCAATTGCTGGATCATAGGGTAGTTCTATTTTTAGTTTTTTGAGGAACCTCCATACTGTTTTCCAGACCTGAGCCCAAGAGTGGTTTTCCAGAGTGACTTCACCAGCTTGCATTCCCACCACCAACGCAAAAGAGATCCTCTTTCTCCGCATCATCGCCAACATCTGTTGCCTGAGTTGTTAATGTTAGCCATTCTGACAGGTGTGAGATGATATCTCATTGTGGTTTTGATTTGTATTTCCCTGATGATGAGTGATGTGCATTTTTTCATGTGTTGGTTGGCCATCTGGATGTCTTCTTTGGAGAAGTGTCTATTCATGTCTTTTGCCCATTTCTTCACTGGATTATTTGTTTTTTGGTGTTGAGTTTGATTAAGTTCTCTATAGATTTTGGATACTAACCCTTTCAGTGAAGTAAACAATCATCAAAACTAAAAGCAACCAACAGAATGGGAGAATATATTTGCTCATTTGTTTCTTAAATTCCACATATGAGTTAAATCATATGGTATTTGTCTTTCCCTGACTAACTTATTTTGCTTAGAATTATACGCTCTAACCCCATCCATGTCATTGCACATGGCCAGATTTCATTCTTTTTATGACTGAATAATATTACAGTGTGTGTGTGTGTGTGTGTGTGTATAATTACATTGTACATATATACCACATCTTCTTTATCCATTCATCTGTCCGTGGACAGCTGGGCTTGTTCCATAATTTGGCTATTGTAAATAATGCTGTTATAAACATAGGGGTGCATGTATCCCTTTGAATTAGTGTTACTGTATTCTTTGGGTAAATACCCAGTAACCCAATTACTGGATTGTAGGATAGTTCTATTTTTCACTTTTTGAGGTAGTTCCATACTCTTTTCCACAGTGGCTGCACCAGTTTGCTTTCCCAACAACAGTGCAAGAGGATTCCCATTTTTCCACATCTTCAACAACACCTGTTGTTTCTTGTGTTTTTTATCTTAGCCATTCTGACAGGTGTGAAATGATATCTCATTGAAGTTTTGATTTTCATTTCCCTGATGATAAGTAATGATGAGCATCTTTCATGTGACTGTTGGCCATCTGGATGTCTTCTTTGAAGAAATTTCAGTTTATGTCTTCTACCCACTTTTTAATTGGGTTATTTACTTTTTGGATGTTGAGTTCTATAAGATCTTTATGTATTTTGGATACTAACCCTTCAGTGGATATGACATATCTTCTTCCATTCTGTAGGTTGCCTTTCACTTTTGTTGTTTCCTTCCCAGTGCAGAAGCTTTTTATTTTGATGTAGTCCCAACAGTTCATTTTTGCTTTTGTTTCACTTGCCTCAAGGGACCTTTATATAAAAAAGTTGCTACAGCTGAGGTCAAATAGGTTACTCCTGATGTTCTCTTCTAGGATTTTTACTGTGTGAGGTCTCACACTTAGGTCTTTAATCCATTTTGAATTCATTTTCATGTATGGTGTAACAAAGTGGTCCAGTTTCTTTCTTTTGCATGTGGCTGTCCAGTTTTCTCAACACCAGTTATTCAAGAGACTGTCCTTTTCCCATTGGATATTCTTCCCTGCTTTGTCAAAGATTAATTGACCATATAGTTGTGGACTCATTTCTGGGTTTTCTATTCTGTTCTATTAACTTATGTGTCTATTTTTGTGCCAGTACCATACTGCTTTCATCACTACAGCTTTGTAATATAAGTTGAAGACCAGAATTGTGATGCCTCCAGCTCTGCTTTTCTTTTTCCAGGTTGCTTTGGCTATTGGGAGTCCTCAGCGGTTCCATACAAATTTCAGAATTGCTTACTCTAGCTCCGTGAAAAATACTGTTGGTATTTTGTTGGGGATTGCACTAAATGTGAAGATTACTTGGACAGTATAGACATTTTAACAATATTTTTTCTTCCAATTCATCAGCATGTAATGTGTTTCCATTTCTCTGTGTCATCTTCAATTTCTTTCATCATTGTTTTATAATTCGCAGAATACATATCTTTTACCTCTTTGGCAAGATTTATTCCTAGGTATCTTACAGGTTTTGGTGCAATTGTAAATGGCATTGATTTTTTTATTTTCTCTTTCTGCTGCTTCATTATTAGTGTATAGAAGTGCAACAGATTTCTGTTATTTGATTTTGTATCCTATGACTTTACTGAATTCGTGTATTAGCAGTTTTGTGTGTAGTCCTTTGGATTTTCTATATATAGTAACATGTCATCTGCAAATAGTGAAAGTTTTGCTTCTTCACTACTGATTTGGATGACTTTTATTTCTTTTTGCTGTCTGATTGCTGTGACTAGGACTTCCAGTACTATGTTGAATAGAAGTGGTGTAAGAGTGGACATCATTGCCTTGTTCCTGACCTTAGAGGAAAATGTCTCAAGTTTTCCCCAATGAGGATGATGTTAGCTGTGGGTTTTTCATATATAGCCTTTCTTATGTTGAGGTGTGTTCTTTCCATTTTGTTGAGGATTTTCATCATGAATGCATGTTGTACTTTGTCAAATACTTTTTTGGCATCTATTGAAATAGTCATATGGTTCTTATCCTTTCTCTTATTGATGTGGTGTATCACATTGATTAATGAATATTGAAACACCCTTGAAGCCCAGATTAAATCCCACTTGATCATGGTGAATGATTTTTTAATGTATTGTTCAACTTGCTAGTATTTTCTTGAGCAGTTTTGCATCTCTGTTCATCAAGCATATTGGCCTGTAGTTCTCTATTTTAGTGGCATCTTTATCCAGTTTCGGTATCCAAATAATTCTGACTTCATATAATGAATTTGGAAGTTTTCCATTTTTTGGAACAGTTTGAGAATAATGGGTATTAACTCTTCCTTAAATGTTTGGTACAATTCACCTGTAAAGCCATTTGGCCCTAGACTTTTGCGGGGAAGGGGGAGATTTTTTTATTACTGATTCAATTTCATTGCTGGTTATTGGTCTATTCAAATTTGCTATTTCTTTTTATTTCAATTTGGTCATTTATATGTTTCTGAGAATTAATACATTTCTTCTATATTGTCCAATTTGTTGACATACAGTTTCTCGTACTATTCTCTTATAATTGTGTTTCTGTGGTGCTGGTTGTTATTCCTCCTCTCTCGTTTGTACTTTTATTTATTGGTGTCCTTTCTCTTTTTTCTTGATAAGTCTGGATATAAGTTTATCAATTTTATTGATTTTTTTCAAAGAACGAGCACCTGGTTTTATTAATCTGTTCTATTGTGTTTTTCAGTTTCTATATCATTCATTTCTGCTCTTATCTTTATTATCTCCTTCCTTCTGCTTTTAGGTTTTGTTTGTTGTTCTTTTTCTATTTCCTTTAGCTGTAAGGTTAGGCTGTGTACCTGAGATTTTTCTTACTCTTGAGACAGGTCTGTATCGGTATAAGCTTCCCTCTTAGAACCACTTTTTCTGTATCCCAACGGTTTTGGACCATTGTGTTTTCATTTTTATTTGTTCCCTCATGTACTTTTTCAATTCTTCTTTAATTTCTTGGTTGACCCATTCACTGTTCAGTAGCATGTTATTTAGCCTCCACGTATTTGTGTTCTTTCCAGATTTTTTTCTTGTGGTTCACTTCTAGTTTGATAGCATTGTGGTCAGAAAAGATGTATGATATAACTTCAATATTTTTGAGTTTGTTGAGGCTGGTTTTGTGGCCTTATATGTGATCTATTCTGGAGACTGCTCCATGTGCATTGAAAATAATGTGTATTCTGCTCTTTTAGAGATGGAATGTTCTGAATATATCTGTTAAAACCATCTGGTCTAGTGTGTCATTGAAAGCAACTGTTTCCTTGTTGATGTTCTATTTAGATCTGTCTATTGATGTAAGTGGACTGTTAAAGTCCCCTACTATTATCGTATTGTTATAAAATAGTTCTTTCATGTTTGTTATTATCTTTTTATGTATTTGGGTGCTCTCATGTTGGGTGTGTAAATATTTACAATTGTTAGATCTTGTTGTATGTCCGTTTTATTATTATATATTGTCCTTTTTTGTTTCTCATTACAGTATTCATTTTAAAGTCTAGTTTTTCTGATATAAATTTTGCTATTCTGGCTTTTTTTGACATGGTTTTTATGGTAAATATTTCTCCACACCCTTACTTTCAATCTGCAGGTGTCTTTGGGTCTAAAACGAATTTCTTGTAGGTACCATATGGATAGGTCTTGTTTTTAATCCACTCAGTCATCCTATGTCTTTTGATTTAAGCATTTAGGGCATTTACATTCAAAGTAATTATATATATACATATATACACATGTGTGTGTGTATATATACACATATACATGTATGTGTGTATATATATATACATATAAATACATATATATGTGTGTATATATATATACATATTTATGTGTGTGTATTTATTGCCATTTTATTACTTGTTTTATGTTTTTTTCTGAAGATTTTCTCTATCCTTTCTTGTCTGTCTTTTTCATGGTTTGTTGGGTTTCTATAGTCGTATATTTTGATTTCTTTCTCTTTATTCTTTGCATATTTGTAGTGGTTTTTGACTTGTGGTTACCGTTAGTTTTGTATGTAACATCTACATATAGCAGTCTGTATTAAGTTGATGGTCATTTATGTTTGAACCTATTCTTTACTCCTTTCCTCCCCACGTTTTAGGTATATGTTGTGACATTTTACATCATTTTATTTTGTGAGTCTCTTGACTGATTGTTTACAGAAATATTTATTTATACTTCTTTTGTGTTTCCTACCTTCATACTGTCACTTTTGGTCTTTCCTTTTCACTCACTGAGTCCCCTTTAATATTTCCTCTAGAGCTGGATTAGTGGTCATGAACTCCTTTAATTTTGTTTGTCTGGGAAATTCTTTATCTGTCCTTCTATTCAGAATGTTAGCCTTGCTAGATAGAATATTTTTGGGTGCAGAATTTTCTCCTTCATCATTTTGAATGTATCATGATACTCCCTTCTGGCATGCCAGGTTTCTGCTGAAAAATCTGCTGATAGCCTTATGGGATTCCTTTGTATGTAACTGTCTTCTTTTGTCTTGCTGCTCTAAATTTTTTTTCTTTATCACTATATTTTTCCATTTTACAGAAATGTTCATTTTTACTGCTTTTGGGTTTCCTACCTCTCTACTGTCACTTTTGGTTTCTCCTGTCCACTCAAAGAGTCCCTTTTAATATTTCTTGCAGAGCTAGTTTAGTGGTCATGAACTCCTTTAGTTTGTTAGTCTGGAAAACTCTTTATCTCTCCTTTATTCTCAATGACCGCCTTGATGTATAGAAGATTCTTGACTGTAGATGTTTCCCATTCAGCACTTTGAATGTATCATGCCACTTCCTTTTGGTCTGCCAAGTTTCTGTTGACAAATCTCCAACTACCCTTATGTGTTTTCATTATAAATAAGTGACTTTTTTGTCCTGCTGCTTTTAAGATTTTTTTCTTACTCTATATTTTGCAAATTTGATTACAATATATGTTGGTGTTGGCCTGCTTTTGCTGATTTTAGTGGGAGTTGTCTGTGCCTCTAGCACCTGGAATTCTTTTTCTTTCCACAGATTAGGAAAGTTTTCAGCTATTATTTCCTCAAATAAAAGTTCTGCCCTTTTTTCTCTCCTTCTTGGACTCCTATAATACAAATTTTATTACATTTGATGGAGTCATTGAGTTGTCTAAGTCTATTCTTGTTTTGTATAATTCTTTTTTTCTCTTTTGTTCAGCTTGATTACTTTCCATCATTTTTGTCTTCTAGGTCATTGATTTGCTCCTCTGCTTCTTAGCCTCCTGTCCATTCTATCAAGCATGTTTCTGATTTCATTTTTGAGCTCTTTTTCTCTACTGTGTTATTCCTTATCTTTATGTTGATGGTCTCACTCTTGCCTTCCATTCTTGCTCAAGTTCAGCAAGTATCTTTATGATTATTTCTTTAAATCCTGTATCAGAAATGTTACTTATATCTGTCTCACTTATATCTCTGGCCACGGCACTGTCTTGTTCTTTCATCCGGGACAATTTCCTCTGTTGTCTCATTTCGTCTAAGTCTCTGTTCCTGCTTCTCTGTGTTAGAAAAATCAGCTATGTCTTCTGCTCTTGAAGGTATTGCCTTACAAAGAATAGATACAGTAGTGCCTTGCAGTGTAGTGTCCCCTGTTCCCAAGGGTCTGTCACTTCAGGGAGTGTCTCAAATATGTGCTGCATGTACTCTGCTGTTGTGTCCTGGACACTTTATCTTTCAGGCTATTCATCTGCAGATGCTCTCTTTGCCTGTAATGGGCAATATTTGGTCCCTGGCCAGTAAACGGCCAATTTTAGCTACGCATGCTCTGGTCTGCTTGTGAAATGAGACCTGTCACCACTGCCACTGGAATGGAGGCCCTGAAAAATTCTCAGATTAGAAGACACAGTGTGGGCTGAGATTTGAGCTGGTCTTCTGGGGTAGGAAGCCCGCAACACTGAGAAGGGTAGCTGGGAAATATGTTTCCTCCAGAGTGCAAAGGCAGAGCTGGGCGTAAGCAAGTTAGGTATCCAGTGTCCATGCTTCACTGGTTCCCACATGTGGTCCTGTACTTATGCTAATAGGCAAGGGAAAGAGATGGTGCAAGCCAGTTTCTTTGTTCTGGAAGGGGTATCTTCATGAATGCTGCCTCTTTGGAACACTCTCCAAGGACAGCAAAAAAAAAAAAAAAAAAAAAAAAAAAAAAAACCTCCCCACTGTGTACTCCAGACATTCTTCAGATTTCTGTTTCCACACTGTATGTCTGCAGGCTGTTTGCCTTGCTTTCTCTCCAAGAGCAGTGCAATGCTCTCTAGGCTCTCTCTGAGCCAAGCTCACTGACCTTTAAACTCCAGGATATAAGCCCCATTGGTTGTACAAACTCAGGACATTCAGCCCATCTCACCCTCCAAACCAATTGCTATGGGGGTTCGTCTTCCCTGTGTGGGGTCCCTGTGTGTTAGTCTGTCTCTCATTCTCTGCAACTGTGGTTCCTTCCCCACTACAGTGGCCATGATTTGTTTCTCTTCCAAACTGCTTCTCCATGCTTCTTACTTTCTTCAATGTGGCATCTTCTCTACCTTATAAGTTGTGGAGTTCGTTCTGCCAGTCTTCAAGTCAATTTCTGGAGTATTTAGGATGATTTTATAGTTATCTAATTGTATTCTTGGGATGAGGTGTGCTTAAGGTCCTCCTGCTCTGCTGTCGTCTTAATCTTTATCATTTCATTTTTCTGCTGTTTTTGGGTTTTCTTTATTGGTTTTTTTTTTATCTCCTTTAAGTGTACAGTTAGGTTGTTTGAGATTTTTCTTGTTCTTGAGATAGGCCTATAATGGTATAAATTCCCCTCTTAGAACCATTTTTTCTGCCTCCCAAAGGTTTTGAACCACTGTTTCATTTTTATTTGTTTCCATGTACTTTTTGAATTCTTCTTTAATTTCTTGGTTGACCCACTCACTGTTTAGCAGCATGTTATTTAACTTCCATGTATTTGTGGTCTTTCCAGATTTTTTCTTGTGGTTGACTTCTAGTTTGATAGCATTGTGGTCATAAAAGATGCATGATATAACATATTTCGATATTTTTGAATTTGTTGAGGCTGGTTTTGTGGCCTTATATGTAATCTATTCTGTAGAATGCTACATGTGCACTTGCAAAGAATGTGTATTCTGCTGTTTTAGGATGGAATGTTCTGAACATATCTGTTAAAACCATCTGGTCCAGTGTGTCATTCAAAGCTACTGTTTCTTTTTTGATGTTCTATTTAGAAGATCTGCCCATTGATGTAAGTGGCGTGTTAAAGTCCCCTACTATTATTGTATTATTATCGATTAGTTCCTTTATGTTTGTTATTATCTGTTTCATGTATTTAGGTGCTCTCATGTTGCATGCATATACATTTACAATTGTTAGATCTTCTTGTCTGATTGTCCCTTTATTTTTTTTAGTTTATTTATTTTTAGAGTGCACATGAGTGAGTGGGGGAGGAGCAGAGAGACATGGATAGAGAGAATACTAAGCAGACTCCACACTGTCAGCACAGAGCCCAACGTGGGGCTTGAGACCATGAACCATGAGATCATGCCCTGAGCCAAAATCAAGAGTCAGACTATTAACTAACAGAGCTACCCAGGCACCCCTTTTTATTTTATATAGTGTCCTTTTTTATCTTTTGTTACATACAGTGTTTGTTTTAAAGTCTATTTCACTCTATATAAGTATTGCTACTTTTGACATCCGTATTTATGGTAAATATTGCTCCATACCTGACTTTCAGTCTGACTGTATTTTTAGGTCTGAAATGCGTCTCTTGTTTGCAGCATATGGATAGGTCTTTTTTTTTTTTAATTCACTCTGGCACCCTATGTCTTTTCATTGGAGTATTTAGTCCGTTTACATTCAAAGTGATTATCAATATGTATTTATTGTCATTTTATTTCTTATTTTGTAGCTTTTTTTGTAGCTTTTCTATGATCCTTTCCACTCTTTCTTTCTTTCATGGTTTGTTGTTATTTTTTTTTTTATATATGAAATTTATTGACAAATTGGTTTCCATACAACACCCAGTGCTCATCCCAAAAGGTGCCCTCCTCAATACCCATCACCCACCCTCCCCTCCCTCCCACCCCCCATCAACCCTCAGTTTTGACAAAGCAGGAAAGAACATCCAATGGAAAAAAGACAGCCTCTTTAACAAATGGTGCTGGGAGAACTGGACAGCAACATGCAGAAGGTTGAAACTAGACCACTTTCGCACACCATTTACAAAAATAAACTCAAAATGGATAAAGGACCTAAATGTGAGACAGGAAACCATCAGAACCTTAGAGGAGAAAGCAGGAAAAGACCTCTCTGACCTCAGCCGTAGCAATCTCTTACTCGACACATCCCCAAAGGCAAGCGAATTAAAAGCAAAAGTGAATTACTGGGACCTTATGAAGATAAAAAGCTTCTGCACAGCAAAGGAAACAACCAACAAAACTAAAAGGCAACCAACGGAATGGGAAAAGATATTTGCAAATGTTGTTATTCTTTAATGATATATTTGGGTTCCTTACTCTTTAGTTTTTGCATATCTATTACTGGTTTTTTTTTTTTTATTTGTGGTTACCATTCCGGTTTTGTTTGTTTCAAGTTTCTATGTAAATTCCAGTTAGTTAACATATAGTGTAATTTCAGGAGTAGAATTTAGTGATTCATCACTTACATACAACATGCAGTGCTCATCACAAGTGCTCGCCTTAATAACCATCACCCATTTAACTCATCCCTCCACCTACGTCCCCTCCAACAACCCTCAGTCTGTTTATATTTAAGAGTCTATTATATGGTTTGCCTCTCTCTTCCTTCCCCTCCATGTTCATATGTTTTGTTTCTTAAATTCCATCTTCTGCATATAACAATCTATATTAAGCTGATGGTCACTTAATGTTGAACTCATTCTTTACTGCTTTCCCCTCCATGTTTGAGATAATTGGTATGTTATTTTGCATCTTTTTATTATATGAATCCCTGGACTTATTTTTACAGAAATACTTATTTTTACTGCTTTTGTATTTTTTTTTACCTTTTATACTCTCAAGTGTGGTCTTTCCTTTCTACTCAAAGAGTCCCCTTTAATATTTCTTATAAAGCTTGTTTAGTGGTCATGGACCCCTTTAGTTTGTTTAACTGAGAAACTCTATCTCTCTTTCTATTCTGAATTTTAGCCTTGCTGGATAGGGTATTCTTGGCTGCAGATATTTGCCTTTCAGCATTTTGAATACATCATGCCACTCCTTTCTGGCCTACAATGTTTCTGCTGAAATATCCTTATAGCCTTATGGCATTTCCTTTGTATGTCACTGTCTTCTTTTCTTTTACAACCTTTAACACTTTTTGTTTATCACTATTTTTTTTGCCATCTTAATTATTATGTGTTTTGATGTGGACACCTCTAGGTTGGGTTTGTTGGGGGAATCTCTGTTTCCTGAATCTGGATCCTTGTTCCTCTCCCCACATTAGAGAAGTTTTCAGCTATTATTTCTTCAAATATATTTTCTGCCTCACCTTCTCCCTCTTCTCCTTCTGAGAACCCTATAATGCAAATGTTATTATGCTTGATTGAGTCACTGAGTTCTCTAAATCTATTCTCACTATGCAGTATTTGTCTCTCACCTGTTCTGCTTGATTGCTTTTCAATACTCTATTCTCTATGTCACTGGTATGTTCCTCTGCTTCCTGTAGCCTACTATTTATACCATCTATTGTATTTTTAATTTTATTGAGTTCTTCATTTCTGACATGTTATTTTTTATCTCTTTGCCAAGTATCTCATCAACATCTTTCATCCTTTTCTGAAGTCCAGTGAGTATTTTTATGATCATTACTTTAAATTCTCTATCAAGCATACTACTTTGTTTGGCTTAGATCTCCTGCTGTGATTTTGTTATGTTCTTTCATTTGAAACAAATTCCTCTGTCTCTTCATTTTGTCTACCTCTCTGTGTTTGTTTCTGTGTTTTAGGAAAGTCAGCTATGTCTTCTGATTTTGAAAATTGAGAGTGGCTCTATGAAGAAAAGGCCCTGTAGTGCCCTGCAATGGAGTGTCCCCTGTTCACCAGAAACTAACACTTCAGGGAGTCTCCTATGTGTGTTATGTCCTGCTATTTTGTCTGAGTCACTTTTCCTTTAAGTACAGACATCTGCACTGATTCTCTGACTGTTGTGGTGACTATGCTTTCTCTCTGTGGTGTTAGTGAGGCCAAATCAGATCAGCTCTGAGGGATCATGGCAGAAGGAGGGCTCAGGGGCAGGGCGGAGGTGTTAGCAAAATTTTCACTAAGCTGCTAGCCCTAGCTGGATTCCTGAAAGCATGGCAGGGGCCAGGGGGTGTGGAGTGCATTAGCTTCAGTGGCTGAGGGCAAGGAGGGAGGCTGCCCTAGTAGCCAGAGGCACATAGTGACTAGGTGTGGCACGTAGTGTCTGTGAGTGCAGATGCTTGGTGCAGAGTGAGGTGGCAAGTAGGGACTTGTGGTTGGGAAGAGCATGTTAGCAAAATATGCACTGAGCTCCTAATCCTAGCCCAGATCTCCCCAAAGTATGGCAATGGCTGGTGGTGTGGCATGGCATGGGTTAGCAGCAGTGGCCAGGGACAAGGTCTATGGCAGCAGACAGGAACACAGGTTGTCTCTGGTTGTGGAGCACAATGGCAGCTGGGGGTGTGCAGTGTTTGTGTGCAAGGTGAGGGTATGGGATCCACATGGCATTAGCAAAATTTGAGCTGGGCTCTTAGTTCTAGGCTGGATCCCCTGAATTTTGATGGCCACTGGAGCACAGTACAGAGGTGGCAGCTGTGTGAGGCCTGCTCAGGGTTAAATTGGTGCTGAGCTCTGGGCCAAGGCCAACAGGTTAGAGTGAGCAAGTCCTTGGGAGAACTCATGGTCTGGGCACACTGCTAGCAGGTTAGGTAGGAAATGTCTGTGCAGTGCCACCTTCCCACAGATGACTCTGTGTTTATGTTGGGGGGCAGTGGGAGGAAAATAGTGCCTGCCAGCTCCTTGTTCCTGAAGAAGTCCCCCAACAGGCTCTGAAATCCTTATAAACAGATCTCCTTCCAATTTGCCCCAGGCGTTGTGCAAACTGTCAATTGTATGTTTCCTCTCTATGGCCTGTTCTTTCTTTAAGGGACTGACCCTGCTATCACTCAATGCTGAGTTAGCCGACTTGTAAAGCTCCAGGCTCCAAATACTTCTGCTGGTTATACAAACTCATGAAATTGAGCCCCTCCAGTTTTCAAGGCCAGATGTTATGGGGATTCATTTCCCTGTGTGGGCTCCCTGGTGCTTTTCCCTCTCCGTGGCCACACCTCCCTCCCTCCTGTGGGCAGCTCCCAACCACAGTTTCTGACTTTCCTAACCTCTCTGATGTGGCTTCTTCTTTACATTTATTTGTGGGGTTTATTCTGGCAGTCTTCAGATTGCTTTCAAGTTTACTGACTCAGATATGAGTGATAACTAGTTGTTTTTTAAGTCAACTTTTTATTATTATTGTATCATTTATATGGTATTATCCCTGCACATATCTTTTTAACAATTAGCATGTACATACAGATAAATAGTTGTTAATATGGGGCAAGGTAAACTTAGGGTCCTCCTACCCCACCATCTTTCTGGTACTAACTATTGTAACTTTTAAAGATCACACGTGTTGACTAATGAAGGTTGCTAGTGATTTTAGCTGTTCACTTAGATTTACAAACTTAATTTCATTCTATGACTTCAATATGGGAGAATACAAGATAGCTTTTCCATTTCACTTCACAAAAATAAATAACAGGATGAGAATCATTGGCTTAGTTTATAACCAATGAAAGAACGGATTGATTCACTGAACAAGTAGTTATTTATCTAGTGTCTATAATATTCAAAGTCTAAGGCAAATTCCTACCACAAGGACCCAGATAAGAAAGATGCACTCTTTGCTCATGAGGAGCTTACTTTTCAGTAGATGAGGTAAGAAAACACAACTTTAATGCAAGGCCCAATGTGCTTAGTGCAAATAGATTAACACAAATTGTGGTCAATTTCTCTTAATATCTTGAAACATTATCTCTTGACATAGCAGATTCTTTATTCATTTAAATCATTAGTCCATGTATCTTAACTAAAGACCCAGAATCTTGTTACCATCTACTTGTTCTCAATGAAAACAGAGCTTAGGTCCACCTTCAATTTTCCATACAGATGAGGAAGGGCAGAAATTTCTCATATAAGTCAAAGATCTCATTTTTCTTTTGTAATTGTTTCAATTGCTTTCCCACAAAGTGCTGGTGTTACAAATTGTTATTGGTATTTCCACAGAGAGCCAAATGGGCTGCCATTTTCTCTGGAAGGCTCAGTCCACCTCTTTGAATGAAATTGGGCAAATTAACAGGTTTCTAGATCTCTAATTGATGTAGTGGAGATGGTGATCTGTAGTGGTAAGGACAGCTGTGTGACCTTGGGAGAGTCATTCCTTTCTCTATACATTTATTTTCTCATAGTCTAGAAATAAATATAGTAATAATCTCAGAGAGTTGATGTGAGCCTCAAATGTGAAAGTGCATAATAATCTACATAATTGTGTGCCTGTGGGTTGGATAGTTGTTTTGTTTTTGAGAGGAAGCTGGTCTTCTTCAACCCAGGGCATCTAACGATTATTGGGACTTCTCATCCAAACTGATTATGTTCTTTATCACAGAGGAGTTCTGATTATCCCAAAGGAAGCCTGCAGGTTCTCTCCTAACCACTTGCTGTTTACTCATCTGGATGAAATATGTAAGGGCCTCGTGATCACTTCTAACCTCTCTCTCTTTATAAAAAGCCTAAATTCTCACCATCCCTATAACAAGTATAGGAGGGAGCAAGAAGATGATGATAATAGTGTTGAAGATGTCAAGGGGCTTTAGAAATTAAATAGTCCAATTATCTCGTTTTACAGTTGAGGAAACAGAGCCTGATTATGATGATAAATTGTTACAATAACAACATCTAGAATTTACAGAATGCTTCCTTTGTGCCAGGCACTGTCCTAAGTGCTTTACATGCATTATCTCACTTAATCTTTACAGTTATTCTCTGGACTAGGAATTGCTATTATACCCATTTTACAAATGAGGAAACTGAAGCACAGAGAGGTTAACTTGCCCAAGGTAACTTGATTAGAGAGCAACAGAACCTAAATAACACAAGGAATCCTTGGCATACTTTACTTCAAAAAAACATTTTGTCTACTGAAAACAAATGAAACTTTTAAATATGGCATTCAAGGCCCTCCATGATCTGGCTGTCACCTATCTCTTCAGCCTTGTTTCCTATGATTTGTCTTTATGTATCTTGTACTCCAGCAAACAGCTTGCTGAATATGTTACATGCTTTCCTAATTTGTTGTCTTGGCTGTGTTTCCTTCTATTCTGTCCTTTGGCCTCTCTCCAGATCCAAATGTTACCCACCTTTTAGTACTCTGCTTAAATGTCATTTACCTCACTTAGAAATGGCCTCAACGTCCTCTATGCTTCTGAAGCTCTTTGCACTGGCCTACCTTGGAAGCTTGTATTCTGGTTTAGTCAGGGAGAAGGACTGACAAGAGAACCTACCTTTTGTCAGTTTCTAGAGTCCTACCTGCCTTGCAAGTTTGTCATAAGAATGTAATGAGACAATGGATATGAAAAGGCTTCTTGAACCAATAAGTACCAAAAAGGTCATTATTGCATTTTGGGTATCCCTTTATTGTCCAGGTTTGGGAAAGCAGAGCCCTTCCAGTGTGTGCCTATTTTTAGGAGGGAAAGTTTTCATTTTTAGTTTATATTAAAGAAAAGTTAAAATGTCAAAATTGGATAAACAAAATGGCAAGGAATGAAAAGTAATATGGGAAAATGAAAAGACTGACTTTTATTAGGTGATGACAGCATGGACAAGTACAATTTCAGATTTCTGTTGTTTTTACAATAGAGGAACATGAAAAGATAAAAGTGAAGACATTTGCTTGGATTGTGTATGTTCATAGCTTCTGTTTGATTTCCAAAATCTGTGTTCATTTAAAATTCCTAAAAGAGAGCTAATGCTCTTTGCTGATAGAGTGGTAGGGTCATAATGCAATAAAACGAAAAGTAGCTACAGGCCAAGGTTTTATTTATGTCTATGTGTACACATAAAAACCCACCTCCGTGTTAAAAGATGACACTCGAAAGCCTTCATAGAGACAGTGGCATCTGCTATGGGGGAGTCACACTTGGGACAACTTGATTGACCATTTTTGGCATATGCTGGTCTAAATTAGTTTGTCTATTGGCTAACAACCTTTTCTGAATTAGGTCCAATTCTCAGCAGGCACATTTCCATCTGGTTAAGTTTAGAACTCAAGCTTTTTTTTTAAAACTACCTTACACCAATACTAGCCTAGACAAAACGATCTTACATATCACTTCTGTCCTCGTTTAAAAATTGTCATTTCCCTTTGCTTTAAGCCAGGGTGAATGATGTGGTCATTGAGGCTCTTTGAGCCTGGATTTTGAAGAAGAGCAAGGATGGATTTTTACAAAAATATATAAAGGGAGAGAAGACGGAAGAAAATGAAGACATCTACAAAAACTGGTGCGTTCTTATGGTAAAACAGGAAGCTAACATGTTAGGAGCCTGAATTCTCTCAGGAAGGATGTAGCCTTGATGAACAGCTGCTTAGTGCAGACAGAGCCTTTGCTCTTTGAGTCTTTCATTGTTTCTCTGTCAAGCACTAGCCTTTGGGACAGTGCTTCATATTATTAAGTCACATTGATGATTAGAAGAGAGGTGACAATAAGCAAAGTCATGTGGTGCATGACATGTAAATCAGAGGCCTGAGGGTTTTTCTTGCAATCAGCTCAGTAACAATGTTATTGACCTTTCCTTAGCATCCTCTGCTTCTCACTTTTGGGTATTAATTCCCATAGGAGAGCTGGTTTAGGGATGGAAGGTGGAAAGTGAGTTAGAGGATTGAGAGACATGGTTGGTGTTTCTTCAGAATATGTTTACAGCCCTGATATTGACAGAGAAGCCTGAGGCAGAGCCTCTCATTTCCAGGTGTTTTGTGATTTTGTTGTGGGGCCAGGGTTTAGCAGGTGTCTCATGGTTGTTAACACTTCATAAAATCCCTTTCCCATGATCCATAGTCTGGATCAGGATAGCAATTTCAGGAAGTAATTTCTGGTAAGGTGCCAGAAATCTAAGTGTGTTCAGTTCTGTTTTTCAATTAAAGTGTTTTAAATTTGAAATAAATGAAGGCACATGAGAAATTGCAAAAGTAATAATTTCCATGTACTCTTTACCCAGATTTCCACAATGATAATATTTTATATGACCATAGTACATTATAAAAACCAGGAAATTGACTTTGGTAATATACTATTATGTAAACCATAGACCTTATTCAGATTTCATCAGATTTTATATGCATTCATATGTTCATTTGGGTATTTTTTGATGAAGTTTTATCACATGTAACTACCACCCCCATCAAAATACAAAACTGTATTATCACAAGAAAGAAGCTCCCTTGTACTACTTTTTTATACTCAGTCATATCAGGAATGTTCAATTTTTTAATGAATGAATGAATGAATGAATGAATGAATTTTAGTAATCTCTACACCCAATATGGGGCTTAAAGCCATGACCCTGATCAAGAGTTTTATGATCTTCCTACTGAGCCAGTTAGGCATCCCCAAGGAGCATTCAATTTGAACTAAATTTTAATCTCTCTGAAGTAGCTTCTATGAGGAAATACTCTCCTGAAGCTTGTCTTCCAGCTCCAACCACCATGCTTGGCCTCCAGTTGAACACTATTTTCTCATTAAATACCTGGCAAAAGTGTGAACAACTTCTTCTTTTCTTGGTTTCTCTTAGCACAGTTGCAAAAGGCTGAAATTTTTAAAAGATTTGAAAAAATGCAAAGGAAGAACACAAGGAAAATAAAGTACAGCACACACACACACACACAATCAAAATTTTGAAGAACTTGTTTCTAATTTCACACTAGTTAATTTGCTTATAAGACGCTTAAGCCATATCCCATGCCTTATTTTGTTTCCTTAAATACTGTGCTTCATTCTTGAGGTATTGGCTAATACAACTTCCCAGACCCCTTGACTCACCCTCCAAGTCTACATGGTAGGTATCAATGTATTTCCTGTTACTCACAGGATGGTTATTCCATCTTTTCCTTTCTTCCAGCAAGTATTCACACCCCCCAACAGTATATAGTCATCCACTCAGTTACAGTTTCCCATCTAACATTTTATCCACAATTGATTGGTAAATGATTCAGTAATATTCTTATCCTTCAGATGAGATTCTGATAGCAGGAAAATAGTAGTAGCATAAAGCCTTTTTAAATTATCTTATTACAAACTCCCAGAAAGTAACCACAGCAGCACACAGAGTTAAAGTGAATGATCTCACACATTTGTCTCTAAGATGGTCTTCTCTGTAAATCTGAATTCATCAGGGAAAAGAAATATATGGGTTCTCTATGGCTGTGTAACAAATTGCCATAAACGTGGCTGCTGAAAACAACATCCATTTATTAACTCACAGTTCTATCGAAGTTCAGACATGGTGCAGCAGTGTTCTCCGCTCAGAGTCTCACAAAGCTAAAATTATGGTGTTGGCCGGACTTCATTCTTTTTTGGAGACTCTAGTGAAGAATTTACTTCCAAGCTTATTCAGGTTGTTGGAAAGTTCATTTTCTTGCAGCTGTAGAAGTCTATTTTCCTGCTAGCTGTTGGCTGAAGAATGCTCTGCTACTACAGGCTGTCCCTCTCCAATGGCAGCTCACAAAATTGGTGTTTGCTTTATTCAAGACCACCTGGAGCTTATCTTTCTGACTTCTTCTTTGGAGAAAACTCTTTACTTTTAAATTATTCATGTGATTAGGATAATCCCACTACATAATCTCCCTATCTTAAGATCAACTGTGCCACAGGACATAACCTAATCATAAGCATAAAATGCATCATCTTCACAGTGCTGGGGATTATGCAGGGCATACACACCAGTGAGAAGGAAATCTTGGGGGAACATTTTATAATCTTACCTACAACATGACATACATTTTTTTTAATTTTTTTTCAACATTTATTTATTTTTGGGACAGAGAGAGACAGAGCATGAACGGGGGAGGGGCAGAGAGAGAGGGAGACACAGAATCGGAAACAGGCTCCAGGCTCTGAGCCATCAGCCCAGAGCCTGACGCGGGGCTCGAACTCATGCACCGCGAGATCGTGACCTGGCTGAAGTCGGACGCTTAACCGACTGCGCCACCCAGGCGCCCCATACTACATTTTTTAAATCTCCCTTGAGTGAGTGATTCTCCATCCAGAATGGAGGCTGAATGAAGCATAGCCTAACTTCTCAATTGATGTGCCATGAACACATAACAAGTAAGGCCAGATATTGATTCATTCACCCTGTGGAAAGATGAGTCAAAGTCTGGGATGACATGAACCCTTAAGCTCATTGCACTCAACCTGTGTTGGATAAGTTGGTCACGTATCCCAAGAAGCTATGCAAATATAATTTTCTATGACAGAAAGGTCAGGAACACAACTTTAGTACTTTCAGAAAATCTAAACAAGCTATTAAGACCAATATGAAATGTGCTAAGAATTTAGAGTTCTGACAACTCTCTATTCTAGATGAGGGCACTATGTTACTTAACAATGCCTTGAATGTGCAAGGTGCTATTTAGGATATAGACATGCTATCCAAGATTTGAGTGTGGGCATTATACTTCAGTTAAAACTGAATTTTTTTCCCTATATGATTGAAAAGAAAATGCATAAAACAATAATCATAAATCAAAGTTAATGAGGATAACATAATGTTAAGCATAAACTTTACAGTGTAATTTAATGTTAACCATAAACTTTATAGTGTAATTTATCACAATAACAAAATAAATGGAGAGGGGAAAAGCTGTATAGAAGGAGAATTTTGTATAAGACTGTATAATGTTGGTATTAATTCAAAGTAGATTGCTATAAATTTAAGATTTTAATTGGAATCCTCATGGTAACCTTTAAAAGCTTTAAAAGTACAGAAAAGGAAAAGAGAAGAGAATAAAACATTGCAACATAAAAATTAATTGAACACAAAATAAGGCAGTAATGTTGAAATTAAGGAATAAAAAAGGTATTAACACACAGAAAACAAATAAAAACATAGCTGAAGTACGTCCTTCCTTATCAGTAACCACTTTAAATATCAATAAATTAAACTTTCTAGTTTAAAAGAAGAGATTGGAAGAGGGAATGAAGAAACATGAGCCAAATATATGCTGCTTACAAGAAACTCACTTTAGGTCCAAAGATACGAATAGGTTTAAAGTAGAAAAAAAAAAGACCAGAAAAAGGTATCTTAGGCAAATAGTAACCAAAAGAGATCTGAGGTGGCCTTAGTGATATCAGATAAAATAGACTTTAAGTGAAAAACTGTTACAGAAGACAAAGAAGGATAATATATGATGATGAAAGATCAATCTATTAATCAAGTAGATACAACAATTATAAATATACATACATCTAAAAAAAGAGACCTTAAATATATGAACCAAAAATTGACACAATTGAAGGGAAAAGTAAACATTTCTACAATAGTTGTTGAAGACTTTAATACTCCACATTCAACAATGGATAGAACAACTAGACATAGCATAATAAGTAAATACAGGCATACTTTGGAAATATTGTGAGTCTGGTTCCAGACCACCACAATGAAGTAAATATCACAATAAAGTGAGTCAAGTTTATTTTTTGGTTTCCCAGTGCATATAAAAGTTATGTTTACACTATACTGTGGTCTATCAACTGTGCAATAGCATTATTTCTAAAATATGTACATATCTTAATGAAAAAATACCTCATTGCTTAAAAATGCTAATCACTATCTGAGCTTTCAGCAAGTCAATAACTAACCACAGACCACCATAACAAATATAATAATAATGAAAAAGTTTGAAATATTGTGAGAATTACTAAAATGTGACACAGAGACACAAAGTGAGAAAATGTTGTTGGAAAATGGTGCTAATAGATTTGTTTGATGAAGGGTTGCCACAGACTTTCAATTTGTAGGAAGACCTTGATATCTATGAAACACAGTAAAGCAAAGTACAATAAAATAAGGTATGCTTGTAGGGGACTTAAGCAACACTATAAACCAGCTAGACCTAACAGGCACATACACATATGGAACACTTTATAAAACAGCAGAATATAGTAGTTTGCCCTTATCCATGGGGGATATGTGCTAAAACCCCCAGTGGATGCCTGAAACTGTAGATAGTACTGAACCCTATATATACTATTTTTTTCTTACACATACATACCTATGATAAAGTATAATTTATAAATTAGACACAATGAGAGATTATCAACAATAACAAATAATAAAATGGAACAATTATAACAATATACTATAAAAAAGTTATGTGAATGTGATCTCTCTCACTTTCAAAATATTGTACTGTACTCCTTGTGATGATGTGAGATGATTAAATACCTATATGGTGAGATGAAGTGAATATGTAGGCATTGTGACAAAGTGCATTAGACAACTACTGACTTTCTGATGTGTCAGAAGTAGGATCATCTGCTTCCAGACCACAGTTGACTAAGGGTAACTGAAACCACCAAAAGTGAAACTGCAAGAGGAGTTAAGATGGCAGAGTAGTATGGGCATCCTGAGTTTGTCTCATCCTTGAAACACAACTAGATCTACATCAAACCATTGTGAACACCTAGTAAATTAATCTGAGGGTTAACACAACAATATGCATAATTTGAGAGAGATCTTGGCAAGTACATGGTACGGAGAGGTGAACTGGGAGAGAGAAAAGCCATGGTGCCACAGAGGGTAGGGAGCTGTTTTCATGGAGAGGACAGAGAGAGAAAGAGAAAGGGGGGAGAGTGCAGTGTGTTGGGATCACACAAGAAAAGCATTCCCTTTGAAAGTAGCTGGTGACTCTTTCCATAATTTGGCTATTGTTGAAAGCACTGCTATAAACATAGGGGTACATGTGCCCCTATGCATCAGCACTCCTGCATCCCTTGGGTAAATTCCGAGGAGTGCTAGCTGAGTCATATGTGGATCTTGAAAAACTTAACAGAAGACCATGGGGGAAGGTAAGAGGAAAAAAAATAGTTACAAAGAGGGAAAAAGGCAAACCATAAAAGACTCTTAAATACAGAGAACTGAGGGTTGATGGGGAGTGGAAGAGAGGGGAAAGTGGGTGATGGACATTGAGGAGGGCACTTGTTGGGATGAGCAGTGGGTGTTGTATGTAAGCCAATTTGACAATAAATTATATTTTTAAAAAGTAAAAAAAAAATAATGTTAGTAATCAGTAATAAAAGCTGCAATTAAAAAAAAAGAAAGTAGCTGGAGAGAAACAGAAAGTGAAAACACTCGCAGGGGAATGGACAAGAAATCTGTTCCCCAAAACCAATGATGGGGAAAAAGGAGAGGTTTCAATAACACCAGTATTTTGTTTTGTTTTTGTTTTTGTTTTTTGTTTTTGTTTTTGTTTTTATAAATAGTAGAACACAGAGTCTGAAGTTTGGACCTCAGTGCCTGGTGGTGTTCCAGTGAGAAAGTAGGGCAAATCCCCAGCAGTGGGCATCAGTCTGAGGGGCCCCCATGCTGCATGGGAAGGAAGAAGTGGTTCTCCAGCTTGGAGTGCATTTGGTAAAGGCAATAGGGCCTCTCTGCTGACAAAAGTCCTGGCAGGCCCCAGAGATCTGCCATGTTTACTGGTATGGGAACAAAGACACTGGCTAAGGGCAGCAAAACCTGGCACTGGCTGTGTGTTGCAATTTACCATGAACTCTGAGTCTCTGCTGCTTCGAGGTTGCATGAACATTTTCTGGGACAAGTTGGTACCTGGCCATTGATCAATGAGATGCTCCCCCAGAGGATCAGTATGGGTCCCAGCTGCGGGTGGGTTTCTGAAGTATAGGGTTTTGAAACACAGCCCATAACGATAAAACTCTGCAGGGAATCTCCACCTGGCAATTGGACACAGACAACTTGGACACAGGGTAAATGCAGGGAGCAGACTAAAGTCTGAGGCAAAGGAAGAGTGATTGATCATGAATCTGTGAGGGCACGAAATGCCTTCTTTGAAGACTAGAGAGCAGAGTGAAGTAATTTTCACCTCTAGCCAACCTGACTGATCAACCCCAGTGACCTAAGCAGTGCCACGAAGTGGAAAACAGAGCCTTTACACCAAGCCCCATCCACCTATGCCCTCCAAGCACATCTCCCCTAGGGCAAATTGGCGTGAGAAATAGAGCAGCAAGTTTCTTCCCCAGAGAACCAGAACAAATCCCTTCCACCTGCTTAGTCTATGGATCATAGACAGCTACAAACTTTCAGCTCTAGGACAAACTGGATCTAGCTTCATTTGGGTTTCTTTTTGTTAGGTTGTTTATTTTCCTTGCTTTTGTTTTTGTTTATCCTGTTTTTTTTCTTTTATTTTTCTTTCCTGGATAAAGAAAGAGGAATTTTTTAAATTCTATTTTATTTTGTTTAATTTATTCTATTCCATTATTTAAATTTTTTTAATTTTAAATTTCTTTTTTTAATTCTATTTTCTCTTCTATCAAGCTTCTCTTAACAAGCAGATCAAAACAAACCTATGATCTAGCCTCCTTTATCTGATTTTGTTTTGTTTAAAAATTTTTAATTTTAATTTTTTTAATTGTGTTAATTTTTTTTCTTCCTCCAAAATGACAAAATGGAGGAATTCACCCCAAAAGAAAGAACAGGAGAAGTGATGGCCAGGGATTTTAATCAACATAGATATAAGTAAGATGTCGCAACTAGAATTTAAAACCACAATTATAAGAATACTAGCTTGGGGAGCCAGACCAACAATGAACCATCCTACACACCTAGAAAACTGCTTGGAGGATTAACACAACAATCTGCAAAACCTGAACCACAGAATTCAGCAGGTATGCAGCATGGAGAGCTGAACTTGGGGAGCAAGAAGCCCTGAAAGGTAGGGAACCACTTTTGAGGGCAGAGAGAGGATGGAGACTAGGGAGGGGGGAGAATACGGGAAAATCAACCCTCCCCAAAAGCACCTGGAGAGAAAGTGGAAAATTGGAAACAGCTGCAGGAACTAAACTAAAAAGGGAGAAAGGAGAAAGGAGAGGGTTTAAATTCCATTAAGACTGTAAACAAGGGGAGCACAAAGGCTGCAACTCCGCAGCTCGATACTTTGAGGTGCTCTAGTGGGAAGGGCGAATCCCCAGGGACAGAGTGGGGTCTGGGAGGTTCTTGGCCACACGGGGAAAAGCGGTTCCACTGCTGGAAGGACATTTGGTAAAGACTATTGAAGCCACCTGGTCCCAGCAGACCCCAGAAGGTGGCCACATTCCCTGGTGCTGGGATGAGGTCATTAAGGGTGAAGCCTGGTGCCAGGTGTGTGTTGTGATTTTCCATAATCCCTGAGATGCTGCTGCTCCACTGTCTCACAAACATTTTCTGGGATGAGCTGGCACCTGGCCACAGTCTCAGGGCACCAGCAACAACAGGGTCCAGCAGGCATACCTGGATGCAGCCGATATTTGGCCATTGCTCATTTGGCCATTGCTTGGTGAGATCCTCCTGCAGAGGGGCAGAACGGGTCAAAGCCACAGTCCCACGGAAGTAGGGGGCCAGGGAAAACGGCCGCATCTGAGACAAGGCTTGGGAGAGAGGTGCTCCCTGGGGCCTGGTCATGGAGAGTGAAGAAGTGGGGAGTGGACAAGAGCTGAAGACAGAGGACAGGTGCATGATTGTTGATCCAGGAGAACAGACTGGGTGGCTGGGTGGCACCATTTTCACTGCTCCCGCAATGCACATACACACCTTCGAGCCCCACAACAATCCACCCCAGTAGGCTAGCAATGCCATCTAGTGGAGAGCAGAGCTGTTACACTGAGTCCCGCCCAACTGGGCCAACTTTGCTCTTCAAGAACACAAGTTTCACCACCGGCTTAATTTATGAACTATAAAGAGCTACATAGACTGACTTCTAGGGGAAAACAAAGCAATTTCAGTCCTACTTCAATCTGTTAGCAGGTTCATCTATTCACTTTTCTTTCTTTTTTTTTTCTTTTTCCTTTTTCTCTGTTACAATCCTTTTTCTTGAATACAGAAAGAGAAAAAAATCATTTTTATTTTCTCAATTTTTATTAAAATATCTTTCTTTAATTTTTATTACTATACTTTTTACTTTTGTGTAAATTTTTTCAAATTCTACTTTACTTCCATCATTTTAGTCTACTTCAGTGTACTCACCTTTTCAAATTCTCAATTTCCTTTTTTTCTTTCTTTCTTTTCTTTTTTTTCTCTTCTTAGTTTCTTTTTGTTCAGTGCAGAAAGAGAAAAACTTCATTTTTACCTTCAATTTCTATTAAAAATATTTTTCTTTAATTTTTATTACCATATTTTTTGCTGTTATGTAAATGTTTTCAAATTCTATTTTTTACTTCCATCATTTTATTTTAGTCTACTACAGTGTATTCACTTCTTCAAATTTCAAATGATTTTTTCTTTTTTTATCTTTTTTTCTCTTTTTCATTTCTTTTTTCTTAAATACAGAAAATGACAAAATTCATTTATTTTAATTTTTAGTAAAAATATTTTTATTTAATTTTTTTCTACTGCATTCTTTACTTTGTGTAAATTTTTTCAAATTCCATTTTACCCCCATCATCTCATTTTAGTCTACTTCAGTGTATTCATTTTTTCAAATTCTCAAATGATTTCCTTCCCCCCACCTTTTTTCTCCTAATCTGTCAAACCACTCTCAAGACCCAGACCAAGGGGCGCCTGGGTGGCGCAGTCGGTTAAGCGTCCGACTTCAGCCAGGTCACGATCTCGCGGTCCGTGAGTTCGAGCCCCGCGTCAGGCTCTGGGCTGATGGCTCGGAGCCTGGAGCCTGTTTCCGATTCTGTGTCTCCCTCTCTCTCTGCCCCTCCCCCGTTCATGCTCTGTCTCTCTCTGTCCCAAAAATAAATAAACGTTGAAAAAAAAAAATTTAAAAAAAAAAAGAAAAAAAAAAAAAAGACCCAGACCAAAACACACCTAGGGTCTAGCATCATCTATTCGATTTGTGTGTGTGTGTCTTTTTAATATTTAATTTCAATATTTCTTTAATTTTAATTTTTTATTTCAATTTTCCTACCTCATTAAGTCTTTTTCTTGCCTCAAAATGACAAAACAAAGGAATTCACCCCAAAAGAAAGAGCACAAAGAAAAGACAGCCAGGGATTTAGCCAACACAGATACAAGCAAGATGTGTGAACCAGAATTTAAAATAATGATAATAAGAATAGTAGCTGGAGTCAAAAATAGATTAGAATCCCTTTATGCAGAGATAAAAGAACTAAAAAATAGCCAGAATGAAATTAAAAATGCTATAACTGAGCTGCAATTACGGATGGATGCAGTGGTGGCAAGGAGGGAGTAGGCAGAACAGCGATTCAGCCATATAGAGGACAAATTATAGAGAATAACAAAGCAGAAAAAAGAGGAGATTAAGGTAAAAGAGCACGATTTAAGAATTAGAGAAATCAGTGACTCATTAAAAAGGAACAACATCGGGGCGCCTGGGTGGCGCAGTCGGTTAAGCGTCCGACTTCAGCCAGGTCACGATCTCGCGGTCCGGGAGTTCGAGCCCCGCGTCAGGCTCTGGGCGGATGGCTCGGAGCCTGGAGCCTGTTTCCGATTCTGTGTCTCCCTCTCTCTCTGCCCCTCCCCCGTTCATGCTCTGTCTCTCTCTGTCCCAAAAACAAATAAACGTTGGAAAAAAAAAAAAAAAGGAACAACATCAGAATAAGAGGGGTCCCAGAAGAGGAAGAGAGAGAAATAGGGGTAGAAGGGTTATGTGAGCAAATCCTAACCTGGGGAAAGACACAGAAAATCCAGGAAGCACAGAGGGCCCCCTTTAGATTCAACAAAACCAACCATCAACAAGGCATATCATAGTCAAATTCACAAAATACTCAGGCAAGAAGAGAATCATGAAAGCAGCAAGGGAAAAAAAGTCCCTAATCTACAAGGGGAGACAAATCAGGTTTGCAGCAGACCTATCCACAGAAACTTGGCAGGCCAGAAAGGAGTGGTGGGATATATTCAGTGTGCTGAATCAGAAAAATATGCAGCCAAGAATTCTTTATCCAGCAAGGCTGTCATTCAAAATAGAAGGAGAGATAAAAAGTTTCCCAAACAAAACTTAAAGGAGTTTGTGCCCACTAAGCCAGCCCTGAAAGAAATTTTAATGGGGACTCTCTGAGGGGAGAAAAGATGAAAAAAAAAGAAAAAAAAATATATATATATAAACCAAAAGCAACAAAAGATTAGAAATGACCAGAGAACACCACCAGAAATTCCGACTCTACAAGCATCAGAATGGCAATAAATTCTTATATTTCAGTACTCACTTTAAACGTCAATGGACTCAATGCTCCAATCAAAATACATAGGGTAACAGAATGGAGAAGAAAACAAGATCCATCTATATGCTGCTTACAAGAGACCCACTTTAGACCTAAAGACACCTTCAGATTGAAAATAAGGGGATGGAGAACCATCTATCATGCTAATGGTGAACCAAAGAAAGCCGGGGTAGCCATACTTATATCAGATAATCTAGACTTTAAAATAAAGACTGTATCAAGAGATGCAGAAGGGCATTATATCATAATCAAGGGGTCTATACCAAGAAGGCCTAACAATTGTAAACATTTATGAGCCAAATGTGGCATCACCCAAATATATAAATCAATTAATCACAAACTCATTGATTGTAATACCATAATAGTAAGAGACTTCAACACTCCACTCACAGCAATGGGCAGATCATCTAATAAAAAAAAAAAAAAAAAAAAAAAAAAAAAAAAAAAAAAAAAGGAAACAATGGCTTTGAATGACACACTGGACCAGATGGACTTAACAGATATATTCAGAACATTTCATCCTAAAGCAGCAGAATACACATTCTTCTCAGTGCACATGGAACGTTCTCCAGAATATACCATATACTGGGACACAAATCAGCCCTAAGTAAGTACAAAAAGATTAAGATCATACCGTGCATATTTTCAGACTACAACACTATGAAACTCGAAATCAACCACAAGAAAACATTTGGAAAGGTAACAAATACTTGGAGACTGAAGAACATCCTACCAAAGAATGAATGGGCTAACCAAGCATTTAAAGAGGAAATTAAAAAGTATATGGAAGTCAATGAAAATGATAACACCTCAACCCAAAACCTCTGGGACACAGGAAAGACAGTCATAAGAGGAAAGTATATAGCAATACAGGCCTTCCTAAAGAAGGAAGAAAGATCTCAGATATACAACCTAAACTTATGCCTTAAGGCACTGGAAAAAGGAACTGGAAAAAGAACAGCAAATAAAGCCCAAAACCAGCAGAAGACAGGAAATAATAAAGATTAGAGCAGAAATTAATGCTATCAAAACCAAAAAAAAAAAACAAAAAACAGTATAACAGATCAATGAAACCAGAAGCTGGTTCTTTGAAAGAATTAACAAAATTGATAAACCACTAGCCAGTTTGATCAAGAGGAAAAAGGAAAGGACACAAATAAATAAAATCAAGAATGAAAGAGGAGAGATCACAACCAACACAACAGAAATAAAAACAATAATAAGACAATATTATGAGCAACTATATGCCAATAAAATGGGCAATCTGGAAGAAATGGACAAATTCCTAGAAATGTATACACTACCAACACTGAAACAGGAAGAAATAGAAAATTTGAACAGACCCATAACCAGTAAGGAAATCGAATTAGTAATCAAAAATCTCCCAAAACACAAGAGTCCAGGGCCAGATGGCTTTCCAGGGGAATTCTACTAAATATTTAAGGAAGAGTTAACTCTTATTCTCTTGAAGGTGTTCCAAAAAATAGAAATGGAAGGAAACACTCCAAACTCTTTCTATGAAGCCAGCATTACCTTGATTCCAAAACCAGACAGAGACCCCAGTAAAAAGGAGAACTATAGACCAATTTCCCTGATGAATATGGATGCAAAAGTCCTCCACAAGATATTAGCCAACTGGATCCAAAATACATTTAAAAAAGTATTCACCATGACCAAGCGGGATTTATACCTGGGATGCAAGGCTGGTTCAATATCCACAAAACAATTAACGTGATCCACCACATCAATAAAGGAAAGGACAAGAACCGTATGATTCTCTCAATAGATGCAGAGAAAGAATTTGACAAAATACAGCATCCGTTCCTGATAAAAACCCTCAAGAAAGTAGGGATAGAAGGAGAATACCTCGAGATATAAAAGCTATATATGAACGACCCAATGCTAATATCCTCCTCAATGGGGAAAAACTGCGAGATTTCCCCCTAAGATGAGGAAGAAGACAGGGATGTCCACTCTCGCCACTGTTATTCAACATAGTATTGGAAGTCTTAGCCTCTGCAATCAGACAACACAAAGAAATAAAAGGCACCCAAATTGGCCAGGAGGAGATCAAACTTTCACTCTTTGCAGATGACATGATACTCTATATGGAACACCCAAAACATTCCACCAAAAAAACTTCTAGAACTGGTTCATGAATTCAGCAAACTTGCAGGATATAAAATCAATTCACAGAAATCGGTTGCATTCCTATACACCAACAATGAAGCAACAGAAGGAGAAATCAAGGAATCAGTCCCATTTACAGTTGCACAAAAAACCATAAAAAACTAGGAATAAATCTAACCAAATAGGTGAAAAATCTATACACTGAAAACTATAGAAAGCTGATGAAAGAAAATGAAGAAGACACCAAAAAATGGAAAAAGATTCCATGCTCCTGGATAGGAAGAATAAATATTGTGAAAATGTCGATACTACCCAAAGTAATCTACATATTCAATGCAATCCCTATCAAAATAACACCAGCATTCTTCACAGAGCTAGAACAAATAATCCTAAAATTTGTACGGAACCAGAAAAGACCCTGAACAGCCAAGACAATCTTGAAAAAAACACAGCAGGAGGCATCACAATCCCAGACTTCAAGCTATACTACAAAGCTGTAATCATCAAGACAGTATGGTACTGGCCCAAAACCAGACACATAGATCAATGGAACAGAATAGAGAACCCAGAAATGGACCCACAAACGTATGGCCAACTAATCTTTGACAAAGCATGAAAGTATATCCAATGGAATAAACACAGTCTCTGCAGCAAGTGGTGCTGGGAAAAGTGGACAGCGACATACAGAAAAATGAACCTGGACCACTTTCTTAAACCATACAAAAAATAAACTCAAAATGGATGAAAGATCTCAATGTAAGACAGCAAGCCATCAAAATCCTCAAGGAGAAAGCAGGCAAAAACCTCTTTGACCTTGGTCACAGCAATTTCTTACTCAACACGTCTCCAGAGGCACGGGAAACAAAAGCAAAAATGAATTATTGCACCTCATCAAAATAAAAAGCTTCTGCACAGCGAAGGAAACAATCAGCAAAACTAAAAGGCAACTGACAGAATGGGAGAAGATATTTGCAAATGACATAGCAGATAAAGGGTTAGTATCCAAAATCTATAAATAACTTATCAACCTCAACACCCAAAAAACTAATAATCCAGTGAAGAAATGGGCACAAGACATGAATAGACACTTCTCCAAGGAAGACATCCAGATGGCTGACATGTGAAAAAATGCTCGACTTCACTCATCATCAGGGAAATACAAATCAAAACCACAATGAGATACCACCTCACACCTGTTAGAATGGCTAACATTAACAACTCAGGCAACAACAGATGTTGGTGAGGATGTGGAGAAAGAGGGTCTCTTTTGCATTGTTGGTGGGAATGGAAGCTGGTGCAGCCACTCTGGAAAACAATATGGAGGTTCCTCAAAAAAGTAAAAATAGAACTACCCTACGACCCAGTCATTGCATACTAGGCACTTACCCACGGGATACAGGTGTGCTGTTTCAAAGGGACACATGCACCCCTATGTTTATAGCAGCACTATAAACAATAGCCAAAGTATGGAAAGAGTCCAAATGTCCATCAATGGATGAATGGATAAAGAAGAAGTGGTATATATATACAATAGAGTATTACTCAGCAATCAAAAAGAATGAAATCTTGCCATTTGCAACTATGCGGATGGAACTGGAGGGTATTATGCTAAGTGAAATTAGTCAGAGAAAGACAAAAATCACATGACTTCACTCATATGAGGACTTTAAGAGACAAAACAGATGAACATAAGGGAAGGAGAACAAAAATAATATAAAAATAGGGAGGGGGACAAAACAGAAGAGACTCGTAAATATGGAGAACAAACTGAGGGTTGCTGGAAGGGTTGTGAGAGGGGCTATGGGCTAAATGGGTAAGGGGCATTAAGGAATCTACTCCTGAATTCATTGTTTCACTATATGCTAATTTTTATGTAAATTTAAAAAAAATAGATAATAAAATAAAATAAAAAAGAATACTAGGTTGGGTTGAAAAAAGCATAGAAGACACCAGAGAATCACCTTAAGCACAGACAAAAGAACTAAAACCCAGTCAGGCCAAAATTAAATGTTATAACCAACATGCAATATCAAATGGATGGATGCCATGATGGTGATGGTGGATGAATCAGTAGTGCATCAGTAATATAGAATATAGAATAGTAATATAGAAGATAAAATTATGGAAATTAATGAACCTGAAGAGAAGGAAACAAAGGCAAAATATTATGATACAAGAGTTAGAGAATTCAGCAACTTACTAAAGAGGAATAACATTCGTATCATAGGGGCCCGAGAAGATGAATAGTGAGAAAAAGGGACAGAAAGTTTATGTGAGCAAATTATAACTGAAGACTTCCCTAATCTGTGGAAGGGCACAGCCATCAAAATTCAAGAAGTACAGAGAACTCCAATTAAATTCAACAAAAGCTGACCGTCACTAAGGCATACCATAATATCAAATCCACAAAATACACAGACAGGAAAAGAATCATGAAAGCAGCAAAGGGTAAAAAGTCCTTAACCTACAAGGGAAGACAGGTCAGGTTCACAGTCGATCTGTCCACAGAAACTCGGCAGGCCAGAAAGGAGTGGAGGATATATTCAATGTGTTGAATCAGAAAAATATACATCCAAGAATTCTTTGTCAAGCAATGCTGTCATTCAGAATAGGAGAGATAAAAGAGTTTCCCAGACAAACAATCACTAAAGGAGTTCATGACCACTAAACCTGCCCTGCAAGAAATTTTAAGGGGAATTCTTTGAGTGGAGAAAACAAACACACAAAAAAACAAAACTAACAAACAAACAAAAACAAACCCCAAAGCAACAAAGACTAGAAAGGACCAGAGAACATCACCAGAAACTCCTACTTTACAGGCAACACAATGTCATGAAATTAATACCTTTCAATAATCACTCTGAATGTAAATGGACTAAATGCTCCAATCAAAAGACATAGAATATCAGAATGAATAAAAAAACAAGATCCATCTATATGCTGCCTACAAGAGACTCATTTTAGACCTAAAGTCACCTGTATATTGACAGACAAACGAGATTTAAAAACAAGACTGTAACTAGAGATGAAGAAGGGCATTATATCATAATTAAGGGGTTTATCCATCAAGAAGATCTAACAATTGTAAATATTTAAGCTCCCAACTTGGAAGAACCCAAATATATAAATCAATTAATAACAAACATAAAAAAGTCTTTGATAATAATACAAAAATATGGGGCGCCTGGGTGGCGCAGTCGGTTAAGCGTCCGACTTCAGCCAGGTCACGATCTCGTGGTCCGGGAGTTCGAGCCCTGCGTCAGGCTCTGGGCTGATGGCTCAGAGCCTGGAGCCTGTTTCCGATTCTGTGTCTCCCTCTCTCTCTGCCCCTCCCCCGTTCATGCTCTGTCTCTCTCTGTCCCAAAAATAAAATAAACGTTGAAAAAAAAATTTAAAAAAAAATAATACAAAAATAGTAAGGACTTTAACACCCCGCTAACAACAATAGACAGATCATCTAAGCAGAAAATCAACAAGGAAGCAATGGCTTTGAATAACACATCAAAGCAGATGGACTTTACAGATATCTTCAGAACATTTCATCATAGAGCAGCAGAATACACTTTCTTCTCAAGTGCACATGAAATATTCTCCAGAATAGATCACATAATGGGTCACAAATCAGCCTTCAACAAGTACAAAAAGATTGATATCATGCCATGCATATTTTCAGACCATAATGCTATGAAAGTTGAAAACAACCACAAAAAAAAAAATTGGAAAGACCACAAATACTTGGAAGTTAAAGAACATCCTACTAAAGAATGTATGGGTTAACCAAGAAATTAAAGAGGAAATAAATAGGTACATGAAAGCCAATAAAAATGAAAATATGACAGTCCAAAAACTCCAGGATGCAGACTGGGATGCAGGTGGTCATAAGAAGGAAGCATATAGCAATCCAGGCCCTTCCTAAAGAAGAAAGGTCTCAAATACATAACCTTATCTTAGACGTAAAGGAGCTGGAAAAAGAACAACAAACAAAGCCCAAAACAAGCAGAAGAAGGGAAATAATAAAGATTGGAGCAGAAATCAATGATATTGAAATTTTAAAAAAACACAGAAGAGATCAGTGAAACTAGGAGCTGTTTCTTTAAAGAATTAACAAAATTGATAAGCCCTTAGCCAATTGATCAAAAAAAAAAAAAAAGGAAAGGACACAAATAAATAAAATCATTAGTGAAAGAGGAGAGATCACAACCAACACTACAGAAATACAAACAATCATAAGAGAATATTATGAGAAATTATATGCCAACAATTTGGACAATCTGGAAGAAATGGACGAATTCTTAGAAACATATAAACCACCAAAACTAAAACAGGAAGAAATAGAAAATTTGAACAGACACATAACCAGGAAAAGTATTGAATCAGTAATCAAATATCTCCCCACAAAGAAGAGTCCAGAGCTTCATGGCTTCCCAGGGGAATTCTATCAGATATTTAAAGAAGAGTTAATACCTATTCTTTTGAAACCATTCCAAAAAACATAAATGGAAGGAAAACTTCCAATCTCATTCTATGAGGCCGTACTACCCTGATTCCAAAACCAGACAAAGGCCCCACTAAAAAGGAGAATGACGGACCAACTTCTTTTTAAACATGGATGCAAGAATTCTCAACAAGATACTAACAAATTGAATCCAAAAATACATTAAAAAATTATTCACCATGATCAAATGAGATTTATTCCTGGGTCACAAGGGTGGTTCAATATCTGCAAATCAACGTTATACACCACATCAATAAGAGAAAGAATAAAAACCATATGATCTGCTCAATATATGCAGAAAAAGTGTTTGACAAAATACAGCATTCTTTCTTGAAAAAAACTCTCAAGGAAGTAGGGATAGAAGGAGCATACCTCAACATTATAATGTCTATAAAGGAAAAACCCACAACTAATATCATCCACAATGAATGGGGAAAAACTGAGAGCTTTCCCCCTAAGATCAGGAACACGACAAGGATGTCCACTCTCATCATTGTTGTTCAACAATAAAACTGGAAGTCCTAGCTTCAGCTATCAGACAACAAAAAGAACTAAAAGGCATACAATTTGGCAAGGAAGAAGTCAAACTTTCACTCTTCATGGATGACATGACACTGTACGTGGGAAACCTGAAAGAGTCCATCAAAAAACTGCTAGAACTGATACATGAATTCAGCAAAATCCCAGGTTATAAAATCAACATACAGAAATCTGTTGCATTACTATACACCAATAATGAAGCAGCAAAAAAAGATATCAAGGAATCAATCCCATTTACAATTGCACCAAAAACAATAAGATACCTAGGAATAACCCTAACTAAAGGAGGTAAAAGATCTGTATGCTTAAAACTATAGAATGTTTATGAAAGAAATTGAAGAAGACACAAAGATATGGAAAAATATTCCATGCTCATGGATTAAAAAAAACAAATATTGTTAAAATGTCGATACTTCCCAAAGCAATATACATATAGAATGCACTCCCTATCAAAATGACATGAGCACTCTTCACAGAGCTAAGAAAAACAATGCTAAAATTTGTGTGGAACCAGAAAAGACCACGAGTAGCCAAAGTAATGTTGAAAAAGAAAACCAAAGCTGGAGGCATCACAATTCCGGACTTCAAGCTGTATTACAAACCTGGAATCATCAAGACAGTATGGTACTGGCACAAAAACAGGCACATATATCAATAGAATAAAATAGAGAACCCAAAAATGGACCCACAAATGTATGGCAAACTAGTCTTCAACAAAGCAGGAAAGACTATCCAATGGAAATAAGACAGTCTCTTTAGCAAATAGTGTTGTGAAAAATGGACAGCGACACGCAGAAGAATGAACCTGGAACCCCTTTTTATACCATACACAAAAATAAATGCAAAATAGATAAAAGACCTAAATGTAAAATAGGAAACCACCAAAGCCCTACAGGACAAAACAGGCAGCAACCTCTTTGATCTTGGCTGCATCAACTTCTTACTTAACATGTCTACAGAGACAAGGGAAACAAAAATAAAAATGAACATTTGGACCTCATCAAAATCAAAAGCTTCTGCACAGCAAACAACCAACAAAACTAAACAGCAACCAACGGAATGAGAGAAGATATTTGCAAATGACATATCAAGTAAAGGGATAGCATCCAAAATTTATAAAGTCGTTATCAAACTCAACACCCCAAAAACAAATAATCCAGTGAAGAAATGGGCAGAGGATATGAATAGACACTTTTCCATGAAAACATCCAGATGACTAACAGACACATGAAAAGATGCTCAAACTCACTCATCAGCAGAGAAATACAAATCAAAACCACAATGGGATACCACGTCATACCTCTCAGAATGGCTAAAATTAACAACTCAGCAAACAACAGATGTTGGCAAGGATGTGGAGAAAGGGGAACCTTCTTACACTATTGGTGGGAATACAAACTGGTGTAGCCACTCTGGAAAACAGTATGGAGGTTCCTCAAAAAATGGAAAATGGGACTACCCTATGACCCAGCAATTGCATTACTAGGTATTTATCCAAACGATACAAAAAAACACAAAAAACAACACCCCATTGTTTATAGCAGTGCTATCACCAACAGCCAAATTATGCAACAAGCCCAAATGTCCATCAATGATGAATGGATAAAGTAGATGTGGTATAGATTCTGGCACAGGTCGGTGGGCACAGCTAGCGGGTCCTGAGGTGGAAAGGGGGGTGAAGCTCTGTTCACCCCCATACCCCTCCCCCTCAGGTGCAAGTATCACCCCTTTGCCAGCCAGGCCAACCCAGCTGAACTATCCACTGCAGCACAAGGGTAAGGGGGGGGCGGCTCCGGGCAACCCCAGCAGACCCCCATCATGGGCGGCCAGAGTTCCAAGGCTCCCTGGGGCAAGGTGACCACCAAGGAGGCAGCTGGCACTTCCCCTGCTCAGGTAAAGTGACAGGAGAATGGCCACGTGAAAAGCAATGGAAACTTATTCCCCAAGGGTGAAGGGGAATCGTCCTCCATGAACGGAATAGAGGAGGCAGCCAGGGGCCACTGGCGATGCCATTGAGCCAGCACCCCCTAGCCAGGGCGTTGAGGTCAAGGGGGATGCCCCCACCAAGGAGACCCCCAAGAAGAAGAAGAAATTCTATTTCAAGAAGTCTTTCAAATTGAGTGGTCTGTCCTTCAAGAGAAATGGGAACGAGGGTGGGGGTGATACATGACTCCTCACCCAAAGAGGAAGAGCAGGAGCAGGGGGAGATCAGTGCCTGTGGCAAGGAAGGCACAGCTCAGGAAAGGGCCAGGAGCCCCAGGCCAAAGGGGCAGAGGCTGGTGTTGCCTCCAAAGGAGGAGACACAGAAAAAGAGGCAGGGCCTACAGAGCCATCCACTCCCTTGGGGCCGGATAGTGGCCCTACACCCACCAGTGAGCAGAATGAGTAGCTGGGTGAGGACAGGTAGGTGAGCTCTAAGCTGCAAAAATTGTGCTGTCCTTGTGAGGTCACTGCCTGGACTTGGTGCCCTGGCTGCCTTCCTCTTCCAAGAAAGGAAGGGGCTGTTGCCCCCTCCCATCCACGTTCCCTCTCCTTTTCCCTCCTGTGGATTCTCCCATCCTCCATTTGGCCTTTCTCTTAAGGTCAGTTGAAGATGGTCCCTTGCAGTTACCCAAGTTAAGTTAGTGATGTGAAATGCTCCTGTCCCTGGCCTTACCCCTCCTGTCCCCACCCCTACAGAAGGCAATTGCTGGTTTTCTTCCCCAATTCTTTTCCAAGTAGGTTTTGTGTACTCTTTCCCCCAAATCCCTAAGCCCTGAGGGTCCAGCCTCCCCCTCCACCCCCATTGAGTTTTTAGTCTCTTGTGCTGTGCCTAGTGGCACCTGGGCTGGGGAGGACACTGCCCCTGTCTAGGTTTTTATAAATGTCTTACTAAAATTCAAACCTCCAGCTTGTGAATCGACTGTGTCTCTTTTTTGACTTGGTAAGCAAGTATTAGGCTTTGGGGTGTGACAGGGAGGTCTGTAATGTGAAACAACTTCTGTTGTCTTCTTTTCCCCCTCCAAACCCCAGATTTGTACTTTTTTTCTAACTGCTAAAACCATTCATTTCCACGTGGTTTTAGTGTAACATTTGGAAAATGAATAAATGTCATCCCTTTAAAAGAAAAAGAAGTGGCTTTTATATATATATATATATATATATATATATATATATATAGTATATGTACATATGTAATATATGTATATATATAGTGTATGTACCTATGTAATATATGTACATATATACATATGTACAATGGAATATTACTCAGACATCTAAAATAATAAATTCTTGCCATTTGCAACAACATGGATGGAACTAGAGTTTATTATGTTAAGCAACATAAGTCTTTCAGAGAAAGTCAAATATCACATTATTTCACTCAGATGTGGAATTCAAGAAACACAACAGATGAACATAGGTGAAGGGAAGGAAAAATACAATAAGATAAATCATAGAAGGAGGCAAACCATAAGAGAATATAAAATACAGAGAGGGAAAGAGGGTGGAGAGATGGGCCCCTTGGGTAATGGACATTAAGGAAGGCACTGGGTGTTATATGTAAGTGATGAATCACTAAATTCTAAATTCTACTCCTGAAACCAATACTACACTATATCTTAACTAACTGAATTAAAATAAAATAAAATAAAATAAAATAAAATAATTTATTTCAAAGACTAAAACTATGCAGAGATCTCAAACTTTGATCCTCTCATTAGAAGGACCTGCTGGTTTAGATAAGGCTGGTCACTGTAAAGGAAATAAAACTGGTTAGTTTTTTGGTTTGATGCACATATTTGTGAAGACTGAAGAAATCCAGATTGCTTTTTCTAAGAGAGAAAATCCATGGCCAAGGTGTATACATCCCACTTCACCACTCCCTCCCCCTTCTCTTTATTTGAAGACCTACTTCAAATCTCTTAGTAGGTATCAACAGGGACTTCTGAGCAGAGTCAAAAAATAAAAAGAATGGCATGGATAACTAACTGAACTATCATTTCTCAGTCAAGACAAAGAAGTAGGGGAATTGAGTACTGGAGCTTGTAGCTTTGACTTGTTAGCTAATGGGTGGGTAGTTGCAGAGACTAAGAAGAGTGAATTGAACTATCCACAATGTAGTGCTTTGATAAGCAGCCAGTTCACAATATTCAGAACTTGTAAATGCTTCTGTTTTGTCTGAGTGATGAAAGGGGAGGCCAGAACATTGTTTTGATTAGAAAAAGACATTATGTGCTCTTTTTAAAGTTTATTTATTTATATTTGAGAGAAACAGAAATGGTGTGAACAGGGGAGGGAGGAGGGGCAGAGAGACAGGGAGAGAGAATCCCAAGGAGACTCTGCACTGTCAGCAGAGCCTAATGCAGGACTCAAACTCATGAACCTGTGAGATCATGACCTGAGCTGAAACTAGGAGTTGGACACTTAACCAACTGAGCCACCTAGGTGCCCTTATACTTTATTTAATTATCTTAAATGCCTTTGTTTTTGTCAGATTTAATGAGGTACAATTGATAAAATTTTAATATATTTAAAATATACATTGTCATTATACACACAAACACACACACACATACACACACACACACACACGCTGTGAAAGGATCCCCACCATCATCTAGTCAATCATCACATCCATCACCTTGCACATTTGTGAGTAAGGTAGTTTCGTGAGAAAATTTAAGTTCTACTCTCTTAGAAACCTGAATTAGACATTTACACACCACTCTTGGATTTAAAAACTGTAACCAAGAGGGCTTAAATATCTGCTGATAAAGTCTGCTGGGTAAAGTCTAATATCTGGGTCTTATATGACCATGTCATAATGTGCTTAATGACAACAAGGAGTGCAGTGAGAATATACCATGTAGGAAATAGGTTCTATGGGGCTGATTTTACCAAATGAAGGTTGAAGTTGGGGTATCATTCATTAGACAAGTGTTTTTTGAGCACCTACTATGTGTAAAGCATTGTGCTATGCTATCTTATAGATCAATGAACTTTCACAAATATGGCAGATGCTATGGGGGATACATATTTCTGCCTTCAAAGAGGCTACAGTTTATTAGGGGAGATAAGACGTATACAAAAAAGAAATATAGAAATATAAAAGTAACAGTGGTTTAGTGTCATGTTAATGGTACACATGACTATGAAATTTCAGAGATGAAGAAATAATTTCCTAACAGAATGATCATGGATGTTTTACAGAGGGATGGACAGGATTTCGTGTATGCATGTATTTGGATTTCTTTGAAAATGTGAAAAGAGACTATAAGGAGGATGACAAAGCATCTGTTCTTGGATTATAGCAACAGTAGGTAGGGAATAGGTTTAAAATACATCAGAGTAATTTGGGGTAACATATGAAAAGCATCTTCCTGACTCTATGGACAGTAAGACACTGGAAGACATAAGAAAACTTAGAAAGTTTACAACATTTTAAAGTTGAAGATTAGATAGTCATACACCTGTGATAGTTTAAAATGAGTATTTTGTACAAGCAGGTAAATGGTACTACCTCCTTGGATGTTTTCCATCAGCACAGTTATAGCATGTTTGAAAGGGAATTCATCTTTTTTCCTTCACCACCCTAAACTAGCTCCTCCTCCTGAGTTATCCATCTCAGTGAATAACTGGACCATTCACCTGCTCAAGGTCAGAATCCTTGATACTCTTCTCTCTCCTTCACTTCCTACATCTAAAATGCCACTAAGTCCTGGTTATTCTAGCTCCAGAATCTCTCTTGAGTTTCCCCACTTCTCCCCAACCCCACTGCTACTTCCCTAGTTCAGTTCCCCATCATTTTTCCCTAAAGTACCATGTTAGTCTCCAAAGTGGTCTCACTGTTTACAAATGTAAGATAAAAGTTTCAAGGGAAACTCAAGAAGTGCTTTCATCTCCTTACCAGTGCATTTTACCACCATCCCCCAATATTATTGGAATTATCTTCCTAAGACACATGTCTAAACTTCGGCTCACTTCTTAATAATAATTTTTCCCTACAAAGGCCAAATATCATTTTAGTGCACATTCTTAGCTCAATCTATGATAATAAAAGTCTGATGACTTCTTTTTCTTATTTTTTTTAATTTACATCCAAGTTAGTTATCATATCGTGCAATAATGATTTCAGGAGTAGAATCCAGTGATGATTCATCCCTACATATAACAATCAATGCTCATCCCAACAAGTGTCTTCCTTAAAGCCCCTTGCCCATTTAGCCCATTCCTCACCCACAACCGCTCCAGCAACCCTCAGTTGTTCTCTATATTTAAGAGTCAAAGTCTGATGACTGAGTAATAGGGAGAACAAGCTGGAGAGAGAATTACAGGAATAGAAAAATTTGTTCAGAGCTTTATTTGTTCACTGAAGGTGAACTCAAAGGCTACTACAAGAATTAAAAGGTGAGAAGCTCTACCACCAATGTTACACTAAGAATCTATTTTCATTTAATACACATTTACTAAACCTTATGCAAGGGCCTTAATAGATGCTGTGGGAGATACAAAAGTGGGCAATTTGGTCACTGCTATTTAGGAGCTTACAGTCTAGTATGACATAGATAAGGAAAAAAATCACAATGAGTACAAGCTTGAGTAACTAACTAGAAGGATAACTGGTGCCTTAGTAGAGGTAATAAAAAAATGCATTTTTTTTTATTGGACCACCTGACTTTATTGTTAGAGTCCATGGATTGTAACATGCCTTAAATGTTACACATTATTTAGTTATTCTTGCTAAGTTTTTATTTAAATTCCAGCTACTTAACATATAGTGTAATATCAGTTTCAGGTGTTCACTTTGTTTATTTTAACAGTTCTCAAAATGTGTGAATGAGTATAAATGGGGTATGTTGGATTGGAAAATAAAAGACCACTTTATTCTTCTTTTCTTCCAAGATGTTATTTAAATTCAAGTTAGTTAACATATAGTGTAGTATTGGTTTCAGGAGTAGAATTTAGTGATTCATCACTTACATTTAACACCCAGTGCTCATCACAAGTGCCCTCCTTAATGGACATTACCCATTGGGCCCATCCCCCCACCCACCTTCCCTCCAGAAACTCTGTTTTCTATATTTAAGACTCTCTTATGGTCTGCCTCCCTCTGTGTTTTTATCTTATTTTATTTTTCCTTCCTTCCCCCTATGTTCATCTGTTTTGTTTCTTAAATTCCACATATGAGTGCAATCATGTGATATTTGACTTTCTTTGACTTAGATGTTAGCATAATAGACTCTAGTTCCATCCACATTGTTGCAAATGGCAAGAATTCATTGTTTTTGATGGCCAAGTATTATTCCATTGTGTGTGTGTGTGTGTGTGTGTAATATATACACACTATTGGCTATTGTTGATTGTGATGTTATAAACATTGGGGTGTATGTGTCCCTTTGAATCAGTATTTTTGTATCTTTTGGATAAATACCTAGTAGTGCAGGGGCGCCTGGGTGGGTCAGCTGATTGAGCATCTGACTTCTGCTCAGATCGTGATCTCTCAGTTCACGTGTTCGGCCCAATGTTGGGCTCTGTGCTGACAGCTCAGAGCCTAAAGACTGCTTTGGATTCTGTGTCTTCCTCTCTCTCTGCCCCTCCCCTGCTTGCACTCTGTCTCTTTCTCAAAAATAAATAAATATTAAAAAAAATTAAAAACACCTAGTAGTGCAATTGCTGGGTCAGAGGGTAGTTTTACTTTTAACTTTTTGAGAAATTTCCATACTGTTTTCCAGAGTGGCTGTACCAGTTTCCATTCCAACCAACAGTCTAAGAGGGTTCCCCTATCTCTGCATGCTTGCCAACATCTGTTGTTTTGTGAGTTGTTAAATTTAGCCATTCAAGACAGCTTTATTCTTAAGGCTAGCTGTGACATTCAACTTTTTATATTAAGGAATTCAATATATTTTCACATATAGTTTCACCCTCTTATGTCATTTATTCAGGTACAAAGAGATAGACATTATCCAGAGTATGCAATAAAGTCATATTTCCAAAGTCCCTCAACAACAAATAGTAGAAACAGGACTGTAATGTAGGTTTTCTAATCCCCACTCTAATCTCCCCTAGTTTAAACTCCTCTCCTTCCCAAGATTATACGTAGAAAATGTTAAGTAAAATCTTCTCTATTCAGTACTGTTAACTATGATTCATTTATTACATTTTTGTTCACTTCAAATCTTAGTCCCTGGAAATATCTTAAAGGCATTGCATTAGAATTTACTGGAGATGGAATCTTAAGTATAGACAGACTTGGCAGGGTCTGCAGACTGAATTCCCAGTAATTTGTATGGAACCAGAAAAGACTCTGAATAGCCAAAGCAATCTTGAAAAAGAAAATCAAAGCAGGAGGCATCACAATCCCGGACTTCAAGCTATACTACAAAGCTGTAATCATCAAGGCATTATGGTACTGGCACAAGAACAGACACTCAGATCAGTGGAACAGAATAGAGAACCCAGAAATGGACCCACAAACTTATGGCTAACTAATCTTTGACAAAGCAGGAAAGAACAGCAAATGGAATAAAGACAGTCTCTGCAGCAAGTGGTGCTGGGAAAACTGGACAGCGACATGACAAAGAATGAACCTGGACCACTTTCTTACACCATATGCAAAAATAAACTCAAAATGGATGAAAGACCTCGATGTAAAACAGTAAGCCATCAAAATCCTCGAGGAGAAAGCAGGCAAAAGCCTCTCTGATCTTGGTCACAGAAACTTCTTACTCAACACGTCTCTGGAGACAAGGGAAACAAAAGCAAAAATGAACTATTGGGACCTCATCAAAATAAAAAGAGCCCAAATGTCCATCAGTGGATGAATGGATAAAGAAGAAGTGGTATATATACAATGGAGTGTTACTCGGCAATTAAAAAGAATGAAATCTTGCCATTTGCAACTACGCGGATGGAACTGGAGGGTATTATGCTAAATGAAATTAGTCAGAGAGGGGCGCCTGGGTGGCGCAGTCGGTTAAGCGTCCGACTTCAGCCAGGTCACGATCTCGCGGTCTGTGAGTTCGAGCCCCGCGTTGGGCTCTGGGCTGATGGCTCAGAGCCTGGAGCCTGCTTCCGATTCTGTGTCTCCCTCTCTCTCTGCCCCTCCCCCGTTCATGCTCTGTCTCTCTCTGTCCCAAAAATAAATAAACGTTGAAAAAAAAAATAAAAAAAAAAAGAAATTAGAGAAAGACAAAAATCATATGACTTCACTCATATGAGGACTTTAAGAGACAAAACAGATGAACATAAGGGAAGGAGAACAAAAATAATATAAAAATAGGGAGGGGGACAAAACAGAAGAGACTCGTAAATATGGAGAACAAACTGAGGGTTGCTGGAAGGGTTGTGGGAGGGGCTATGGGCTAAATGGGTAAGGGGCATTAAGGAATCTACTCCTGAATTCATTGTTTCACTATATGCTAACTAATTTGGATGTAAATTTTTAAAAATAAAAAGTAAAATTAAAAAAAAGAAAACAAGTAAAACACACACACTCAAAAGAAAGTAGTGGGGTATACTCCGTGTCTTCATTCAGATAACAGAGGAGGATGAGCTTCAAATTGCCAAAAAGTTATTTATTATGAATAATCTAAATATTTAGTGCTATAATAGAAGAACACTTACTCTTGTTCTGCAAAATATGAGGAGGCCATGCAAAAGTGAGAAAATGTAGGACTCAGGATGAGAAGTCCTTGTTTCTCTAAGCTTTATCATTCTCTTATTCCTTTATTTAGATATGCATACAGCAAATACTTATTAAGAGTCTACATTGTGCTAGTTACTGGAGATACAATGGTGAACATTACTGTGTGACTATAGGTAAATTACCTCTCTTGAGCCCACATTTTTTCATCTATAAAAATGAAAGGCTGGCAAAAAAAAAAAATGTCTCTAACTTACAAGGGAAGATCCATGAAGCTAGCTGCAGATTTCTTAACAGAAACATTTCAGGTCAAAAGAGAGTGGCAAGATATAGACAAAGTGCTGAAAGAGAAAAATCTCAGCCAAGAATACTCTATCCAGCAAGGCTATCATTCAGAATAGAAGGAGAGATACGGAGTTTCCCAGACAAAAACTAAAGGCGTTTGTGACCACTAAACCAGCCCTGCAAGAAATTTTAAAGGGAACTCTTTGAGTGAGAAATAAAGACCAAAAGTGACAAAAACTAGAAAGGAGTAGAGAAAGGTTCAGAAACAACACAAAACAAGTACTAAGATAGCACTAAATACATATATATCAATAATTACTCTGATTGTAAATGGACTAAACACTTCAATCAAAAGACACAGGGTGTCAGAATGGATTTAAAAAAAACGAGAGCCATCTATCTGTTGCCTACAAGAGATTCATTTTATACATAAAGACACCTGCGGATTGAAAGTGAGGGGATGGAGAAATATTTATCATGGAAATGGACATCAAAAGAAAGCCAGAGTAGCAATACTTATATCAGACAAAGTAGACTTTAAAACAAAAACTGTAACAAGATGAAGAAGGGCACTATATGATAATAAAAGGGACAATCCAAGAAGATCTAATAATTGCAAATTTTTATGCACTCAACTTGAAACACCCAAATATATAAAACAATAATAAACATAAATTAACTCATTGATAATAATACAGTAATAGTAGGGGAGTGTAACTTCCCACTTACACCAACGGACAGATCATATAAGCAGAAAATCAACAAGAAACAGTGGCTTTGAATGACACACTGAACCAGATGAACTTAACAGATATATTCAGAACATTCCATCCTAAAACAGAATACACATTTTTTTCAAGTGCACATGGGACATTCTCAGAATAGATCACATACAAGGTCACCAAACAGGCCTCAACAAGTACAGAGATTGAGATCATACCATGCATATTTTCTGACCACAATGCTATGAAACTTGATCAACAACAAGAAAAAAAATGGAAAGACCACAAATTATGGAGGTTACACAACATTCTACTAAACAGTGAATGGGTCAGCCAGGAAATAAAGGAAGAAATTAAAAAAAATACATGGAAACATGAAAATGAAAACACAGTGGTCAAAAATATTGGGGATGCAGCAAAAGCAGTCATCAGAGGGAGGTATATAGCAATAAAGGCCTATTTCCAAAAAGCAAGAAAAATCCCAATTACACATCTCACACTTACGCCTAAGGAGCTAGAAGAAGAACAACAAAGAAGTCTGAAAGGAGAAGAAGGGAAATAATAAAGATTAGAGCAGAAATAAAATGATACAAAAACTAAAAAACAATAGAACAGACAAATGAAACCAGGAGATGGTTCCTTGAAAGAAACTGATGAAATTGATAAACACCTAGCCAGACATATCAAAAAGAAAAAAGAAAGGACCCAAATAAATAAAATCACAAATGAGAATAGAGAAATAACAACCAACACTACAGAAGTCCAAACAATTATGAGAACTTTATAAAATACTTTATGCCAACAAACTGGACAACCAGGAAGAAACGGATGAACTTTTAGAAATGTATAAACTATCAAAACTGAAACAAGATGAAATAGAAAACTTGAACAGATTGATAAACAGCAAAGAAGTTGAATCAGTGATAAAAAAAAAATCTTCCAATAAAAGGGCCAGATGACTTCATATGTGGATTATACCAAACATTTAATGTTTATTTATTCATTTTTTGGAGAGAGAGAGAGTGTCTGAGCAGGGGAAGTGCACAAAGAGGGAGACACAGAATCTGAAGCAGGCTCCAGGCTCTGAACTCTCAGTACAGAGCCTGATGCGGGGCTTGAACTCATGAACTGTGAGATCATGACCTGAGCTGAAGTCGGCTGCTGAACTGACTGAGCCACCTAGGCACCCCATACCAAACATTTAAATAAGAGTTAATATGTATCCTTCTCAAACTATTTCAAAAAAACAGAAGAGGAAGAAAACTTCCAAATTCATTCTATGAGGCCAGTATTATCCCTGATACCAAAACCAAAGACTCCACTAAAAAAAAAAAAAAAAAAAAAGCCAATATCTCTGATGACATGGATGCAAAAATTCTAAATAGAATACTAGGAAAACAAACCAAACAGTACATGAAAGGAATCATTCTCCATGATCAAGTGGGATTTATTCCTGGGCTGCAAGTATGGTTGAATATTCATAAATCAATCAATGTGACACACCACATCAATAAGGCAATGATAGGAACCATATTATCCTTTCAATAAATGCAGAAAAAAACATTTAACAAAAGTACAAATTCATTCATGATCAAAACCCTCTAACAAAGTATGGTTAGAGGGAACATAACTCAACATAATAAAGACCATACACGAAAAGCTCACAGCTAATATCATCCTCCATAGGCAATAACTGAGAGCCTTTCCTCTACATTCAGGAACAAGACAGAGGTGTCCACTCCCACCACTGTTATTTATCATAATACCCGAAGTCTTAGCTACAACACTTAGACAACAAAAAAGAAATAAAAGGCATCCAATATGACGGGGAAGATGTCAAAATTTCACCATTTGCAATTGACATGATACTCTATATAGAAAACCCAAAACTCCACCAACAATTGCTAGAACTGATACATGAATTCAGTAAAGTGCCAGGATACAAAATCAACGTACAGAAATCTGTTGCATTTCTGTACACCAATAATGAAGCAGCAGAAAGAGAAATCAAGGAATCAATACCATTTACACATGCATCAAAAACCCTAAGATAATTAGGAATAAACCTAACCAAAGAGGTGAAAGACCTATATCTGAAAACTACAAAACACTGATGAAAGAAATTGAAGATTCACAAAGAAATGGAAAGATATTCCATGCTCATGGATGTCTATTGTTAAAATATTGTTAAAATGTCTATATTACCCAAAGCAGTCTACACATTTAATGCAATCTCTATCGAAATACCAACAGCATTTTCCACACAGCAAGAACGAACAATCCGAAAATTTGTATGGAACCACAAAAAAACAAGAATAGCCAAAGCAACCTTGAAAAAGAAAAGCAAAGCTGGAGGCATCACAATTCCAGACTTCAAGTTATATTACAAAGCTGTAGTGATGAAAACAATATAGTATTGGCACAAAAATAGACACATAGGTTAATAAAACAGAATATAAATCCCAGAAATGAACACACAACTATATCATTAATTAAGCTTCAGGAAAGCAGGAAATAATATCCAATGGAAAGAGTTTCTTCAACAAAGGATGTTGGGAAAACTAGACAGCATCATGCAAAAGAATGAAACTGGACCACTTTCTTACACTATACACAAAAAGAAACTCAAAATGAATGAAAGACCTAAATGTGAGATAGGAAACCATTACAACTGTAGAGGAGAACACTAGCAGTAACCTCTCTGAAATCAGTTGTAGCGGGGTGCCTGAGTGGCTCAGTTGGTTGAGCGTCTGACCAGCTCAGGTCATGATCTCACACTCTGTGAGTTCAAGCCCCACATCGGGCTATGTGCTGATAGCTCAGAGCCTGGATTCTGCTTTGGATTCTGTGTCTCCCTTTCTCTCTGCCCCTCCCCTGCTCGTGTTCTGTCTCTCTCTGTTTCAAAAATAAATTTTAAAAAAATTTTTTTAATGAAATCAGTTGTAGCAACTTCTTACTAGATATGTATCCTGGGGTAAGGGGAATAAAAGCAAAAATAAACTATTGGGACTTCATAAAGATAAAGAAAAAAAAAACTTCTTCACAGTGAAGGAAACAATCAGCAAAACTAAAAGGCAACCTACAGAATGGGACAAGATATTTGCAAATGGTATATCTGATAAAGGGCTAGTATCCAAAATATATAAAGAATGTATAAAATTCAACACACCAAAAACAAATAATCCAATTTAAAAATGTGTGAAAGACATGAACAAAATTTCTCCAAAGAAGACACACTGATGGCCCACACACATACGAAAAGATTCTCAAAATCACTCATTATCATGGAAATAAAAATCAAAACTACAATGAGATATCACCTCACACCAGTCAGAATGGCTAAAATTAATAACACAAGAAACAACAGGTTTTGGTGAGAATGCAGAGTAAGGGGAACCCTCTTGCACTGTTGGTGCGAATGCAAACTGGTGCAACCACTGTGGAAAACAGTATGGAGATTCCTCAAAAAGTTAAAAATAGAAGTACCCTATGATCCAGCAATTGCACTACTAGTTATTTACCCAAAGAATACAAAAATACTACTTTGAAATGAAACATGCAAACTGATGTTTACAGCAGCATTGTCAACAATAGTCAAATTACAGAAAGAGTCCAAATGTGCATCGACTGATGAATGGATAAAGAGGTGGTATGTATATATAATGGAATATTATTCAGCAATAAAAAAGAATGGAATCGACGAGGCGGAAGATGGCAGCTTAGGAGGATGCTGGATGCTCACCGTGTCCTGAGGATCACTTAGATTCCACCCACACCTGCCTAAATAACTCAGAAAACCACCAGAAGACTAGCAGAACGGATTCTCCAGAGCCAAGCATAGACAAGAGGCCCATGGAAGATGGTAGGAAGGGCGGAGACACGGTGTGCACTACACGGACTGGTGGGAGGGAGCCAGGGTGGAGGGGCAGCCTGTGGGCAAAACAGAGCCCCTAAGTCTGGCATCCAAAAGCCGAGGGGCTGGACAGAGTGTGTTCTGACAGCAAGAGGGACTTAACATCTGGAAGGTTATAAGTTAACAGCTCTCATTGGAGAGCGGGAGGGCTGAAGGACAACGGGAGGGAGAGCTGTTGAGTCCCGGACAACAGAGCTCAGCTTGGCGGGGAACAAAGGCACTCGCCAGCGCCATCTCCCTTGCCCATCCCCTGGCCAAAATCCCAAAGGGAACCAGTTTCCATCAGAGAAATTGCTTGCACGCGCAAACACCCAACGCTGTGCTTCTGCGGACCCATCCCTCGGGTGGCAGGTCTGAATCCCTCCCGGTGCTGCAGGGCCCCTCTGAAGCAGATCACTGAAGGAAAGGCGAGCTGAGCCTGCCCCTCTCGCCCGTGTGCACCTTGCCAATCCACCCCAGCTAATACGCCAGATCCCCAGCACCACAAGCCCGGCAATGGGTGGGTAGCCCAGACGGCCACGCCACCCCACAGTGAATCCCGCCCCTTGGAGAGGGGAAAAGAAGGTACACACCAGTCTGATGGTGGCCCCAGTGGTGGGCTGGGGGCAGACATCAGGTCTGACTGCGGCCCCGCCCACCAACGCAAGTTATTCAGACAACATAGGGGAAGTGCCCTGCAGTTCCGCACCACTCCAGGGACTATCCAAAATAACGAAACGGAAGAATTCCCCTCAAAAAAACCTCCAGGAAATGACAACAGCTAACGAACTGATCAAAAAACGATTTAAACAATATAACAGAAAGTGAATTTAGAACAATAGTCATAAAATTAATCACTGGGCTTGAAAACAGTATAAAGGACAGCAGAGAATCTATTGCTACAGAGATCAAGGGACTAAGGAACAGCCAGGAGGAGCTAAAAAATGCTATTAATGAGCTGCAAAATAAAATGGAGATGACCACAGCTCGGATTGAAGAGGCAGAGGAGAGAATAGGTGAACTAGAAGATAAAATTATGGAAAAAGAAGAAGCTGAGAAAAAGAGAGATAAAAAAAAAATCCAGGAGTATGAGGGGAAAATTAGAGAACTAAGTGATGCACTAAAGAGAAATAATATATGCATAATTGGTATTCCAGAGGAGGAAGAGAGAGGGAAAGGTGCTGAAGGTGTACTTGAAGAAATAATAGCTGAGAACTTCCCGGATCTGGGAAAGGAAAAAGGCATTGAAATCCAAGAGGTACAGAGAACTCCCTTCAGACAGAACTTGAATCACTCTTCTGCATGACATATCAGAGTGAAACTGGCAAAATACAAGGATAAAGAGAAAATTCTGAAAGCAGCTAAGGATAAATGTGCTCAAACATATAAAGGGAGACCAATAAGACAAGTGACAGATCTCTCTACTGAAACTTGGCAGGCCAGAAAGGAATGGCAGGAAATCTTCAATGTGATGAACAGAAAAATATGCAACCGAGAATCCTTTATCCAGCAAGTCTGTCATTTAGAATAGAAGGAGAGATAAAGGTCTTCCCAAACAAACAAAAACTGGAGGAATTCATCACCACTAAACCAGCCCTACAAGAGATCCTAAGGGGGATCCCCTGAGACAAAGTACCAGAGACATCGCTACAAGCATGAAACCTACAGACATCACAATGACTCTAAACCCGTATCTTTCTATAATAACACTGAATGTAAATGGATTAAATGCGCCAACCAAAAGACATAGGGTATCAGGATGGATAAAAAAACAAGACCCATCTATTTGCTGTCTACAAGAGACTCATTTTAGACCTGAGGACACCTTCAGATTGAAAGTGAGGGGATAGAGAACTATTTATCATGCTACTGGAAGCCAAAAGAAAGCTGCAGTAGCCATACTTATATCAGACAAACTAGACTTTAAATTAAAGGCTGTAACGAGACGAAGAAGGGCATTATATAATAATTACAGGGTCTATCCATCAAGAAGAACTCACAATTATAAATGTCTATGCGCCGAATACGGGAGCCCCCAAATATATAAAACAGTTACTCACAAATATAAGCAACCTTATTGATAAGAATGTGGTAATTTCAGGGGAATTTAATACCCCACTTATAACAATGGATAGATCATCTAGACACATGGTCAATAAAGAAACAAGGGCCCTGAGAGATACATTGGATCAGATGGACTTGACAGATATATTTACAACTCTGCATCCCAAAGCAACAGAATATACTTTCTTCGTGAGTACACATGGAACATTCTCCAAGATAGATCACATAGTGGGTCACAAAACAGCCCTTCATAAGTATACAAGAATTGAGATCATACCATGCATACTTTTGGACCACAATGCTATGAATCTTGAAATCAACCACAGGAAAAAGTCTGGAAAACCTCCAAAAGCATGGAGGTTAAAGAACACCCTACCAAAGAATGAGTGGGTCAACCAGGCAATTAGAGAAGAAATTAAAAAATTTATGGAAACAAACGAAAATGAAAATACAACAATCCAAACGCTTTGGGATGCAGCGAAGGCAGTCCTGAGAGGAAAATACATTGCAATCCAGGCCTATCTCAAGAAACAAGAAAAATCCCAAATACAAAATCTAACAGCACACCTCAAGGAAAGAGAAGCAGAGCAGCAAAGACACCCCAAACCCAGCAGAAGTAGAGAAATAATAAAGATCAGAGCAGAAATAAACAATATAGAATCTAAAAAAACTGTAGAGCAGATCAACGAAACAAAGAGTTGGTTTTTTGAAAAAATAAACAAAATTGATAAACCTCTAGCCAGGCTTCTCAAAAAGAAAAGGGAGAGGACCCAAATAGATAAAATCATGAATGAAAATGGAATTATTACAACCAATCCCTCAGAGATACAAGCAATTATCAGGGAATACTATGAAAAATTATATGCCAACAAACTGGACAACTGGAAGAAATGGACAAATTCCTAAACACCCACACACTTCCAAAACTCAATCAGGAGGAAATAGAGAGCTTGAACAGACCCACAACCAGTGAAGAAGTTGAATCAGTTATCAAAAATCTCCCAACCAATAAGAGTCCAGGACCAGATGGCTTCCCTGGGGAATTCTACCAGACATTTAAAGCAAAGATAATACCTATCCTTCTCAAGCTATTCCAAAAAATAGAAAGGGAAGGAAAACTTCCGGACTCATTCTATGAAACCAGTATTACTTTGATTCCTAAAGCAGAGTGAGACCCAGTAAAAAAAAGAACTACAGGCCAATATCCCTGATGAATATGGATGCAAAAATTCTCAATAAGATACTAGTAATTGAATTCAACAGCATATAAAAAGAATTATTCACCATGATCAAGTTGGATTCATTCCTGGGCTGCAGGGCTGGTTCAACATTCGCAAATCAATCAACGTGATACATCACATTAACAAAAGAAAAGAGAAGAACCATATGATCCTGTCAATCGATGCAGGAAAGGCCTTTGACAAAATTCAGCATCGTTTCTTAATAAAAACCCTTGAGAAAGTCGGGATAGAAGGAACATATTAACCATCATCAAAGCCATTTATGAAAACCCCACAGCTAATATCATCCTCAATGGGGAAAAACTGAGAGCTTTCCCCCTGAGATCAGGAACACGACAGGGATGCCCACTCTCACCGCTGTTGTTTAAGATAGTGTAGGAAGTGCTTGCATCAGCAATCAGACAACAAAAGGAAATCAAAGGCATCAAAATTGGCAAAGATGAAGTCAAGCTTTCACTTTTTGCAGATGACATGATACTCTACATGGAAAATCCGATAGACTCCACCAAAAGTCTGCTAGAACTGATACATGAATTCACCAAAGTTGCAGGATACAAAATCAATGTACAGAAATCAGTTGCATTCTTATACACTAATAATGAAGCAACAGAAAGATAAATAAAGAAACTGATCCCATTCACAATTGCACCAAGAAGCATAAAATACCTAGGACTAAATCTAACCAAAGATGTATAAGATCTATATGCTGAAAACTATAGAAAGCTTATGAAAGAAATTGAAGAAGATATAAAGAAATGGAAAAAAATTCCGTGCTCATGGATTGGAAAAATAAATATTGTCAAAATGTCAATACTACCCAAAGCTATCTACACATTCAATGCAATCCCAATCAAAATTGCACCAGCATTCTTCTTGAAGCTAGAACAAGCAATCCTAAAATTCATATGGAACCACAAAAGGCCCCGAATAGCCAAAGGAATTTTGAAGAAGAAGACCAAAGCAGGAGGCATCACAATCCCAGACTTTAGCCTCTACTACAAAGCTGTCATCATCAAGACAGCATGGTATTGGCACAAAAACAGACACATAGACCAATGGAATAGAATAGAAACCCCAGAACTAGTCCCACAAAAGTATGGCCAACTAATCTTTGACAAAGCAGGAAAGAATATCTAATGGAAAAAAGTCTCTTTAACAAATGGTGCTGAGAGAACTGGAAAGCAACATGCAGAGGAATGAAACTAGACCACTTTCTTACACCATTCACAAAAATAAACTCAAAATGGATAAAGGGCTTGAATGTGAGACAGGAAACCATCAAAACCTTAGAGGAGAAAGCAGGAAAAGACCTCTCTGACCTCAGCCGTAGCAATTTCTTACTTGACACATCCCCAAAGGCAAGGGAATTAAAAGCAAAAATGAATTACTGGGACCTTATGAAGATAAAAAGCTTCTGCACAGCAAAGGAAACAATCAACAAACTAAAAGGCAACCAACGGAATGGGAAAAGATATTTGCAAATGACATATCGGACAAAGGGCTAGTATCTAAAATCTATAAAGAGCTCACCAAACTCCACACCCGAGAAACAAATAACCCAGTGAAGAAATGGGCAGAAAACATGAATAGACACTTCTCTAAAGAAGACATCCGAATGGCCAACAGGCACATGAAATGATGCTCAACGTCGCTCCTCATCAGGGAAATACAAATCAAAACCACACTCAGATATCACCTCAGGCCAGTCAGAGTGGCCAAAATGAACAAATCAGGAGACTATAGATGCTGGAGAGGATGTGCAGAAACGGGAACCCTCTTGCACTGTTGGTGGGAATGCAAACTGGTGCAGCCACTCTGGAAAACAGTGTGGAGGTTCCTCAAAAAATTAAAAATAGACCTACCCTATGACCCAGCAGTAGCACTGCTAGGTATTTACCCAAGGGATACAGGAGTGCTGATACACAGGGACATGTGTACCCCAATGTTTATAGCAGCACTCTCAACAATAGCCAAATTATGGAAAGAGCCTAAATGTCCATCAACTGATGAATGGATAAAGAAATTAAGGTTTATATACACAGTGGAGTACTACATGGCAATGAGAAAGAATGAAATATGACCCTTTGTAGCAACATGGATGGAACTGGAGAGTGTGATGCTAAGTGATATAAGCCATACAGAGTAAGACAGATACCATATGTTTTCACTCTTATGTGGATCCTGAGAAACTTAACAGAAACCCATGAGGGAGGGGAAGGAAAAAAAAAAAGGTTAGAGTGGGAGAGAGCCAAAGCATAAGAGACTCTTAGAAGCTGAGAACAAACTGAGGGTTGATGGAGGGTGGGAGGGAGGAGAGGAGAGGTGATGGGTATTGAGGAGGGCATCTTTTGGGTTGAGCACTGGGTGTTGTATGGAAATCAATTTGACAATAAATTTCATATATTAAAAAAAAGAATGGAATCTTGTCATTTGTAATAATGTAGATGGAGTAGAGTGTATTATGCTAAGTGAAATAAGTCAAAGAAAGACAAATACCATATAATTTAACTCATATGTGGAATTTAAGAAACAAAACAAAGAGTCATGGGGGAAAATAGAGAGTAAAACCAAGATGCAGACTGTTTATAAAGAACAAACTGATGATTATAAAAGAGGAGGTGAATGGGGATATGGGTTAAATAGGTGATATGGTTTAAGGTATACACTTGTGAAGAGCACTGGCATTGTATTTAAGTGTTGAATCAGTAAATTGTACCCCTGAAACTAATATTACACTGCATGTTAACTAACTGAAATTAAAAAAAAAACTTTTAAAAAATTATCTTTGGTTATGAAAATACTTTGCTTATGGTAAAATATTGTAAAAATGAAATAGTATAATGCTAGGTATCCCATACCAAATATATCACATACTACAGTGTTTTCCCATAGTCATTGCCAAGGGTTAACTTACTTAATTTGCATGGAGTTCAAATAGCCCACTCCAAGTCATAGCTGTGACAATGACTTCATCTGTTTATAAACCAATGTCTTGGGGAATCTGGGTGGTTCATTCAGTTGAGTGTCCAACTCGATTTCAGCTCGGGCTGTGATCTCTGAATAATGGGATCAAGTCCTGCATTGGGCTCTGTGCTGAGTGTGTAGCCTGCTTAAGTCATTGTCTCTCTATCTCTCTTCCTCTGCCTCTCTCCCTCATGCCTGTACTCTCTCTCTTTTTCTCTCTCTAAAAATAAAAACTAGAAAAAAACAAAACCAATTCTTTGTTTGACAAGAGCATACATTTCTAACAATTTTTGGAGATTTGAGTCATAAATTCAAATCTTATAAGTAGAACACTTCTCAAACATTTTGTTCTCAGGACCCCTTTATAATTCATAAATTTTATCGAGGACCCCAAATAGCTTTTGTTCATATTGATTATATCTATCAATATTTACTGTATCGGAAATTAAACCTGAGAAAAATTTAAAATATCTGTTTATAAATTTATTTAAAGTGATAAACCCATTACATAACAGAAATGATATAACATTTCAGTAAGAAATATATTTTACAACAAATTAGTAAGAATGGTGGCACTGTTTTACAGTTTTGCAAATCTCTGTAATGTCTGGCTTAGGCAAAGATGGCTGGATTTTCATATCCCTTTCCGTATTCAATCTTTTGTGATATGTTATTTTGGTTGAGGAAAATTTGGCCTTACATGGATATATAGTTGAAAAATGGGGAGTATTTTAATAAATTTTTCATATAATTGTGAATATTCTGTTTTGATTGTACAGTAAAACTTGACAAGTTGTATTTTCTTACAGTTTGCAGTGGGGAATCTGAAACCATGTTTATTAATTTTTCAGACACTTTTATGTTGAAATCCACTATGTATATCTTGCACTTTGAATAAGTCTCTTTCCCATGCATGATTTTGTAAACACATCATTCATATGGGAAATACTAGTTCACTAAATTATGTAAGTTTCCATATGTTGATTCATTCCATTATAAAATATCCAAAATATCACATTTGTTAATATCACCACTGATTAGTAAGTATTGGGAAGCTGTCAGGCTTGGAGTGGTGGATACAAATTTCTCAAAATTTGAATATATTCCTAAGAACTAAAATTTTATCACTGGTAATAAATACTGTTCATTACTCTCCTTTCTCATTTCATTAATATTTGAGAAAATGTCTGTCAAACACTCAAATCTGAAGAGCCATGTTCTTTTGTCCTTCTTTCAAGTGAAAGCGGTGTTCCATGAAAAAAAGCTCAGCTCTCAACTCAAATGCACAAGTGCTTTTATTTAAGATAGCCAACATGTTTCAGTGTATGGTAAAAGTGCTTTATGTATATTTTTTTTTTATCCTACAGAATATTTTTTTAAATGTGCTCAGTGGTGAAGATTTCACTTTCAGTGCTTTATCAAGAATATTTTTAAATAAAACTGCAAATTTATTTATTATAAGTACATGATGATGAAAAATACAATGACTATTACTACAGTTTGGTAACCACTATCTTGATTCATGCTAAGAGCCTGGCAGTTTTATCTACAACTGCTTTTGCACCATGAGTGCAAGTGTTGACATGGTTGTTCCTGGATAAACCATGAGATTCAAAAAAGTTATTCAGTAATTTGCATATTTCAACAATACCAGTATTTTTTCTTTTTTTTTTAACTTTGTTTATTTATTTTGAGAGAGACAGAGACAGCACGAGTGGGGAAGGGGCAGAAAGAGAGGGAGCAAGAGAGAATCCCAAGCAGGCCTCACACTGCCAGCTCAGAGCCTGATGAGGGGCTTGAACCCACGAAACCACGAGATTATGACCTGAGCTGAAACCAAGAGTTGGACGTTTAACCAACTGAGCCACCCAGATGCCCCATCATTTAAAAAATTTTAATTCCAGTATAGTTAACATATAGTGTTAAATTAGCTTTAGGTGTAAAATATAGTGATTCAACAATTCTATGATCCAGTAACTGCACTACTAGGTATTTACCCAAAGGATACAAAAACACTAATTCAAAGGGATACATGTTCCCCAATGCTTAGAGCAGCATTATCAACAAAAGCCAAATTACGTAAAGAGCCCAAATGTCCATCAACTGATGAATGGATAAACAAGATGTAATATATATTTAAAATGGAGTATTACTCAGCCATAAAAAAGAATGAAATCTTGCCATTTGCAAGGACAAGGATGGAGCTATAGAGTATTATGCTAAGCAGAATAAGTCAGAGAAAGACAAATACCATATGATTTAACTTATATGTGAAATTGAGTGGCTAAAATGAACAAATCAGGAGACTATAGATGCTGGAGATGATGTGGAGAAACGGGAACCCTCTTGCACTGTTGGTGGAATGCAAACTGGTGCAGCCAACTCTGGAAAACAGTGTGGAGGTTCCTCAAAATATTAAAAATAGAACTACCCTATGATCCAGCAATAGCACTGCTAGGAATTTACCTGAGGGATATAGGAGTGCTGATGCATAGGGGCACATGTACCCCAATGTTTATTTGCAGCACTTTCAATAATAGCCAAATTATGGAAAGAGCCTAAATGTCCATCAACTGACGAATGGATAAAGAAGATGTGGTTTATATATACAATGGAATACTACTTGGCCGTGAGAAAGAATGAAATCTGGCCATTTGCAGCAATGTGGATGGAACTGGAGGGTATTATACTAAGTGAGATAAGTCAGTCAGAGAAAGACAGATACCATATATTTTCACTCATATGTGGACCTTGAGAAACTTAACAGAAGATCATGGGGAGGGGAAGGGGAAAAAAAGAAAAAAAAAAGTTACAGAGAGGGAGGGAGGCAAACCATAACAGACTCTTAAATACAAAAACAAATTAAGGGTTGATGGGGGGTGGGGGAGAGGGTAAAGTGGGTGATGGGCATTGAGTAGGGCACTTGTTGGAATGAGCACTGGGTGTTGTATGGAACCAATTTGACAATAAGTTATATTAAAAAAAAAACAAAAAGGAAGCAAAATAAATGAACATAGGGAACAGAAGGAGGTAAACTAAGACTCAACTATAGAGAACAAACTGATGGTGACTGGAAGGGAGGTGGGGGGGAGGGGGTTAAAACAGTTAAAAAGAAGGCGTTAAAGAAGGCATTTGTTGTAATGAGCATCGGGTGTTGTATGTAAGTGATGAATCACTAAATTCTACACCTCAAACTAATATTGCACTGTATGTTAACTAGCTGGAATTTGAATAAAAACTTGGAAAAAATTAGAAATATAAACCCTGGAGAGTGTTATGCTAAGTGAAATAAGTCATACAGAGAAAGACAGATACCATATGTTTTCACTCTTATGTGGATCCTGAGAAACTTAACAGAAGACCATGGGGGATGGGAAGGAAAAAAAAGTTAGGGAGGGAGCCAAACCATAAAAACTGAGAATAAACTTAGAGTTGATGGGGGTTGGAGGGAGGGGAAAGTGGGTGATGGGCATTGAGGAGGGCACCTGTTGGGATGAGCAGTGGGTGTTGTATGGAAACCAATTTGACAATAAATTTCATATTAAAAAATAAATATAAACTTTGAATAAAAATAAAAACAAAAACTATATATTGCTAATTGCTCATCAAGAGAAGTGTACTCAAACTGCGAGATCATGACCTGAGCCGAAGTCGGACGCCTAACTGACTGAGCCACCCAGGCACCCTGTACCTAGCTTATTTTGCATCTCATCTATAGCACTTTAAAATTCGCCCTATTTCTTATGTCTTTGATCTCTGAAGCAAGGGTTTCTCTGGTGTCTTCTATGCTTTTTTCAAGCCCAGCTAGTAGTGTTATAAATTTTTGTTCTAAATTATTGTTCAGATATATTGTGTATATCTGTTTTGAGCAAGTCTCTGGCTGCAATTTATTTTATATATATATATATATATATATATATATATATGTAAATTTATAATATATATGTAAATTTATAATATATATAAATTTATATAAATATATATATAAATTTATAATATATATAATAATTATATATACTATATTTAAAAAGGCTCATACATTATTCAGGGCCTGGAACTTCAGAAAATATTTCTAGTGTATGCTGCATGCACTCTGCTGTTGTTTTCTAGTTTCTCTTTCCTACTCGTCAGTCCTCTGCAGAGCTCCTCCTTGCTTCCAGTGGTGGAGTGTTTGGACTTTTAACTAGGTGTGTTTTGATTTGTTTGTTGAAGTAAGTGTAGAATAAAAATGGGGGGGGGGTGGAGCCTGATCCCACAAAAAGAGAAAACGGAAAGGGGAGAAATGAAAGCCAAACAGAGAATCAAAAAACTATTTGGCTTATTCCAAGGAAAAAGAAAGGAAAAGAAAGAAGAAAAAGGCAGAAGAAGAGAGAAAAGAAGGAAAAAGAATAGAAAAAAAAGTTGATAAAAAATAAAAATACATATAATAAGAAATGACAAAAAAAAAATAAATCAGAAACTATGAGCCTGATTCCAAAAGAAAAAAATAAGAGGGTGGAAAAAAGAAAAAAAAAAGTCGTCTGTTGGTGCCTGGGGGCAGCAGCTGTGCTGGTCTGGAGGAGAGGCTGGCTGCATTGGGTCAGCAAATAAGCAGTTGCCAGGCACAGAGTTGTGGAGTTTGGTGTAAGTGTGTCCCACTTCCACTAAGGGGCAGGGTTTGGTGTGAGTGTGTCCCACTTCCACTAAGGGGCCACTGAAGTCCCACCATGTTGGTGTTGGGGGAAAATGGCATCAACCCACTCTCCACTCCAGAGCGGGGATTTCAACCCCCGCTGTTCAGGCAGCCCTCACAGAAGAGCAAGGACAGTCAGCTTGCCCTGCTCCACAATTTCTCCTGAGGCTTCTCCTAGGTGTTTGGCTGGGATTCAAAACCCAAAGTCTTTTTTCTTAAAATTTTTAATGTTTATTTTTGAGAGAGAGAGAGAGAGAGAGAGAACATGAGTAGGGGAGGGGCAGAGAGGGAGACACAGAATCCAAAGCAGGCTCCAGGCTCTGAGCTGTCAGCACAGAGTCCAATGTGGGGCTCAAACCCATGAATGGTGGGATCATGACCAGAGCTGAAGTCAAACACCCAACCGACTGAGCCACCCAGGTGCCCCAAAACCCAAAGTCTTAAAGGATGTGGCATCATGCAGATCTGCTCCGCTTCTCAGGAGTAGAGCCTCTCCACCCTGATGATGAAAGGCCTTTGGTTGGCACAGCAGGATCTTCCCAAAGTACACTAGGAAGGGGACTGTTCCTTCCCAGTGTGATCCAGGATTGCTACACCACAGAATGCACTCCAAGGTCAGCAACCTCCTCTCCAAGAGCACGGGCCAAGGCTCCACTCCACAGAAAGTCACGCACTTCCAAAACCTCAGAGTTTCAGCTCCAAAGGCTGTTTACAAAAGTGAACTGGGACACTCAGTACTTCTCACACACTAGTCCATCATTCCAAGAGGATTTCCTCTTGTGCTAACTCAATGCTACACTTTCACAACCCCTCTCTCTTTCTCACTCTTTTGTCTCTCCACAGAAAGGGTTCTCTCTCCTCCATAACTCCACCATTTTATCTCCCTCAACTCATATACACGCACCTTGGTCCTTCCAAACTATCTCCCTCCAACTGTGGAGTTCCTTCTGCCGCCCCACAGATCTATTTCCTGGGGGCTCCAAGTGATCTGACCTCAATACAGCTGCGTTTGAGGGATGAGAAAATATCCTGTTCCTCCTACTCCATCAACTAACATCACCAGAAACACAAAATCTAGAGAGCACAATGGCACTAAATTCATATCTTTCAATAATCACTCTCAATGTAGGTGGACTAAACGACCCAATAAAAAGACATAGGGTATCAGAATGGATAAAAAAACTCAAGATCCATCTATTAGCTGCCTACAAAAGACTCATTTTAGCCCTAAAGACACCTACAGTTTGAAAGTAAGGGTATGGACAACCATCTATCATGAGAATGGACATCAAAAGAAAGCCAGAGAAGCCATACTTATAACAGACAAACTAGATTTTAAAACAAAGACTGTAACAAGAGATGAAGAAGGTCATTATATCATAATTAACAGTTCTATCCATCAAGAAGATCTAACAACTGTAAATATTTATGCCTCCAACATGGAAGCACCCAAATATATAAATAAATTAATCACAAACATAAGCAAACTCATTGATAATAACACCATAATTTTAGGAGGCTTTAATACTGCCCTTACAACAATGGACCAATTATCTAAGCAGAAAATCAACACGGAAACAAGTCTCTGAATGACACACTGGATCAAATCACAAATCACAAATCAGCCTCAACACGTACAAAATATCGAGATCGTGCAATACATATTTTCAGATCATAATTCTATGAAACTTGAAGTCAACCACAAGAAAAAAATTGTAAAACCTTCAAATCCATGGAGGTTAAAGAGCATCCTACTAATGGATGAATGGGTTAACCAGGAAATTAAAGAAGAAATTTAAAAATACATAAAACATATGTAAATGAAAACATGACAGTCCAAAACCTTTGGAATGCAGCAAAGGCATTCCTAAGAGGAAAACACATTGTAGTTCAGGCCTATCTCAAAAAGCAAAAGAGGTTCCAAATATACAACCTAACATTACACCTAAAGGAGCTAGAAAACAAGCAACAAATAAAGCCCAAATCTAGCAGAAGAAGGGAAATAATAAAGATTAGAGCAGAAATTAAAAATATAGAAACCATAAAAACAGTAGAACAGATCAATGAAACTAAGAGTTGGTTTTTTGAAAGAATAAACAAAACTGACAAACCCCTAGCCCGGCTTCTCAAAGAGAAAAGAGAGAGGAGCCAAATAGATAAAATCACTAATGAAAGAGGAGAGATCACAACCAACGCCACAGAAATATAAACACTTAGAAGAGAACACTATGAAAAATTATATGCCAACAAACTGGACAATATGGAAGAAATGGACAAATTCCTAGACACTCACACAGTACCAAAACTCAAACAGGAAGAAAGAGAAAATTTGAACAGGCCTATAACCAGCAAAGAAATTGAATCAGTTATCAAAAATCTCCCAACAAATAAGAGTCCTGGGCAAGATCACTTCCCAGGGGAATTCTACCAGACGTTTAAAGAAAAGTTAATACCTATTTTCCTCAAACTGTTCCAAAAAATTAGAAATGGAAGGAAAGCTTCCAAACTCATTCTATGAAGCCAGCATTACCTTGATTTCAAAACCAGACAAAGATAGCACTAAAAAGGAGAATTACAGGCCAATATCTCCGATGAACCTGGATGCAAAAATTCTCAACAAGGTAATAGTAAATCAAATTTAACAGTACATCAGAAGAATTATTCATCATGATCAAGTGGGATTTATACCTGAGCTGCAGGGCTGGTTCAATATTCACAAATCAATAAAGATGATACACCACATTTATAAAAGAAAGGATAAAAACCAAATGACCCTGTCAACAAATGCAGAAAAAGCATTTGACAAAATACAGCATCCTTTCTTAATAAAAACCCTCAAGAGAGTAGGGGTAGAAGAAACATACCTTAACATCATAAAAGCCATATATGAAAGGCCTACAGTTATTATCCTCAATGGGGTAAAACTGAGAAGTTTCCCCCTAAAATCAGGAACACACAGGGATGTCCACTCTCACCACTGTTTTTCAACCTAATAGGGGAGGTAACAGCCTCAGCAATCAGACAACAAAAAGAAACAAAAGGCATCCAAATCAGCAAAGAAGAAGTCAAATTTTCACTTTTTGAAGATGACATGACACTCTACATGGAAAACCTGAAAGACTCCACTAAAAGACTGCTAGAGCTGATACATGAATTCAGCAAAGTCACAGGATATAAAATCAATGTACACAAATACCTTGCATTTCTATACACCAATAATGAAGCAGCAGAAGGAGATATAAAGGAATCAATCCTATTTACTGAAAACCATTAAGATACCTAGGGATAAATCTGCCCAAATAGATAAAAGATCTTTATGGTGCAAACTACAGAAAGCTTATGAAAGCAATTGAAGAAGACACAAAGAAATGGAAAAACATTCCATGCTCATGGATTGGAAGAAAAAATATTGTTAAATAGTTGATACTACCCCGAGCAATATACACATTCAATGCAATCCCTATCAAAATAACACCAGATTTCTTCACAGAGCCAAAACAAACAAACCCAAAGTTTGTATGGGACTACAAAAGACCCTAAATTACCAAAGTAATGTTGAAAAAGAAAAGCGAAGCTGGAGGCATCAAAATCCTAGACTTTAAGCTGTATTACAAAGCTGTAATCATCAAGACAGTATGGTATTGGTACAAAAACAGACACATAGATCAGTGAAATGGAATAGAATAGAGAATCCAGAAATTGACCCACAAATACATGGTCAACTAATTTTTGACAAGCAGGAAAGACTATCAAATTGGAAAAAGATAGTCTCTTTAGTCAATGGTGCTGGGAAAACTGGACAGCAACATGCAGAAGAATCAACTTGGACCACTTTCTTATACCATACACAAAAATAAACTCAATATGTATGAAAGACTAAAACATATGACAGGAAGCCATCAAAATCCTAGAGAAGAGAACAGGCAACAACCTCTTTGACCTCAGCCGCAGCAACTTCTTACTTGACATGTCTCCAGAGGCAAGGGAAACAAAAGCAAAAATGAACTATTGGGACCTCATCAAGATAAAAACCTTCAGCACGGTGAAGGAAACAATTAACGAAATTAAAAGGCAACCAACAGAGTGGGAGAAAATATTTGCAAATGCCATATAAAAGGTTGGTATCAAAATCTATAAAGAATTTACCAAACTCAACAGCCAAAAAGCAAATAACTCAGTGAAGAAATGGGCAAAAGACATGAATAGACACTTTTCCATGAAGGCATCCAGATGGTTAACAGACACATGAAAAGATGCTTCACATCACTGATCATCAGGGAAATATAAATCAAAACGACAATGAGATACCACGTTATATCTGTCAGAATGGCTAAAATTAATAACTCAGGCAACAACAGATGTTGGTGACGATGCAGAGAAAGGGGAACCCTTTGTACTGCTGGTGGGAATGCAAACTGGTGCAGTCACTTTGGAAAACAATATGGAGGTTCCTCAAAAAATTATAAATAGAACTACCCTATGACCTAGCAATTGCACTACTAGGTATTTATCCAAGGGATACAAGTGTGCTGTTTCAAAGGGGCACATGCACCCCAATGTTTATAGCAGTGCTATCAACAATAGCCAAAGTATGGAAAGAGCCCAAATGTCCATCGATGGATGAATGGATAAAGAAGATGTGGCATATATATACAATGGAATACTACTCAAAGATCAAAAAGAATGAAATCTTGCCATTTGTAACAACGTGGATAGAACTAGAGCATATTATGCTAGTTGAAATAAGTCAGTCAGACAAAGATAAATATCATGATTTCACTCATATGTGAAAACACATGAACATAAGTGAAGGGAAGCAAAAATAAGATAAAAACAGAGGGAGGCAAACCATAAGAGACTCTTAAATACAGAGAACAAACTGAGCATTGCTAGTGGGGTGCTGGGTGTGGGGAATGGGCCAATGGGTGATGGGCATTAAGGAGGGCACTTGTTGAGCACTGGATGTTATATATAAGTAAGGAATCACTAAATTCTATTCTTGAAATCATTATTATACTATATGTTAACTAACTTGGATTTAAAATTTAAAAAATGAAATGGTTAGAAAAAAAAGAAACTAATTCTAGGTTCAAGGATATACATAGGCTCAAGGTAAAGGGAAGGAAAAATTATTTCATGCAAATTGCACGTAACCAAAACAGATCAGGAGTGGCAATACCTACTTCAGGCTAAGTAGACTTTAAGTCAAAAACCGAAACAAAAGTAAATATGCATTGATATATGGATCAATTCAACAGGAAGATATAACAAAGGCAAATACATACGCATCAAATATCTGGGCACCTAAGCATATAAAGCAAATATTGACAGATCTTAGAAGAGAAATTGACAGCAATGCAATAATTGTAGCAGATTTCAATGCCCCACTTTCAATAATGGATATAACATCTAGACAGAAAATCAATAAACAGCTGACTTAATACCAAATGTACCGAACAGACATATACAGAACCTTTCACCTAACAGCAGAATAATGCACATTCTTCTCAAATGTACATGGAACATCTCTAGGATAGATCATATGTTATGTCATGAAACAACTCTTAATAAATTTAAGATCAAAGTCATATCAAGTATCTTTCCAACCACAGTGAAATGAATCCAGAAACCAATATCAGCAAGAAAATGGAAAAATTCAAATACATGAAATTAAAGGACATACACTTGAACAATCATTAGATCAAATAGGAAATCAAAAGAGAATTGAAATAATTTCTTGAGACAAGCCAAAATACAGTATACTAAAATGTATGGGATGCAGCAAAAGCAGTACTAAGGGAGGGTTTTATAGTGACTAATGCCTACATTAAAAAAGAAAGATATCATATAAACAGCCCAAGTTTACACCTCAAGGAAATAGAAAAGAAGAACAAATTAAGCCCAAAGTTAGAAGAGGGAAGGAAGTCAGAGAATGGAAAAAAAAAAACAGTAGAGAAAAATCAACAAAACTATGAGTTGTGATTTTTTTTTTAATTTTTTTTTCAACGTTTATTTATTTTTGGGACAGAGAGAGACAGAGCATGAACGGGGGAGGGGCAGAGAGAGAGGGAGACACAGAATCGGAAACAGGCTTCCAGGCTCTGAGCCATGAGCCCAGAGCCTGACGCGGGGCTCGAACTCACGGACCGCGAGATCGTGACCTGGCTGAAGTCGGACGTTTAACCGACTGCGCCACCCAGGCGCCCCTATGAGTTGTGATTTTAAGAAAATAAACAAAATAGACAAATTCATAGCTAGACTAGGAATAAAAACAGAGAGTTCTCAAATAAACAAAAGCAGATATGAAATAGGAGACATTTCAATTGATGCCTGAGGAATAAAAATGACCATAAGAGCCTATTATGAACAATTGTATGCCAACAAATTAGATAACAGAGAAAAAATGGATAAATTAACATACAACTTACCAAGACTGAATTAAGAAGAAATAGAAAGCCTGAACAGACCAATAACAATTAAGAAAATTGAAGTAGTAATTTAAAAAACCTCCCAAGAAAATCTCCAGAATAGATGGCTTCATAGCTGAATTCTAACACACTTTCAAAATAATTAATACCTATCCTTCTCAAACTCTTCTAGAAAAACAGTAAAGGGAATACTTCCAAACTCACTGTATGAGGCCAGCGTCATCCTGATACAAAAGTCAGAAAAAGACAATATAAGAAAACTACAGGCCAATATCTCTGATGAAAGTAGATGCAAAAATCCTCAATAAAATACCAGCAAGCCAAATTCAACAACACATTAAAAAGATTATATACCATGACCAAGTGAAATTTAATCATGAGATGCAAGGTTGGTATAACATCTGTAAATCAATGTGATTCACCACATTAATAAAAGATTAAAACTATATGATAATCACAATATATGTAGAAAAATTTGGAAAAGTTCATAATCATTCATGATAAAAACTCTCAATACAATGGGTATGGTAGGAACTTACCTCAACACAGTAGAAGCTATTTATGAAAGCTCCACAAATAACATAATCAATGGGGAAAACCGGAAAAATTTTACCTCTAATGTCAGTACAAGGCAATAATACCCATTTTCACCACTTCTATTCAATATAGTACTGGATGTACTAGCAAAAGCAATTAGACAACGAAAGGAAATAAAAGCATCCAATTCTGAAAGAAAGAAGTAAAATTATCTGTAGATGACATGATCTTATATGTGGAAAACTCTAAAGCCTTCATTAAAACAATTCTTAGACTTAATAAGCAAATTCAGTAAAGTTGGGGGACACAAGGTCAATGTGCAAAAATAATCTACATTTCTTTACACTATAAGTGATCTATTCAAAGAGGAAATCAAGAACACAATCCCATTTACAATAGCATCAAAAAGAATAAAATACTTAGGAATAAATTTAACAAAGGTACACTGAAAAGCAAAACATTGATGAAAGAAAAGAGCAAAACATTGATGAAAGAAATTGAAGGCACAAATAAACATAGATATTCCATATGGAAGAGTATTCTTAAAATGTCCATACTACCCAAAGTGATCTATAGATTCAATACAATCCATAACAAAATTCCAATGTCATTTTTCACAGAAATAGAGCAAACCTAAAATTTGTATGGAAGTACAAAAGATCCTGAATATCCAAAGCATCTTGAGAAAGAAGAATAAAGTTGGAAGCATCATATTTCCTGATCTCAAATTATATTTATAATCTATAGTAATCAAGATAGTATGGTACTGATATAAAAACACATTGAGAAATAGAACATAATACAGAGCCTGGAAATAAACTCAAGCATATATGGCCAGTAAATTTTCAACAAGGGTGTTAAGAATATACAATGGGGAAAGGATAGGCTCTTCAAATGATGCTGGGAAAACTAAAAATCTACATGTAAAAGAATAATACTGGACCTGTAGATTACCATACAAAATAATCAGTTTTCTTAAGTTTATTTATTTATTTTTAGAGGGGGAGTGAGGATGAGAGAGAGAGAGAGAGAGAGAGAGAGAGAGAATCCCAAGCAAGTTCCGTGCCATCAACACAGAGACCTATGTGGGGCTCAATCTCACGAACTGTGAGATCATGACGTGAGCTGAAATCAAGAGTTAGATGCTTAACTGACTGAGCCACCCAGGGGCCCCCCAAATAAACAATTTAAAGTGGATTAAATATTTAAATGTAAGACCTAAAACCATAAAACTAGAAAAAAACATAAGGAGAAATTTCGTTGACACTGGTCTTGACAATAAGTTTTTGGATACAACAACGAAAGCTCAGGCAACAAAAGCAAAAAGAAACAAGTGAGACTACATCAAATGATAAGCTTAGGCATAGCAAAGAAACTTTCCTGACTCAGGAAATTGATGAAAGCAAATATATTGTATTTTCAATTGCTTCAATTTTTTCATAATTTAATTTTTTTCCATAGCCCCTGATTTGCAAATAGCTGCTTGGAAGTCTCCTGTGACTCTTAGGAATAAATCCCCATAGGCTTGTTTAGCAGAACCATATTAAAACTGAACATAGAAGAGACCAATTAGAATTTATTATGCTAATTGACAAATATAAATCTTATTATAACTTTCTTCCCTTGCACAAATACATAGTGTAAGGAATGTTTGTAGTTTTTGGACCTGGTATTAAGCTCCTAGGAGGCCAGATATGAAGAAGTATTTCCCACATGACCTTATTAAGAAAGGTTGTGAAAAAAGATTTATACCAACAGCTGGAAAGCCTGGTTTTTGTTTTGTTTTCAACTTTATTGTCTTAGAACAGCTTAGCTGTATAGACTAGTGGTTGGATTGAAAAATTAAATGTAATAAAATCCAGAAAAAGACATTAGATTGCCCATTTTAATTGATGTTCTCTCACCCTAGTCATTATGCACTCTAATTAGCTTTGCAGTATGATGCTGTCTGAATGGACTAAAAATAGAAACCTACAGTAGTTTCTGCTCAGACCCTGACTACATCCTTGGAAACTCTCACCCATTAGGCTTGGGTTCTTCACTTTCTGTGGGTTCTTCAGATACGTTGAGGATTTGAAGAAGTTGAGAACTACTTATTTACTCCAACAAAACTGCAGATCCATTAGTTAGCTGAGATGTGGAACAGATCCTATCTGTGCTTGGTGTCAGTTGGCTGACTTTGGGTTTGTTGCTCAGCCCATCTGTACTGCCACTTCATCATAGTTCTGAAGGTTAGACACCTAAAATTAAGGTGTTAGCAGGGCCATGGTCCTTTCAAACCTCAGGGGGAGGATTCTTTCTTGTATCTTCCAGGTTTTGGTAGCCCCAGACATTCCTTGGCTTGTGAATGCAATCACCCCAATCTCTGCCTCTGTCATCACATATCCCTGTGTTTATCCTCACATTTTTACATTTTTCTTCATACTGTTTATTGAATGAATGATATTACTTACTATGAAATCTTTTACATGAACCTGTGTTACCCTGGCATGAAAGCTTTTTATTGTTAACCAGGAAGTTCATTCAAAATTGTTACCTTATCTGTGTTAGAGTTAGTCATGTTAATCATCACTTTCATAGAAAATTAACTGTTGTTTCAAACATTAAATTAGAATGGCTACAGAAATAGATGCAGAGAGCATACAAACAAATTGTATTCTGAGCTACAGATTAAATTATACATTGATGAATTTCATGTGATCTTAATATATGAAGAGGAATATCTCTAAAACCTTATAGAGGCATGACCATTTGAAACCAATATGAAGGCTCCACTGAATTATACTTTTCACTTTTTTTTCCTAAAACAGACAAATTATGAGAAATGGCAGTAACTTGGGATAACCAAAATACTGAACTGAAATATAATTTTTGAAAAGGACATTCAGCAACAAATCTAGAAAGATCTTCTTTTCATTCTTTTTTGAGCGATCTGCTTGAGAAAGTTTTCCCATCAGAGTTTTATCAGGAGGGGAAGTCAGCTGGGAGAATAATTGATTCAACCAAGGGTTTACTTAGTCAATTTCCAATTATTCAATGGTTGAAAATTTGATTCCTAGATCATCAATGCCTAAACTTTCTGATTGGGCTGTTTTCTTACCGACTCTAGTGTTTGAGGGTAAGTTTTCTCTGGGATTTGGAGCAGTATGCCTTGTGTCTGAGCTCTTTAGGCTTTATTTGAGTTTTGTTTTCAGGCCTTGGTTTTTGTTTTTATCTGTAAATGTATTCATTTGGCCTTCAGTGTGACTCCTTTTCAGAACTGGATTATTCTTGATGGAACTGTGCTAGCCTTTGGTCTGACTCCTTTTAGGAGCCAGATTGTTCTTGCTGGAACTTTGCCAGTTGGAAATTAAGTAGGCTTTTGATCTGACTCCTTCTTAAGATTGGACTGTTTTGGTTGGAACTGTACCTGTTGGAAATGCACTAGCTTTTGATTCAAGTCCTATCTAGGATTGGACTGTTCCTACTGGAACTGTGTTGGTCTTTGGTCTGATTCATTCTGGGACCAGGCTGTTCCTGGAAAACCTCCAAGAAATGGGATTCCAGTCATCAAAATATTTTGATCCCACTTCCCCTTTCTGAGACTCCAGCCAGTTTTATGGTTAAAACCTATGGTCCCTGGGCATTATATGCTTTTATACTTATTATTATAATACTATATTATTATACTTTTATAATTAAGTGGAGTAACTTAGCCAGAAGTTCTTTTTTTCTTCGTTTTTACTCTTTAAGTTTTTATTTAAATTTCAGTTAACATACAGAGTAATATTAGCTATAGGTGTACAATTAAGTCATTAAACACTTACATACCACACTCAGTGCTCATCACAAGTGCACTCCTTAATCCCCATCACCTATTTAACCCACCTCCCTCTGGTAACCATCAGTTTGCTCTCTAGAGTTAAGAGTCTGGTTCTTGGTTTGTCTCTCTCTTTCTCTCCTTTTTTCCTCTTTGCTTCTGTTTTGTTTCTTAAATTCCACATATGAGTGAAGTCATATGGTATTTTTCTTACTCTGACTTATTTTGCTGAGCATAATACTCTAGCTCCATCCATGTCATTGCAAAGAGCAATATTTCATGGTTTTCATGGCTAATATTCCATTGTGTGTGTGTGTGTGTGTGTGTGTGTGTATTTTCTTTTCCATTAATCAGTCAATGGACACTGGGGCTCTTTCCATAATTTGGCTATTGTTGATAATGCTACTATAAAGGATTTCATGTATCCCTTTGAGTTAGTATTTTTGTGTTCTTCAGGTAAATACCTAGTAGTGCAACTGCTAGATCATAGGGTAGTTCTATTTTTAACATTCTGAGGAAATTCCATAATGTTTTCCACAGTGACTGCACCAGTTTACATTCCTACCAACTATGTAAGAGGGTTCCCCATTCCCCACATCCTCACCAACACCTGTTGTTTCTTGTGTTAATTTTAGCCATTATGACTGGTATGAGGTGATATCTCATTGTAGTTTTTATTTGTATTTCCCTGGTGATCAGTGATGTTGAGCATCTTTTCATGTGTTGTTGGCCATCTGTAGTTCTTCTTTGGAAAAATGTCTATTCATGTCGTCTGCCCATTTCTTAACTGGATTATTTGTTTTTCAGGTGTTGAGTTTGATAGTTCTTTGTGGATTTTGGATACTATCCCTTTACCAGATATGTCATTTGCAAATATCTTATCCCATTCTTCAGCGTGCCTTTTAATTTTGTTGATTGTTTTCTTCACTGTGCAGAAGCTTTTTATCTTGATGAAGTCATAGTAGTTTATTTTCATTTTTGTTTCCCTTGCCTCAGGAGACATACTAGTAAGAAGTTATTATGGCCAATGTCAAAAAAGGTTATTGCCTATGTTCTCCTCCACGATTTTGATGGTTTCCTGTCTCACATTTAGGTCTTTCATCCATTTTGAATTCATTTTTGTGCATGGTGTAACAAAATGGACCAGTTTAATTCTTTTGCATGTTGCTGTCCAGTTTTACTAACATCATTTGTTGAAGACACTGCATTTTTTCCATTGGATATTATTTCCTGCTTTCCCAAAGATTAATTAACCATATAGCTGTAGGTTCATTTTTTTGGATTTCTGTTATGTTTTATTAACCTATATGTCTATTTTTGTGCCAGTACCATACTGTTTCATCACTACAGATTTGTAATATACCTTGAAGTCTGGAATTGTGATGCCTCCAGCTTTGTGTTTCTTTTTCAAGGTTGCTTTGGCTATTCTTGGTCTTTTGTGGTTCCATACAAATTTTAGGATTGTTTTTTCTTGCTCTGTGGAAAATGCTGTTAGTATGTTGATAGAGATTGCATTTTTTTTTAATTTTTTTTTTCAACGTTTATTTATTTTTGGGACAGAGAGAGACAGAGCATGAACGGGGGAGGGGCAGAGAGAGAGGGAGACACAGAATCAGAAACAGGCTCCAGGCTCTGAGCCATCAGCCCAGAGCCTGACGCGGGGCTCGAACTCACGGACCGCGAGATCGTGACCTGGCTGAAGTTGGACGTTTAACCGACTGCGCCACCCAGGCGCCCCGATAGAGATTGCATTAAATGTGTAGATTGCTTTGGGTAATATAGACATCTTAACAATATTTGTTCTTCTGATCCATGAGAATGGAATGTCTTTCCATTTCTTTGTGTCATATTCAATTTCTTTCATCAGTGTTTTATAGTTTTCAGAGAACAAGTCTTTCCCCTCTTTGGTTAGGTTAACTCCTAGGTACCTTGTGGATTTTGGTGTAATTGTAAAGGAAATTGATTCCTTGATTTCTCTTTCTGCTGATTTATTATTGGTGTCTAGAAATGCAACAGGTTTCCGTATGTTGATTTTGTATCCTGAAACTTGACTGAATTCATATATCAATTCTAGCAATTTTTTGGTGGAGTCTTTTAACCAAAAGTAATTTAGAAATTCAATGGCCATTAAGGAAAACTTCCAATCTTACCAAACTTGTTTCACTCAAATCAAATTAGAAATTCACAGCTTCTCAAGAGAAAAGGAAAAAAAAAAAACCTGAATGGGATGCTGATTTTAAATGGTACCTTGAGGCTTCCAGATATTTTCAGGATTCTACATTTCTTCTGCAAAATACTATTTCTAAATTAACTGAGGAAAACAATTTTAAAAAGTCAAAATGGCTTCTGAGGCCTCTTTTTTTCCTCTCCAGTCTTCTTTGTCTGTAGACATGTGGTGGCTACCTTGTCTTCAGGCCCTGCCTCTGACACAGTTTTTTTCTATTCTCTCTGCTAAACTTTCCTTGTCTTCTAAATCTTTCCCCACTCACTCATCTCCTGAACCTGCCAAAACCTGTCTCTTTAAATTTTCTGAGGATGAAAATAAACCTCAACTTTCTTATGTTCCCTGGTATAAGGCTGAATTGCAAGCCATGGTTAAAGAGTTTCTTAAAGTGACTGAGGGCCTCCATAGATTTGCTAAGAATTTTAGTATAGCTATGTAAGGTTATCAACCTGGTTTCTCAGATTTATATCAATTAGTACACATATTTGTTGGTGAGGACCATGTCAAACATTGAATGAAACTAGCCAGAAAGGAACATTCTGAAGAGGATTTAGGGAAACAAACCCCTAAATTTGGCACGATGCTAGATCACTCATTGGAAATTTCCACAGAGCGATTACAGTAGCTTTTTTCTTAAGTTTTCATTTATTTATTTATTTTGAAAGTGGGGGAGGTAGGGCAGAGAGAGAGATAGAATCCCAAGCAGGCTCTGAGCTGTCAACATAGAGCCTGACATGGGGTTCAATCCCATGAATCATGAGATCATGACCTATGCCGAATCAAGAGTTTGGAGCCACCCCACAGTTTTTTCTAAACCTGCTGACTGGAACAAAATTCAGCCTTGCACACAAGTCTTATGAACCTGTTCATGACTATCACAATCAACTCCAAATTGTCTTTTAAAGAAAATTTTGGTCTTCCTTTAGATATTGAAACCACCTGGGTAGCATTTAACTCTATGTTCATTAATGGGCTGACTGAGGATCATTCCTTTTTAGTTAAAAGAACCAGCCAATTTGTATCCTAGATGAGTCACCTAAAATAAAGACCATTCAAATTCTCAATTTTTAACTTCAGCAAATGCAGGCCCCTAAAGGAAACCAAAAACCTTCTAGTTTATGGTATTATTGCAAAGAACCAGGGCATTAAAAAAGATATTGTTACAAATTTAAGTGTTCCAGGTACCTTTAGGCCTCTAACCAACTTTTCCAATGTCCTCTTAATTCCCAGTGATTGGGGCTCTGAGGAACTATAGGGGTTCTTCCAATCTTCCTTATTTTTTAAAATGTTTACTTATTTTGAGAAAGAGAAAGAGAGAGAGTGAGAGAGAACGAGCATGAGAGAGCGAGGGAGTGGCAGAGAGAGGAAGGCAGAGGATCTGAAGTGGGCACTGTGCTGACAGCACAGAGCCTGATGTGGGGCTCAAACTCATGAACAGTGAGATCATGACCTGAGCCAAAGTTGAATGTTTAACCAACTGAGCCACCCAGGCACCCCCAATCTTTCTTCTTAAATGGCTTAGAGAAAATGCTCTCCAGATTGGGAATGAAACTCTTTCCTTGTCCTTATTGACACCAGAGCTACAATCCTGGTGCTTAACCCCACTGCTATAAAGCAGTCCCTTCCTGAGAGTGCTAAAACAGTTCAAGTAGTGATGGTATTTAATAAACCTCACAGGTTCCGGTCTCTTAACCTATTTCATTCTGCCTAGGCTCTTTGTGGGATACTCACCCTTCTTCTCCTTAATTCCTCCACTACTATTCATTTATTGGCCCCATATCTCATAGAAAACTATCATGCCAGACAGAATTTTTCCCAAAAGGGGGAAACAATTCTATAATTCGACAGTAGTAATCAAAATAGCGAACCAGGGGAAATAAATAACACTTCATCATCTTTTCTATGTTCTGTCTCTGATGGCACTATAGCTGAATCTGGGGACACTGATCATTTATACCTATTAGATCAACTACCATCCTAATGGGCAAAAATGGACAAAATCCTCAGCTGATATTGCCAGAATCCATAGCGCACCTCCAAGATTCAAATAGATTGCTCAAAATCTCTCTCCAGAATTAATCAATGCCTATAAGTAAAGAAGACCTTGAGGGCATCAAGCCCACAATAGATTATAAGGCCCAGGGTCTCATTATTCCCTGCATTAGTCCTTGTAACACCGCTATTTTACCTGTGAGAAAACCCAATGGCTGAGGATTGAGGATTGTCTAGGAGCTCTGAATAAAAAATAACATTGTCATCCCTTGGTACCCGATTGTTCCTAACCAACCCCTACCCCACACTACTGATATCCATTACCACTGAAAGCAAATTTTTCACTGTAATTGACTTATGCAGTGCATTTTTAGTATTCCAGTTGATTAGGGTAGTCAATACCTTTTTGCTTTCACTTGGGAAGAATGGAAATGCACCTGGGCAGTAATGCCAGGGTTTCACAGACAGTCCTTTTTACTTCTCACAAACCTTAAAAACTGATTTAAATGAGAATAAAATTTTCTGCAGGCTCTAATTTGTTACAATATGCAGATAATTTGCTTCTCTACTCCCCTTCTCAAATCTCTTCACAGGAAAATAGCATCCACCTGTTAAACTTTTGGCCTTACAGGATATAAATTCTCCAGAGAACAATTGCAGTTTACCCGGATTCAGGTTAAATACTAAGCGTATTGGATCTTGAAACAAGGACTACATTTGGATCCAGATGAAACACTTCACACCTGCTCAATACTGATAGGTTAACTTTTGACTCCCCATGATAATTTCCAAGTAACTTCTCCAGCCAAGGCAGATTTTTCATGGTTTACTAATAGTTCTTATTCATTTTTCTTTTTTCAAATATTTATTTTTTTTTAATATATGAAATTTACTGTCAATTTGGTTTCCATACAACACCCAGTGCTCAACCCAAAAGATGCCCTCCTCAATACCCATCACCCACCCTCCCCTCCCTCCCACCTCCCATGAACCCTCAGTTTGTTCTCAGTTTTTAAAAGTCTCTTATGCTTTGGCTCTCTCCCTCTCTAACCTCTTTTTTTTTTCCTTCCCCTCCCTCATGGGTTTCTGTTAAGTTTCTCAGGATCCACATAAGAGTGAAAACATACGGTATCTGTCTTTCTCTATATGGCTTATTTCACTTAGCATCACACTCTCCAGTTCCATCCACGTTGCTACAAAAGACCATATTTCATTCTTTCTCATTGCCACATAGTACTCCATTGTGTATATAAACCACAATTTCTTTATCCATTCATCAGTTGATGGACATTTAGGCTCTTTCCACAATTTGGCTATTGTTGAGAGTGCTGCTATAAACATTGGGGTACAAGTGCCCCTATGCATCAGTACTCCTGTATCCCCTGGGGAAATACCTAGCAGTGCTACTGCTGGGTCATAGGGTAGGTCTATTTTTAATTTTCTGAGGAACCTCCACACTGTTTTCCAGAGTGGCTACACCAGTCTGAATTCCCACCAACAGTGCAAGAGGGTTCCTGTTTCTCCACATCCTCTCCAGCATCTATAGTCTCCTGATTTGTTCATTTTGGCCACTCTGACTGGCCTGAGGTGATATCTGAGTGTGGTTTTGATTTGTATTTCCCTGATGAGGAGCGACGTTGAGCATCATTTCATGTGCCTGTTGGCCATCCGGATGTCTTCTTTACACAAGTGTCTATTCATGTTTTCTGCCCATTTCCTCACTGGGTTATTTGTTTTTCGGGTGTGGAGTTTGGTGAGCTCTTTATAGATTTTGGATATTAGCCCTTAGTATGATATGTCATTTGCAAATATCTTTTCCCATTCCGTTGGCTGCCTTTTAGTTTTGTTGGTTGTTTCCTTTGCTGTGCAGAAGCTTTTTATCTTCATAAGGTCCCAGTAGTTCACTTTTCCTTTTAATTTACTTGCCTTTGGGGATGTGTCAAGTAAGAAATTGCTACGGCTGAGGTCAGAAAGGTCTTTTCCTGTTTTCTCCTCTAGGGTTTTGATGGTTTCCTGTCTCACATTCAGGTCCGTTATCCATTTTGAGTTCATTTTTGTGAATGGTGTGAGAAAGTGGTCTAGTTTCAATCTTCTGCATGTTGCTGTCCAGTTCTCCCAGCACCATTTGTTAAAGGGACTGTCTTTTTTCCATTGGATGTTCTTTCCTGCTTTGTCAAAGATGAGTTGGTCATACGTTTGTGGGTCTAGTTCTGGGGTTTCTATTCTATTCCATTGGTCTAAGTGTCTGTTTTTGTACCAATACCATGCTGTCTTGATGATGACAGCTTTGTAGTAGAGGCTAAAGTCTGGGATTGTGATGCCTCCTGCTTTGGTCTTCTTCTTCAAAATTCCTTTGGCTATTCGGGGCCTTTTGTGGTTCCATATGAATTTTAGGATTGCTTGTTCTAGTTTCGAGAAGAATGCTGGTGCAATTTTGATTGGGATTGCATTGAATGTGTAGATAGCTTTGGGTAGTATTGACATTTTGACAATAAGATACTAGCAAATAGAATTCAACAGCTGTAAAAAGAATTATTCACCATGACCAAGTGGGATTCATTCCTGGGATGCAGGGCTGGTTCAACATTCACAAATCAATCAATGTGATATATCACATTAATAAATGTAAAGATAAGAACCATATGAGCCTGTCAATGGATGCAGAAAAAGCATTTGACAAAATTCAGCACCCTTTCTTAATAAAAACCCTTGAGAAAGTCGGGATAGAAGGAACATACTTACACATCATAAAAGCCATTTATGAAAAGCCCACAGATAACATCATCCTCAATGGGGAAAAACTGAGAGCTTTCTCCCTGAGATCAGGAACACGACAGGGATGCCCACTCTCACCGCTGTTGTTTAACAGTGTTGGAAGTTCTAGCATCAGCAATCAGACAAGAAAAGGAAATCAAAGGCATCAAAATTGGCAAAGATGAAGTTAAGCTTTCACTTTTTGCAGGTGACATATTATACATGGAAAATCTGGTAGACTCCACCAAAAGTCTGCTAGAGCTGATACATGGATTCAGCAAAGTTGTAGGATACAAAATCAATGTACAGAAATCAGTTGCATTCTTATACACTAATAATGAAGTAACAGAAAGACAAATAAAGAAACTGATCCCATTCACAATTGCACCAAGAAGCATAAAATACCTAGGAATAAATCTAACCAAAGATGTAAAAGATCTGTATGCTGAAAACTATAGAAATCTTATGAAGGAAATTGAAGAAGATATAAAGAAATGGAAAAACATTCCGTGCTCATGGATTGGAAGAACTAATAGTTCTTATTTAAAGAATGAAATGGTAAATATTTTGTTGGGTATGCTATTATAACTCCTTTTGAAGTCATTGAGATGGCACTTTTACATTTTGGCTCCTTGGGTCCAACAGGCTGAATTATACACCCTTACTTGAGCCTCTTGTACTTTAGCCAAGGCAAAACTGCAAGCATTATACCATTAGTTGGTGTGCCTTTGGGGTAGCTCATGACTTTGGAATTAGTATTGAAACAATGAGATGTCCTTACCTTCAATAGGAACAATATTAGAAATGCCTATGTCCAAACATTTATTCGATGCCATACTCTTGTCAGCTGCTCTGGCTGTTAAGGTTCCAGACTCCACATCCTGGAAGCCAAACTAATCCACCTCACTTATATTTCCAATGAAAATGTTGCTCTCAAGGATACCAAGAGCCAAATCCCATCATATTCCAAGGGGATGTTCTCCCAAATGATAAGTTTTAGAAAAAATTGACAAGAGATACCCAACAATTGGCCCCCAAAAGGGAAAAACAACACTGGACATCTAATAATTGATGGCTCAAGAAACAGAGAACTCTGGTTTGGACCAAATAACAATCTGGCCCTACCAGACATCCTAAAATTCCCACTATTTACAACTGTGCATGCATTAAACCATTGATCCTCTTACAAAATGATAGCATTCATGAACCAATATTGGTGGGAAAAAGTTAATCAGGATACAAAAGGTGCCTACTTTGCTTGTTCCACCTGTCCAAAATACAAACCAGGGAATCCAAAAACAGTACAAATGGATTTCACACAGCTTTTCCATTTCATGGGGGTACATGTTTTAGTCATGGTTTGTATGTTTTCTCACTGGACCAAAGCATTCTCTTGTAGACAGGCCAACACCACTTCCATGGCTAAAATTCTGTTAGAAATGAGTATTCCTGGGGAACCCCTCTTGAACTTTATAGTGATTGAGGAACATATTTTACTGGTCAGGTGCTTTGACAATTGTGTTTGCCTGGTGTTATAATACTTTCATTGTGCCATACCACCCTCAATTCTCAGAGTTAGTCACACTCACTAACAGCACTATTAAGACTTAATTGACAAAATTTGTAGTAACTCTCCAAAATCTTTGGCCCAAAGCCTGGTTACTGGTCCTTCTAAATCTCAGATCCACTCCCTTGGGAACTCATAAACTCTCACCCTTTAAGATAGTCATAGGATGTCCACTGCATTTGGCCCCTGCCTCCTTTTGACCCACAGTTGATAAAGGGAGATATGCTTTAATATTGTAAAGACTTAATTGTTTCTATTAAAAATAACTATGCTTTGGTAGACTAATCTTTTCACAGTGCACTCCTGGGAGATGACCTTAAGCATGACACCTTACAACCTGGAGATTTTGTCTGTTGTAAAAAACACCTCCATAAACACCCTTCAACCTTGCTGGAAAGCCCCTCATCAGGAACTGCTAACCAACATGTATGCCATCAGACTCCAGGAAATGGACTGTAGGATTTATGTGACACATCTAAAAAAACACCAAACCCTGACTGAACCTGCACACCATTTAGTGACCTGAAAGTAAAGGCTTCCTGGAATTGAGGCAGATGACATCTGATGAGACAGCTTTCCCAAGATATCTGGACTAGGCTTGTATACCTTTTTTCACTGTCACATATTATAGCTCTCCTGTGGAAAGAAAATGCTCTTGTCTGCATTCCCCATACTCTTATAAAAGGAGGAAACTTCTCCTATAATTATGGCCTCTTGGAAACAGCATCATCAATGTCTCGTGACAAATTTGTCACTTGTCTTTTCTGAACGTTTGGAAGTTCAGAGTTCACAAAAGTCTTTCTTTCATCTAAACTTTTAACTAACTTTGGATTCTTATCCAAATTCATGGTCTCTGAATTTACAAGCTTGTAGACTGTATTATCAAAACACATATGATTCTAAATATTCAAGGTAAAAATACTTTGTCTTTGACGTTTTGCTGTTATATAAAAAGTTCACCAGCTATTTTTTCATGTTTATGCCTGTACTGTATGTTCCGAAATGCACTCACTTAATCCTTTCAGTGTGCTCCTGCAGTATTCACTATTTTGCTTTCATTGCTGCTTTAAGCAGAGACTTCTAGGAGGCATACACAACTCCAGGTTTACCCTTATAGGGAGAAACTTACTCCCCTAAGTTGTAGTAGGTGCCAATAGATATTTTAGTTGGCTACTTTCTTTTTTTTTTTTTTAAATTTGTCATCTGTCTTTCTATTTTATTTTCTTTATATATATATATATATATATATATATATATATATATGAAATTTATTGACAAATTGGTTTCCATACAACACCCAGTGCTCATCCCAAAAGGTGCCCTCCTCAATACCCATCACCCACCCTCCCCTCCCTCCCACCCCCCATCAACCCTCAGTTTGTTCTCAGTTTTTAACAGTCTCTTATGCTTTGGCTCTCTCCCACTCTAACGTCCATTTTTTTTTCCTTCCCCTCCCCCATGGGTTCCTGTTAAGTTTCTCAGGATCCACATAAGAGTGAAACCATATGGTATCTGTCTTTCTCTGTATGGCTTATTTCACTTAGCATCACACTCTCCAGTTCCATCCACGTTGCTACAAAAGGCCATATTTCATTTTTTCTCATTGCCACGTAGTATTCCATTGTGTATATAAACCACAATTTCTTTATCCATTCATCAGTTGATGGACATTTAGGCTCTTTCCATAATTTGGCTATTGTTGACAGTGCTGTTATGAACATTGGGGTACAAGTGCCCCTATGCATCAGTACTCCTGTATCCCTTGGATAAATTCCTAGCAGTGCTATTGCTGGGTCATAGGGTAGGTCTATTTTTAATTTTCTGAGGAACCTCCACACTGCTTTCCAGAGCGGCTGCACCAATTTGCATTCCCACCAACAGTGCAAGAGGGTTCCCATTTCTCTACATCCTCTCCAGCATCTATAGTCTCCTGATTTGTTCATTTTGGCCACTCTGACTGGCGTGAGGTGATACCTGAGTGTGGTTTTGATTTGTATTTCCCTGATAAGGAGCGACGCTGAACATCTTTTCATGTGCCTGTTGGCCATCTGGATGTCTTCTTTAGAGAAGTGTCTATTCATGTTTTCTGCCCATTTCTTCACTGGGTTATTTGTTTTTCGGGTGTGGAGTTTGGTGAGCTCTTTATAGATTTTAGATACTAGCCCTTTGTCCGATATGTCATTTGCAAATATCTTTTCCCATTCCGTTGGTTGCCTTTTAGTTTTGTTGGTTGTTTCCTTTGCTGTGCAGAAGTTTTTGATCTTCATAAGGTCCCAGTAATTCACTTTTGCTTTTAATTCGCTTGCCTTTGGGGATGTGTCGAGTAAGAGATTGCTACGGCTGAGGTCAGAGAGGTCTTTTCCTGCTTTCTCCTCTAAGGTTTTGATGGTTTCCTGTCTCACATTTAGGTCCTTTATCCATTTTGAGTTTATTTTTGTAAATGGTGTGAGAAAGTGGTCTAGTTTCAACCTTCTGCATGTTGCTGACCAGTTCTCCCAGCACCATTTGTTAAAGGGACTGTCTTTTTTCCATTGGATGTTCTTTCCTGCTTTGTCAAAGATGAGTTGGTCATACGTTTGTGGGTCTAGTTCTGGGGTTTCTATTCTATTCCATTGGTCTGTGTGTCTGTTTTTGTGCCAATACCATGCTGTCTTGATGATGACAGCTTTGTAGTAGAGGCTCAAGTCTGGGATTGTGATGCCTCCTGCTTTGGTCTTCTTCTTCAAAATTCCTTTGGCTATTCGGGGCCTTTTGTGGTTCCATATGAATTTTAGGATTGCTTGTTCTAGTTTCGAGAAGAATGCTGGTGCAATTTTGATTGCGACTGCATTGAATGTGTAGATAGCTTTGGGTAGTATTGACATTTTGACAATATTTATTTTTCCAATCCATGAGCAGGGAATGTCTTTCCATTTCTTTAAATCTTCTTCAATTACCTTCATAAGCTTTCTATAGTTTTCAGCATACAGATCCTTTACATCTTTGGTTAGATTTATTCCTAGGTATTTTATGCTTCTTGGTGCAATTGTGAACGGGATCATTTTCTTTATTTGTCTTTCTGTTGCTTCATTGTTAGTGTATAAGAATGCAACTGATTTCTGCACATTGATTTTGTATCCTGCAACTTTGCTGAATTCATGTATCAGTTCTAGCAGACTTTTGGTGGAGTCTATCGGATTTTCCATGTATAATATCATGTCATCTGCAAAAAGCGAAAGCTTGACTTCATCTTTGCCAATTTTGATGCCTTTGATTTCCTTTTGTTGTCTGATTGCTGATGCTAGAACTTCCAGCACTATGTTAAACAACAGCGGTGAGAGTGGGCATCCCTGTCGTGTTCCTGATCTCAGGGAAAAAGCTCTCAGTTTTTCCCCGTTGAGGATGATGTTAGCTGTGGGCTTTTCATAAATGGCTTTTATGATCTTTAAGTATGTTCCTTCTATCCCGACTTTCTCAAGGGTTTTTATTAAGAAAGGGTGCTGGATTTTGTCAAAGGCCTTTTCTGCATCGATTGACAGGATCATATGGTTCTTCTCTTTTTTTTTGTTAATGTGATGTATCACGTTGATTGATTTGCGAATGTTGAACCAGCCCTGCATCCCAGGAATGAATCCCACTTGATCATGGTGAATAATTCTTTTTATATGCTGTTGAATTCGATTTGCTAGTATCTTATTGAGAATTTTTGCATCCATATTCATCAGGGATATTGGCCTGTAGTTCTCTTTTTTTACTGGGTCTCTGTCTGGTTTAGGAATCAAAGGAATACTGGCTTCATAGAATGAGTCTGGAAGTTTTCCTTCCCTTTCTATTTCTTGGAATAGCTTGAGAAGGATAGGTATTATCTCTGCTTTAAATGTCTGGTAGAACTCCCCTGGGAAGCCATCTGGTCCTGGACTCTTATTTGTTGGGAGATTTTTGATAACCGATTCCATTTCTTCGCTGGTTATGGGTCTGTTCAAGCTTTCTATTTCCTCCTGATTGAGTTTTGGAAGAGTGTGGGTGTTCAGGAATTTGTCCATTTCTTCCAGGTTGTCCAATTTGTTGGCATATAATTTTTCATAGTATTCCCTGATAATTGTTTGTATCTCTGAGGGATTGGTTGTAATAATTCCATTTTCATTCATGATTTTATCTATTTGGGTCATCTCCCTTTTCTTTTTGAGAAGCCTGGCTAGAGGTTTGTCAATTTTGTTTATTTTTTCAAAAAACCAACTCTTGGTTTCGTTGATCTGCTCTACAGATTTTTTAGATTCTATATTGTTTATTTCTGCTCTGATCTTTATTATTTCTCTTCTTCTGCTGGGTTTAGGCTGCCTTTGCTGTTCTGCTTCTAGTTCCTTTAGGTGTGCTGTTAGATTTTGTATTTGGGATTTTTCTTGTTTCTTGAGATAGGCCTGGATGGCAATGTATTTTCCTCTCAGGACTGCCTTCGCTGCGTCCCAAAGCGTTTGGATTGTTGTATTTTCATTTTCGTTTGTTTCCATATATTTTTTGATTTCTTCTCTAATTGCCTGGTTGACCCACTCATTCGTTAGTAGGGTGTTCTTTAACCTCCATGCTTTTGGAGGTTTTCCAGACTTTCTCCTGTGGTTGATTTCAAGCTTCATAGCATTGTGGTCTGAAAGTATGCATGGTATAATTTCAATTCTTGTAAACTTATGAAGGGCTGTTTTGTGACCCAGTATATGATCTATCTTGGAGAATGTTCCATGTGCACTCGAGAAGAAAGTATATTCTGTTGCTTTGGGATGCAGAGTTCTAAATATATCTGTCAAGTCCATCTGATCCAATGTCTCATTCAGGGCCCTTGTTTTTTTATTGACCGTGTGTCTAGATGATCTATCCATTTCTGTAAGTGGGGTGTTAAAGTCCCCAGCAATTACCACATTCTCATCAATAAGGTTGCTTCTGTTTATGAGTAATTGTTTTATATACTTGGGGGCTCCGGTATTCGGCGCATAGACATTTATAATTGTTAGCTCTTCCTGATGGATAGACCCTGTAACTATTATATAATGCCCTTCTTCATCTCTTGTTACAGCCTTTAATTTAAAGTCTAGTTTGTCTGATATAAGTATGGCTACTCCAGCTTTCTTTTGGCTTCCAGTAGCATGATAAATAGTTCTCCATCCCCTCACTCTGAATCTAAAGGTGTCCTCAGGTCTAAAATGAGTCTCTTGTAGACAGCAAATAGATGGGTCTTGTTTTTTTATCCATTCTGATACCCTATGTCTTTTGGTTGGCGCATTTAATCCATTTACATTCAGTGTTATTATAGAAAGATACGGGTTTAGAGTCATTGTGATGTCTGTATGTTTTATGCTTGTAGTGATGTCTCTGGTACTTTGTCTCACAGGGTCCCCCTTAGGATCTCTTGTAGGGCTGGTTTAGTGGTGACAAATTCCCTCAGTTTTTGTTTGTTTGGGAAGACCTTTATCTCTCCTTCCATTCTAAATGACAGACTTGCTGGATAAAGGATTCTCGGCTGCATATTTTTTCTGTCTAGCACCCTGAAAATCTCGTGCCAATTCTTTCTGGCCTGCCAAGTTTCAAAAGAGAGATCAGTCACGAGTCTTATAGGTCTCCCTTTATATGTGAGGGCACGTTTACCCCTTGCTGCTTTCAGAATTTTCTCTTTATCCTTGTATTTTGCCAGTTTCACTATGATATGTCGTGCAGAAGATCGATTCAAGTTACGTCTGAAGGGAGTTCTCTGTGCCTCTTGGATTTCAATGCCTTTTTCCTTCCCCAGTTCAGGGAAGTTCTCAGCTATTATTTCTTCAAGTACCCCTTCAGCACCTTTCCTCTCTCTTCCTCCTCTGGGATACCAATTATGCGTAGATTATTTCTTTTTAGTGTATCACTTAGTTCTCTAATTTTCCCCTCATACTCCTGGATTTTTTTATCTCTCTTTTTCTCAGCTTCCTCTTTTTCCATAACTTTATCTTCTAGTTCACCTATTCTCTCCTCTGCCTCTTCCATCCGAGCCGTGGTGGTTTGCATGTTGTTTTGCATTTCATTTAAAGCGTTTTTCAGCTCCTCGTGACTGTTCCTTAGTCCCTTGATCTCTGTAGCAAGAGATTCTCTGCTGTCCTGTATGCTGTTTTCAAGCCCAGCGATTAATTTTATGACTATTATTCTAAATTCACTTTCTGTTATATTATTTAAATCCTTTTTGATCAGCTCATTAGCTGTTGTTATTTCCTGGAGATTCTTCTGAGGGGAATTCTTCCGCTTGGTCATTTTGGATAGTCCCTGGTGTGGTGAGGACCTGCAGGGCACTTCCCCTGTGCTGTGGTGTATAACTGGAGTTGGTGGGCAGGGCCGCAGTCAGACCTGATGTCTGCCCCCAGCCCACCGCTGGGGCCACAATCAGACTGGTGTGTGCCTTCTCTTCCCCTCTCCTAGGGGCGGGATTCACTGTGGGGTGGTGTAGCCCGTCTGGGCTACTTGCACACTGCCAGGCTTGTGATGCTGGGGATCTGGCGTATTAGCTGGGGTGGGAAGGCAAGGTGCACGGCGGCAGGGGGGGGCAGGCTTAGCTCGCTTCTCCTTAGGTTATCCACTTCAGGAGGGGCCCTGTGGCAGCCGGAGGGAGTCAGATCTGGTGCCGGGGGTTTGGCTCCGCAGAAGCACAGAGTTGGGTGTTTCCGCGGAGCGAGCAATTTCCCTGGCCGGAACCGGTTCCCTTTGGGAGTTTGGCTGGGGGATGGGCGGGGGAGATGGCGCTGGCGAGCGCCTTTGTTCCCCGCCAAACTGAGCTCTGTCGTCCGGGGGCTCCGCAGCTCACCCTCCCTTTGTCCTCCAGCCTTCCCGCTTTCCGAGCAGAGCTGTTAACTTATGACCTCCCAGACGCTAAGTCGCACTTGCTGTCGGAACACAGTCTGTCAGGCCCCTCCGCTTTTGCAAGCCGGGCTCGGGGGCTCTGCTTGGCTGGCGAGCCGCCCCTCCACCCCGGCTCCCTCCCGCCAGTCCGTGGAGCGCGCACCGCCTCGCTGCCCTTCCTACCCTCTTCCGTGGGCCTCTCGTCTGCAGTTGGGTCTGGAGACTCCGTTCTGCTAATCCTCTGGCGGTTTTCTGGGTTATTTAGGCAGGTGTAGGTGGAATCTAAGTGATCAGCAGGACGCGCGGTGAGCCCAGCGTCCTCCTACACCGCCATCTTCCTGAGTAGTTCAGTTGGCTACTTTCAAACGTAGAGTCATGGTTTAGAACTATCATATATAACTTGGAATTGCTATGCTACTTCTGTCCTGTATAATTAAGTTTTGTAGTCTGTTGACTGTTGAACCTTTTTTTTTCTGTAGAAAATATGTACCCAGTAAGATTATGATGCTTCAAGATGATCTCCAATACTTATGACCTTGAGAAGATGTAGACTTTAGATGGGAAGTGCCTGAGAGATTCTCCCTCCTAATCTTCCTCGTTACTCACATATGGCCTTAAGTGGTTTCCTTCTATTACGCACTTTCCCTCTGATGTAGGACATGACAGTCAGAAAAGGTCCTTCCTGGAACTGTGGGGAAAAAACCCACTAAATATAAAGGACCTGACTCTTGATCAGTGATGCTTTCAAAGAAAGATCTTGATCAAAAGGGGGAAATGTGAAAATTAATAAAGGGAAATCTCACTAAAATAGAGTTGGGAGGTTTGGCATGGGGAGCTCTCACACCCTACCACTCACAGTCAGTTGCAGACCCAACAGGAAGGGACCTTGAACCATGGATACTACTTTACTACCCCAGCAGGAGGAAGAAAGACTTCTTCCTCTACCAGCAACATCTCAGCCAATGAAAAGCTACTATATCTAGAACTCCCAGGTTACTCCAATGAACTTTTTGTTTATAAACATCTTTCCCAACTCCTCACTTTCCTCTATAAAAGAGCATTCCACTCCTTTGTTGGGTGGACTTGCCTAAGATTTTGACATAGCTTGCTTTTCCTAGATTGCAATTACCTGCTATTCCTGAATAAACCTACATTTTGCTGGTAAAATAATGGGCAGTTTTATTTTTTAAGGTTAACACAGAACAGCATATGTACAAAAGACATCTTGTGTCATGAGCCACATGATAACACAGGCTGTAGTCAATATCCTTATTTTATACCCATTAGCAGTAACTTCCCATTCCTCTGCCACACACCCCTATCCCTAGGCAACCACTAACCTACCTTCTATTCCTATAGATTTGCATGTTTTAGAGTGGAAGAATACAATATATGGGGTCTATATGTAACATGGATTAGTACTTCATTACTTATTTTTATTTCCATGTAATATTCCATTATATGGATATAAAGTATTTTATTTATCCATTATCAGTTGATGGGCATTTGTGTTGTTTACACTTTTGTGCTATTTTGAATGATGTTACTATCTAGGAGTGGAACTTGGAGGAACTATCAGACTGTTTTCCAATATAGTTGCACCGTTTTACATTCCTACCAGCAATGTATGAAAGTCCAAATTTCTCCCCATCCTTACCAACATTATTTTTTCTTATTTATTATAGCCATCCAGTGAATGTAAAGTGGTATCTCCCTGTGGTTTTGGTTTGTATTTCCCTAATGGCAAATGATGTTGAGCAACTTTTCATGTGCTTATTGGATATTTGTATATCTTCTTTGGAAAATTTCTATTCAGATCTTCTGCCCATTTTTAATTGGGTTATTAGATTTATTATTATTGACTATAATTGCATTTATATATTCTTTATATATTATGGATACAGTCCTTATCAGATATATTATTTGAAAATATTTTCTCCAATCTAAGAATCTTTTCACTTAAAATTTTTTTAATGTTTTAGAGAGACAGAGAGAGAGAGAGAGAGAGAGAGAGAGAGAAAGAGCGGGGGAGGGGCAGAGCGAGAGGGAGACACAGAATCTGAAGCAGGCTCCAGACTCTGAGCTGTCAGCACAGAGCCCAATGTGGGGCTTGAACCCATGAACCATGAGATCATGAACTGAGCCCAAGTCAGATGCTTAACTGACTGAGCCACCCAGGCACCCCACACTTTTTTAAAAAGTATTTTTTATTGAGGTAAAATTGTTATCTAAGTTTCAGGTGTACATTATAATCCAACATCTGTATGCACTACAAAGTGATCACCACTAAAAGTCTAGTTACAATCCCTCACAATTGATGGATATAATTGATCCCTTTAAGTCTATTTTGCCCACTTCAAACCCCACTTCCCCTTTGGTAACCACCAATCTATTTTCTATATCAATGAGTTTCTGTTTTGTTTGTTCATTTGTTCTTCTTAGATTCTGCATGTAAGTAAAGTCATATATTTGTCTTTCTCCATATGACTTATTTCACTTAGCATAATACTTTTAAGGTCCATCCATGTTGCTGCAAATGACAAGATTTTGTTCTTTTTTATGGCTGAGTAATATTCCATTGTGTGTATACATACCACATTTTCTCTATCCATCCACTGATCATCGTTTAGGTTGTTTCCATTTCTTGGCTATTGTAAATAACGTTGCAGTGAACATACGGTTGCATATATGTGCATAGGGGCACAAATCAGTGTTTTTGTCTTGGTATTCTTTGTATAAATACCCAGACATAGAATAGCTGAATTATATGGTAGATCTATTCTTAATTTTTGGAGGAATCTCCATACTGTTTCTATAGTGGCTGCACCAACCAACATTCCCATCAACGGTGTGTGAAAGTTTCACTTTCTTCACATCCTCTCCAACACTTACTTTCTTTTTACTTTCTTGATGGCATCATTTGAAGCACAAAAGTTGTTAATCTTATGTTCAACTTATCTATTTTCTCTTATGTTGCTTGTGTTGTTGACCACTGACTAAATTCAAGGTCATAAAGATTTACTGTTTTCTCCTTAGAGTTCATAGTTTTAGTTCTTACATTTAGGTTTATGATCTACTTTAGTTTTTATATGTGGTGTGAAGGAGTTTACATTGTTTTTTTGCATGTGGATATCCAGTTCTCTCAGCACCATTTGCTGAAGAGCATCTTCTTTCCCCATTTAACCATCTTGGCACCCTTTCTCAGAAATCAATTGGTCACAAATGTAATGGCTTATTTCTGGACTCTCAATTGTATTCCACTGATCTATATTTCCATCCTTATGCGAGTTCCACACACATCTTGATTACTGTAGTTTTGGGATCAGTTTTGCATTTGGGAAGTTAGAGTCCTCTGTTTTTATTGTCTATTTGCCCTGGATAGAACCTCCAGTACAACAGCAAACAGAAGTGGCAAAAGTAGATGTTTTGTCTGATTCCTGATGTTAGCAGGACAGCATTCAGTTTTTCACCAATAAGTATTATTTTAACTGTGAGGTTTTTGTAGATGGCCTTCATCAGATTGAAGAAGTTTCCTCATATGCCTACTTTATTTTTTTTTTTTAATTTTTTTTTTCAACATTTATTTATTTTTGGGACAGAGAGAGACAGAGCATGAACGGGGGAGGGGCAGAGAGAGAGGGAGACACAGCATTGGAAACAGGCTCCAGGCTCTGAGCCATCAGCCCAGAGCCCGACGCGGGGCTCGAACTCACGGACCGCGAGATCGTGACCTGGCTGAAGTTGGACGCTTAACCGACTGCGCCACCCAGGCGCCCCTTTTTATTTATTTATTTATTTTTAATTTTTTTTTTCTCATATGCCTACTTTATTAAGTATTTTTATCATGAAAGGATGTTGGATTTTGTCAAATGTTTTTCTTCATCTATTGAAATGATCATATGTTTTTTGTCCTTTATTCTATTACTGTAGTATATTACATTGATTTTGGATTCTAGTAATCTTACATTTCCAGGATAAATCCCATTTGGCTATAATGTACAACCCTTTCAAAATGTTGGATTCAGTTTGCTAGTATTTTATTGAGGATTTCACTATCTATCTATCTATCTATCTGTCATCTATCCATCCATAGGTATCAGGATCTCTTGAAATGAGTTGGGAAAAAAATCCCTCATCTTCTATTTTTTGGAAAATTTTGTGAAGTATTGGTATTAATTCTTCTTGAATTACATTCAGTTGGTGAAGCCATCTAGGACTGGGATTTTCTTTGTGGGTAGTTTTTGGATTAGTAATCTAATCTCTTTGCTTGTTATAGATCTGTACTGCTTGGCTATTTCTTCACAAGCCTGTTTCAGTAGTTTGTATTTGAGAATTTGTCCTTTTCATCTAAGTTATCTGGCTTGTTAGCATATAGCTCTTCATATTTTTTGCAGTCTTTTTTACTTGTGTAAAATTGGCAGTAATATCCTTTCATTCTTTTTTGTTTGTTTACTAATTTGAGTCTTCACTGTTTTGTTACTGGTCTAGTTTAAAAAATTTAGTTTTGTTAATCTCTGCAAAGAACCAACTTGTGGTTCTGTTAATTTTCTCTACCGATTTTCTATTCTCTATTTCACTAATTTATGCTCCAAACATTTTTTTTTTTGCTTGCTTTTGGCTCAGTTTGCTCTTCTTTTTCGAGTTTCTTAAGGTAGAAGTTTAGGTTACTGATTTGAGACATTCCTTCTTTTAAAATATAGGCATTTAGGGGAGCGTGGGTGGCTCAGTTAGTTGAGCATGGACCCCCGTTTTCTGCTCAGATAATGATCTCAGGGTTATGGGTTTGAGCCCCATGTTGGGCTCCACACTCAACGTGGAGCCTGCTTAAGATCTTCTCTCTCTCTGCTCCTCTCCCCCTCTCGTGCTCTCACTCTAAAATAAAAATAGAAATAAAAAATAAAAAAAATAAAATACAGGCATTTATAACTATAAAATTCCCTTGAGTGACAGCTTTAGCTGCATCCCATACAGTTTTTTTTTTCGATTTTCATTCATCTCCAAGTTATTTTCATTTCCCCTTGTGATTTCTTCCTTGGCACATATTTAAAGTGTGTTAATTTCCTTCCTGAGCTGCCCAAGTTTTCCTCCTCTATTACTGATTTCTAATATTTTTATTGTAGCCAGAGAATATCTTTTGTATGATTTCAATCTTAAAATTTATTGAAGCTTGTTTTTTTGGCCTAGCATATGGTCTATCCTTAAGAATGTTCCATGTGCTGGGGAGAATATGTGTTCTGTTTGTTTTCTATTTCCTTGATCTTCTGCTTATTCTATCTATCATTGAAACTGGGGCCTTGAAATCTTCCAATATTATTGTTGAATTGTCTTATTTCTCCCTTCAATTCTGTCAGTTTTTGTTTCACCTATTTTGATAGGTTCTTAGGTGCATATATGTTTAAAATTGTTATATCTTCCTGACAGATTGACTTTCTAATCTTTATGAAATGTACCTTTTTATCTTTAGTAGCATTTGTTTTAAAGTTATTTTGTCTGATATTAATATAGACACTTCAACTCTCTTATGGTTGGTGCTTGCATGATATATATATTTCCCATCCTTTATTTTCATCCGATTTGTATCTTTGAATATGAAGTTCTTTTCCAATAGACAGGATAACCATTGGATCAAGTTGGAGCTTGATTTTTTATTCAATCTGACAATCTCTGCCTTTTGACTTGATTATTTAATCCATATCTAATATTGTTACATCTTCCACTTTAATTTTTTCTATATGACTCAGGTCTTTTTTTCTATTCCTACTTTATTGTCTTCTTTTATATTAAGTGGATATATTCCAGTGTAACATTTTGATTTCTACAATGTTTTAAGTATATTAAAGCTACTTTCTTAGTGGTTTTTCTAAGGCTTATCAAAATTTACCTCATATTTACACTGATTAGTTCCAGTGAAATATATAACCTTTACTCCTATATAGCTCCTTTCCATCCCTTTTGTACTATTATTGTTATACCTATTACATTTATATATTACACTTATATGCATATACATTTTTATATATGTCAAACTCAACAATACATAGATAAAACTATTAGTTTATATGATCTTATATCTTTCAAAACATCTAAGAGGAGGGCAGGTTTATATTCATAGTTTGTTATGTTAATCGTCTTATATACTATTTCTGGCTCTCTTCATTTGTTCTTGGGGATTCTAGGTATCATATGGTTTCATTTCAAAGAATTATTTTCATTACTCCCAGAGAGCTTTGTTTCCACCCCCAACAAAAGAATACACATTGATTCATGTGGTTGTTTTCTAAGTCAACTTAAGTGAAGTTCTAAAATTCTCTTGCTCTACCGGCAGCATTAGGTGGCAGAATGTCTTACAGGAAATTCTCCACTCCCAAAGCACGGGTCCCTGGGTCTTGTGTCCTAGAAATGCAGTAGCTGGCACTATAGGAAGGTGAAGAATTTTCCCAAGGATGGCTCTTCCAAGCCTGTCCCCCTCACAGCCTTACTGGGCTACAAGGCTGGCCAGACTCACATTGTGCGGGATGTCAACAGGCCATGATCCAAGGTGAACAAGGAAGTTATGGAGGCTGTGACCATTGCGGAGACACCACCCATGGTGGTTGTGGGCATCATGGTCTATGAGGAAACCCCTCAATGCATCCACACTTTTAAGACCATCTTTGCTGAGCACATCCATTAGGTGTGCAGAAGGCACTTCTATAAAAACTGGCATAATTCTAAGGCCTTCACTAAAAACTGCAAGAAGTGGCAGGATGATAATGGCAAGAAGCAGCTAGAGCAGGACTTCAACAGCATGAAGAAGTACCACCAGCTTATCTGTGTCATCACCACATGCCAGATTGCCTCTATGCCAGAAGAAGGTCCACCTCATGGAGATCCAGGTGAATGGAGGTACGGTAGCTGAGAAGCTGAGCAGCAGCTGCCTGTGAACCAAGTTTTTGGATAGAATGATACAATAGATGTCATTGGTATTACCAATGGAAAGGTTACAAAGAGGTCACCAGCTGCTGGCACATCAAGAAGCTACCCTGCAAGACCCACCAGGGGCTGCACAAGGTTGGCTGTATTGGGCATGGCATCTTGCCTGAGTGGCCTTCTCTGTGGCACGGGCTAGGTAGAAAGGCTACCATCATCACCACACTGAGATCAACAAAAAGATCTACAAGATTGGCCAGGGCTAACTCATCAAGGATGGCAAAATGATTAAGAACAATGCTTCCACTGATTATGATCTCTCTGACAAGAGCATCAATCCTCTGAGTAGCTTTGTCCACTATATGGTGAAGTGACCAGAGACTTTGTCATGCTGTGTGGTGGGAACCAAGAAGCAAGTGCTTACTCTCTGCAAGTCCTTGCTGGTGCAGACCAAATGGTGGGCCCTGGAGAAGACTGATCTTAAGTTCATTGTTACCATCACCAAGTTTGGCCATGGCTAATTCCAGAGTGTGGAGAAGAAAGCATTTATAGGACCACTTAAGAAAGACTGAACTGCAAAGGAAGAAGGAGCTTAATGTCAGGAGCAGATTGTACAGCTGGTGGGATCTCAATAAACATTATTTTCCAGTGGGGAAAAAAGTAAATTCTCCTAAAAGAAAGAAAAAACATGCAATTATACCGTCTTTTATTAATATCTACAATGAGTGACTTTATTGGTGCTGTGTGTGTGTGTGTGTGTGTGTGTGTATTTGGATTACTGTCTGGTGTCACCTGCTTTTTGCCTGAATTTCCTTTGTATTTTTGGGTAATATATATTTACTAGCAATGTTTTTTTTTTTTTATTTATAACATCTTAGAGGTTAGAGTGGAAGAGAGCCAAAGCATAAGAGACTCTTAAAAACTGAGAACAAACTGAGGGTTGATGGGGGGTGGGAGGGAGGGGAGGGTGGGTGATGGGTATTGAGGAGGGCACCTTTTGGGATGAGCACTGGGTGTTGTATGGAAACCAATTTGACAATAAACTTCATATATTGAAAATAAATAAATAAATAAATAAATAAATAAATAAATAAATATTTATAACATCTTTATTTCACTTGACTTTTGAATGATAGTTTTGGATGATAGTTTTTAAATTTCAGAAATTTGAATATGTAAATCCTTCTGTCTTCTGGCTTTCAGTGTTCCTTATGAAACTTTACCTGTTAATCATACTGTGGTTTCCTTGCATATAAGGAGTCATTTTTCTCTTACTGCTTTTACAATTTTCTCCTTATCTTTAGCTTTGAACATCCAAATTGGTGTTTGTTGATCTTTTTTGGCATGTAATGTTTTTCATCAAATTTAGATGTTTCCATCCGTCTCTTTGAAAGTTTTTTCTCCTTTCCTCTCTTCTGCTTACATTATGAATATGTTGGTATTCTTTTTTTTTTTTTATTTTTTTATGAAATTTATTGACAAATTGGTTTCCATACAACACCCAGTGCTCATCCCAAAAGGTGCCCTCCTCAATACCCATCACCCACCCTCCCCTCCCTCCCACCCCCCATCAACCCTCAGTTTGTTCTCAGTTTTTAACAGTCTCTTATGCTTTGGCTCTCTCCCACTCTAACCTTTTTTTTTTTTTTTTTTTCCTTCCCCTCCCCCATGGGTTCCTGTTAAGTTTCTCAGGATCCACATAAGAGTGAAACCATATGGTATCTGTCTTTCTCTGTATGGCTTATTTCACTTAGCATTACACTCTCCAGATCCATCCACGTTGCTACAAAGGGCCATATTTCATTTTTTCTCATTGCCACATAGTACTCCATTGTGTATATATACCACAATTTCTTTATCCATTCATCAGTTGATGGACATTTAGGCTCTTTCCATACTTTGGCTATTGTTGAGAGTGCTGCTATGAACATTGGGGTACAAGTGCCCCTATGCATCAGTACTCCTGTATCCCTTGGATAAATTCCTAGCAGTGCTATTGCTGGGTCATAGGGTAGGTCTATTTTTAATTTTCTGAGGAAACTCCACACTGTTTTCCAGAGCGGCTGCACCAATTTGCATTCCCACCAACAGTGCAAGAGGGTTCCCGTTTCTCCACATCCTCTCCAGCATCTATAGTCTCCTGATTTGTTCATTTTGGCCACTCTGACTGGCCTGAGGTGATACCTGAGTGTGGTTTTGATTTGTATTTCCCTGATAAGGAGCGACGCTGAACATCTTTTCATGTGCCTGTTGGCCATCTGGATGTCTTCTTTAGAGAAGTGTCTATTCATGTTTTCTGCCCATTTCTTCACTGGGTTATTTGTTTTTCGGGTGTGGAGTTTGGTGAGCTCTTTATAGATTTTAGATACTAGCCCTTTGTCCGATATGTCATTTGCAAATATCTTTTCCCATTCCGTTGGTTGCCTTTTAGTTTTGTTGGTTGTTTCCTTTGCTGTGCAGAAGCTTTTTATCTTCATAAGGTCCCAGTAATTCACTTTTGCTTTTAATTCCCTTGCCTTTGGGGATGTGTCGAGTAAGAGATTGCTACGGCTGAGGTCAGAGAGATCTTTTCCTGCTTTCTCCTCTAAGGTTTTGATGGTTTCCTGTCTCACATTTAGGTCCTTTATCCATTTTGAGTTTATTTTTGTAAATGGTGTGAGATAGTGGTCTAGTTTCAACCTTCTGCATGTTGCTGTCCAGTTCTCCCAGCACCATTTGTTAAAGAGGCTGTCTTTTTTCCATTGGATGTTCTTTCCTGCTTTGTCAAAGATGAGTTGGCCATACGTTTGTGGGTCTGGTGTCCTACATTTCTCGAAAATATTTTTCATTATTTTTAATCTCTGTTCTTCAGATTACATAATCTCTTATTGATCCAAGTTTGCAGATTCTTTTTTCAGCCAGCTCAGACATACTATTGAGCTCCTGTAATAAATTTCTTTTCAGTTACTTTACTTCTCAACTCCAGAATTTCTATTTGGTTCTTTTAAAATAATGTCTATTTCTTTACTGATAAACCTTTGTGTGCAACATCCACCATCTGTGCCCCTTAAGGTAGCATTTATTGCCTGCTTTTCTTGTGTATGGGTGATGCTTTCCTGTTTCTTTGCATTTATAGTTTTTTGTTATAAAGTAGACATTTTACAATAGTATCTTATAACAACCTGGATAATGATCCTCCTCCTCTGGGGGATTGGTATTTGCTTGGTTGTTTATTTGCTCCACAGTGTGCAGGCTGATGTTATTTCTTTTAGTCTAGCTACCTAAGGGTTGTGTCTGGGTGGGCATAATGCACTTGTTGGCAAGATTTTTACTCTTGGACATGCATGTGGTTGGAGGCTGCTATATGTCAGAGGGTTTTCTTTTGACCCACATTCAACCAGGGACTAGTAGCTGGGAGGTTCCTGCTCTGTTCTGGAGAGCACAGTTTTACACAAATACATAGTCTTCCAGATTGCCAAGGATGTGTATTTTACTTTTAAGGCTGTGTTCCTAATAGTCACCTCTAGATCAGAGCAATTTTTGTGTTCCTAAAGGTCACCTCTAGATCAGAGCAATTTATTGTTCAGTGTCTGGTCAAGTTCCCTGTGCCAGCAAAGCTTTTACTCTGTGTGATGGGTCTGCATGTATTAAGAAATGCTTTTAAGTCTGCCCCATGTTCTGCTCTAATTGTCCTGAGAAGGTGTAGCCCAGCACATGCATATAGTCTTTTCAATCTTGAGTTGACTGTGCTCCCAGGAGGGCTCTTTTTGGTTTCCTCTTGGTTTCTCTTTATTAAAATTCTGGCTGCTCTGCTGCTTTGCTTGCACCAGCTCCTCCTATTTGCTCTCCACCAAAATCTCGTTTTTGACAATGTCCTTAGGGACAGAGTTCTCCATGCTGTTTCAAATGAAGTCAATTCCCTCAGGCAGAGTGGTGGAATTCTTTGTCCTCACTGTATACCTTCCACTTAGAAAGAAGCTGTGCACCACTGAACTGAAGCTGGGGGTAAGGGGCCTAGAGTAAAACCACTACTTTACGAGTGGGCACTGGGGCATGGTGGAAGTCCCTGGTTTTCTGGGGTTTTTTCCTCCTTGAGTGGAACACCCAAACTTTGAGTAAGCTAGGGTGGAAAAAACCAGGGCCTCAGTATTCTCAGCCTGCACACAGAATAGTGCTTCCACTCAAAGAATGGAGGCTTGGTGGTAGAAGGGATCACCAGTCCTTTTGGCTGTGCCTGTGTGGAATAAATTTCTGCAACACAAGGTTGAGGGGATAAGAAATACAGGCAGCTACTCATGCCAGGTTGAAACCACAGCCCCAGAGTGGGAGCTGGGGGGAGGATCCCTACCTCCTCCCAAGATCTTCACCATAGCTGCTGAGAATAGAGCACCCAAGGTAGAGCTTCTGTAACATAGACCTGGTATGGTAGAGGATATGCAGGTAATTCTCCAAATGCCACACACTCTTGCTGTTCCTACTGATATTTAATAGGTTTTCTTGAATCAGTATTTTTCTAATTGCTATATGCCCTTTGGACATTTCTGGAAACTTTAAATGATTGTTTTTTTTTAAATAATTCCAAATAGTTAAATTGTTTTTCTGGAGAGAGGGTCTACTGAGCTCCTTACTTCACCATTCTGGAAATCTCACCCTTCAATATATTTTTAATTTTTTTTTTTCAACGTTTATTTATTTTTGGGACAGAGAGAGACAGAGCGTGAACGGGGGAGGGGCAGAGAGAGAGGGAGACACAGAATCGGAAACAGGCTCCAGGCTCCGAGCCATCAGCCCAGAGCCTGACGCGGGGCTCGAACTCACGGACCGCGAGATCGTGACCTGGCTGAAGTCGGACGCTTAACCGACTGCGCCACCCAGGCGCCCCTCAATATATTTTTAAACTTAACTTCTGAGTGGAAATGTGGTCCAGCAAAAAGAGAAATGGAGAGGTGTCAAGAGCCAGGATTTTCATTCCAACTTGGCCTCTAGCAAGCTGAATGACTTCTCTTGAAATTCAGTTTCCTCATTTGTAGAAAAAGGAAATTGTATTAAAGACCTCTACATTCCTTCCAACTCTAAAATCCTATGATTTTATGAAGTAGAAATGGAATAGAAAGTAATCAGTGAAAAAAACATTCTTCTGTAGCTGTGTGAGAATAGGAAATAATAAAATAATCCACTACGTTTTTTAAACCAAAACTGTTCCTGCTTGTTTTTAATTAAAACATGCACTTCATTTCCAACTTTAATCAAAATGTTACCTTAATGCATGCTTTACAGTCAAGAAATTTCTTCACCCCAAAGGTTTCCTTTCTAACCATTAGAACTGAAAAACTTGGGGCAACGGAAAGTTGCCTTTCACTGATTGGTCATCAAAAATATGACAGCTTAATGCTAAGTGAAAGCACTACAATTTACTACCATTTTACCCATATTATGAATTCTGCAATTACTTTCTCTCTGAGACAAGTCCAAGTTTTCACCTTCTGCATAAGGCTCTAAGGCCATACCCCCAAGAGTGTCTATTAATTATCCATACTTATTTTGAATGTGTGAATGACAAAATGTCAGTTCTCCCTATGCACCACAGAAAAGAGTTGCTTCATTGGGCCACCCATTTCTAGTCACAAAGACATAGTTTCTTTAGTAATAATTATCTGCACAAATTGTTATAACAATAAAACTGTGATAAAGAGCCTTTCTTTCTGAGTAGTTTTGTCTTACTAATCAGTTTTAACCTGTTTATTTGACTTAATATTGTCATTTAGTATAGTTTATATTCAAAATCTATATACTCAAAGCAGGGGGAGAAAGGACTTTATATAATTTAAGAAAACTGCCAATGCAAATATATTTCAAAGCTTTCAACTACTAATCCAAAACAGAATATCCTATGATAAAGCTACAAGGTATATACAAATTATGAATATATATTGGCAAAAGTTGCCACTCATGGACACATCCAGCAATTAGGAAGAATGAGAGCAAGATGGCAATATGGACAAAGTGAGCCAGAACCAAGTAATCATAAATCTTTAAATATCTTGCCCTTGTGCTCGCTTCGGCAGCACATATACTAAATATCTTGCCCTTAAAGCAAAACTTATTTTTAAACTAACCATCTGTGCAAACCAATCATTGTCAACAGCTAAAGGGAAAAGGCAAAATATTTATCTTAAGGTGTATTACAGATGCAGATCCCTGTAGAGGAAACATAAATGCATACTTTCAGTTTGTCCAAATGCCAAGGCCTCTTTCTGGTTCTCACAGCTGACCCTTAGACATGAACTGTTCAATAATTTCCAAATCAGCTTATCTGCTCACCAAGATATTTCTATGTTAAAAACCTTCAGGAAGGCATTTGGCTCAAATGATTTCTATGATTCCCTTTCTATGATTCCCAAATTTCCCTAGTTTCAACTTAATTGTTGTAAGCTGGGATTCCCTTAGGAAGAAAATATATAATCTTTAAAAAAAAGAAATATAAGGAATAAAACCCTATCATCTTGCTCCATTTTCAGAGCCCATATTCTAAAACTGTAGATTATTCATTTCAATCCATTAAAAAATAGTTTCAACACTGATTTAAAAATTTATACTTTATAATGTCTTATGTGAATATGTATTATAATGTAAAATTATGAATATACAATATTGTAATGTAAAATTATTATGCTATAATAAATGCCCCTTTTCTTGATGTTTCTTAGTGAATCATCCTAGGAAGGTTTTCTTTCATTTTGTCTATTATTTCACTGTATAGAACCATCTTTTTTTTTTTTTTTTGTATATGTTACTTTTTTTTTTTATATATGAAATTTATTGACAAATTGGTTTCCATACAACACCCAGTGCTCATCCCAAAAGGTGCCCTCCTCAATACCCATCACCCACCCTCCCCTCCCTCCCACCCCCCATCAACCCTCAGTTTGTTCTCAGTTTTTATCAGTCTCTTATGCTTTGGCTCTCTCCCACTCTAACCTCTTTTTTTTTTTTTTCCCTTCCCCTCCCCCATGGGTTCCTGTTAAGTTTCTCAGGATCCACATAAGAGTGAAACCATATGGTATCTGTCTTTCTCTGTATGGCTTATTTCACTTAGCATTACACTCTCCAGTTCCATCCACGTTGCTACAAAAGGCCATATTTCATTCTTTCTCATTGCCACATAGTATTCCATTGTGTATATATACCACAATTTCTTTATCCATTCATCAGTTGCTGGAACCATCTTAATATGATGAAGTTAAGAGAAAAATATTTAAGATTTGTTTAATGGCCCTTACAATAACTGTGTTTTTCAGGTAATTCAAGTTTTCATTAGCTGAAAATACTGGTTAATGACCACATGATCCAATGGTCTAGAGACACCTCTAATCCTATGAACAGATAATAGCTTCTTCAAAAATAAAAGAAGCTATTCAAATTGGAAAACAGAGGAGCTTCTAAGTGAATATTTACCAACATTTTATTCATTACTTCTAGCAGGTAAAACTTGATTATTTTGTTTGGGTTCTTCCTTGTTATGTCACACTTAAAGGAACTCATTACATTACTGAAAAAGGAAGGGAAAAATCTTGTAATAAATTCTGAACTGTCAACACAGATTCAAGTCCTGATCACCTAGAGTACATATACATAAATCTTCTCCTACTTACCTAAAGGTCATTAATAATTTTTAAGTGGTTGTTGCTTTATCTACATGTGTGAGCATGTGCACACACACACACATATGTGCATGCATACATTCCATTTAGTTTTTTGTTTGTATAACTTTAGACAGCAAAAGCACTATAGTTAAGATGGAAATAAAAAAGGCAATTAACTTCCTAAGCTTTTTAGATATTCCCAGGATGACAACTCTCAAGTTACATCAGGGTTTTAAGTATTTAAAGAGAATGGTATAAATTTTGGTTCAAAACAAAATCAATGCCTCATTTTGATGAAAAAATAAAATTCCCATGACTAGGAATGCCAGTTAATGATGAAGAACATTCTACACACATACATGAGAATTAAGGAAGGTTTTTCTTCCAAAAGATACGCAGTGGCAAATACTTTTAAAAACACCCTTTCTATAATTGTAGTATTTCAGTGGGGAGGGAGGCAGAGAAACTACCCTCTTTTGTTGTTTAAGAAATGGATAATTTCCATCTAAATTATCAGCATAAAGGAGATTTAAAAAACTACAAAAATTTGGAAGCCAATATAATTCATCTGGTTATGGGTATCAAATGGCTATTAGGCCGCAAAAAATGGAAATGGGGTAAAGTCAAATAGTAACAAAAACTATGTTTTGGGTACAACTAAGGTAGTAACAAGGAAATAATCTTGGAATAAATATAGATGTCACATTGAACAGACTGTAAAAGATGTAAAACTCAAATTCCTTTTCAAATAAATCTTATCTAAATGAACAATTATAGAAAATGGGAATGTAGGATTTTTTTTTTAACAAAACAATTCTGCTTCAGTGCAAATGTGTCAAAAAAATGTCTCATGCACCTTAGCAGGAACAGTTTCCACAGCCTTTTACACTGTTGACAATTTCTTCTTGTAGTTTCTTCCTTTCCTCCTCTTTGGACATATTTTCTTCCTTTGCATCCCATTTGGGGTTATCATGGTTCTGTACACAACTGCTCTGTGTGTGCCACATTTCTGAATAGATACTGCCAGGGTTACCAAGCAAACCATGGTGGGTACCACGTTCAGCTATCTTACCCTAAAAACCAAAAGCAAGAGAAACATAGAAAAAGGTCATATAACTAGCATAATAACTGAAAATACACAGTACTTTCTAACTAAGGATTTTGAAGGATTAGTATTCGTTAAAATACCTCTCCCAATTCCTCATCCATAGTACAAGTAGAAAAAATGAGGTACGAATGCTTTCTTCACTGTTAAGCTATTAGCCCAGAAAACAAACAAAAAGCTATGAAATCCTATATATTGTAAACCACTTCACTCAAAAGAAATAAAATTCTAAACCAATTTGACAATTTCATATTAAAAAATACAGATAATAAAAAATAAAATAAAATAAAATTCTAATGTTCCATTTTTCATTTTGAAGGGAAGAAAAGGAAGGTGAAAAAAATTTAAAGGCAATTATAATTGGTAAATATTTAATCAAAAGCACTGTTATTTATTACAGGGACTTAAAAACAGTATCTTGAAATCCTTACGTGTACTTTAAAATGAAAAAGATTTCTCCAAGAAAAGCTTACTTCTTCCAGTAGCTATTTTTGTGAACAATGGATATTAAACTTAACATTGCACAGATTTGGTGTAGATTCCAAACTCTTATCTACAATTAGTCTCTTGACAGCTACTGTTAAACATGCTGGGAGACAAAAGGAATTTTGTCACTTTTACTGGTACTCCTGGTTATGGGACCTTTACAAATACACCCTTAAGCAAAATAACTAAAATTTGTTCCCACATCTGAGTGTTTAATTTAAGGCTCTTTTATTGCTAGCTAGGCAGTTTGAAAAAGAACTGTTTTGTTCAGCTATTTAATTCCCTAGGATTATGAAGAATGTAGTTCTCAACCTTGGTATATGTGGACCACTTCACTGGTACAAAACACCCCATGGATTACATACAGTTGAACCTGATGTGGGGTTCAATCCCATGACCTTGGGATCATGACCTGAGCTGAAATCAAGAGTCATTATGTTCAACCAACTGCACCACTCTGGCACCCCTATTTTCTAGGCCTTTTCACTGAACAGTTAGGAATTTTATCATCATCTTGAATTCACGTTGATAATTCTGCTCCAGTATAACATTACAAGGATGCTCCTCTTCTCCCATTCCCTATTTGTACTCTTCTCCCAAGTAAGACCACTGTTTTCTAACAACATCAATATATTTACTCACAAGCTCAGTCTTAAAATATACACAAAATAGTTTCAAAATGGCTACTCCTATACCAATACCAATACCACTTATTATTAGGTTCAAATTTTGAGTTATTTTTGTCTTATGTTCCACTGAGGTTAAATAATCAAAATGATGTGTCCAACAGTTATTTGGATTGTTTTTCGTTTGCATATTTATGTTATGAATTTGTTATGCAGTTAGTTTCACTTTTTTTCTGCTTGTAATTACTTCCTATATTTCCCAATCCTTGTTGAGTTTCAATATTTTAAGTATATAAAAACAGTACCATGGTTCAAAAGTAAAAATAATGTAAAAAAGGAGTTAAGATGGCAGTGTAGTAGGAGGACAATAGGCTTGCCTTGTCCCTCAAACATAGCTAAATAACTATCAAATCATTCTGAATATCTAAGAAATTGATCTGAGGATTGACAAAACAAAATGTACAACCAGAGGGAAAGAGAAGCCCACACCGTAGAAGGTAGGAGGTGTGGAGATGTGGTTTGTTGGAGAAATGAGTTTCAAGTGCTGTGGAGTGGAGTCGAGAGAGGAGTGCACAGGGGATCACACAAGGAAAATACTTCCTCAAAGGCACTGACTGGGAAAATGAGAGGGGCTGACTTTGGTGAGGCTTTTCAACCAGTGGGGCTCAAAGACTGAAGTTTTAGAGGTCCTTGATGTGGCTGGTATAGAGCTCTGAAGATGTGGCAGTGCTCTTGTAGAGAAGGCAGGCAGGTAACCTGGGGGCAAATGGCATGATCTGAAGATCTCCTGAGATACTCCCCTTTCTTGGAGCCATCTGAGAGAGGTGGTATTGCCTCTCTAGGGACAAAGAGCCAGCAGACAACATAGAAGACACCAGGGAGTTCCTTAGGGCAGAGATAAAAGAGCTTAAAACCAATCAGGCCAAAATGAAAAATATAATAATCGAGATGTGAAACTGACTTGATGCAATGACCACAAGGATGGAAGAAGCATTGGAATGAACACATGATACAGAAGATAGAATTATGGAAAATAAGGAACCTGATCAAAAGAGGGAAAGAAAAATCTTGGATCATAAAAGTAGACTTATGGAACTCGATGACTCCTTGAAATGTAATAACATTCACATCATAGAAGTCCCAGAAGAAGAAGAGAGAAAAGGAGGCAGAAGACTTATTTGAGGAAATTATAGCTGAAAACTTCCCTAGTCTGGAGAACAGACTTCCAAATCCAGGAGGCACAGAGAACTCCATCAAAATCAACAAAAGCAGGCAAACCACAATACATATTGTACTTAAACTTCCAAAATATAAGGAAAAAATCCTAAAAGCAGCAAGAAAAAAGAAGTCCTTAATTTACAAGGGAAGACAAATAAGGTTAGCAGCAGATCTCTCCACAGAAACTGCAAGCAAAGAGGGAGTGGCATGATATATTCAACATGCTGAATGAGAAAAATAGGCAATCAAGAATACCCTATCCAGCAACGCTATCATTCAGAATAGAAGGAGAGATATAGAGTTTCCCAAACAAATACTAAGGGAGTGTGTGACCACTAAACCAGCCCTGGAAGAAATATTAAAGGAGACTCCTTGAGTGGGAAAGAAAGAGCCAAAGTGACAAAGGCTATAAAAGAAAAAATCTCCAGAAACAACAAAAAGTTAATATCAATAATTCATATCTATCAATGAATTCAAATCAATAATTACTTTGAATAAAAATGGACTAAATGCTCCAATCAAAAGACACAGGGTATTAGAAGGGATAAAAAAAAAAAAAAAAAACAAGGCCCCTCTATATGCTGCCTGCAAGAGAATCATTTAGAACTAAAATCTGCAGACTGAAAGTGAGGGGAATGGAAAAACATTTATCATGCAAATAGTGTCAAAAGAAAGCCAGGGGCTCCTGGGTGGCTCAGCTGGTTAATAATGTGTCAGACTTCAGCTGAGGTCATGATCTCACAGTTTGTGAGTTTAAGCCCTGCATTGGGATCTGTGCTGAGAGCTCAGAACATGGACCCTAATTTGGATTTTTTGTCTTGCTCTCTCTCTGTCCCTCCCCTGCTCGTACTCTCTCTCAAAAATAAACATTGAAAAACGAAAGCCGGAGTAGCAATAATTGTATCAGACAAACTAGATTTTTTTAACCAAAGGCTGTAAGAAGAGATGAAGAACAGCATTATATCATAGTAAAGGTGTCTATCCAACAAGAAGATCTAACAATTGTAAATATTTATGCCCCCAACTTAGAAGCAACCAAACACATAAAACAATAACAAACACAAACTAAGTCATGGATAATAATAAAATAACAGTAGGGGACTTTAACACCCCACTTACAACAATGCACAGATCATCTAAGCAGAAAATCAACATGGAAAAAATGGCTTTGAATGACACACTGGACCAGGTGGACTTAACATACATTCAAAACATTTTAACCTAAAGCAGCAGAATACACAGTCATTTCACGTGCACATGGGACATTCTCCAGAACAGATTAGATACTAGGTTACAAATCAGTCCTCAACAAGTACAAAAGGATTCACATCATACTATGGGTATTTTCTGACCACAACATTACAAAAGCTGAAGTCAACCACAAGAAAAAATTTGCAAAAACCACAAATACATGGAGGCAAAACAACATGCTACTAAACAATGAATGGGTCAACCAGGAAATAAAAGAAGAAATAAAAAATATACATGGCATCTGTAGGGAAGATGGCGGCGTAGGAGGACGCTGGGCTCACCGCGCGTCCTGCTGATCACTTAGATTCCACCTACACCTGCCTAAATAACCCAGAAAACCGCCAGAGGATTAGCAGAACGGAGTCACCGGACCCAAGTGCAGACGAGAGGCCCACGGAAGAGGGTAGGAAGGGCGGCGAGGCGGTGCGCGCTCCACGGACTGGCGGGAGGGAGCCGGGGCGGAGGGGCGGCTCGCCGGCCAAGCAGAGCCCCTGAGTCCGGCTTGTAAAAGCAGAGGGGCCTGACGGACTGTGTTCCGACAGCAAGCGCGACTTAGCGTCTGGGAGGTCATAAGTTAACAGCTCTGCTCGGAAAGCGGGAAGGCTGGAGGACAAAGGGAGGGTGAGCTGCGGAGCCCCCGGACAGATGACAGAGCTCAGTTTGGCGGGGAACAAAGGCGCTCACCAGCGCCATCTCCCCCGCCCATCCCCCAGCCAAAATCCCAAAGGGAACCGGTTCCGGCCAGGGAAATTGCTCGCTCCGCGCAAACACCCAACTCTGTGCTTCTGCGGAGCCAAACCTCCGGCAGCGGATCTGACTCCCTCCGGCTGCCACAGGGCCCCTCCTGAAGTGGATCACCTAAGGAGAAGCGAGCTAAGCCTGCCCCCCCTCCCGCCGTGCACCTTGCCTTCCCACCCCAGCTAATACGCCAGATCCCCAGCATCACGAGCCTGGCAGTGTGCAAGTAGCCCAGACGGGCCACGCCACCCCACAGTGAATCCCGCCCCTAGGAGAGGGGAAGAGAAGGCACACACCAGTCTGACTGTGGCCCCAGCGGTGGGCTGGGGGCAGACATCAGGACTGACTGCGGCCCCGCCCACCAACTCCAGTTATACACCACAGCACAGGGGAAGTGCCCTGCAGGTCCTCACCACACCAGGGACTATCCAAAATGACCAAGCGGAAGAATTCCCCTCAGAAGAATCTCCAGGAAATAACAACAGCTAATGAGCTGATCAAAAAGGATTTAAATAATATAACAGAAAGTGAATTTAGAATAATAGTCATAAAATTAATCGCTGGGCTGGAAAACAGTATACAGGACAGCAGAGAATCTCTTGCTACAGAGATCAAGGGACTAAGGAACAGTCACGAGGAGCTGAAAAACGCTTTAAAGGAAATGCAAAACAACATGCAAACCACCACAGCTCGGATGGAAGAGGCAGAGGAGAGAATAGGTGAACTAGAAGATAAAGTTATGGAAAAAGAGGAAGCTGAGAAAAAGAGAGATAAAAAAATCCAGGAGTATGAGGGGAAAATTAGAGAACTAAGTGATACACTAAAAAGAAATAATATACGCATAATTGGTATTCCAGAGGAGGAAGAGAGAGGGAAAGGTGCTGAAGGGGTACTTGAAGAAATAATAGCTGAGAACTTCCCTGAACTGGGGAAGGAAAAAGGCATTGAAATCCAAGAGGCACAGAGAACTCCCTTCAGACGTAACTTGAATCGATCTTCTGCACGACATATCATGGTGAAACTGGCAAAATACAAGGATAAAGAGAAAATTCTGAAAGCAGCAAGGGGTAAACGTGCCCTCACATATAAAGGGAGACCTATAAGACTCGTGACTGATCTCTCTTTTGAAACTTGGCAGGCCAGAAAGAATTGGCACGAGATTTTCAGGGTGCTAGACAGCAAAAATATGCAGCCGAGAATCCTTTATCCAGCAAGTCTGTCATTTAGAATGGAAGGAGAGATAAAGGTCTTCCCAAACAAACAAAAACTGAGGGAATTTGTCACCACTAAACCAGCCCTACAAGAGATCCTAAGGGGGACCCTGTGAGACAAAGTACCAGAGACATCACTACAAGCATAAAACATACAGACATCACAATGACTCTAAACCCGTATCTTTCTATAATAACACTGAATGTAAATGGATTAAATGCGCCAACCAAAAGACATAGGGTATCAGAATGGATAAAAAAACAAGACCCATCTATTTGCTGTCTACAAGAGACTCATTTTAGACCTGAGGACACCTTTAGATTCAGAGTGAGGGGATGGAGAACTATTTATCATGCTACTGGAAGCCAAAAGAAAGCTGGAGTAGCCATACTTATATCAGACAAACTAGGCTTTAAATTAAAGGCTGTAACAAGAGATGAAGAAGGACATTATATAATAGTTACAGGGTCTATCCATCAGGAAGAGCTAACAATTATAAATGTCTATGCGCCGAATACCGGAGCCCCCAAGTATATAAAACAATTACTCATAAACAGAAGCAACCTTATTGATAAGAATGTGGTAATTGCAGGGGACTTTAACACCCCACTTACAGAAATGGATAGATCATCTAGACACACAGTCAATAAAGAAACAAGGGCCCTGAATGAGACATTGGATCAGATGGACTTGACAGATGTATTTAGAACTCTGCATCCCAAAGCAACAGAATATACTTTCTTCTCGAGTGCACATGGAACATTCTCCAAGACAGATCATATACTGGGTCACAAAACAGCCCTTCATAAGTTTACAAGAATTGAAATTATACCATGCATACTTTCAGACCACAATGCTGTGAAGCTTGAAATCAACCACAGGAAAAAGTCTGGAAAACCTCCAAAAGCGTGGAGGTTAAAGAACACCCTACTAACGAATGAGTGGGTCAACCAGGCAATTAGAGAAGAAATCAAAAAATATATGGAAACAAACGAAAATGAAAATACAACAATCCAAACGCTTTGGGACGCAGCGAAGGCAGTCCTGAGAGGAAAATACATTGCAATCCAGGCCTATCTCAAGAAACAAGAAAAATCCCAAATACAAAATCTAACAGCACACCTAAAGGAACTAGAAGCAGAACAGCAAAGGCAGCCTAAACCCAGCAGAAGAAGAGAAATAATAAAGATCAGAGCAGAAATAAACAATATAGAATCTAAAAAAACTGTAGAGCAGATCAACGAAACCAAGAGTTGGTTTTTTGAAAAAATAAACAAAATTGACAAACCTCTAGCCAGGCTTCTCAAAAAGAAAAGGGAGACGACCCAAATAGATAAAATCATGAATGAAAATGGAATTATTACAACCAATCCCTCAGAGATACAAACAATTATCAGGAAATACTATGAAAAATTATATGCCAACAAATTGGACAACCTGGAAGAAATGGACACATTCCTGAACACCCACACTCTTCCAAAACTCAATCAGGAGGAAATAGAAAGCTTGAACAGACCCATAACCAGCGAAGAAATGGAATCGGTTATCAAAAATCTCCCAACAAATAAGAGTCCAGGACCAGATGGCTTCCCAGGGGAGTTCTACCAGACATTTAAAGCAGAGATAATACCTATCCTTCTCAAGCTATTCCAAGAAATAGAAAGGGAAGGAAAACTTCCAGACTCATTCTATGAAGCCAGTATTCCTTTGATTCCTAAACCAGACAGAGACCCAGTAAAAAAAGAGAACTACAGGCCAATATCCCTGATGAATATGGATGCAAAAATTCTCAATAAGATACTAGCAAATCGAATTCAACAGCATATAAAAAGAATTATTCACCATGATCAAGTGGGATTCATTCCTGGGATGCAGGGCTGGTTCAACATTCGCAAATCAATCAACGTGATACATCACATTAACAAAAAAAAAGAGAAGAACCATATGATCCTGTCAATCGATGCAGAAAAGGCCTTTGACAAAATCCAGCACCCTTTCTTAATAAAAACCCTTGAGAAAGTCGGGATAGAAGGAACATACTTAAAGATCATAAAAGCCATGTATGAAAAGCCCACAGCTAACATCATCCTCAACGGGGAAAAACTGAGAGCTTTTTCCCTGAGATCAGGAACACGACAGGGATGCCCACTCTCACCGCTGTTGTTTAACATAGTGCTGGAAGTTCTAGCATCAGCAATCAGACAACAAAAGGAAATCAAAGGCATCAAAATTGGCAAAGATGAAGTCAAGCTTTCGCTTTTTGCAGATGACATGATATTATACATGGAAAATCCGATAGACTCCACCAAAAGTCTGCTAGAACTGATACATGAATTCAGCAAAGTTGCAGGATACAAAATCAATGTCCAGAAATCAGTTGCATTCTTATACACTAACAATGAAGCAACAGAAAGACAAATAAAGAAAATGATCCCATTCACAATTGCACCAAGAAGCATAAAATACCTAGGAATAAATCTAACCAAAGATGTAAAGGATCTGTATGCTGAAAACTATAGAAAGCTTATGAAGGTAATTGAAGAAGACTTAAAGAAATGGAAAGACATTCCCTGCTCATGGATTGGAAAAATAAATATTGTCAAAATGTCAATACTACCCAAAGCTATCTACACATTCAATGCAATCCCAATCAAAATTGCACCAGCATTCTTCTCGAAATTAGAACAAGCAATCCTAAAATTCATATGGAACCACAAAAGGCCCCGAATAGCCAAAGGAATTTTGAAGAAGACCAAAGCAGGAGGCATCACAATCCCAGACTTTAGCCTCTACTACAAAGCTGTAATCATCAAGACAGCATGGTATTGGCACAAAAACAGACACACAGACCAATGGAATAGAATAGAAACCCCAGAACTAGACCCACAAACGTACGGCCAACTCATCTTTGACAAAGCAGGAAAGAACATCCAATGGAAAAAAGACAGCCTCTTTAACAAATGGTGCTGGGAGAACTGGACAGCAACATGCAGAAGGTTGAAACTAGACCACTTTCTCACACCATTTACAAAAATAAACTCAAAATAGATGAAGGACCTGAATGTGAGACAGGAAACCATCAAAACCTTAGAGGAGAAAGCAGGAAAAGACCTCTCTGACCTCAGCCGTAGCAATCTCTTACTCGACACATCCCCAAAGGCAAGGGAATTAAAAGCAAAAGTGAATTACTGGGACCTTATGAAGATCAAAAGCTTCTGCACAGCAAAGGAAACAACCAACAAAACTAAAAGGCAACCAACGGAATGGGAAAAGATATTTGCAAATGACATATCGGACAAAGGGCTAGTATCCAAAATCTATAAAGAGCTCACCAAACTCCACACCCGAAAAACAAATAACCCAGTGAAGAAATGGGCAGAAAACATGAATAGACACTTCTCTAAAGAAGACATCCAGATGGCCAACAGGCACATGAAAAGATGTTCAGCGTCGCTCCTTATCAGGGAAATACAAATCAAAACTACACTCAGGTATCACCTCACGCCAGTCAGAGTGGCCAAAATGAACAAATCAGGAGACCATAGATGCTGGAGAGGATGTGGAGAAATGGGAACCCTCTTGCACTGTTGGTGGGAATGCAAATTGGTGCAGCCGCTCTGGAAAGCAGTGTGGAGGTTCCTCAGAAAATTAAAAATAGACCTACCCTATGACCCAGCAATAGCACTGCTAGGAATTTATCCAAGGGATACAGGAGTACTGATGCATAGGGGCACTTGTACCCCAATGTTCATAGCAGCACTCTCAACAATAGCCAAATTATGGAAAGAGCCTAAATGTCCATCAACTGATGAATGGATAAAGAAATTGTGGTATATATACACAATGGAGTACTATGTGGCAATGAGAAAAAATGAAATATGGCCCTTTGTAGCAACGTGGATGGAACTGGAGAGTGTAATGCTAAGTGAAATAAGCCATACAGAGAAAGACAGATACCATATGGTTTCACTCTTATGTGGATCCTGAGAAACTTAACAGGAACCCATGGGGGAGGGGAAGGAAAAAAAAAAAAAGAGGTTAGAGTGGGAGAGAGCCAAAGCATAAGAGACTGTTAAAAACTGAGAACAAACTGAGGGTTGATGGGGGGTGGGAGGGAGGGGAGGGTGGGTGATGGGTATTGAGGAGGGCACCTTTTGGGATGAGCACTGGGTGTTGTATGGAAACCAATTTGTCAATAAATTTAATAAAAAAAATATATACATGGAAACACGGCAGTCCAAAATCATTGTGATGCAGCAAAAGCAGTCATAAGAGGGAGTATATAGCAATACAGGTCCACATCAAGAAACAAGAAAAATCTTTTTTAATGTTTGTTTATTTTTGAGAGAGGGAGAGACAGACAGAGACACAGTGTGAGTAGGGGAGGGGCAGAGAGAGAGAGAGAGGGAGACACAGATTCTGAAGCAGGCTCCAGGCTCCAAGCTGTCAGCACAGAGCCTGATGTTGGGCTCAAACTCATGAACCATGAGATCATGACTGGAGCTGTAGTCGGGTCTGATGTTCAACTGAATGAGCCACCCAGGTGCCCGAAGAAACAAGAAAAATCTTAAATAAACAACCCTATCTTACAGTGTCTAAAGGAGGTAGAAAAAGAACAATAAGTGAAGCATAAAGCCAGCAGAAGAAGGGAAATAATAGTGATTAGAGCAGAAATAAATAATATAGAAACAAAAAACCAGCAGATCAGATCAATGAAACCAGGAGATGGTTCTTTGAAAAAAATAATAAAATTGATAAACCCCCCAAGCCAGATGTATGAAAAAGGAAAATGAAAGGACCCAAGTGAATAAAATCACAAGTGAGGGAGGAGAAATCACAACCAACATCACAGAAATACAATTATAAGATAATATTATGAAAAATTTTATGGCATCAAATTGGGCAGTCTGGAAGAAATGGGTAAGTTCCTGGAAACATATAAACTATCAAAACTGAAACAGGAACAAATAGAAAACTTGCACAGACTGATAACCAGCAAAGAAATTGTATCAGTAATCAAAATACCCCAACAGACTAAAGTCCATGGTCAGATGGTTTCACAGGGGAAATCTACCAAACCTTTAAACAAGAGTTCATACTTATTCTTCATAAACTATTCCAAAAAGTAGAAATAGAAGGAAAACTTCCAAATTCATTCTATGAGGCCAGCATTACACTGATTCTAAAACCAAAGTCTCAACTAAAAAAGAGAAGTATAGGCCAATATCCCTGATGAACATGGATGCCAAAATCCTCAACAAAATGCTAGCAAATTGAATTCACTGGCACATTAAAAGAATCATTCACCATGATCATGTGGGATTTATTCCTGGGTGCAAGCATGGCTCAGTATTCCCAAATCAGTCAACGTGATACACCACATTAATAAAATAAATGATAAGAACCATATGATCCTCTCAACAGCTACAGAAAAAAACATTTGACAAAGTACAGCATTCATTCTTGATAAAAACCCTCAACAAAGGAGGGATAGAGGGAACATACCTCAACATTAAAAAGGCCATACACAAAAACCCCACAGCTAATGTCATCTTCAATGGGGAACAACTGAGAGCTTTTCTTCTATATTCAGGAACAAGATGGGGATGTCGACACCAATACTAATAACATACTATTAACATAATACTTGGAAGTCCTAGTCTCAGCAAACAGACAAGAAAAGGAAATAAAGTGCATCCAACATGACAAGGAACAAGTCAAACTTTCACTATTTTCAGATGACATGATACTTGCAGAAAACACAAAAGACTCCACCAAAAAATTGCTAAAACTGATACACCAATTCAGTCAAGTCATAGAATAAAAAATCAAGGTACAGGAATCTGTTGCATTTCTACACACCAATAATGAAGTAGCAGAGAAAAGAAATCAAGGATATCAATCCAATTTACAATGGCACCAAAACCCATAGAATACATAGGAATAAATATAACCAAAGAAGCAAAAGATCTATACCCTGAAAACTGTAAAACACTGATGAAAGAAATGGAAGAGGACACCAACAAATGGAAAGACATTCCATGCTCAAGGACTGAAAGGACAAATACTGTTAAAATGTCTATACTACACAAAGCAATCTACACATTTAATTTAGTCCCTATCAAAATATCAGCACCATTTTTCACAGAGCTAAAACAAGAAACCTAAAATCTGTATGGAAACATAAAATATCCCAAATAGCCAAAGCAACCTTGAAAAAGAAAAACAATGTTGGAGGCATCAAAATTCTGAACGTCAAGTTATATTACAAAACAGCAGTGATCAGAACAGGATGTTACTGGCCCAAAACCAGACACACAGATCAATGGAACACAATAGAAAACCCAGAAATGGACCGGCAACTGTAAGGTCAACCACCTTTGACAAAACAGGAAATATGCAATGGAAAAAGGACAGTCTCTTCAACAAAGATGCTGGGAAAATTGGACAGCAACATGAAGAATGAAAATGGTCCACTTTGTTACAGCATACACAAAAATAAATTCAAAGTGGATGAAAGACCTAAATGTGAGACAGGAAACCATCAAAATCCCAGAGGAGAACACAGAAAGTTAACCTCTTTGACATCAGCCATAGCAACTTCTTACTAGATATGTCTCCTGAGGCAAGGGGAAAAAAAAAACCCAAAAGTAAACTACTGGGGCCTCACCAAGATAAAAGGCTTTTGCACAGTAAAGGAAACAATATAAAAGGCAACCTTTGGAATTGGAGAAGATATTTTCAAATGACATATCTGAGAAGGGGTTAGTATCCAAAATGTATAAAGAACTTATCAAACTTAACAACCAAAAAACAAATAATCCAGTTAAAAAATGGGCAAAAAAGACATGAAGAGACTTTTCTCCAAAGATGTATAGATGGCCTACAGAAACAGGAAAAGATGCCCAACCCCATCAGGGAAATACAAATCAAACCTATAATGAGGTATCACCTCACACCTGTCAGAATGGCTAAAACAATTGGTGTTGGCAAGGATGTGGAGAAAGGGGTACACTCTTACACTGTTGGTGGGAATGCAAATTGGTGTAGCCGCTATGGAAAACAGTATGGAGGTTGCTTAAAAAGTTAAAAATAGAAATATCCTATGACCCAGCAATTACACTACTAGGTTTTTATCCAAAATATACAAAAATACTGGTTCAAAGGGATACATGCACCCTGATGTTTACAGTAGCATTATCAACAATAGGCAAATTATGGAAAGAACCCCAATGTCCATCGACTGATGAATGGATAAAGAAGATGTGGTATATATGTATACACAAACACACACCAGTATTACTCAGCCACCAAAACAAATAAAACCTTGCCATTTGCTATGATACAGATGGATTTAGAAAGTATTATGCTAAGCAAAATAAGTCAGAAAGACATATACCTTATGATTTCACTCACATGTGGAATTTAAGAAACAAAACAGATGAACATACGGGGAAAGACAGAGGCAAACCATAAAACAGACTTAACTAAAGAGAACAGAGATGTTGGAGGGGATATGGGTGAGGGTTTGGGTTAAATGGGTGATAGGTATTAAGAAGAGCACTTGTGGTGAGCATACCTTGTATGTAAATGATGAATTACTAAATTCTACTCCTGAAACTAATTATTACACTGTATGTTAACTATGTGGAATTTAAATCAAAACTCGAACTACAAAAAATATATATAAAAAAGTATAATCAGGAGAGTCATGTTCCATTTCCTATCTCTTTTACCCCTTTCTCTCCCCACTCTATAAGTAGTCAATTTCTTTGGTTTCAGTTTATGTTGTCTGAGAGTTTTTTTTTTTTTTTTTGCCAAAAAATAAAGGCATTGAAACACAAAAAATAAAGGTTTTAGTATATTTTATATCAATCAGACTATTAGACACTTCTGAATAGCCTTCTTATAATAATAATAATATCCATGATCATACCTCTAAGCCACTCAAAAGATTATGAATCATTAGATATTAAATTTTTTTTCAGAGCAATTTAGGATATTCTTTTTTTTTGCAATTTGTATCTATCTATCTATCTATCTATCTATCTATCTATCTATCTATCTATCTGAGAGGATGAGTCGTAGAGGGGCAGAGGGAGAGGGAAACAGAGAATCTTAAGCAGGGTCCATGCAATGGAGCCTAATGCAGAGCTCAAGCTCAGGAATTTGAGATCATGACCTCAGCTGAAATCAAGAGTCGGATGCTTAACCAGATGAGCCACCTAGGAGCCCTGTATTTTGCAACTTTTTATAATATAATTGGCATACAATGTCATATTACTTTCATGTGTATGACATAGTAATTTGATAATTGTATACACTACTCAATGCTGGCCATGGTAAATGTGGTCACCATTTGTTACCATAAGGCATTTTATAATATTATTGACTGTATTACTTATGCTGTACTTTTCATTTCTGTGACTTATTTATTTTATAACTGGAAGTCTCTACCTCTTAATTAAAGAACAAACTGGTAGTTGCCAAAGGGGAAGTGGATAAGAGGACAGGTAAAATGAAGTCGATTAAGATGTTAAGAACACCCTGAGTTTCTTTGTTCCTTTTTTCCCCATCCTTCTTGCAAATGGCAGCATAGATTTTCCATTGTTCTTTCATTTAACAACATATGTGGAACTCACGCCATATAAGGCTCACTTTACTTTTCTTAATAGCATTTGCCCCTATTTTAGAAATGCTTTATTTTCCATGACCTGTGATATTAATATTTTTAAGTTGTCTTATGTTCTGTGCATTGTCTACATTTTCTACTGAATTCTTTTTATTTTTTTTAATATGTGAAATTTATTGTCAAATTGGTTTCCATACAACACCCAGTGCTCATCCCAAAAGGTGCCCTCTTCAATACCCATCACCCACCCTTCCCTCCCTCCCACCCCCCATCAGCCCTCAGTTTGTTCTCAGTTTTTAAGAGTCTCTTATGCTTTGGCTGTCTCCCACTCTAACCTTTTTTTTTTCCTTCCCCTCCCCCATGGGCTCCTGTTAAGTTTCTCAGGATCCACATAAGAGTGAAAACATATGGTATCTATCTTTCTCTATATGGCTTATTTCACTTAGCATCACACTCTCCAGTTCTGTCCACGTTGCTACAAAGGGCCGTATTTCATTCTTTCTCATTGCCACATAGTACTCCATTGTGTATATAAACCACAGTTTCTTTATCCATTCATCAGTTGATGGACATTTAGGCTCTTTCCATAATTTGGATATTGTTGAGAGTGCTGCTATAAACATTGGGGTACAAGTGCCCCTATGCATCAGTACTCCTGTATCCCTTGGGTAAATTCCTAGCAGTGCTACTGCTGGGTCATAGGGTAGGTCTATTTTTAATTTTTTGAGGAACCTACACACTGTTTTCCAGAGTGGCTGCACCAGTCTGCATTCCCACCCACAGTGCAAGGGGGTTCCTGTTTCTCCACATCATCTCCAGCATCTATAGTCTCCTGATTTGTTTATTTTGGCCACTCTGACTGGCCTGAGGTGGTATCTGAGTGTGGTTTTGATTTGTCTTTCCCTGATGAGGAGCGACGTTGAGCATCTTTTCATGTGCCTGTTAGCCATCCGGATGTCTTCTTTAGAGAAGTGTCTCTTCATGTTTTCTGCCCATTTCTTCACTGGATTATTTGTTTTTTGGGTGTGGAGTTTGGTGAGCTCTTTTTTCCTGCTTTAGAGGTCTTTCTTTATTATCCATTGACACTTAATAATGGAGCATTAGGGGCGCCTGAGTGGCGCAGTCGGTTAAGCGTCCAACTTCAGCCAGGTCACGATCTCGCGGTCCGTGAGTTCGAGCCCCGCGTCGGGCTCTGGGCTGATGGCTTAGAGCCTGGAGCCTGTTTCCGATTCTGTGTCTCCGTCTCTCTCTGCCCCTCCCCCGTTCATGCTCTGTCTCTCTCTGTCCCAAAAATAAATAAACGTTGAAAAAAATTAAAAAAAAAATAATGGAGCATTAGAAAGCTGACTGGAAACTCTAAATGCATGGGAAAGGGATTTTTCCACTGTGGAGTTTCACTGAAGGTGATCAAATGGATACCTGGTCATTTTGGTGCAGTCTCTAAATACAAATATCTTTTTTTTTTTTTTTCTGGGGCTACTTTTGTTTCTGTAAAGAAGAATTCTCCAGTGATCTCCTGATGAAGGAAGGAGTGGTGATAGTAGAAATAAAGAAATGGCTAGCAAGATTCTTGGAGCCAGTCACAGAAGAGGATCTGTGGTCTTCTTTGCTGTGTTTTGTTTTCCAGTTAATCTCCATGTTTGTTCATGTGTTTTACAGTTCTGTATCTAGAGCCTGTCTGACTCAATTTCCTGACAAGTAAATCTACAGCCTCTTGCCAAGGCTGGGAAGGGGTAATTACCAGCCTGTGGGGATAAGGAAGGGCCTTGGGAAATCTATTTCTTTTTTTTTTTTTTTTTTTTTTTTTTTTTTTAAATTTTTTTTTCAACGTTTATTTATTTTTGGGACAGAGAGAGACAGAGCATGAACGGGGGAGGGGCAGAGAGAGAGGGAGACACAGAATCGGAAACAGGCTCCAGGCTCTGAGCCATCAGCCCAGAGCCTGACGCGGGGCTCGAACTCCCGGACCGCGAGATCGTGACCTGGCTGAAGTCGGACGCTTAACCGACTGCGCCACCCAGGCGCCCCGGGAAATCTATTTCTTATGTAGAGGCAACAATAATACTACAAGATACTGCTGACATAACACATGAGGTCACGTAAGTTTCACTAGAAAGTGAAAGTCTCTGATCTTCATAATCAAGCAAATATAGAACATCAAATTATAAAGATATTTTACATATATTTGCTATAATCACTAATAAGTTAGTTCCAATTATAATCCAAACTTCAAGTGGCAATGTTGTGATATAACTACAGATACCGTCAACCTCATGCCATGACACAAGAGAGCACAAGCCTGCTCAAGTACTTTTAGCATTTTATATTTATAAAAAAAAGACTATCTGCATGTCTACATACAATGGAAAGTTCAGCAAAAAAGCATAAACAGCAGATTTTATTTCAGATTATAATTTTTTTTAATTTTAATTATTTTTAAAGTTTTTATTTAAGGGGCGCCTGGGTGGCTCAGTTGGTTGAGTGTCTGACTTCGGCTCAGGTCATGATCGCACGGTTTGTGGGTTCGAGCCCCGCATCGGGCTCTGTGCTGACAGCTCAGAGCATGGAGCCTGTTTCAGATTCTGCATCTCAGTCTCTCTCTGCCCCTCCCCCACGTGTGCTCTGTCTCTGTCTCTCAAAAATAAATAAAAATGTAAAAAAAAAATTTAAAGTTTTTATTTAAATTCCAGTTGGTTAACACAGTATGTTAGTTTCAGGTGTAGAATTTAGTGACTCATCACTTACATACAACATCTAGTGCTCATCACAAGTGTCCTCTTTTGAACATCAATTGATAATGAAGTATATTTACAACATTTCACACCTAAGGCATTATAATATATCATCATAGTGAAAAAAATTATTTTATAATGAATGTAAGCACTTATGACCTAGGGATGCTCAAGTACACAGGTAACATAAAAATATACATATATATGTGTGTGTGTGTGTGTGTGTGTATACATATACACACAAATATATGTGATATATATACACACACACCACAGAAATGTATAACCTATAAGAAATTTTAGTGGTGTGAAAAATTCTCTCTCAATAACTCAATATAGAAAGTACATGAGAATGCTCTTTCTCTCTCAATATCCAGTATTCAGGCATTCAAAATGATAATGAACTGAAAGTCTACTTATTATAAGGGAAACATAATCATAGAAAAGGCTGAATGGGAGGTGAAAAACTGAACAATGTTAGAAATAACCAAGTATTAGGGGGTCAGAAAATATATCCTTACAAAGAGGAGAAAAAGGAAAACTATCACAATTTTTGAAACCTACCAATCATTATAGTGGTATTCTGATTTGATCAGAACGTTTAGATAGTACATTCTTACAGTAATTCCCTCAGAAGAGATAAAGCAGTCTGTTCTTTTTCTTACTTTTCCCCATGAGGAAAAAAAAAATAAAAACAATCGTGTTTGCAAATGACTTTATTTTATGGTAATTTTATTTTAGACATCAAGGGTATGTGCAGATATTAGAAAAATAAAAAATACAAAGACGATAATGGGCAATGATTCTGTACGGAGCAAAAATGAATGCAGAAAAATTATTTTATATATACACCCTTTAAAACCTTATTCTATCATATGAGGCTTTAATGCTTTCCTGATATAATTTTACTTTTAATACTTCAATGAAGAGTGATTAATAGTTTATTTCTTCATAGAAAAAAAATGAGTTTGTTTCCCTATCAAAAGGCAGTAAAAATGGGAGTCCTATCGGGATTCAATTTCATTTAAATTCAATTTTATTCTGAAAAATATCTATATTTCTTTAGAAACAATATTTAACTTGTTTGTGTTTGTGATCATTTCCAATGTTCTTCACATACTATTTTTTACTGAACTACAATTAAGATACAATGTTATATTAGTTTAAGGTTTAAAATATAATGATTCAACAATCTATATATTTCTTAGTGCTAATCAAGTTAAGTGTACTCTTATTCCCCTTTAATTATTTCACCCATCCCTTCCCACACCACCCTTATGACAACCACCAGTTTGTTCTCTGTATTTAAGAGTCTGTTTTGTAGACTGCTTTGGGTAGTATTGACATTTTAACAGTATTTATTCTTCCAATCCATGACCCCAGAATGTTTTTCCATTTCTTGGAATCTTGATACCATTCCTTGGTATTTTATGACTCTTGGTGCAATTGTGAATGGGATCAGATTCTTTATTTCTCTTTCTGTTGCTTCATTATTGGTGTATAAAAATGCAACCGATTTCCGTACATTGATTTTGTACCCTGCAACTTTGCTGAATTCATGTATCAGTTCTAGCAGACTTTTGGTGGAGTCTGTCAGGTTTTCCATGCAGAGTAGTATCATGCCATCTGTGAAAAGTGAAAGTTTGATGTCATCTTTGCCAATTTTAATGCCTTTGATTTCCTTTTGTTGTCTGATTGCTGATGCTAGTACTTCCAACACTATATTAAACAACAGTGGTGAGAGTTGATATTCCTGTAGTCTTCCTGATCTCAGGGGGAAAGCTCTCAGTTTTTCCCCACTGAGGATGATATTAGCTGTGGGCTTTTTATAAATGGCTTTAATGATGTTTAAGTATGTTCCTTCTATCCGTACTTTCTCAAGGGTTTTTATTAAGAAAGGAGCTGTATTTCGTCAAAAGCTTTTTCTGCATCGATTGACAGGATCATATGGTTCTTATCTTTTAGTAATGTGATGTATCACACTGACTGATTTGCAAATATTGAACCAGCCCTGCAGCCCAGGAATGAATCCTACTTGATCATGGTGAATAATTCTTATTATATGCAGTTGAATTCGATTTGCTAGTATCTTATTGAGAATTTTTGAATCCATATTCATCAGGGCTATTGGCCTGTAGTTCTCTTCTTTTGCTGGGTCTCTGTCTGGTTTGGGAATCAAAGTACTGCTGGCTTCACAGAATGAGTCTGGAAGTTTTCCTTCCCTTTCTATTTGTTGGAACAGCTTGAGAAGGACAGGTATTATGCCTGTTTTAAATGTCTGGTAGAATTCCCCAGGGAAGTCATCTGGTCCAGGACTCTTATTTTTGGGAGATTTTGATAGCTGATTCAATTTCTTCACTACTTATGGATCTGTTCAAATTTTCTATTTCTTCCCATTTGAGTTTTGGAAGTGTGTGGGTGTTTAGGAATTTGTCCATTTCTTCCAGGTTGTCCATTTTGTTGGCATATGTTTCATAGTATTCCCTGATAATTGCTTGTATTTCTGAGGGATTGGTTGTAATAATTCAATTTTCGTTCGTGATTTTATCTCTTTGGGTCCTTTCTCTTCTTTTTGAGAAGCCCGGCTAGAGGTTTATCAATTTTGTTTATTTTTTCATAAAACCAATTCTTGGTTTCATTGATCTGTTCTACTGGGTTTTTTTTTTATTTTATATTATTTCTGCTCTGATCTTTACACATTTAATGCAATCCCAATCAAAATTGCACCAGCATTCTTCTCAAAGCTAGAACAAACAATACTAAAATTAGTATGGAACCACAAAAGACCCCGAATAGCCAAAGTAATATTGAAGAAGAAAGCCAAAGCTGGAGGCATCACAATCAGAGACTTTGGCCTCTACTAAAAAGTTGCAGTCTGAAGACAGTATGGTACTGACACAAAAACAGACACATAGACCAATGAAATAGAACAGAGACCCCAGAATTGGACCCACAAATGTAAGACCAACTAATCTTTGACAAAGCAGGAAAGAGTATCCAATGGAAAAAAGACAGTCTCTTTAACAAATGGTGCTGGGAGAACTGGACAGCAACATGCAGAACAATGAAACTATACCAATTTCTTACACCATTCTAAAAATAAAATCAAAATGGATGAAGGACCTGAATGTGAGACAGGAAACCATCAAAACCCTAGAGGAGAAAGCAGGAAACCCTCTTTGACCTCAGCTGCAGCAATTTCTTACTCAACACATCTCTAAAAGCAAGGGAATTAAAAGCAAAAATGAACTATTGGGACCTCATCAAGATGAAAAGCTTCTGCACTACAAAGGAAACAATCAACAAAACTAAAAGGCAACCAACGGAATGGGAAAAGATATTTGCAAATGACATATCAGACAAAGGGCTAGTATCCAAAATTCATAAAGAACTCACCAAACTCCACACCCGAAAAACAAATAATCCAGTGAAGAAATGGGCAGAAAACATGAAGAGACACTTCTCTAAAGACATATGGATGGCCAACAGGCACATGAAAAGATGCTCAACGTCACTCCTCATCAGGGAGATACAAATCAAAACCACACTGAGATACCACCTCACACCTGTCAGAGTGGCTAAAACGAACAAATCAGGAGACTATAGATGCTGGTGAAGATGTGGAAAAACGGGAAACCTCTTGCACTGTTGGTGGGAATGCAAACTGGTGTAGCTGCTCTGGAAAACAGTGTGGAGGATCCTCACAAATTTAAAAACAGAACTACCCTATGAGCCAGCAATAGCACTGCTAGGAATTTGCCCAAGGGATACAGGAGTGCTGATGCATAGGGGCACTTGTACCCCAATGTTTGTAGCAGCACTTTCAACAATAGACAAATTATGGAAAGAGCTTAAATGTCCATCAACTGACGAATGGATAAAGAAGATGTGGTTTATTGGGATGAGCACTGGGTGTTGTACGGAAGCCAATTTGTCAATAAGTTTCATATATATATATATAAAAAAAAAAAAAAGAAGATGTGGTTTATATATACAATGGAATAGTACTTGGCAATGAGAAAGAATGAAATATGGCCCTTTGTAGCAACGTGGATGGAAATGGAGAGTGTTATGCTAAGTGAGATAAGTCAGGCAGAGAAAGACAGATCCCATGTTTTTACTCACACGTGGGTCCTGAGAAACTCAACAGAAGACCAGGGGAGAGGGGAAGGGGGGGAAAAAGTTACAGAGAGGGAAGGAGGCAAACCATAAGAGACTCTTAAAATACTGAGAACTGAGGGTTAATGGGGGGTGGGAGGGAGGGGAAAGTGGCTGATGGGCATTGAGGAGGGCACCTGTTGGGATGAACACTGGGTGTTGTATGGAAACCAATTTGACAATAAATTTTATATAATAAATAAAATAAAATAAAATAAAATGGCTTAAAAAAATTCACCTGTGAAGCCATGTGGTCCTCAACTTTTCTTTGTTGCGAATTTTTAAATTATGGTTTCAGTATCATTGCTAGTAATTGGTCTGTTCAAATTCTCTATTATGTCCTGATTCAGTTTTGAAACGTTTTATATTTCTATAATTTATCCCTGTCTTCTAGTTGTCCAAATTGTTGGCACACAGTTTTTCATAGTATTCTCGTATAATCTTTTGTATTTCAGTGGTGTCAGTTGTTATTTCTTCTCCTTCATTTCTGATCTTGAGTCTTTTCTCCCTCTCTCTCTTTTCTGATAAGTCTGGCTAAAGGTTTATCAATTTTGTTGATTTTTTTTCAAATAACCAGCTCCTGGTTTTTCTGATCTATTATTTCTTTCTTTAAAAAAATTTTTTAATGTTTATTTATTTTTCAGAGAGAGAGAGAGACAGAGACAGAGCATGAGTGGGAGAGGGCAGAGGAAGAGGGAGACGCAGAATCCGAAGCAAGTTCCAGGTTCTGAACTGTCAGCACAGAGCCCGATGTGGGGCTCAAACCCAGGGACTGTGAGATCATGACCTGAGCCGACCAAAGTCGGTCACTTAACCAACTAAGCCACCCAGGCGCCCCTCTTTTATTTCTTTAAACCTCTATTTCACTTACTTTTGCTCTAATCTTTACTATTTTGTTCCATCTACTGGCTTTGGCCTTTGTTCCTTTATTTCTAGCTCCATTAAGTGTAAGGTTAGGTTATTAATTCGAGATTTTTATTCTTTCTTGAGACAGGCCTATAGTGGTATAATCTTACCTCAGAACAGTTTTGCTGCATCCCAAAGAGTATGAGCCATTATGTTTTTATTTTCATTTGTCTCCATGTATTTTTTTATTTTTTCTTCTTCTGTTGAACTATTTGTTGCTTAGTAGCATGTTGCTTAGCTTTGTGTTTTTTTCCGTATTTTTCTTGCAATTGATTTTTGTGGTTTCATATCTTTTTTTTTTTTTTTTGGAAAAGATGCTTGATGTGGTTTTATCTTCTTAAATTCATAGATACTTGTTTTGTGCCCTAACAAGTGATCTATTCTGGAGAATGTCCTAGATGCACTTGAAAATAATCTATTTTTTGATGGAATGTTATGAATATATATGATGTTAGTTTCATCTTGTCCAATATGTCATCCAAAGTCACTGTTTCCTTAATTTTCTGTCTGGATGAAATATCCATTAATGTTAAGTGGGGTGTTAAATTCAATTATTATTATTGTATTAATTTCTTCCTTTATGCCTGTTAACACATGCTTTATGTTTTTGGGTGCTCCCATTTTGGGTGCACAAATATTTACAACTGTTATATCTTCTTGTTAGATTTTTACCTTTTATCATTATGTAGTGTCCTTCTTCTCTCCTATTACAATCTTTGTTTTAATGCCTGTGTTGTCCAATACAAGTATTGCTCTCCTGGCTTTCATTTCACTCCCATTTACAAAGTGAATGTTTTTCCAAACTTTCAATCTCCATGTGTCTTTAGGTCTGACCTGAGTCTCCTGTAGGTAGCATTTAGATGGGGCATGTATTTTTTATCCATTCAGTAATCTTATGTCTTTTGTTTGGAGCATTTAGTTCATTTACATTCTAAGTAATTAATAATAGGTGTGTAATTATTGCCATTTTGTAACTTGTTTTATGGTTTGTTTTTATAGTTTTTCTCTTGTTTTTCCATGTTTTCTTTCTTCCCTTGTGATTTGATGGCTTTCTTCAGTATCATGCTCTAATTACTTTCTCTTTACTTTTTGTGTATCTACCACAGGTTTTTGATTTGTGGTTACCCTTAGGTTCATATATATTTTATGCATATAGAGTCTATATTATGTTGATGATCAGTTAACTTTGAAGTCATTTTAAAAGTACTAAAATTTTACTTGCCCCACGTTTTATATATATGTCATACTTTACATTCTTTTGTGAATCTCTTCACTTAATTTTTATAGATACATTGATTTTACTGTTTTTGTACTTTAATCTCCATACTGGTTTTATAAGTGATTAATATACTACTTTTATTATATGTTTGCATTTACCTGTGAACTTTTTTCCTTTCATAATTTTCTTACTCCTAATTATGGCCTTTTCTTTCCAGTCAAAGAATTCCTTGGGATGCCTTGGTGGCTCAGTTGGTTGAGCGTCCGATGTCGGCTCAGGTCATGATCTCACAGTTCGTGAGTTCGAGCAGGCTCTGTGCTGACAGCTCGGAGCCTGGAGCCTGCTTCAGATTCTGTGTCTCCTTTTCTCTCTGCCCCTTCCCCACTCATGCTCTGTCTCTGTCTCTCAAAAATGTATAAATGCTAAAAAAAATTTTTTTTTAGAATTCCTTTTTTCTTGAAGGCTGGTTTAATGGTGATAAACTCCTTTAACTTTTTTTTTGCCTGGGAAACACTTTATCTCTACTTGTGTTCTTAAGATAGCCTTGCTGAGTGGAGTATTCTTGTTTACAGGTTATTTTTCTGTCAGTACTTTGAGTATACCATGCCATTTTGGTCTGCAAAATTTCTGCTGAAAAATGAGGTGAAAGCCTTGTGGGGTTTCCTTTGAATATAACTGTTTTCTCTTGCTGTTTTCAACATTCTCTATCACTAAATTTTGCCGTTTTAATTATTTTGTGTCTTAGTGTGGACCTCTGTGGGTTGATCTTGTTGTGGGTTCTGTGTGCCTCCAGAATCTGGATGTCTGTTTCCTTCCCCAGATTAGTGAAGTTTTCAGCTATTATTTCTTCAAATAAATTTTCTGTGCTCTTCTCTCTCCTCCTCTGGGATTGCTGTAATGTGAATGTTGGAATGCTTGGTGATGTCACTAGTTCCCTTAATCTATTCTCAATTCTTTTTTTTTTTTTTTTTTTTTTTTGCTATTCAGCTTGGTTTCTTTCCATTACTCTGTCTTTTAGCTCACAGATACATTCTTCTGTCTCCTCTCATCTGCTATGGATTCCCTCTAGTGTATTTTTAATTTTAGTTATGAAGTTATTCATCTCTGATTGGTTCTTTTTTATATTTTCTATCTCTTTGTTATATGTTCATTGAGATTCTCCACTCTTTTGTCTAGTCCAATGAGTATCTTTATGACCATTACTTTGAATTCTTTATCAAGCATATTGCTCATCTCTGTTTCATTTAGTTCTTTTGCCTTAGTTTTGTCCCATTCTCTCATCTGGGACATATTCCTCTGTTTCCTCATTTTGTCCATCTTTTTGTGCTTCTTTCTATGTATTAGAAAAGTAAGCTAAGTCTTTGATCTTGAAAAGGGGTGGCCTTATGAAGAAGAGATCCTGTGGGGTCCTGTAGCATCATGTCCACTGTTCACCAGAACCAGGAGCTTCAGGGGTGTCTCCTAGTGGGTTGTGTGCACCCTAGTGTTGTGGCTGTGTTTGCCTGCAGTCATGGGCATACCAGGCAGGATTTGGTCCCTGTGCTGTTAAGGAAAGAGTCTGGGGTCACTACAGGGCTGTAATTCAGCCTCTCTGCCTGGACTGCCATCATACCAAATTGCAGGGTGCTCTCGCTCTGTTGTCCTCTGAGAGGCTTTCAGTGGTAGGTGGGGCCTATAATCAAACCATATGCCTGCCCCCATTCTTCTATTAGGGCTGCAGTAGCATTGATCTTCAGGGTACTCTTCCTGCCATTACCTGAGAGGTTTTTTTTTTTTTTTTTTTTTTTATATGAAGTTTATTGACAAATTGGTTTCCATACAACACCCAGTGCTTATCCCAAAAGGTGCCCTCCTCAATACCCATCACCCACCCGCCCCTCCCTCCCACCCCCCATCAACCCTCAGTTTGTTCTCAGTTTTTAACACTCTCTTATGCTTTGGCTCTCTCCCACTCTAACGTCCTTTTTTTTTTTTTTTTTTTTTTCCTTCCCCTCCCCCATGGGTTCCTGTTAAGTTTCTCAGGATCCACATAAGAGTGAAACCATATGGTATCTGTCTTTCTCTGTATGGCTTATTTCACTTAGCATCACACTCTCCAGTTCCATCCACGTTGCTACAAAAGGCCATATTTCATTTTTTCTCATTGCCACGTAGTATTCCATTGTGTATATAAACCACAATTTCTTTATCCATTCATCAGTTGATGGACATTTAGGCTCTTTCCATAATTTGGCTATTGTTGAGAGTGCTGCTATGAACATTGGGGTACAAGTGCCCCTATGCATCAGTACTCCTGTATCCCTTGGATAAATTCCTAGCAGTGCTATTGCTGGGTCATAGGGTAGGTCTATTTTTAATTTTCTGAGGAACCTCCACACTGCTTTCCAGAGCGGCTGCACCAATTTGCATTCCCACCAACAGTGCAAGAGGGTTCCCGTTTCTCCACATCCTCTCCAGCATCTATAGTCTCCTGATTGGTTCATTTTGGCCACTCTGACTGGCGTGAGGTGATACCTGAGTGTGGTTTTGATTTGTATTTCCCTGATAAGGAGCGACGCTGAACATCTGTTCATGTGCCTGTTGGCCATCTGGATGTCTTCTTTAGAGAAGTGTCTATTCATGTTTTCTGCCCATTTCTTCACTGGGTTATTTGTTTTTCGGGTGTGGAGTTTGGTGAGCTCTTTATAGATTTTAGATACTAGCCCTTTGTCCGATATGTCACTTGCAAATATCTTTTCCCATTCCGTTGGTTGCCTTTTAGTTTTGTTGGTTGTTTCCTTTGCTGTGCAGAAGCTTTTTATCTTCATAAGGTCCCAGTAATTCACTTTTGCTTTTAATTCCCTTGCCTTTGGGGATGTGTCAAGTAAGAGATTGCTACGGCTGAGGTCAGAGAGGTCTTTTCCTGCTTTCTCCTCTAAGGTTCTGATGGTTTCCTGTCTCACATTTAGGTCCTTTATCCATTTTGAGTTTATTTTTGTAAATGGTGTGAGAAAGTGGTCTAGTTTCAACCTTCTGCATGTTGCTGTCCAGTTCTCCCAGCACCATTTGTTAAAGAGGCTGTCTTTTTTCCATTGGATGTTCTTTCCTGCTTTGTCAAAGATGAGTTGGCCATATGTTTGTGGGTCTAGTTCTGGGGTTTCTATTCTATTCCATTGGTCTGTGTGTCTGTTTTTGTGCCAATACCATGCTGTCTTGATGATGACAGCTTTGTAGTAGAGGCTGAAGTCTGGGATTGTGATGCCTCCTGCTTTGGTCTTCTTCTTCAAAATTCCTTTGGCTATTCGGGGCCTTTTGTGGTTCCATATGAATTTTAGGATTGCTTGTTCTAGTTTCGAGAAGAATGCTGGTGCAATTTTGATTGGGATTGCATTGAATGTGTAGATAGCTTTGGGTAGTATTGACATTTTGACAATATTTATTTTTCCAATCCATGAGCAGGGAATGTCTTTCCATTTCTTTAAATCTTCTTCAATTGCCTTCATAAGCTTTCTATAGTTTTCAGCATACAGATCCTTTACATCTTTGGTTAGATTTATTCCTAGGTATTTTATGCTTCTTGGTGCAATTGTAAATGGGATCAGTTTCTTTATTTGTCTTTCTGTTGCTTCATTGTTAGTGTATAAGAATGCAACTGATTTCTGTACATTGATTTTGTATCCTGCAACTTTGCTGAATTCATGTATCAGTTCTAGCAGACTTTTGGTGGAGTCTATCGGATTTTCCATGTATAATATCATGTCATCTGCAAAAAGCGAAAGCTTGACTTCATCTTTGCCAATTTTGATGCCTTTGATTTCCTTTTGTTGTCTGATTGCTGATGCTAGAACTTCCAGCACTATGTTAAACAACAACGGTGAGAGTGGGCATCCCTGTCGTGTTCCTGATCTCAGGGAAAAAGCTCTCAGTTTTTCCCCGTTGAGGATGATGTTAGCTGTGGGCTTTTCATACATGGCTTTTATGATCTTTAAGTATGTTCCTTCTATCCCGACTTTCTCAAGGGTTTTTATTAAGAAAGGGTGCTGGATTTTGTCAAAGGCCTTTTCTGCATCGATTGACAGGATCATATGGTTCTTCTCTTTTTTTTTGTTAATGTGATGTATCACGTTGATTGATTTGCGAATGTTGAACCAGCCCTGCATCCCAGGAATGAATCCCACTTGATCATGGTGAATAATTCTTTTTATATGCTGTTGAATTCGATTTGCTAGTATCTTATTGAGAATTTTTGCATCCATATTCATCAGGGATATTGGCCTGTAGTTCTCTTTTTTTACTGGGTCTCTGTCTGGTTTAGGAATCAAAGTAATACTGGCTTCATAGAATGAGTCTGGAAGTTTTCCTTCCCTTTCTATTTCTTGGAATAGCTTGAGAAGGATAGGTATTATCTCTGCTTTAAACGTCTGGTAGAACTCCCCTGGGAAGCCATCTGGTCCTGGACTCTTATTTGTTGGGAGATTTTTGATAACCGATTCAATTTCTTCGCTGGTTATGGGTCTGTTCAAGCTTTCTATTTCCTCCTGATTGAGTTTTGGAAGAGTGTGGGTGTTTAGGAATTTGTCCATTTCTTCCAGGTTGTCCAATTTGTTGGCATATAATTTTTCATAGTATTCCCTGATAATTGTTTGTATCTCTGAGGGATTGGTTGTAATAATTCCATTTTCATTCATGATTTTATCTATTTGGGTCATCTCCCTTTTCTTTTTGAGAAGCCTGGCTAGAGGTTTGTCAATTTTGTTTATTTTTTCAAAAAACCAACTCTTGGTTTCGTTGATCTGCTCTACAGTTTTTTTAGATTCTATATTGTTTATTTCTGCTCTGATCTTTATTATTTCTCTTCTTCTGCTGGGTTTAGGCTGCCTTTGCTGTTCTGCTTCTATTTCCTTTAGGTGTGCTGTTAGATTTTGTATTTGGGATTTTTCTTGTTTCTTGAGATAGGCCTGGATTGCAATGTATTTTCCTCTCAGGACTGCCTTCGCTGCGTCCCAAAGCGTTTGGATTGTTGTATTTTCATTTTCGTTTGTTTCCATATATTTTTTGATTTCTTCTCTAATTGCCTGGTTGACCCACTCATTCGTTAGTAGGGTGTTCTTTAACCTCCATGCTTTTGGAGGTTTTCCAGACTTTTTCCTGTGGTTGATTTCAAGCTTCATAGCATTGTGGTCTGAAAGTATGCATGGTATAATTTCAATTCTTGTAAACTTATGAAGGGCTGTTTTGTGACCCAGTATATGATCTATCTTGGAGAATGTTCCATGTGCACTCGAGAAGAAAGTATATTCTGTTGCTTTGGGATGCAGAGTTCTAAATATATCTGTCAAGTCCATCTGATCCAGTGTCTCATTCAGGGCCCTTGTTTCTTTATTGACTGTGTGTCTAGATGATCTATCCATTTCTGTAAGTGGGGTGTTAAAGTCCCCTGCAATTACCACATTCTTCTCAATAAGGTTGCTTCTGTTTATGAGTAATTGTTTTATATATTTGGGGGCTCCGGTATTCGGCGCATAGACATTTATAATTGTTAGCTCTTCCTGATGGATAGACCCTGTAACTATTATATAATGTCCTTCTTCATCTCTTGTTACAGCCTTTAATTTAAAGTCTAGTTTGTCTGATATAAGTATGGCTACTCCAGCTTTCTTCTGGCTTCCAGTAGCATGATAAATAGTTCTCCATCCCCTCACTCTGAATCTAAAGGTGTCCTCAGGTCTAAAATGAGTCTCTTGTAGACAGCAAATAGATGGGTCTTGTTTTTTTATCCATTCTGATACCCTATGTCTTTTGGTTGGCGCATTTAGTCCGTTTACATTCAGTGTTATTATAGAAAGATACGGGTTTAGAGTCATTGTGATGTCTGTATGTTTTATGCTTGTAGTGATGTCTCTGGTACTTTGTCTCACAGGGTCCCCCTTAGGATCTCTTGTAGGGCTGGTTTAGTGGTGACAAATTCCTTCAGTTTTTGTTTGTTTGGGAAGACCTTTATCTCTCCTTCTATTCTAAATGACAGACTTGCTGGATAAAGGATTCTGGGCTGCATATTTTTGCTATCTAGCACCCTGAAAATCTCGTGCCAATTCTTTCTGGCCTGCCAAGTTTCAAAAGAGAGATCAGTCACGAGTCTTATAGGTCTCCCTTTATATGTGAGGGCACGTTTACCCCTTGCTGCTTTCAGAATTTTCTCTTTATCCTTGTATTTTGCCAGTTTCACTATGATATGTCGTGCAGAAGATCGATTCAAGTTACGTCTGAAGGGAGTTCTCTGTGCCTCTTGGATTTCAATGCCTTTTTCCTTCCCCAGTTCAGGGAAGTTCTCAGCTATTATTTCTTCAAGTACCCCTTCAGCACCTTTCCCTCTCTCTTCCTCCTCTGGGATACCAATTATGCGTAGATTATTTCTTTTTAGTGTATCACTTAGTTCTCTAATTTTCCCCTCATACTCCTGGATTTTTTTATCTCTCTTTTTCTCAGCTTCCTCTTTTTCCATAACTTTATCTTCTAGTTCACCTATTCTCTCCTCTGCCTCTTCCATCCGAGCCGTGGTGGTTTGCATTTTGTTTTCCATTTCCTTTAAAGCGTTTTTCAGCTCCTCGTGACTGTTCCTTAGTCCCCTGATGTCTGTAGCAAGAGATTCTCTGCTGTCCTGTATGCTGTTTTCCAGCCCAGCGATTAATTTTATGACTATTATTCTAAATTCACTTTCTGTTATATTATTTAAATCCTTTTTGATCAGCTCATTAGCTGTTGTTATTTCCTGGAGATTCTTCTGAGGGGAATTCTTCCGCTTGGTCATTTTGGATAGTCCCTGGTGTGGTGAGGGCCTGCAGGGCACTTCCCCTGTGCTGTGGTGTATAACTGGAGTTGGTGGGCGGGGCCGCAGTCCGACCTGATGTCTGCCCCCAGCCCACCGCTGGGGCCACAGTCAGACTGGTGTGTGCCTTCTCTTCCCCTCTCCTAGGGGCGGGATTCACTGTGGGGTGGCGTGGCCCGTCTGGGCTACTTGCACACTGCCAGGCTTGTGATGCTGGGGATCTGGCGTATTAGCTGGGGTGGGAAGGCAAGGTGCACGGCGGGAGGGGGGGCAGGCTTAGCTCGCTTCTCCTTAGGTGATCCACTTCAGGAGGGGCCCTGTGGCAGCCGGAGGGAGTCAAATCGCTGCCGGAGGTTTGGCTCCGCAGAAGCACAGAGTTGGGTGTTCGCGCGGAGCGAGCAATTTCCCTGGCCGGAGCCGGTTCCCTTTGGGATTTTGGCTGGGGGATGGGCGGGGGAGATGGCGCTGGCTAGCGCCTTTGTTCCCGGCCAAACTGAGCTCTGTCGTCCGGGGGCTCCGCAGCTCACCCTCCCTTTGTCCTCCAGCCTTCCCGCTTTCCGAGCAGAGCTGTTAACTTATGACCTCCCAGACGCTAAGTCGCGCTTGCTGTCTGAACACAGTCCGTCAGGCCCCTCCGCTTTTGCAAGCCGGACTCGGGGGCTCTGCTTGGCCGGCGAGCCGCCCCTCCGCCCCGGCTCCCTCCCGCCAGTCCGTGGAGCGCGCACCGCCTCGCCGCCCTTCCTACCCTCTTCCGTGGGCCTCTCGTCTGCACTTGGGTCCGGTGACTCTGTTCTGCTAATCCTCTGGCGGTTTTCTGGGTTATTTAGGCAGGTGTAGGTGGAATCTAAGTGATCAGCAGGACGCGCGGTGAGCCCAGCGTCCTCCTACGCCGCCATCTTCCCAGAATCCCCACCTGAGAGGTTTTTATTGGTGGGCAGGGCCAACAGTCAGACCAGATGCCTGCCCAGTCTGTCTGACATTGCTGCAGTTGCACTGCTATGTGTGGTTATCTTCTCCTCTCCCCAAGATAGTAGTCACTTTGGAGTGGTTCAGGTCTCTGTGAGGGCTCTTTACAGGGTGTCTCTTGGCAGGAGCTGCTTTGAAAGGATGCTTGCTAAGTGGGGTGGATATCCAGAATGCAAGATATAGTGTACGTTGTGTTGGCAAGATAGGTAGACAGTGTTCCTGCTGGTTCCTGCAACTGAATGGGCTATCTAGACTGGGGGCTGGGGTAGGGAGAAATGGTAACCAACAACTCTTCTGTTCTTAGAGAAATCTCCTAAAGATCCCTGCCTCTCCTGCACACATTCTGAGATTAGTAAATAAATGTACTTCATGTATATCCCAGGCACTTTTTGAAGTGGTGCTTCTATGCTACATCTTGGTGGGTTTTTTTTGTTATGCTGGCTCTTTAAGGCCAAGGATTTCATTTCTTATTGCCCTGAGGGCCTCCCACAGCTAAGCCAGCTGAGTTTTAAAGAACCTGGCATTAAGTCCCAATGATTGTCAAAACTCACAAAGTTAAGCCCCATGGTTTTCAAAGCCTAATGTTATGGGGACCTGTCTTTCCAGTGTAGTTCTCCCCTGCCTGGGGTGCTTGGTGGGGGGTCTGCTCCTCCCCTTTTCCCTGCTTGTGGTGTTCCTTCTGTTCATGGTTAGTCTCAGTAGGATTTTGGTTCCAGACTGCATCTGCCCCTCCTACCATTTTCAACATGCCTTTCCTGTGCAAAGTCTGTTCTGCCATTCTAGGTATTTTCTGTGTTAGTTGCACTCATGTGGCTATCTATGTGTGTCTGTGGGACCAGGTAAGCTCAGGACCCTCCTACTCTGCCAACTTCTCAAAAGTCTCCCACATACTAAACTTTAAAGTTAAATCTTTTACCTGGTCCAAGACAATGATTTCATCTGCATCAACCACTGTTGACAATCTGTGTGCAATGAAAATAGAAGTTCTGTGTTTGACTGCATCCCTCATGGCACCAAGAATAGTCTGCAAGTTTGACAAGAGTTAAGAAAAAACTCTATTAGGTAAATGTAAATTAAAATAATCAAACATTTCTTAAAGGAACATATACAATGCCAATTCTGTATTATATAAACTTTATACCACTACCAAATATTTTCCCTAATGTAAATAATTACTAAGAAGAGGAGAAATTGAGCAACACAAAAAGGCAAATATAACCACATTATTGTGGAAAAATTATCTTTGAGATAGGCAAAATTTCTTAAAATTACAAAGACTGGAAGAAGGTGGATATTTCTATACATAAAAACAAACGTAATAATGATGAATACAGTGATATCGGGAACATGTTGGTTATATTTATCTAGCCTATGAGAACAAAAATAAAATGAGGTAGGAATCAAGTAACAGGATACAGAAAATTACAAAACAATCAATAGAAAGATAGGAGACTCAAAGGGTACAGAAGCATTTGCTTTTCATTATTTCAAACTTAGAGGATGGAAAGGGCAACAAAGACAACTGTGTATGTTTAACTTGAGCAAACTTCCCTTTAAAAAGTATTCTGACTTCTTTATGTACCATTGATCGATGGACACTTGGGCTGCTTCCACATCTTGGCTATTGTAGATAATGCTGTTATAAGCACAGGGGTGCATGTATCACTTCAATTAGTGTTTTTGTAATTTGGGGGTAATTACCCAGTAGCACAATTACTGGACCAGTAGCACAATTACTGGATCATACAGTAATTCTATTTTTAACTTTGAGGAACCTCCATACTGTTTTCCAGAGTGGCTGCATCAGTTTGCATTCTGATCAACAGGGCACCTTTGTTCCTTTTTTTCCAAATCCTCACCAACACTTGTTATTTCTTGTGGTTTTGATTTTATCCATTCTGACTGGTGTGAAGTGATATCTCATTGTAGTTCTGATTTGCAATTCCTTGATGATGAGTGATGTTGAGCATCTTTTCATGTGTCTGTCTGCTATCTGGATATATTCTTTGGAGAAATGTCTGTTTATGTCTTCTGCCCATTTTTATAAATTAAAAAAAATTTATTTAAATATACAATGGAAAATAATTCAGCCATAAAAAAAATGAAATCCTGACATTTGCAATGACATGCATGGAGCTACAAAGTATAATGCTAAGTGAAATATGCCAGTCAGAAAAAAGACAAATACCATATGATTTTACTCATAAGAGGAATTTAAGAAACAAAACAAGCAAAGGAAAAAAGACAGAATGAGACAGAGACAAATCAAGAAGCAGACTCTTAACTATAGAAAAGAAACTGATGCTTATCAGAGGGGAGGTGGTTGGGAGGATGGATGAAATTGGTAATGGAAATTAAGGAATGCAATTGTTGTGATAAGTATTGAATGATGTATCAAATTGTTGAACCACTAAATTGTACACCTGAAACTAATATAAGACTCTATGTTAACTATACTGAAACTAAAAATTTAAAAAGAACAAAAGCCCTTATGTCATGATGAACTGAAAAAAAAAAAAAAGTGGCAAGAGGATGGAAATGGTTACACAGCAAAGTTGTCACTTCAGAAGACAATGAAATAAAGCTGAGAATGAAATGTCTAGCTCCATTTCCCCTTGCCACAGAAGCAAGGACAGCTTCTTCCCAACACCTCTGGCCTTTTTTGATCACAAGCATTCTATAGAAGGCACGTTGAAATGGCGAGGGGCTACCTTTGTCAAAAGAATTCTGGGTCTCCTCGGAAGATGGCGGCGTAGGAGGACGCTGGGCTCACTGCGCGTCCTGCTGATCACTTAGATTCCACCTACACCAGCCTAAATAACCCAGAAAACCGCCAGAGGATTAGCAGAACGAAGTCGCCAGAGCCAAGCGCAGACAGAGGCCCACGGAAGAGGGTAGGAAGGGCGGCGAGGCGGTGCGCGCTCCACGGACTGGCGGGAGGGAGCCAGGGCGGAGGGGCGGCTCACCAGCCAAGCAGAGCCTCCAAGTCTGGCTGACAAGAGCGGAGGGGCCGGAAGGACCTAGTGTGTTCCGAAAGCAAGCGCGACTTAGCGTCTGGGAGGTCATAAGTTAACAGCCCTGCTCGGAAAGCTGGAAGGCTGGAGGACAAAGGGAGGGAGAGCTGCTGAGCCCCCGGACGACAGAGCTCAGTTTGGTGGGGAACAAAGGGGTTCGCCAGCGCCATCTCCCCCGCCCATCGCCCAGCCAAAATCCCAAAGAGAACCAGTTCCTGCCAGGGAACTTGCTCGCTCAGTGCAAACACCTAACTCTGTGCTTCTGCGGAGCCAAACCTCTGGCAACGGATCTGACTCCCTCCCGCTGCCACAGGGCCCCTCCTGAAGTGGATCACCTAAGGAGAAGCGAACTAAGCCTGCCCCTCCTGCCCCCGTGCACCTTGCCTACCCACCCCAGCTAATACGCCAGATCCCCAGCATCACAAGCCTGGCAGTGTGCAAAAGGACCAGACGGGCCAAGCCACCCCCCAGTGAATCCCGCCCCTAGGAGAGGGGAAGAGAAGGCACACACCAGTCTGACTGTGGCCCCAGCGGTGGGCTGGGGGCAGACATCAGGACTGACAGCGGCCCCGCCCACCAACTCCAGTTATACACCACAGCACAGGGGAAGCGCCCTGCAGGTCCTCACCACTCCAGGGACTATCCAAAATGACCAAGCGGAAGAATTCCCCTCAGAAGAATCTCCAGGAAATAACAACAGCTAATGAACTGATCAAAAAGGATTTAAATAATATAACAGAAAGTGAATTTAGAATAATAGTCATAAAATTAATCGCTGGGCTTGAAAACAGTATAGAGGACAGCAGAGAATCTCTTGCTACAGACATCAGGGGACTAAGGAACAGTCACGAGGAGCTGAAAAACGCTTTAAATGAAATGCAAAACAACATGCAAACCACCACGGCTCGGATGGAAGAGGCAGAGGAGAGAATAGGTGAACTAGAAGATAAAGTTATGGAAAAAGAGGAAGCTGAGAAAAAGAGAGATAAAAAAATCCAGGAGTATGAGGGGAAAATTAGAGAACTAAGTGATACACTAAAAAGAAATAATCTACGCATAATTGGTATCCCAGAGGAGGAAGAGAGAGGGAAAGGTGCTGAAGGGGTACTTGAAGAAATAATAGCTGAGAACTTCCCTGAACTGGGGAAGGAAAAAGGCACTGAAATCCACGAGGCACAGAGAACTCCCTTCAGACGTAACTTGAATCGATCTTCTGCACGACATATCATAGTGAAACTGGCAAAATACAAGGATAAAGAAAATTCTGAAAGCAGCAAGGGGTAAACGTGCCCTCATATATAAAGGGAGACCTATAAGACTCGTGACTGATCTCTCTTTTGAAACGTGGCAGGCCAGAAAGAATTGGCACGAGATTTTCAATGTGCTAGACAGCAAAAATATGCAGCCGAGAATCCTTTATCCAGCAAGTCTGTCATTTAGAATAGAAGGAGAGATAAAGGTCTTCCCAAACAAACAAAAACTGAAGGAATTTGTCACCACTAAACCAGTCCTACAAGAGATCCTAAGGGGGACCCTGTGAGACAAAGTACCAGAGACATCACTACAAGCATAAAACATACAGACATCACAATGACTCTAAACCCGTATCTTTCTATAATAACACTGAATGTAAATGGACTAAATGCGCCAACCAAAAGACATAGGGTATCAGAGTGGATAAAAAAAACAAGACCCATCTATTTGCTGTCTACAAGAGACTCATTTTAGACCTGAGGACACCTTTAGATTCAGAGTGAGGGGATGGAGAACTATTTATCATGCTACTGGAAGCCAAAAGAAAGCTGGAGTAGCCATACTTATATCAGACAAACTAGACTTTAAATTAAAGGCTGTAACAAGAGATGAAGAAGGGCATTATATAATAGTTACAGGGTCTATCCATCAGGAAGAGCTAACAATTATAAATGTCTATGCGCCGAATACCGGAGCCCCCAAGTATATAAAACAATTACTCATAAACAGAAGCAACCTTATTGATGAGAATGTGGTAATTGCTGGGGACTTTAACACCCCACTTACAGAAATGGATAGATCATCTAGACACACGGTCAATAAAAAAACAAGGGCCCTGAATGAGACATTGGATCAGATGGACTTGACAGATATATTTAGAACTCTGCATCCCAAAGCAACAGAATATACTTTCTTCTCGAGTGCACATGGAACATTCTCCAAGATCATATACTGGGTCACAAAACAGCCCTTCATAAGTTTACAAGAATTGAAATTATACCATGCATACTTTCAGACCACAATGCTATGAAGCTTGAAATCAACCACAGGAAAAAGTCTGGAAAACCTCCAAAAGCATGGAGGTTAAAGAACACCCTACTAAGGAATGAGTGGGTCAACCAGGCAATTAGAGAAGAAATCAAAAAATATATGGAAACAAACGAAAATGAAAATACAACAATCCAAACGCTTTGGGACGCAGCGAAGGCAGTCCTGAGAGGAAAATACATTGCAATCCAGGCCTATCTCAAGAAACAAGAAAAATCCCAAATACAAAATCTAACAGCACACCTAAAGGAAATCGAAGCAGAACAGCAAAGGCAGCCTAAACCCAGCAGAAGAAGAGAAATAATAAAGATCAGAGCAGAAATAAACAATATAGAATCTAAAAAAACTGTAGAGGAGATCAACGAAACCAAGAGTTGGTTTTTTGAAAAAATAAACAAAATTGACAAACCTCTAGCCAGGCTTCTCAAAAAGAAAAAGGAGATGACCCAAATAGATAAAATCATGAATGAAAATGGAATTATTACAACCAATCCCTCAGAGATACAAACAATTATCAGGAAATACTATGAAAAATTATATGCCAACAAATTGGACAACCTGGAAGAAATGGACAAATTCCTGAACACCCACACTCTTCCAAAACTCAATCAGGAGGAAATAGAAAGCTTGAACAGACCCATAACCAGCGAAGAAATGGAATCGGTTATCAAAAATCTCCCAACAAATAAGAGTCCCAGATGGCTTCCCAGGGGAGTTCTACCAGACGTTTAAAGCAGAGATAATACCTATCCTTCTCAAGCTATTCCAAGAAATAGAAAGGGAAGGAAAACTTCCAGACTCATTCTATGAAGCCAGTATTACTTTGATTCCTAAACCAGACAGAGACCCAGTAAAAAAAGAGAACTACAGGCCAATATCCCTGATGAATATGGATGCAAAAATTCTCAATAAGATACTAGCAAATCGAATTCAACAGCATATAAAAAGAATTATTCACCATGATCAAGTGGGATTCATTCGTGGGATTCAGGGCTGGTTCAACATTCGCAAATCAATCAACGTGATACATCACATGAACAACAAAAAAAGAGAAGAACCATATGATCCTGTCAATCGATGCAGAAAAGGCCTTTGACAAAATCCAGCACCCTTTCTTAATAAAAACCCTGGAGAAAGTCGGGATAGAAGGAACATACTTAAACATCATCAAAGCCATTTATGCAAAGCCCACAGCTAACATCATCCTCAACGGGGAAAAACTGAGAGCTTTTTCCCTGAGATCAGGAACACGACAAGGATGCCCACTCTCACCGCTGTTGTTTAACATAGTGCTGGAAGTTCTAGCATCAGCAATCAGACAACAAAAGGAAATCAAAGGCATCAAAATTGGCAAAGATGAAGTCAAGCTTTCGCTTTTTGCAGATGACATGATATTATACATGGAAAATCCGATAGACTCCACCAAAAGTCTGCTAGAACTGATACATGAATTCAGCAAAGTTGCAGGATACAAAATCAATGTGCAGAAATCAGTTGCATTCTTATACACTAACAATGAAGCAACAGAAAGTCAAATAAAGAAAATGATCCCATTCACAATTGCACCAAGAAGCATAAAATACCTAGGAATAAATCTAACCAAAGATGTAAAGGATCTGTATGCTGAAAACTATAGAAAGCTTATGAAGGTAATTGAAGAAGATTTAAAGAAATGGAAAGACATTCCCTGCTCATGGAGTGGAAGAATAAATATTGTCAAAATGTCAATACTACCCAAAGCTATCTACACATTCAATGCAATCCCAATCAAAATGGCACCAGTATTCTTCTCGAAACTAGAACAAGCAATCCTAAAATTCATATGGAACCACAAAAGGCCCCGAATAGCCAAAGGAATTTTTTTTAAATATATATGAAATTTATTGACAAATTGGTTTCCATACAACACCCAGTGCTCATCCCAAAAGGTGCCCTCCTCAATACCCATCACCCACCCTCCCCTCCCTCCCACCCCCCATCAACCCTCAGTTTGTTCTCAGTTTTTAACAGTCTCTTATGCTTAGCCAAAGGAATTTTGAAGAAGAAGACCAAAACAGGAGGCATCACAATCCCAGACTTTAGCCTCTACTACAAAGCTGTCAGCATCAAGACAGCATGGTACTGGCACAAAAACAGACACATAGGCCAATGGAATAAAATAGAAACCCCAGAACTAGACCCACAAACGTATGGCCAACTCATCTTTGACAAAGCAGGAAAGAACATCCAATGGAAAAAAGACAGTCTCTTTAACAAATGGTGCTGGGAGAACTGGACAGCAACATGCAGAAGGTTGAAACTAGACCACTTTCTCACACCATTCACAAAAATAAACTCAAAATGGATAAAGGACCTGAAGGTGAGACAGGAACCCACCAAACCTTAGAGGAGAAAGCAGGAAAAGACCTCTCTGACCTCAGCCGTAGCAATCTCTTACTCGACACATCCCCAAAGGCAAGGGAATTAAAAGCAAAAGTGAATTACTGGGACCTTATGAGGATAAAAAGCTTCTGCACAGCCAAGGAAACAACCAACAAAACTAAAAGACAACCAACGGAATGGGAAAAGATATTTGCAAATGACATATCGGACAAAGGGCTAGTATCCAAAATCTACAAAGAGCTCACCAAACTCCACACCCGAAAAACAAATAACCCAGTGAAGAAATGGGCAGAAAACATGAATAGACACTTCTCTAAAGAAGACATCCGGATGGCCAACAGGCACATGAACAGATGTTCAGCGTCGCTCCTTATCAGGGAAATACAAATCAAAACCACACTCAGGTATCACCTCACGCCAGTCAGAGTGGCCAAAATGAACCAATCAGGAGACTATAGATGCTGGAGAGGATGTGGAGAAACGGGAACCCTCTTGCACTGTTGGTGGGAATGCAAATTGGTGCAGCCGCTCTGGAAAGCAGTGTGGAGGTTCCTCAGAAAATTAAAAATAGACCTACCCTATGACCCAGCAATAGCACTGCTAGGAATTTATCCAAGGGATACAGGAGTACTGATGCATAGGGGCACTTGTACCCCAATGTTCATAGCAGCACTCTCAACAATAGCCAAATTATGGAAAGAGCCTAAATGTCCATCAACTGATGAATGGATAAAGAAATTGTGGTATATATACACAATGGAATACTACGTGGCAATGAGAAAAAATGAAATATGGCCTTTTGTAGCAACGTGGATGGAACTGGAGAGTGTGATGCTAAATGAAATAAGCCATACAGAGAAAGACAGATACCATATGGTTTCACTCTTATGTGGATCCTGAGAAACTTAACAGGAACCCATGGGGGAGGGGAAGGAAAAAAAAAAAAAAAGAGGTTAGAGTGGGAGAGAGCCAAAGCATAAGAGACTGTTAAAAACTGAGAACAAACTGAGGGTTGATGGGGGGTGGGAGGGAGGGGAGGGTGGGTGATGGGTATTGAGGAGGGCACCTTTTGGGATGAGCACTGGGTGTTGTATGGAAACCAATTTGACAATAAATTTCATATATAAAAAAAAAAGAATGAAATAACCTTCTAAAACAAACAAAAAAAAAAGAATTCTGAAAAGCAAGTTTTTAGAATCCATTTTCCCCAAAATATCCAAGATTCAGAAGAAATGGGCCAAACTGTCCAGTTATAAACAGAAGGAATGACTCTGAGATACTGGCCCTGAATAGTCAACAGGGAGAGCCTAAGTGAATAAAGAGCAAAAGGAAAGAAATAGGGAAAAAAGGTATTCTGACTTCTTAATGAATTCTGGAAAACATTTTTTATTACAGTATAATTAACAGTGTTTTATTAATTTCAGGTATATGATATAATGATTCAGTAGTTTTTTTTTTTTTTTGAGAGAGAGAGACAAACAGGGGAGACAGGCAGAAGGAGAGAAAGACAGAGAGTTGAGTCTTAAGCAGGCTCCATGTTCAGCACAGAGCCCGATGCAGGGCTCGATCCCACAGCCCTGATAATGACCTGAGCTGAAATCAAGAGTTGGATGCTCAACCAACTGAGCCACCCAGGCAACCCTGATTCAATAATTTTATGCACTATTCAGTGCTCATCATGATGAGTTAATCCCCTTTATCTATTTCACCCATCCTCCCACCAACCTCCCCTCTGGCAAGCACCAATTTGTTCTCTGTATTTAAGAATCCATTTGCAAAACACATTTTTGCTTACTGCCTTTAAAGTATAAGGGAGTTGTGTATATATTCAGTTATACTTGGAAATCCGGTTCTAAGTATACCTAGCAGGATGGAAATAGCAGTGTGGGGCTGGGCATATATCCAATGGCTCCCTAAAGATATTTCTAAACATTGTATTTATTAAAGGAATAAAATGATCAAGAGTAGATGGTTACCCAGGAGACTAAAAATTACGTGCAGGGCCAACTCTAAGAAAAATTGTGATGTCTGTGGGGACTCATTGTCCTTATTCTCAAGAACTTAAGGTCTGACATCCTACTAAGTGCTCTGGACCTTTTAAAAAAGGCCCATTAAAATTTACCAAATCTTCTAGTAACTCATTCCCTTGGTGGGGAATTGTCTACTAGCTCCTATTGGGTTATACTCTGGAAGATAATAAAGCTACATGACTGTTAGGAATTATAATTTGTGGTAAATGTGAATGATACACTTCTAGGTATACAGTTCTTGTAAGCAGATTCCTATTTTGCCTATGAATGGGTGTGGTCCTGCTTAAGGTTCCCTTTAAATATAACAAATCCTCATGCTAAACAAGCCACTTAGATATTAAACTATTTTAAACATATGGCAGATCAAATAATATGCCCTGAAACTTAACTACACATGCAAATATTATGCTATACATGCTGTAAAGCTGAAATTAGGCATATGCTTCAACACTAGGTTTTTACTACATATTTGAGTAAAATGTAGGTGAATGGAGGTAACAGATAACATATGCCTATTTTCAGTTCTAGAGTAAGGGGATCCATTCACGAAATTGCCATTATTATTAAGACTTTTATATTTAATGCAAAGATGTTGTTATGAAGTATAATGTAGTTGCTGGGTAGTACCATGACACCAAGTGTCACAACATCTTGTGACTGCAAAACATCTTGGTGCTGCAAAACCTTTTTTGTGAAATGAATATAAATTTATACTACCACCACAGGCTGTGTGTGCCTGACTTGTACTATCAGTGAGTTGCTCCACAATAAGTGAAAGGCTTTCTGGTGTATACTGTCACAATAATTTACAAGACCTGTTTTCATGAGTGTTAAGTGGCAATGGCAGAAAGACTAAAATGTTTTTCCTTTGCAGCAGAGTAGGCAAGTCTTACAAGCTTTTCAAGAGGCAAGGATGATACAACAGTCACAGGATTCTAAAAGGAGACACTTTTGCAAATGGACTTAGCAATGTGATAGTTCAATGCAACTTAGCATTCTTGATAGTTATCAATACTTGCTATATAGGGGAAAAGGGCCAGGTATTTTGCTCTATACTACCTCCTACTGAAGTTCATTCAGAATACAAAAGAATGTAGCCATTTTACTGAAACTTCCAAGGAGAAAAGTTAAGCATTGAGAATTGAAGAGTATGGCATTTTCATCATCATTTACCTCTTCAGTAATTGAATCTAATGATGAAGTGGCTTCATCATAGAGAATGACTGGGGGGTCCTTCAAAATGGCTCTTGCAATTGCTACTCTTTGCTTTTCTCCTCCTGGTAAAGAAAAATTTAGTTTAAGGATATATAACATAACGACATTTTATGTTTCTAGTATTTCCACTGATCATAACCACCAAGTAATGCCTTTACATTTACCTCTACTCTGATCACTGTTCATTTTACTCAGTTTTAAGAGTCTAAGTTCATATATGATATCCTTTGACAAACTATACACTCTGCTCTGGAACATAAATATAATTCTGGATTCTGACTTTGTGGCAGGTAAAGAGAAAAAGAAGTAACAGCTTTGATTCCACAATTATTCCTCTCACCGTAAATATGCTCATTACATATGTTACTTTATATTACTTCCCAATTGACAGCATCTCAGAACAATTTCAATATTAGAGAACTAACAAAGACAAAACTAAATTCAATATCTGAAACCTGGAATCTTGGAAAACACGAAACTGAATATCTAAATGTATTTCTTGGGGTGCCTGGGTGGCTCAGTCGCTTAAAGTGTCTGACTCTTGATTTTGGCTCAGGTCATGATCTCATGGTTCGTGAATTTGAGTCCCACATCAGGCTCTGCGCCGAGAGTGCAGAAACTGCTTGCCCTTCTCTCTCTCTCTCTCTCTGCCTCTCCCTTGTACCTTCTCTCTCTCTCTCTAAACAAACAAACAAACAAACAAACAAACAAACAAAGGGGCACCTGGGTGACTCAGTTGGTTAAACATCTGACTCTTGGTTTCAGCTTGGGTCATGATCTCATGGTTCACGAATTCAAGCCCTGCATCGGGCTCTGTGCTGGCAGCACGGAGCCTGCTTGGGATTCTGTCTCCCCCTCTCTCTGCCCCTCCTCTACTCACACTCTCTCTCTCTCTCAAAAATAAATAAATAAACATTTAAAATAAAACTTAAAACAAATAAAGAAATAAATTTATTTCTTAACAAAAAAGTACCATTCAGCCAGTATTCTTCTCAAGGATTTTTTCTGGAAGAAATTACTTTTATTGCACCCTTCAAAGTTAAAGGTATATACTCGATACCTCGTATTTCACCTTAGTTACTTGCTATGGTCTCTAGAAAAGCAGAATTTTAAAACAGAAAGGAACAGAGACCCAGAAAGGTTTACTGGGTTTAGTCAAGGTCACAGAGCAAATTCCAGTGGAATCTGGGCTAGACCTGACTCCCATGCCAATGCTCTTCCTATCAAAATATGCAAGTCCATATTTATTCCTAAATATACTCTAGTGAAAACAAAGCAATCTTTTCTTCCCTTACTGGGAAGGGAAGTAGGTCTAAAGTCATCAATCTTACACAAAACTATAGTTGGAAATATAGAAGATGATGTTTTGCTGAATATGCCCCTCTTGGCTTCCTTTCTGTTATCCAGTAATTTATCAATGTCTGAACAAACTTGTATTTTTCAGCTTCAGTAACTTCTTCAAGAAGCAAGCTCCACCTATTTATTGGTACACTTTATATTTCTTCTGCAATTATTATTTCCAACCAGTAAAGGGAGCTCCTTATGTCTAATACTAGTACATAAGTGTATATTTATACTATCCACATTCTTCCCCATTCAATAAGATCAAAATTCTCCTACCAAAGCAGGCATCATGCCAGAACTATCTGCTTACCCACCTGGCAACTCAGTGGCAGAAAGCGCCTAAAAGAAGTAGATACTCAGAGGAAGGACTAGTTTAGACATGCCTCCCAAATTTCAAGCGGAAACCAACTCAGTTTCAATTCTATTCAATAGCATTTTGGAAATTGAAGAAGAAACATTTGTTTGTTCCCTACCATAAATATTAGCATAGACACTAAATAATACAAATGCTCATTCAGAGAGGTCTAGCTGTAAGGTGATGGGTATTAGGTAAGAATACAATTTCTTTAGCCATTCTTACTCCCAAAGGCATGCAGATAGGAAAAAATTGATTGGAAAATGGCATGTGGCATAACTATCTGAAGCAGTCATATTTTGAGAGGCCTAGTTTATACTACGTGAAAACTTGTATATCTTTAGAATTAGGCAACTGGACAAATCATCTGGAGGTGGTCTGGTTAGCTGGACGCTACTACCATTAAGAGCAATGGTAAAGTATAAAGGGGGACTGGAATGATGTAAGTATCTTATACTATCAGGTGATAATAAAAAAAAAACCACTACAGGGGCACCTGCGTGGCTCAGTCAGTTAAGCGTCCGACTTCAGCTCAGGTCATGATCTTGTGGTTTGTGAGTTTGAGCCCTGCATTGGGCTCTGTGCTGACAGCTCAGAGCCTGGAGCCTGCTTCGGATTTGGTGTCTCTCTCCCTCTTTGCCACTCCCCCACTCATACTCTCTGCCTCTCAAAAATAAACGTAAAAAAAATTAAAAACACTATAAACCAACCTAACTTGAAAACAATCTTTGCTTAACATTTCCTAAACCTAGATCAAAACTTTCTAATGGACTGTAAATTCCTTGAGAGCAAGTCTGTTTTTGCTTCATCTTTTTAACTCTTAAATCATTTAGCATATTAGCTTGTACATAGTATGTACCTAATCAATGTTGTGAATAAATGAAGCCAGTTTGTAATGAAAACGAATGGGGACTCATTAAAATTCATGGAGTATTCTTCATTTTCTTTTTGCCTCACCTCCATCCTTAATCTACGCATTTCCTCCCTAAATTAAACTAGAGTAGAGAATAAATGTAAAGGGTATAGTGTGTTTATATGAGTTACAGTAATACTTTTAGGCATTAGATAGCATTACACTTCTGGAATTCAAATAATTTTTGGTGAAAAAATATTTTTATGGATCCTCAAAAAAATTCAGTTTTTTTGTTAACGTTTATTTATTTTTGAGAAAGAGAGAGACAGAGCATGAATGGGGGAGGGGCAGAGAGAGAGGGAGACACAGAATTGGAAGCAGGCTCCAGGCTCTGAGCCACCAGCCCAGAGCCCGACGCGGGGCTTGAATTCACCGACCGTGAGATCGTGACATGAGCTGAAGTCGGATGCTTAACTGACTGAGCCACCCAGGTGCCCCAAAAATTCAGTTTTTATAAGATAATGATTATTAAACCTAGAAATCTCATTATTAAACACTTAAATAGAAACCTACAAGCCCTAAAATTTACTTGATCACTGAACCAACAAGGACATGAAAATGAAGTTAACTGTAAAGAAACTACAGCAGTTAAGTATATCAAGTGTAAGGAAGTCTAAAGCATTGAAAACATCCCGTAACAAACTAGGAAATTATGATGAGATACACTATTTACTATAAAATTACTTTTCCCTACTCTTAGTACTTTCTCAGGTGAATAATGATCTTGGCTTTCCTTTAATATTAAAATTATGGATAATAAGTTAACACTGATCTGAGCACATATCAGTAATCTACTATTAAGTACTTACCGTTTGCAGCTGCAAGTGAAAACAAACAAAAAAAAAATCTGCATGACTTGAGAAGTTATTTCCAACATGCTGAATTATTTGCAGTGATGGCTGAGACCTTGTTGAAAGTGACTGGATGAGCACTCGGTATGTACTCTGTCATTACATTTTCTAGAAAATGGCTCTACACAATGGGACAGATCTAAAATCTCTGATTACCTGAAAGTTTGAGTCCTCGTTCCCCTACTTGTGTATCATATCCATGTGGCATTCGAAGAATTGAATCATGGAGTCCAGCTAATTTTGCCACTGCATACACTTCCTCAGGTGAAGCATGGATGTTTCCATATAAGAGGTTGTAGTAAATAGTATTGTGGAAGAGGACAGCATCCTGGAGCAGATTTATGTATACATACATATACATGTATATTCATTATAAAAAATTCAAACAATTTAGTAAAGACATAAAGAGTAAAATATAACCCCTTTATCATCCCCCTCATCCTTGCAATCCCATTTCCCTCCCCACTACTAATCACCATGAACAATGTGTTGAGTATCAATCCAGATTTTTGATACATTTATATGCCATACACTTCTTTTTTCACATAGGGGAGTCATACTGTATCTATATAAATATATAATTTTATAAATTGCATTTTTCACTTAACATACCCTGGAAATTGTTCACATCAGTAATCCCACCTCACTGTTTTTAATAGTTGTATGATACTAACAATGTATTTATTTATTTCTCTATTGATAGACATTAATGTAGGTTCCAAATTTTTGCTACTACAATGTTGGAATAAAATAGCATTACATATAGGACTTTGTGCACTTGTGTATTTCTGTAAGAAGGATTCCTAGGAGTAGATTGATGAGTTAAAAGGGAAGCATACATTCATCCTTTGAGAGTACTGCCTGTCTTCCAAAATGCTCCAACAGTATACACACTTCAACCCATATTTTATGAGTTTGTCAGGTCCCTGTTTTCTCAACAGGCCTGCATATTAATAAGTTTCAGTTGTTGCTACTTTTGTGGGTAAAAATTTGCTTTTCGTTTAAATTAGCACTTCCCTAATTACTAATGAGGCTGAATATGTTATATGTTCCTCAGAAGCTTTTAAACTGGACACAGAAAACAAAGGATTTATACACTATAGATATTTTTTGGAGAAAGTTCACTGCAAGCATTCATTTGATATTTCATCTTATTCTGACTTAGTCTCTAAATGGTTGAAAGGCAACAGTTAGTAAAATGAAATAAAATGGCTCTATTACTTTACCTTAACCAAGATAATTAATATCTTCTTTAATATCACAATCAGCCCCAGAGTTTCAGGTATTACTTCAAATAATATTTTAAACATTTTAAGCCAACTACTAATATAAAAAAGTTCTTATATTGAGATGGTACTTAACCCCAATAAGCTTGAAGTTCTATAAAAAGAAAATACTTATTTTTAAACATTTCATATTCAGAAGAGTTAACAAATGCTATCTGGAAACTTTGAAAATTCAAAAAATATGGTAAAATAAAAATTAATTAAATAATCCATAATCCTATCGTGTAGTGATACCTGCTATTAACATTTGGTGTGTTTTCTCCTTTCTCCTCTACTTAACATGTATTCCTTTAATATTATAAAATTGAGATTTTATATTTTGCTTGGTATCCTCTTTTTCAACAAACTTTTATCTGAGTATTTTTCCATGACACTCAATATTCTTTACAAACAGCTCATTTATAAATGGCTTTTTGTCACTTGATTCTATGGTGATAATTTAACCATCTACTTATTGTGTTGGATATTTACACTGTTTTCAACTTCTGTTATTATAAATATGTTTTTAACTTCTGATATTAAAAATAATACTGTAATGAACATCTTTGCATATAAAAATCTGTTCACATCTCTGTTTATTTCCTTACTAAAACATCCTAGAGGCAGAATTATTGGAATAAAGGATTTGAATATTCTTCTGGCTCTTGCTGCTTGTCAGGAAAGCTGTATACTTACACCAGACAAACACCAGACTAGCCATTTTACACAGCCTTGCCCAAACTGCACATTATGAATTCTAAAATCATTGCTGACAGGTGAAAAATGGTATCCCACTGTTGATTTAATTTACATTGGTAAGGCCTCCAGTAAGGATCAGCATCTTTTTATTAACCATATATATTTTCACTTGATATACAGTTTAGGTTAGTGTTTCTCAACATAAAGTCTATTATGAATTATCTATATCAGAATCATGTAGGAAGCATATTCAAAAATGCAGGGTTCTGGGCCCCACACAGCCTTCCTAAACTAGAATTAAGGTGTGTGAAAGAGCTGGAATTTCAATAATCTCCCTAGGTGATTCATGCACACTAACATTTGGGATTCTCAGTGAAAAAGAGGGAGGACGGGGCAGAGTGGCATATGTCAGATCACTTACAGACCTTTTATAAGCTACATATCCCTGTCTGATCCCTTTCTTACAGTTCTCCTAGGAGTTTAATTCAGATTCTAGTCTGAAACTAGTTTCCGGGTCTCTCTGTTGGCTTTTAGCATAAGAAAAATTTACATCCTATAAGGCATCCTTGTCTTCTCAGATTTTGCTCAGAATTTATTTTTCCCCTAAAGTCATTCAACAAATATTTGTTAAATGCTTGCTATGGATCAGGCACTGTAGGTGGTTCTAAGAAGTCAGTGGTAAACAAGGCATAAACATGGAAGCAGATAACCAAACTGCTTTTCTAAGTTTTATAAATTCACTACGTTGGGGTACCGGGGTGGTTCAGTCGGTTAAGCATCCGACATTGGCTCAGGTCATGATCTCACGGTTTTTGAGTTTGAGCCCCCCAACTGGGCTCCGTGCTGACAGCTCAGAGCCTGGAGCCTGCTTTGGATCTGGGTCTCCCTCTCTCTCTGCCGCTCCCCCTCTTGTGCTCTATCTCTCTCTCAAAATTAGATATTAAAGAAAATTTTATAAATAAATAAATTTACTATGTCAAAAACTGTTCAAAATTATAGTAATAGCTTTAAATTACTGAGCATTACGTGATGGATACTGTGCTTAGTGCTTTATAGATATTGTCTCTAATCCATAAAAATTCTATCCCATAAGACAGATGGTTATTATCCTTACTTTAAAGATAAACTGAGGACCAAGACCACAGAACTTACAAGGGTTAGAGTTAAGGTTAGAATCCATATCTGTCTGATTCTAGTCTGGGCTCTTTCCATTATATTATGCTATCTTTCTAAGATCTAAAAAAATTTTTTCCATCATTCAGATTTTTCATTCACATTTTTTTAAGGCTTTTTGGTAACCGAATTTACCTGTAGGGTCTAATGCTTCCTACTTAGTTAGCAATATACTCTTTGGATTCAAATTATTCTAACAAAAATCTACCAACCCAGTAAGTTTTTCCCCAAATAGGTTTTCTTCCTTTTTTAAATACCTGAGGTACTACTCCCACTGCCCGCCGAAGGCTTTCCAGGCTCACATCTTGTATATTTTGACCAGCGAGGTAAATGTTACCCTTTTGAGGCTCATAGAAGCGAAACAACAGCCTTACTATTGTGCTTTTTCTGAAATTGAAGACAAAGAAAGGTTAATTAGCTCTTACTGGCATTAGGGAATCCCTGTTTTAAACCACTGTAATCATTTTATGATAAAGAAAAAATATTACATTGGGAATCATCAATCAATGATGTAGAATTTTATAAATAACTAAATTACCCACCCTGACCCACTACCTCCTACAATGGCCACTTTCTTTCCTGCAGGGACTTCAAAAGATACTCCATCAAGGACTTTCTGCCCCTCAACATATTCAAAATGCACATTATCAAAGACCACCGTAGATGTCTGTGGTGTGATCTGAATGGGAGATGCCATTGCCTTGTCCTAGTAGGGAAGAGAAAAAAAGCCACTTTATATACCATGTAGACTACAGCTATGTAGACAATTTTCTAATTCACAGAAAAAGGGAAAAAATGGGGAAAGAGGAGGTTTATAAGTAGTGTTAGACCACTTCCAAGCATGCTTTTAAAGTTTTTTTTTTTTTTTACTTCTCACTAAGGTCAAGAACTCCTAAATGTTTTGATTTTTGAGCAATTTTGGGGGGCAGGTAGAGGGATGGTGGGCAGGGGAGTAAGGAAGTTTAGGACATGAGGAAAGGCAATCACACATTTTATACCATTATTAGCAAAAGTAAATCAGGTGCAAGTACAAATAACTCAAGTTAACAAAATTTAGCTTCTAGGTATAATATTCTTTGCTAACATTGTAAGGTTTCTAAACATGGAAGTAAAAGCTATAACAACCTCTTAATACACATCATAGCCCCAATTCCTGCAAAAAAGAAACTGGTTTGCTAACATGGTGATGTAAGAATATTCCCTTAGAATAATCCTATTAATGGGATGATGCTCACATGCTGTTTAAAAGGTACTAAATAGATTACTTACTTTAATTCGAGTGTCTACTTTGAGTAGAGTAAACAAGGTGTTCATATCTATCAGTGCTTGTCTAGTTTCTCTATATACAGTCCCCAGAAAGTTAAGGGGCAATGAAAGTTGAAAAAGCAGTCCATTCACCATTACTAGATCTCCAACAGTAAGGGTACCTTAATATGTAGTTGAGAGAAGAAAAAAAAGGTATTTTAGATGTTATAAACTTTTCCCGCTTAAGATAGAGAAGTTTATTAGTCTGGAATATAATATTCTATAACTAAAATAAATTTTAAAATTTTATGCTATAATTTTCATAGCATAAAATGTACATAACCAGTAACTCTTAAGGTCTATGAAAATTTAAAAGCATTTTAATTCATGATTTAGCAATATAGAGAACTTGATATAAGTGGAATGGGAACCACCTACCCATACACTATACATAATATACGCACACAAAAAAAGAATGGTTTAAGTGAAGATAGAAATGGATGGCTAAATATCTCTCTCCTTTCTTCCTAAGACACTAGCAAGTTTCTTTGCAATGTGAAATAGAAAAAAAAAATTTTTAAGTATATATTAAAAATTGAAACAAATGGGTATCATGATTGGGAATGATAAACCATATATTAAGGTCACAGTGAATGAATAAATCTTAACTGAGTGGGCAGATTACAGAAAAGAGGCAGAGACATTATTTACTTTTGAAATGTTTTGCAAATGTAAAATTAATAGAAAGATTAAAATGTAACTTGTAACTGTAAAAAGAATGTGTGGTGCATTTTAGTCCTTTGGACTAAACACTAAATTAATTACATTGCTTTCCAGGTCTACAAGAGAAATTAGAAATATCAGATGTTAAAAAAAGAATTTACTCCTGAAAGAATCAATATGTAGCCTCACAAAATGGATAAACAGTAGTTCTAATTAATGAGGGAGCTAGCGCTAAACTTGTAGTGTCAAACAAAAGGAAGTTAAAAAAAAACATTATTATACAAAAACACATTCTGATATAAAAAGGAAAGTAATCCAAGGATGTTAAAGCACTTTATTGAATATGCTTTATAACTAAGACTAATATATACATTCCTTTCATCAATCCTTATTTATAAAGGTTAAGAAAAACATCTATAAATGTGAAAACTGCAGATCCATTACCTGCCACGATTCCCTGACTGGCGAGCACCATAATAGCTGTTAAACCAACACTGAAAATAGCACTTTGACCAAAGTTCAGCATAGCCAGAGTAGAGGTACTTTTCAGTGAAGCAGTCTCATATGTCTTCAGAAATCTATCATATCTTTGTGCTTCATAGTTCTCATTATTAAAATACTACAAAATATACAAAAATAGTTATTACATGCAAGTACAATTATAATTTTTCTCTTAAGTGATTAGTATCCTTTTCATCAGACTTTATGTATGGATTCAATTTTGTATTGACATACTCCACTTTAAAAACTTTCAATACATTGAGCCATGGTACTCCTGCAGTTTTCCACAATGAACTATATTTGAAAAGTCCATAAAATTCATCGCATATTTACTGAAGGCCTGGTTAATTTAAACCCAGATCTAAAAAAAAGTGTTAATGGCACTTCCTTTACAAAGCTTTCTTCCCCTGATCCTCTGAGACTGAACTGACAGTTCTCATTGCCCCCACCACTTCATGCTTTCTTTTGTAGTCAACTGCATACTTAACTATAATTCTCCCAATTTATGGGACTTAATTCTGGGAGGGCAAGCCTTTTATCAATCATTTTTACCACACTTCCCCATCACAGGACTTAGTGTAGTGCTTTGGACACAAGAACCATTCAGGAATATTTGTTAAATGGAAAAATGGACACATAAATGAGAATTAATGAAAATCACTATATGCTAGGTCCTCTGAGGGACAGTCAAGACCTTACATGTCAGTTTGATTAGCTTAGTGTTAATTCTGAATCAAGATGCTAAATATACTCATCACTTACAAATTAATTCAGAAGGTAAAATTCTGATGTTGCCACACAAAAACTGAGGTGGAAAGAGAGAATTTCCAAATAAAGAAAAATAATAAAGTACAATTGTTTCATCACACTTAGAGATCCTATCCTAATCTGAAGCTCTAACTTACAGCACCTATTCAGCTAAATGGCAGAACAAATCTCTGTGCAGTGTGAAAGGGAGAGGAAGTATAATTAAGCATATTACCTTCACAGTTTCATAATTCAGCAGTGAGTCTATGGCAGCATTACCTGCATCATTATCTGCTTTGTTCATCTCTATTCTAAATCTAGTTCTGTAAGACAAAGATTCACATAGGCATGAAATTTTTGCTATGTAAATGTAACTAATTTCTGAACCTTGACTGGCCTCTAGGAAATACTTTACCTCCACCGTGTAACAGCAACTGTGAATGCTGTGTATGCACCAAGTGTCCCGAGGGTTACTAATGCAAACTGGGCACCACATCTATAATACTGGAGAAGGCAAAATAAGAAATGATAAACAGTCACTGTTCTTGCAAATAGCTTATAATATGTAACAGCAAATATTAATCAAAAGATTTTAATAGAAATATGTTGATGGGAATTGTATAAATAAATAATTTTGTGAGAAATCAAATACCTTAGAAAAGCTATTTTAGGTAACAAGGGAAGAAAGCCAAACTACACTTGCCACATTGATACTACCGTCATATGCTAGGATAAAAATAATGCAATAAGCCTTAAGAGGAATAAAACGTATATATACAGTCTTAATTACAAAATATGAAATTGCTTAAATGTTACAAATGGTGAATAAAAATCTAGATAATCTGAGTATACCAGTCCAAAGTCATATACAAAAATCTCTATTAACAAAAAAATTACAAGCACTAGTTAAATGACTGACCTATGTGTAGAAGTGACCAGCTCTTTACAATAACAACATGATAAAGATTTTGGATGGTCCCTTGAAACTTGTAGCAAAATAATTAAATGAACTGCATAATCCTTCTGGTACCATGGAATTTTGCTTTCAAACCATGAGCATTCAATAGCACTACAGTTTCCAGTACTAAATAGCTTCCAATGAGAATGTAAGATAAAAGCTTGTTATGAAAAATTTTTTACTTACCAAAATACCACTGACAAGAGTCACCTCGAACATGATGGGAAGAAGATTAAATACTAAAGCACTCAGGACAAAACTGATACCCCTTGTCCCTCTGTCAATAGCTTTTGATAAAGCTCCTGTCTGTCTACTTAGATGGAAAGCCAGATCCAGGTTGTGAAGATGGAGAAAGACATTTCTGGCTATTCTTCGGATTGAATTTTGGGCTACCTTGCCAAATACTGCATTTCGAACTTCATTAAAAAAGGCAGCTCCAGCTCTTGATACACCATCTGACAAGACATTCAAAAGAAAAAATGGGATGTGAAAACATTCGAATCATAGGAGTGTAAAAATGATAAACATATGGCAAGTAAGAAAGTGTTTACACAATAAATGAATACATCACAGAATACTTCCATTAAAAGAAACCTAGAAAGAAAGCATCTAGCCTAGTGAGTACCAATCCTTCCACCACCCTGAATCCCTTTCAGTGTTATTTTCCTCTATAAACTCCAGATGATGAAAGATTTTTTCCAACTAAATACTTGTTTTTAGTTTTTAAAAATTTAATGTTTTTATTTATTTTTGAGAGACAGACAGCGTGCTAGTGGGGGAGGGGTAGAGAGAGAGGGAGAGCGCTGTCAGCACAGAGCCTGACGTGGGGCTTGAACTCATGGACTGTGAGATCATGACCTGAGCTAAGTCAGATGCTTAACTGACTGAGCCACCCAGGTACCCCTCCAACTAAATACTTTTAATAAGTAGCACCCCACATGGCCTTATTGTGGATAAATTTACAATATCTGTACAGGTTTTTTTTTATCTAATCCAATTCCCCCAAATAACAAATGATAAAATCGAGATCCTGAAAAATCAAGTGCCTTGACTAAAGCATGCCCCCATTCAAACCTCCTGAGTCTCATAAAGTGTCTTTTCTAATGCAGGAGTAAACAAAGCAACATATTGTGTTCTTTAAAAATGGTAAATGTGTCAAGGCTCTTGAATGTAACTTAATGAAGCATTAATATACATATAGCATTATTTAGCTATTTCCCATTAAGCAGTTAACAACAATAACAAGAAAATAACTAGCCTTATTTTTAGGAATCTTATTAACAATTATTAGAAGTGGTAATTATGAATTTATTATTAACTATTAGAAGTGGTAATTATGAATTTAATATCTTATTTCATGTTATATTTTTCTAGAACTTAAAAAATGAGACTGTTTTTACAGAATTTTAGAAAACGTAAAGAATTTTTTTAAACTACCTATCAAAAATCATATGTAAAACGATAAACATCCAAAATGCTAACTTGTGTTTGTGGTAAAAAGGTCATCTGCTCAAATATGATGAAACCCTCTTGAAGAAAGTCAACACCTGTAGATAGATTAAAGAATCAAACATACAGCCAATCAGAACTGCCGTTGCCATGGTTGCAACTGTATTTGGTGCATCACTCAGGTTCAGCATGTTTCCCGACATCTGGTTGAGGCTGTCTACAGCATATTTAAACATGAAGGGAACCACAATATTCATGGCCTAAAAATATAAAAGCAATTACCCATCATATACAAAATATTTTCTAAAAGTACAAGTATTTACCTTAAATTAGTGTTTATGGGAATGTTTAGATATTAATCATTTACTAGTATTGAAATGACTTTCCTAGTTTATAAAGATAAAATCTTTGGCATTGGAGAGCTGTCATTTCAGGACTCCTACCTCACACTGACTCATGTTAATATTAATTTATAACTTACGTGCATTAGTCAAATGCTTGGGCCTCCATGAAATAATCCCTGATCATTTACTCAAAATGCTCTCTCCATTATCTGAAATCCTACAGAGCTTCTCGCACTTAAGGCAAACTGCCTTATATGATAGTTCTTTATGTATATATATATATATATATATATATATACACACACATATATCTTCATCATACATACATATTCAATCAAATATGTAAAATTATTTGTTCACCAAAATAATAGTAAAACTAAAATTATATAGCAAAAAAGTATCTCAAAAGCAATAAATTACAAGTATCTCTGTGGCTGATTCACCATTGGGGGAAAAAAAAACATACACACATAACACTGATAGATCTATTTGCCCCACAAAAAGATTCCTTTGTTCAGAGAATAGGTGGGGGAATTAGTGAAACAGATGAAGGGAATTAAGAGATACAAACTTCTAGTTACAAAATAAGTAAGTCACAGAGATGAAAAGTACAGCATAAGAAATATAATCAATAATATTGTAATAATGTTGTATGGTGACTACATTTATTGTCGTGAGCACTGAGTAATGTATACAATTACTGAATCACTGTATCATATACCTGAAACTAATATGACATTGTATGTCAACTATAATTCAATAATAAAAATTTAAAAAGATTCCTTTGCTCCAATACTAAAGAAAACCCACTAAATACCAAGCTAAGCTTTTAAAAACCAACCTATTTCTCCATGAGAATATACCAAAAAATATGAAAACTATGGGTATAATGCTTTCATATGTTCAAGGCAAATATTCAATCACTCACATTTCACATTTTCTGCAAGGTTACAGTATCAAATACACCAACTATCATTTAAGAATAGAAAACTGATTAGAATGCCAAAGCTTTAAAGAAATTAAATTCATATACAATAACATGTGAAAGCAATTTTGTTAGGCTTACCAAAAACAATGAAATCCCACCCCTTGTAAACATTCCATTTAAAGTATTGTCAACAAGCCTAAGTTTAGCTGACAACTGACAGGAGCTATGTAAATCTTACCAACCAAGATTTTGAAGTAAAGTATACAAGTGTCCTAGCAACCAAGCAGGTACTCTCATTCAATAATATCATTAAAATACACAGCAGATGTTGGAACACTTTTAAGAATGAAACAGTATGGGATAAATTGCTTAAAGTTTTTTCTGACTTCTAAAATATAATCTAATACAATAGCAAGTTTCAAGTATGACAAAATTGTCGATTCTGAATTCTATATAATCATATAATCTCAAGCTCTTGCTTCTGCTTGAAACGGCCTACCTGCCAGATTTACCTACCTCTCCATTCTTCAAAACCCACTCTGAATACCATTCCCTTCTCTGAAACTTGCAGCCCATGTGACATTCTTCCGATTTTCCAACTCCTCTTTTTGATAGTTTATACATCAGTATCTATCATTTTTATTACATATTTATCATTCACATTCTAGGAGCAATGTGCATGGATATACTGGCTTCTCAACCTCAGTTCACAAACCTTTTGTGGCAAACAAACATTTTGTGAACAATACCTACAGGAATCAGGTATGGTGCTATGTACCTTCACAAAGGTAAAAGCTGAATGAAATAACAATTCCATTAAATAGATATCCATGTAACTGAGGAAACTCAGGTTCCATGAGGTTTAATAACTTGTCTGGGAAGCAGCAGAGCTGGGATTAAAATCCAAGACTGACTTGAAATTCAGAATTTTCTTCTAGTATAGCATAGCCATATTAGCAGCTCATAAAGCAAGAGACCATATTATTTTACTACATTTGCACCCTAAAGTGGATGCTCTCATATGTGCTGTTGAAACCAGCTATAAAGTATGACACAAATAATTTAAACAAATCATAGCTGATTCCAGGGTTTCCATATAATAAGACCACATCCCCTCACTTGCATTCCAATACAATTTCTTGAGTGGGAGAAAAAGTGATAGTTACAGCTAGCACACAATTCTCATAACTTACAGCCTATTATATCTTTGCCACAGCCAGAGTACATAGTGACCAAAACTAATTAATGTATCACCAAGAAAGTTGTGTAATTTTACTTTCTTGAAAATGTGTTTGGGTTGGTCAAATATGTGAGCATCTTCAATTTTTTTTTAACATTGATTCATTTTTTGAGAGACAGAGAGAGACAGAGTGTGAGCGGGGAAGGGACAGAGAAAGAGGGAGACACAGAATCCGAAGCAGGCTCCAGGCTCTCAGCTGTCAGCACAGAGCCCCATGCAGGGCTTGAATCCACGGACTACGAGATCATGACCTGAGCCAAAGTCAGATGCTTAACCGACTGAGTCACCCAGGTGCCCCAGGAGCATCTTTGTAATATGAATGTCATCTGTCCTGTATTTTTATTGGCAGAAAAAAGGCAGTTAGCATAATGCTAAGAACATAGTACTATCTCTAATAATAATTGTTAATTACTTCCAGTTCTCCCAAAAACGTAATTTTAGAAAGGAAAGAAATAAAAAACACAAAAGAAATGGAAAGGATTATATTATGTGTAGATATTTTTATTAGTACATGTGTATTGGCTGCACTGGCCTTGTGATATTTTGAGCATGGGGAGGGTGACAAATATGGGTTTTCCCTAATACTCTGCTTTCACTAGAACTACACTTAAACCATTTCAGAGAAATGTGAATTTTCTAAAAACATTTTCTTTTGAAACAATTGTAGACTCACAGAAATTTGCAAAAGTAGTACAAAGAGACTCGACACTTCACTCAGCATCTCCTAATGATGGCATCTGATATAGCTACAGTTCAATATCAAGACCAAAAATGTACATTGGCTCATTACTGTTAACTAGACTATAGAACTCACTCAGCTTTTACCATATTTAAATATGTATTCAGTTTCTACCATATTTAAATGTGTATTCATGTATGTGTGTGGTTTGTATGTATTACCAAATGGTCCTATGCCATTTTATCCCATGTTCAGATGCATGTAACAATCACCACAGTCAAGATACAGAACTACCCCATCACAACAAAAGAAATCTCTTGTGCTACAGTTCTTTATATTCACTCCCACCCCACCTCCCCCGACATCTCAGTCCCTGTCCCCTGGCAAGCACTAATCTGTTCTTGATCTTTATAGTTTAGTAATTTTAAGAATATTATATACATGGAATAATATAATTTGTAATCTTTTGAGATCGACCTGTTTTTTTTTCTCAGTGTAATGCCCTGGAAGTTGATCAAGGATGATGCATGTATCAATATCTCATCTTTTACAGCTAAGTACTATTCCATGGATGTACCGAATTTATTCAACCATTCATCCCTGAAGGATATTTTGGTTGTTTCTAGTTTTGGACTACAAATAAAAAGATGCTTTGGAAATTTTCATACAGGTGATCATAAGTTTTCACTTCTCTAGGATAAATGCCCAAGAGTACAACTGCTAAGTCTGCACTGAACTTTTTAGGCAACTGTCATGCCCTTTCTGAGTGGCTGTACCATTTTACATTCCCACCAGTAAAGTATGAGTGATCCAATTCCTCCACATCCTCACCAACATTTGATATCATCACTATTTTTTATTTTGAAACTATTTTAATAAATGTATAGTGATATCTTGTGGTTTTAATTTGTTTCCGTTACAGCAATGATGTTGAACATCTTTTCATATTTTGATTTTCCACCCATATATCCTCTTCTGTAAAATATCTGTTTGCGTCTTTTGCAAATTTTAGAACTGGGTTGTTTTTTTGTTTTTGCTATTGAATTTTAAAGTTCTTTATATATATTCTAGATATAGAGGTCTTTCCTGGATATGTGATTTGTAAAAATTTTCTGCTAGTGTGTAGTTTGTCTTTCATCCTACTGAGAAGTCTGAACTACCCCACCTAGCAGTCAGGAGGGGTTCCTTCCTTTAGGAGTCAGTGGAGGTGAAGGTAAGAACCTGTACTTTCAACCCCACCTGCAGTAATGAGGCAACACTCCATCCTCACTGGAACAGTGTCACAGGAGGCCTCCTAACAAACAAAAGATTTTTAAAAGATCCAGAATCTTATAGCATAATACCCAAAATATCTGGATTTCAATAAAAAAAAATCACTCCTTATACCAAGGACTACTAAGATATCAACTTGAAATAAGAAAATACAATCAACAGACATAAATATTAGAACTATCTGATGAGGATTTCAAAATAGCCATCATAAAAGTGTTTCAATGGGGCACCTGGGTGGCTCAGTCAGTTAAGTGTCTGACTTCAGCTCAGGTCATGATCTCACCATCCATGAGTTTGAGCCCTGCATCGGGCTCTGTGCTGACAGCGCACAGCCTGGAGCTGCTTCAGATTCTGTGTCTCCCTCTCTCTGCCCCTCCCCCACTCATGCACGCGTGCGCCTCTCTCGCTCTCAAAAATAAATAAACATTAAAAAATATAAAAGTGCTTCAAGGAGCATTTATGAACATGCTTCAAACATCAAAATATATAATGTCTCAGGAGATAAACAGAGGACATAAAGAAGAACCAAATGAAAAATCTGGAAGTGGAAAGTAAATGACAGAATTTAAAAAAATCTGAATGGATGGGCTCCGTGGCAGAATGGAGAGGACAAAGGAGAGAATCAGTCAACATGAAGACAGAACAATAAAATTTACTGAATATGAACAACAGAGAGAAAACACTAAAAAGGGGCAGGAGGGTTCTATGGGACACTCAGGGATCTATGGGACTATAAAAAAAAAAAAAATCACTCCTTTTTAGAGTCCCAGAAGAATAGGAAAGTGTGAAGCTGGAAAAAGTATTCAAAGAAATAATGGCTAAAAATTCCCCAAATTTGGCAGAAGACATAAACTTACAGATTCAAGAAGCTGAGCAACCTCCCCTCCAAATAGGGAAAATCCAAAGAAATTAAATTTTAGAACATGAGAGAGTGTGAGCTGGAGACAGGGGCAGAGGAAGAGAGAGAGAGAATCTTAAGCAGGCTTCATGCTCAGCACAGAGCCCGATGTGGGCTCGATCCCATGACCTGAGGTCACGACTCAAGCTGAAATCAAGAGTCAAATGCTTAACCAACTGAGTCACCCAGGTGCCCCTCAAGATACATTATAACTAAAATTCTGAAAGCTGAAAACAAATTTAAAAATCTTAAAAGAAGCTACACAAAAACAATACATTATATATAGGGGGGGGAAACAATTTGAAGAAATCAGATTTCCAGGGAGGCCAGCAGGAAGTGTCAAAACATTTTTCAAGTGGTAAAAGAAAAGAACTGTCAAGTTAGAATCCTATAACTAGCAAAATGAGCTTTCAAGAATGAAAGGCATATCACAATGTTCTCAGGTTAAGGAACACTAAAAATTAGTCACCAGTAGACCTCCTCTAAAAGAACTGCTACAGGGGAGCACCTGGGTGCCTCAGATGGTTAAGTGGATGACTCTTCATCTTGGCTCATGGTTTGTGAGATCGAGTCCCATGTTGGGCTCTGTGCTGACAGCACGGAGCCTACTTGGGAATCTTTCTCTCCCTCTCTCTCTGCCCCTTCCCTGCTCATTCCCCCCCACCTCTCTTAAAAGAAATAAATAAACTTAAAAAAAAAAGAACTGCTAAAGAAAAGTCTTCATACATATGGGAAATAGAAGCAGAAGGAAATCTGGAACATCAGGAATGAAGAAAAACCAACAGAAATAGTAAATATCTGTGCAAATATAGTAGCCTATTCTCTTAAGTTCTTTAAAATATGTTTGGTGGACAAAAGCAAAAGTTAAATCATTGACCATGGGGTTTTCAATGTATACAGATATAATACATAAGATAACCTGTAAACATAAGGGGGGAAGGTAAAGTGACTTATAGGGCATAGTAAGGTTTTTACATTCCACTTGACATGGTAAAATATTGATTCTAAGTAAGCTGTGAAAAGTTAAGTACCACTATTGTAATTCGTAGAGTAACTGCAAAAAAAAATTACACAAAGAGATAGGCTAAAAGGTACAAAAGATAAATTAAAACGGGATAGTAAAATGTATTTAACACAAAAGATAGCAGGAAAGGTGAAATAGAGTAAGAAAGAGGAAACTGGCAAAAATAAAATAAAATGATAGACCAAACTCCAAAAATATCAATACTTACCAATATAATTATCAACATATAATGACCAATGTAAATACATAATTATTAATGTATCAATATGCTAGCAATGAACAACTGGAAACCAACATTAAAAAAAAATTACAATCTCCCTCCCCCCAAAAAGAAATCCCTAAGTATAAACCTAACCCAGGGTTTCTCAATCTTCAGCACTATGGACATTCTGGGTTAAATAATTCTTTTTTATGGGAAGAAATATTCTGTGCACTTTAGGATGTTTAGTAGTATCCCTAACTTCTACCTACTACATGCTAGTGACACACTCATCCTCAACTGTGACCATCACTAATGTCTCCAGATAGTGCCAAATATCCCTCAAGAGCAAAATCACCTCTGGCTGGAAACCAATGGTCTAATCAAACATGTTCAGTGTCTGTATGCTGAAAGCTATAAATGCAGATGAAATAAAACAAAGGAAATTCAAGTAAATGGAGAGAGATTCTATGTTCACTGACTAGAAGACTCAATATAGTAGGGATGTCAATTTTCCCCAAATTGGTCTAGAGATTTAATAATCCATTTAAAAGTCCTATATGGCTTCTTTGCAGGTACAGACAAGATTACTCTAAAATTATATACACAGATAAAGAAATTAGAATAGCCAAAACAATTTTAAAAAGAAAAACGTTGGAAGAATCTATCTTTATGCCTTAAGAGAAAGCTACAACAGTGAAGTCAATGTGGTGTTGATGAATGGAGAAACACATCCACATTGATCAATGGACAAGAACAGAATACAGAAAAAGATGATTACATAGAGAGAGAGAGAATAATGGCTCCCTAAAATCTTCATCTACTAATGTACTAATCTCCAGAACCTGTGAAGAGGATACCTTACATGGCAAAACAAACTTTGCAAATGTGATTAAATGAGAATATGAGCTGGGGAGAGTATCCTGAGTTATCTGGGTGGGCCAAGTGTAATCAAGAGGGTCCTTATGAGAAGGAGGTGGGGGGGGGGTCAAAGTCAAGAGAAAAGATAGGAATACGGAGGCCAAGAGTCAGAGTCAGAAAGACTGAAGATGCTGCTGGCTTTTAGATGGAGAAAGGCACCAAGAGCCAAGGAATGCAGGTGACCTCTAGAAGGTAGAAAGGGCAAGGAAATGGATCCTTCCCAAAGAGCCTCTGGAGGGAAATACAGCCCTGACAAATGTTTTTATTTTGACCCAGGAAACCTAATTTTGGACTTTTGACCTTTATAAAATAATAAATTTGTGTTGTTTTAAGCTACCAAGTGTGAAAAGTTTTTACAGCTGCAATAGGATCCAAAGGAAATTCAATTGGGAGAGAAAAGCCTTCATGTAGGAACAATTGGACCAAACGATAAAACTTCAACTAAACTAGATACAATAATTAACTCAAAAATGGAACATAGATATAAACGTAAAAAGTAAAAATATAACTTTTAGAAAAAAACACAGGAGAAAATTGTAATGATCTTGAGTTAGCTAAACAGTTCTTACATGTTAACAACTAAAACATAATCCATGAAGGGAAAAAATGATAAACTGAAGCCTATCAAAATTAAAAACTCTTGTTCTATGTAAAAAACTATTAAGGGATATTTTTTTAAAAGGTACAGATGGATTCAGGACACCTGGGTGGCTCAGCTGATTAAGTGTCCATCTCTGGATTTTAGTTCAGGTCATGCTCTTGCGGTCATGAAATTGAGCCCATGCTCAGGATGGAGCCTGCTTAAGATTCATTCTGTCTCTCTCTCTCTCTCAATCCCTCCTTCCCTCCCTCCCTCTGCCCCTCTTTCCCCTGTTCGTGCTCTCCCTCTCCCTCTCTCTGCCTCTCTCTAAAATAATAAAAAGCTACAGATGGGAGAAAATAATTGCAAATTATATATCTGACAAAAGTCTCATATCCAGAATATATAAATAGCTCACTAAACTCAACAGTAAAAAAAATGGCCCAACTAAAAATGGACAAAACACTTGAACAGACACTTCACCAAAGTGGATATATACCTGCAGCCAAGCACATGCAGATATTCAACATCATTAGCCATTAGGAAAATGGATATTGAAACCATAAGATACCACTAAATGCCTGACAATATCATGTGTTAGCAAAGAAGTGAAACAACTGGAACTCTCATACACTGCTGGTGGTAAGATGAAAATAGCCATTCTGGAAACCAGTTTGGCAGTTCCTTATAGAGTTAAAAATATACTAACCATGACCTAGAAATTCTACTCTCAAGATATATGTACCCTGGAGAAATGAAAACTAAGGTTCACACAAAAAACTATACCTAAGTGTTTACAGCCACTCTAGTTATAACTGCCAAAAGGTGGAAAGAAACCAAATGTCCACCAGTGAATGAACAAAGTGTAGTACATCCATACCATGGAATACACCTCAGTAATAAAAAGAGAAATGAACTGATATACTCAATGACTTGGATGAATGAAGAAAGCATCATGTTGTGTGAGAGGAGCAAGCTTAAAAGGCTATGGTATTCTCAAAATGATAAAACTATAGGGATAGAGGACAAATCAGTACTATCCAGCTATTAGGGGTCTGAAGAGGATATACCTACAAAGGGGTTACACAAAGGAGATTTTTAGTGTGGTAACACTTTTCTGTATCCTGACTGTGACAGTAATTATATGAATATATGCATGTGTTAAAAATCACAAAAGAGTGCATTTTGTTGCATGTTTATTAAAAGTAAAATTTTTAAAATAAAGCCAGTGTCTCAGGGCATATCAGATCTCACTCCCTAGAGGCTTGAGAGGTCTAAAACTAAGGCTAGATATTAATAAATTTCAATAAAAATTGACTCAATACGAAACTTAATCCCCCAGGTGTTTTCTAAAAATTGAGAAACTGTTTTTACTAGATTATAATCATGGGACAAGTTATGTTTCATCTGTAACTGCAATGCGTCCATTAATTTAAGTACAAGAGAAATAAAGAGAAAATTACTCTCTCAAGACTTATTCTCACAAAATTTTTTTCTTTCCTAGATCAAAAGTTTAAATCACATAAATAAACAATCCTCTAAATTCTTGAATTTTCAGAGACTGGTATATAATTATGAAATGAATTTGTTTAATTTTAACATGGAAATGCACAATTTGGGACACAAATTAAAGAATGGACTTAAAGAAAAAGTACAATCACCATAAAGGACAGCCAAAAGTATGTTGTTATCTATATGATGCCAAATGTACTGGTCAATATGATCAGTTTACTGAGGGTCTCCAATTCTAGATTTTAAAATGACTTTTCCCTTCTTAATAATGAAAGTATTGTCTCTGTACTGTCTCTGAGGAACCTAATTCTTACAAACATTTTTAATACTTTAATTCCTTAAAAACTAATCTCTTTCACACCAGCCTCTGATAATTAAGGACTCTGTAACTAGTGTCACCAAGAAGGGCCCAATATATGTGAATAGGTAAAAGAGAATTTTGTTTGTTTACCTCTCTAGTCTCAAAAGGATCAGAAGGAGAAAAAGAAAAGAAAGAACAAGAGTACTAAAGGGAGATAAAATTAGCAAGGCAAAACAAAGAGAAAAGAAAAATGGACAAAGTACTCAATTTGTAAATACCATATTTTCCGAAAAACAGAGACGGAGGGAAAATTTCTAAACTCGTTCTAGGAGGCCAGCACTACCCTAATACCACAACCAGGCAGACATTACAGGAAAGGAAAATTCTGGACCATTATCTCTTATGATCACAGATAAAAAATTCTCACCAAAATATTAGCAAAACAAATTAAATAATATATAAAAATAATTACACAACATGACCAAGTGGAGTTCATTCCAGGTGTACACAGCTGGTTCAACATTGGAAAATCAATGTAATCCATCACATCAATAGGCTAAAGAAAAAAATATATCAATAGATGCAAAAGAAGTACTGGACAAAATCCAACACCTATTCAAGATAAAAACTCTCAGCAAACTAGGAATAGAATGAAACTTCTTCAACTTGATTAAGGACACCTACAAAAACCCCTATAGGTAACAACATACTTAATGATGAGAAACTAGAAGCTTTACCCCCAAAATTTAGGAACAAAGCAAAGACACCCTCACTTATCACTGTTGTTCAATATGGTACTAGAAGTCCTAGCTAAAGAAGTAAGAAAGGAAAATAGAAGGCACACATATTAGGAAAGAAGAAATAAAACCGTATTTGCAGATAATATGATTATCTATGTAGAAAATCCAAAAGAACTGACAATAGAAATAAACCTCCTGAAACTAATAAGCAACTCTAGCAAGGTTGCAGGACATAAGGCTCATAAGACTCAAAAGTCAATTGCTTTCCCATATATCTCCAGTGAACAAATACATAATTTGAAATAAAAAATAACACCATTTAAATTAGTACCCAAAATGATATAACTAGGTATAATTCTAACAAAACATGTTCAATATTTATATGAAGAAAACTTCAATACTCTGATAAAAGAAATTTAAAAAAAAGCTAAAGGAATGGATTTCATGTTCATGGATAGAATGATTCAATATTGTCAAGATGTCAGTTTTTCCTGAACTTGATCTATATATTCAATGCAGCCCCAATCAAAATCCCAGCAAGTACTTTGGCAGATATGGACAAACTGATTCTAAACTTTACATAGAAAAACAAAAGACCCAGAATATCCAACACAATATTGGAAGGAAAAGAAAAAAAGCCAGAGGGTTGACACTATTTGATTTCAAGAATTACCGTAAAGCTACAATAATCAAGGCAGCGTGGTATTGGCAAAAGAATAGATAAGTAGATCAACAGAACAGAATAGAGAGTACAGAAATAGACAAATATACATAAATATATTATACTGATGTTTGACAAAGGAGAAAAGGCAGCCCAGTGGGTAAAACAGTCTTTTCAAAAAATGGTGCTAGATGTGCATTGGTAGTATAGTGGTGAATATACTTTCAAAAAATGGTGCTAGAAAAACTGAACGTACAAAATGAAATCTAGACACTGACCTTACACCTTTCACAAAAATTAACTCCAAATGGATCATAGTCCTAAATGTAAAGTACAAAGCTATAAGACTTCTAGAAGATAACATAAAATAAAATCTAGGTGACCTTTGTTTCACAATGACATTAGATACAACACTAAAAGCACAATTCACGAAATACTGTTAAGTTGGACTACATTAAAATTTAAAACTGCTGTTCTGTGAAAGACACTGTTAAAAGAAGGAAAATACAAGCTACAGATTAAGTGAAAATATTTGCAAAAAATCTGATAAAGGACTGGTATCCAAAATATACAAAGAACACTTAAAATTCAACAATAAGAAAATGAACAACCCAATTTAAAAATGGGCAAAAGGCCTGACAGATATCTCACCAAGGAAGAGATACAGATGACCAATAAGTATATGAAAACATGCACAATATCACACGTCATTAGGCAATATCAAATTAGAACAAAATTGAGATAGCATTACACATCTATTAGAAAGACTAAAATCCTGAACACTGACAACACCAAACGCTGACAAGGATGTGGAGCAACAGAACTCTCTCATTCACTGTTGGTGGGAATGCAGAATGGTACAGCCACTCTGGAAGACAGTTTGGCAGATTCTCACAAACTAAACATAGTCTTAACATATAATCTAGCAACTGCACTTCTTAGTAATTACCCAAATGAGTTGAAAACTTATGTCACACAAATCTTGCACACAAATGTTTATTACAGCATTACTTTTGGCCAAAATCTGGAAGCAACCAAAATGTCTTTCAAAAGGTGAATGGATACACACACTATATGGTACATCCATACAATGCAGTATTTTTCAGCAATAAAAAGCAATGAACTATCAAGTCATAAAAAAAAACATAAATGACTCTGAAATGCATATTGTTAAGTGAAAGAAGACAGTTTGTAAGAGCTACATACTATATGATTCCAGCTATAAGATATTATGGAAAAAGGCAAAACTACAGAGATTATAAAATGATCAGTGGTTGTCAGGGATTTGGGAGGATGGAGAGATGAATAAGTGGGACACACTGCAGTTTTAGGGCAGTGAAACTATTCTGTATGATACTTTAATGGTGGATAAATGGCATTATGCATTTACCCCAAACCCATACGTAAGTACACAACATAAAGAGTGAATCCTAATGTAAACTATGAACTTAGCTCATAAGAATAATGTATTTTTAAGTAATTGGTTCATTCATCATTTGTAACAATTGTACTACATTAATGCAAGATGTTAGTACCAGAAGAAATTGAATGGAGTTTTTTGAGGGGGGATATATAAGAATTCTCTGTACTTACTGCTTAATTTTTCTGTAAGCCTAAAACATCTCTAAACTATAGTGTTTTAATTAAAAAATACTCCAGGATATAAATCATACTTCTCAATTAAAGGTCAGATACCATTGTTTCATTTTAAAAAGTGTTTTTCAGAAAATTTTTAAAGAATCAAAGTGAAAGTGCATGAATCTTCTGAAGTTACCCATGTCAAGATAGTAGTTCCTGGAAAACTCCAGCTGTTCCATGAAGGCTTCCCTAAATGCCTAATTGCTGGAACTCCCATATATCTTCATTTGTGACTCCCTTTGGATATCTGGGTATTACATTATATATATTTTATCATTATTTGTGTATTTTTCTCCTCCAGTACACTGCAACTGCAGGAGGGAAGGCAAGGCACACATTTTGTTCATTTTTTTATTCCCAGCTGCCTAGCACAGTATCTTCTATCTAAAAGTCACTCGACAAATGATGCTCAATACATAATGCTATGATCTGAATATTTGTGTACCCCTGCCAAATTCACATGTTGAATTCCCCCCAGGGTAATGACACTGGAAGTGGGGTCTTTAGGAGGTAATTAGGCCCTTATGGGATTAGTGCCCTTATAAACAAGTCCCCAAGATCCTTCTTGCCTCTTATATCATGTAGGTCATAACAAAAAGCCATTTATGAACGACCTAGTTTATGGTGCTTTTTACTGCAGTGTAAATGGACTAAGACACATATATGATCCCTTACTTTATATAACAGATGCATTCTTGAAGAAAAGGGATATTGATTATATTTTTACAAAATACACTCTCCCTTGAAATTATTTTATAATGTTAAATGTAAATGGACTAAGACACATATATGATCCCTTACTTTATATAACAGATGCATTCTTGAAGAAAAGGGATATTGATTATATTTTTACAAAATACACTCTCCCTTGAAATTATTTTATAATGTTAAATATAGCTTATTTTCGTTTGCAACAGATTCTTAATTGAGAAGATATTTTTTACTTTAATGTCCTGTACTCTCAAGTTCTCTGTCAACTAAGTGGTTCCAAAGATGGTGTTGATTGCAGAGTATAAGTAAACTTTTTTATAACATTAAAAAACACACTTATTTTATGAAAACAGATGATTTTAGTAAGTATGTTTTATATTTTCCTTAAATCCTGGACAGCTGTTATGTGATATACTAACAGAAAGACTAAATTTTTTAAAATATTTTTTAATGTTTATTTTTGAGAAGACAGAGTGTGGAACAGGGGAGGTGCAGACACACACACATACACACACACACACACACACACACAGAATCCGAAGCAGGCTCCAGGCTCTGAGCTATTAGCACAGAGCCCAATGCAGGGCATGAACCCATGAACCGTGAGATTATGACCTGTGTCAAAGTCAGATGCTTAACTGAATGAGCCACCCAGGCACGCCCAGAAAGATTACATTTTTTAAAAAATCCTTAGATCTCAAAATCCCCAGATTAATGATAATGTGATACTCGTAGGACAGATGTGTGGATGATAAGAAAAGGCAATGCATATGATTTGTAAGGATTTAAGGAAGGAAGGCAGATTGTGTTCTCTCTATCTCTGTCTCTTGGTGGCAGAAACCCTAAAATATATCTCATAGAGGACCCAACATATTAAAAATAGAATTGCTGCAATTCAGAAGAAACACCAACCCATTCTTCTTGGCCTTGTCTGGGCTGCAAGACATCTTTACATAATACAGTTTATCTTACAAATCTTTGCTGTAGACAATGATAGCCTTAAGACCTTCAGAATGAAAAGAGAATTAATAGGCAAATAAGTAAGCAGATGGCATGCTGTGACCCCATATGTTAAACATGAAATCCTCCTCCCTTCTGTTTCTTCTCACTTGATATTTCTGTCGTTCTGCCTCCCTTCTCCCTCATGGATGCCTCTGGTCTTGCTATGAAACTACCACATGCTGCTCATATGGCTGGGTGGCATTCATTTATAGCTGAGAAGATCCCTGAACCCTGCCTTAAAATTCCCAAAAGTATGTGGAGGAGGTAGGGAAGACCAGAGTATAAAGGAGAATAGATTGGTCCAAAGTGCTTACACGCCAAGGCATATTGAGAAAAAATAGGAAGCCAAGAAATGAAAGGGATAACAATCCATGTTTGCACACCCAGTATAAATCACACCAGCAATACTAACAAAATTAAACAATGACCAGGTTTTAAAGATTGAGAGAGTAACCACTTTAAAGTAAAGACAGTATAGAAACTAGAAAAATGATGTTAGGAATGGTTAAAAGTTACCACTATAAATTCCTAAAGCTATTCTATGGTCTAGTTCCTGCTTAGTTAAAAAAAACCCAAAAAACTGCTTTTCTATATGCTCTGAAAGTACAAGCATGCACTCATCATAACATCAGGCAATTTATTCCTTTTCCTAACTCAAAAGTAATCAAACATACTTTCTGAGGACTAATTTTCTATATTCATTGCTGTTTACTTGTAATTAGTTTATATGAGGTTAGTACAGCATATCTATTCTATGGGTGCTCAATATTTATTGATAGAAGAATCAAATATTAGCCTTCTAAAAATATTTCAGTCTTTATGGAAGTTACCTTGATCTAGGTTTTATACCGACTTTGACCTGTCACCAAGGAACAGAAATTTGTATTTTGAAGGGTTGAAATTCATTCTAAAAATAAAATCACGTATTAACACTGCTCCTTTTGGCTAACCTAATTAGCCATGTTCTAAACTGTTCTCTTCAATTCAAAAGAAAGTCCAGAAAACAATCTGCCTTCAACTTGTCAGCAAAGTACTTTAATTCAGCTAATAAAGAATAAAGGCCAATTTGCTAATTCTGCCTTGCACAAGAGCTCAGAATAATCTTTATCTTTAAGCAATTTGTAGGTAAAAGACAATTCAGCAATCAGTACTGAACTAAAAATTTAAGAGTTAAAAGAATTTTAACTGAGAACAAACTGAGGGTTGATGGGGGGGTGGGAGGGTGGGCGATAGGTATTGAGGAGGGCACCTGTTGGGATGAGCACTGGATATTGTATGGAAACCAATTTGACAATACATTTCATATTAAAAAACATAAAAAAAGAGTTAAAAGAATTTCAATGTTAGCTACCAAACTTAGATTTGTATTATCCTCTCTGTTCAGCTTAAACAAACAGAATAAAGTATGGATCTTAGTCTATTGTTCAGTATCTTGATTTAGTCCTCTCCCAGGCAAGAGGTCCAGTTCATTGGGAGTACTCAACAGAACCCACAGATGAGAAAGGAGAAAAGACAATGAACAGCTAGACTGAATTATTCTAGTTTTATTCTCCAATCACTCCATCCCTGTTTCCATTACTGTTTGCTTCCCTACAGGAACACATTTATCACAGGTTCTGTCTGTAGTCACCTTCTATTTCTGCTCTTTCCTTTGGTGAACTAATTTGCATTGTTTCTACTATTACTTCTTTTTCCCCCCAACTATTACCCCTAATCTCTCTAGCCTGGGGCTCCTTCCTAAGATTGTCTAGCATTTTGTATTATCAGCTACATATCTGTCTCAACATTCCATTAGCATCTCAAACTTAACATGCCTCAAACCAAAATTTCATCTTCCCAAACAAGACCTCCTAACTTCCTACCTACTTCTGTTAAAAGTATTGTATTTCTCTTATCCTTGGCATCAACTTTGAAATCCTATTTCTCTTTTACTTCTAATATCTGATCCGTTGCTAAGTCTTGTTGACTCTACCTCCTTCACCTCACAAAATCTCTGGCATCTTTTCCTTGCATATTACCATTTCTACCACTACTCCAGTACAAAGTGCCATTACTTTTCATCTAGACTATTACATTAGCCTCATAACAAGGTCAGTAAATATTGCCTGAATGAATACATGAAATGAAAATCAATAGTATCCCTATTTTAGTTGTCTCACCACCCTAATCCATTTTATGCAAAAGGGTCAGATTAATTTCCTAAAGCACAGCTCTAACCTTATTACTCTGCTACTCAAAATACATGTTGCTACTTCCAACATAATTAAATTTTTGTTTCACAGTTAAGGTATTTCACATGAAGCTCTATCTTTTAAGGTTACCTATAATTTCTCTGAAACACTATCCCCTCACTGGAGCAAAGCTGGACTACTCACTACTCCACACATGCTTACGTCCTCTCTCAATCTGTTCATTTTACTCCTCTACCTTTAACAATCCTACTCATCAATCCAAGACTATCTTAGACATCACTTCCTCTCCAAAACCTTTCCTGACTCCCCATCTTGGTGGTTCTTTCCTTTGAAATCCCAACACGTGAATGTACTTCTTTCAAATCATTTATGACTTACTTTGCATCATAGCAATAAAGTGTAACTTGTCTTATCTTGGATGATTTGAGACAAGAAATGTGCTTTTATTTATGTTTGAATACCCTGCAGAGCCAAGAACAGTCCTCTGTATAAGTTCTCAATACTTATTTTTAGGGTAGGGAAAAGAATCAGTAAATAAAAAGGAACATACATGACATAGAGAAAAAAGTAATAAGATCTAGGTTCTAAAACAATATATTAATCCTAACACATAGCAAAACCTCATTTATATTTTTCAACTGTTTTTTTTTACCATATTTTTGATGAAATCTAAATTATTTTTAACACATATACTTTACTATGTGCCAAGCATTCTTTTTAGCCTTTTGTATGCTGATTTAATTAATCCTTATAACAACTGTATTTAACCTTATTTTACAAATTGGGAAACTGAGGCATGAAGACTAAGCAATTTGCCCAATGTTACAAGGTTACTAAGTGCCAGAGCCCAGGAATTCTGATTGATTCCAAAGACTATATATGTACCATGACTATATTTTGTACCTAAACATATATATACTTTACTGAATTTAAAATCTGAATGAGTTGAAAATAAGGGTTTTTTTTTTCTTAAAAGCTCAGAGTCATTATAACTGCCTTACTAAAACATGCTATATATAGTACAGAAATAAACTGAAGAGGCTGCTAAGATATAGAGGGCCCCTATACTGAATGGTACCAAAATGCCTAGTTTTTGTGGGTGTTTTTTTTTTCTTTTAGCTTTTCCTGTTTGTTTTTTTCCCCCTTCACACTATGTTTACCACTTATGGCATTCAATGTGCCTAAATGTGCCTTCATCATCTTTTCAAATTACTAGGAACTGAGAACCAAGCTTACCAGAAATATGTATTAAGTAAGAACCAACAGGTCTCTAAGGAGTTTCTTTTATAAATTTCCTTATGCTTTGTTACACAATGATCTGGTTTCAGGACTAAATTCCATTAAGTTGAGGCCATTAGAAGTCTGATCCACAGATAAATTGGGCACTACCATGTAATTTCTGACGGTATAAAATAGTTATGTAAATGAGGGTCCTAAAAGTTAACAATGCTCCCCCCAAAGTAGCTTATATCAGCCCTTTTCATTATTAGAAAATGTCATACTATTTTTTAGTTATAGCAATGAACAATGTATAATTTCTCCTATTCTTACCTTTGCGCCCCCCAAAAATCCCAGAGAAATGGCAACCCTAGCTCGTAGATCTGGCCGGTCTTTGGGCCACACATACGAAAGCATTGCTTTTATGATTTTCCGAGTATCAACATCTTTTAACTGTTGAAAGAGAGAAAACAAAGCAATAATTAACATGTCATTTCAAATATAACTATATTTCAATAATGTAGAATTATGTAAATATTTAAGAAAAATTTGAAAACATTACAAACATAACTTTTTTAATTCAAGTACAACTATCATACAGTGTTAATGCAATCCCTATCAAAACACGAACAACATTTTTCATAGAACGAGAAGAAATAATACTACAATTTGTATGGAATTACAAAAGACCCTGAATAGCCAAAACAATCTTTTTTTTTTTTTTTTCAACGTTTATTTATTTTTGGGACAGAGAGAGACAGAGCATGAACGGGGGAGGGGCAGAGAGAGAGGGAGACACAGAATTGGAAACAGGCTCCAGGCTCCGAGCCATCAGCCCAGAGCCCGACGCGGGGCTCGAACTCACAGACCGCGAGATCGTGACCTGGCTGAAGTCGGACGCTTAACCGACTGCGCCACCCAGGCGCCCCCAAAACAATCTTGAAAATGAAGAACAACCCTACAATCCAGCAATCACACTACTGGGTATTTACACAAAGAATACAAAAACACTAATTCACAGAGATATATGCACCCCTATGTTTATAGAAGCATTATTTACAATAGCCAAGATATGGAAGCAGTCCAAGTGTCCACTGATTAATGGAATGGATAAAGAAGTGGTATACGTGCGCACGCGCACACACACACACACACACACACACACACACACTGGAATATTAGTCATAAAAAGAATGAAATCTCACCATGTGTAATGACATGGATGGAGCTAGAGAGTGTAATGCTAGGCGAAATAAGTCAGTCACAGAAAGACAAATACCATAGAATTTCACTCATGTGGAACTTAAGAAAGTGAACAAACATGCAACGGGGAAAAAGCAAAGAGGGAGAGAGAGACAAACGAAGAAAGAGTTTCTTTTTGTTTTGTTTTGTGTACTTTTGAGAGAGAGAGAGAGAGAGAGAGACAGAGACAGAGAGAGCACGAGTGGGGGAGGGGCAGAGAGAGAGAGGGAGACACAGAATCTGAAGCAGGCTCCAGGCTCCAAGTAGTCATCACAGAGCCCAACATGGGGCTCAAACCCACGAACTCCGAGATCATGACCTGAGCGGAAGTCAGGCACTTAACCAACTGAGCCACACAGGTGCCCCAACAGATTCTTATTTATAGAGAACTGATAATTAGCAGAATAGAGAGGAGTGGGAGGATGGATAAAATAGGTGATGGGGATTGGGGAGGGCACCTGACATGATGAGCACTGGGCGATGCATGGAATTGCTGAATTACCATATTATACACCTAGAACAAATAGTACACTGTATGTTAACTGGAATTAAAACAAAAACTTAAAAAAATGAAACTGGAGGTATCACAATCCTGGATTTCAAGATATACTACAAAGCGGCAGTAATTAAAACAGTATGGTACTGGCACAGAAACAGACATGCAGGTCAAAGGAATAGAATAGAGAGTCCAGAAATAAACCTGCACTTTTATGGTGAATGACTCTATAACAAAGGAGGCAAGAATATCCAATAGGAAAAAGACCGTCTCTTCAACAAATGGTGCTGAGAAAACTGAATAGCTACAGGCAAAAGAATAAATCTGAACCACTTTCTTATAGCATACAAAAAAATAAACTGAAAATGGATTAAAGGCCTAAATGTGAGACCTGAAACCGTAAAATTCCTAGAAGAAAATATTGACAGGAATCTCTTTGACATCAGCTGTAGAAACGTTTTCCTAGTTATTTTTCTTCTGGCAAGGGAAACAAAAGCAAAATTAAACTATTGGGACTATACCAAAATAGAAAGCTTTTGCACAGGGAAGGAAATCATTTTAAAAAAGGCAACCTACTGGGACTTCAACACCCCACTTACAACAATGGACAGATCACCTAAACAGAAAATCAATAAGGAAACAATGGCTTTGAATGACACACTGAACCAGATGGACAAAACAGATACATTCAGAACATTTCAACCTAAAGCAGAGGAATATACATTCTTCTCCAGTATACATGGAACAATCTATAGATTGCTGAGACACAAATCAGCTCTCAACAATTACAAAAACATTGAGATCATACCGTGCATATTATCAGACCACAACACTATGAAACTCGAAATCAACCACAAGAAAAAATTTGGAAAGATAACAAATACTTGGACACTAAAGAACATCCTACTAAAGAATGAATGGTCTAACAAAGAAGTTAAAGAGGAAATTAAAAAGAACATGGAAGGGGCGCCTGGGTGGCTCAGTCGGTTGAGTGTCTGACTTCAGCTCAGGTCATGATCTCCTGGTTCATGAGTTCAAGCCCCACATCGGGTTCTGTGCTGACAGCTCAGAGTCTGGAGCTTGTGTTTCTGTCTCTCTCTCTGCCCCTCCCCTGCTCACGCTCTGTCTCTCTGTTTGTCAAAAATAAGTTAAAAAAAAAAACATTAAAAAATTTTTTAAAAAGTACATTTAAGCCAAAGAAAAAGATAACACCATAACACAAAACCTCTGGGACATAGCAAAGGCTGTCATAAGAGGAAAGTATATACCAATCCAGACCTTCCTAAAGACGGAAGAAAGGTCTCAGATAGACAATCGTACCTTATACCTTAAAGAGCTAGGAAAAAAAAAGCAAATAAAACCCCAAACCAGCAGAAGACAGGAAATAATAAAGATTGGAGCAGAAATTAATGCTATCAAAACTAAAAAAAAAGAGTAGAACAGATCAATGAAACCAGAAGCTGGTTCTTTGAAAGAATCAACAAAATTGATAAACCACTAGCCAGTTTGGTCAAAAAGAAAAAGGAAAGGATCCATATAAATAAAATCAAGAATGAAAGAAGAGACATCACAACCAACACATCAGAAATAAAACCAATAATAAGAGAATATTATGAGCAATTGTACACCAATAAAATGGACAATCTGGAAGAAATGGACGAATTCCTAGAAACATATAAAGTACCACAGCTGAAACAGGAAGAAATAGAAAATTTGAACAGACACATAACCAGTAAAGATCAAATTAGTAATCAAATATCTCTCAAAAAACAAGAATCCAGGGCCAGATGGATTTCCAGGGGAATTCTACCAAACATTAAAAGAAGAGTTAACAACCTATTCTCTTGAAGCTGTTCCAAAAAATAGAAAGGGAAGGAAAACTTCAAAACGTTATGAAGCCAGCAATACCTTAATTCCAAAACCAGACAAAGACTCCCCTAAAAAAGAGAAATATAGACCAATATCCCTGATGAACATAGATGCAAAATTCCTCGACAAGATATTAGCCAACTGGATCCAACAATAAATTTAAAAAAATACTCACCACGACCAAGTGGGATTTATACCTGGGATGCAGGGCTGGTTCAATATATACAAAATAATCAATGTGATTAATCACATCAAAAAAATAAAGGACAAGAACCACATGATCCTCTCTATAGATGCAGAGAAAGCATTTGACAAAATTCAGCATCCTTTCTTGATAAAAACCCTTAAGAAAGTAGGGATAGAAGGATCATACCTCGAGATTATAAAAGCCATACATGAAAGACCCGACGATAATATCATCCTCAATGGGAAACAACTGAGAGCTCTCCCCCTAAGGTCAGGAACAAGACAAAGATGTCCACTCTCCACACTGTTATTCAATATAGTATTGGAAGTCTTACCCTCAGCAATCAGACAACACAAAGAAATAAAAGGCATCCAAATTGGCCAGGAGGAGGTCAAACTTTCATTCTTCGCAGATGACACAATACTCTATATTGAAAACCCAAAAGATTCCACCAAAAAACTACTAGAACTGAACTATGAATTCAGCAAAGTGGCAGGATATAAAATCAATGCACAGGAATCACTTGCATTCCTACACAACAACAATGAAGCCACAGAAAGAGAAATCAAGGAATTGATTCCATTTACAGTTTCACAAAAAACCATAAAATACCTAGGAATAAATCTAACCAAAGAGGTGAAAAATCTATACATTGAAAACTATTGATGGCACAAAAACAGACACACAGACCAATGGAATAGAATAGAAACCCCAGAACTAGACCCACAAACGTATGGCCAACTCATCTTTGACAAAGCAGGAAAGAACATCCAATGGAAAAAAGACAGCCTCTTTAACAAATGGTGCTGGGAGAACTGGACAGCAACATGCAGAAGGTTGAAACTAGACCACTTTCTCACACCATTTACAAAAATAAACTCAAAATGGATAAAGGACCTAAATGTGAGACAGGAAACCATCAGAACCTTAGAGGAGAAAGCAGGAAAAGACCTCTCTGACCTCAGCTGTAGCAATCTCTTACTCGACACATCCCCAAAGGCAAGGGAATTAAAAGCAAAAGTGAATTACTGGGACCTTATGAAGATAAAAAGCTTCTGCACAGCAAAGGAAACAACCAACAAAACTAAAAGGCAACCAACAGAATGGGAAAAGATATTTGCAAATGACATATCGGACAAAGGGCTAGTATCTAAAATCTATAAAGAGCTCACCAAACTCCACACCCGAAAAACAAATAACCCAGTGAAGAAATGGGCAGAAAACATGAATAGACACTTCTCTAAAGAAGACATCCAGATGGCCAACAGGCACATGAAAAGATGTTCAGCGTCGCTCCTTATCAGGGAAATACAAATCAAAACCACACTCAGGTATCACCTCACGCCAGTCAGAGTGGCCAAAATGAACCAATCAGGAGACTATAGATGCTGGAGAGGATGTGGAGAAACGGGAACCTTCTTGCACTGTTGGTGGGAATGCAAATTGGTGCAGCCGCTCTGGAAAGCAGTGTGGAGGTTCCTCAGAAAATTAAAAATAGACCTACCCTATGACCCAGCAATAGCACTGCTAGGAATTTATCCAAGGGATACAGGAGTACTGATGCATAGGGGCACTTGTACCCCAATGTTCATAGCAGCACTCTCAACAATAGCCAAATTATGGAAAGAGCCTAAATGTCCATCAACTGATGAATGGATAAAGAAATTGTGGTATATATACACAATGGAATACTACGTGGCAATGAGAAAAAATGAAATATGGCCTTTTGTAGCAACGTGGATGGAACTGGAGAGTGTAATGCTAAGTGAAATAAGCCATACAGAGAAAGACAGATACCATATGGTTTCACTCTTATGTGGATCCTGAGAAACTTAACAGGAACCCATGGGGGAGGGGAAGGAGAAAAAAAAAAAAAAGAGGTTAGAGTGGGAGAGAGCCAAAGCATAAGAGACTGTTAAAAACTGAGAACAAACTGAGGGTTGATGGGGGGTGGGAGGGAGGGGAGGGTGGGTGATGGGTATTGAGGAGGGCACCTTTTGGGATGAGCACTGGGTGTTGTATGGAAACCAATTTGTCAATAAATTTCAAAAAAAAAAAAAAAGAAAACTATTGAAAGCTTATGAAAGAAACTGAAGAAGACACACAAAAAAATGGAAAAATATTCCATGCTCCTGGATACGAAGAACAAATCTCGTGAAAATGTCGATACTACCCAAAGCAATCTACACATTCATTGCAATGTCTATCAAAAGAACACCAGCATTCTTCACAGAGCTAGAATAAACAATCCTAAAATTTCTATGGATCCAGAAAAGACTCCGAATAGCCAAAGCAATCTTGAAAACGTAAACCAAAGCAGGAAGCATCACAATCCTGGACTTCAAGCTGTATTACAAAGCTGTAATCATCAAGATAGTATGGTACTGGCACAAGAACAGACACTCAGATCAATGGAACAGAATAGACAACCCAGAAATGGACCCACAAACATATGGCCAACTAATCTTTGACAAGTTAACTTAAAAAGAATATTCAATGGAATAAAGACAGTCTCTTCAGCAAATGGTGCTGGGAAAAGTGGACAGCGACAGGCAGAAAAATGAACCTGGACCACTTTCTTACACCATACACAAAAATAAACTCAAAATGGATGAAAGACCTCAGTGTAAGAAAGGAAACCACCAAAATACTCGAGGAGAAAGCAGGCAAAAACTTCTTTGACCTTGGCCACAGCAACTTCTTACTCGACATGTCTCTGGAGGCAAGGAAAACAAGCAAAAACGAACTACTTGGGACCTCATCAAAATAAAATGTTTCTGCACAGCGAAGGAAACAGCAGCAAAACTAAAAGGCAAACCACAGAATGGGAGAAGGTATTTTCAAATGACGTATCAGATACAGGGTTAGTATCCAAAATCTGTAAAGACCTTAACAAACTCACCACCCAAAACCAAATAATCCAGTGAAGAAATGGGCAAAAGACATGAATAGACACTTCTCCAAAGAAGCCATCTAGATGGCCAACTGACAAATGAAAAAATGCTCAACATCACTCATCATCAGGGAAATACAAATCAAAACCACAATGAGATACCACCTCACACCTGTCAGAATGGCTAACATTAACAACTCAGGCAACAACAGACGTTGGCAAGGATGCAGAGAAACAGGATCTCTTTTGCACTGCTGGTGGGAATGCAAACTGGTGCAGCCACTCTGGAAAACCATATGGAGGTTCCTCAAAAAACTGAAAATAGAACTACCCTACGACCCAGCAACTGCACTACTAGGTATTTATCCAAGGGAACAGGTATGCTGTCTCAAAGGGGCACACGCACCCAATGTTTATACCAACACTATCAACAATAGCCAAAGTATGGAAAGAACCCAAATGTACACTGATGGATGAATGCATAAAGAAGATGTGGTGTATGCACGTACACACACACAATGGAGTATTACTTGGCAATCAAAAACAATGAAATCTTGCTGTTTGTAACTACGTGGATGGAACTTGGGGGTATTATGCTAAGCAAGATTAGTCAGAGAAAGACAAATATCATATGATTTCACTCATATGAGGACTTTAAGAGACAAAAGAGATGGACATAAGGGAAAGGAAACAAAAATAATATAAAAACAGGGAAGGAGACAAAAATGTAAGAGACACTGAAATATTGAGAACAAAGAGAGGGCCACTGGAGGGGTTGTGGGAGGGGAGATGGGCTAAATGGGCAAGGAGCATTAAGGAATCTACTCCTGAAATCATTGTTGCACTATATGCTAATTTTGATGCAAAATAAAATAACATAACATAACATAACATAAAACGGTAATGTACTGAATGGGAGAAGATATTTGCATAGATAACTTTCATTCTGAATCTCAGGTCAGTATCTTTCAACCTCAAAATATCCTGGAAAAAGAGAAACTATTTCAATTGCTTTTAAAAAGCTACTTATGGAGAGACTCTAGTGAAGATGGCTTAGGAGGACACTGGGCTCACTGCGCGTCCTGCTGATCACTTAGATTCCACATACGCCTGCCTAAAGAACCCAGGAAACCACCAGAAGACTAGCAGAACGGAGTTTCCGGAGCCAAGCGCAGACGAGAGGCCCACGGAACAGGGAAGGAAGGGCGGAGAGGCAGTGCGCGCTGCACGGACTGGCGGGAGGGAGCCGGGGCACAGGGGCAGCCCGCCGGTAAAGCAGAGCCCCCAAGTCTGGCTTGCAAAAGCGGAGAAGCCAGCCGGAGTGTGTTCTGACAGCAAGCGGGACTTAGCATCTGGGAGGGGATAAGTTAACAGCTCTCTTCCGAAAGCAGGAAGGCTGGGGGACAAAGGGAGGGAGAGTTGCTGAGCCCCAGGATGACAGAGCTCAGTTTGGCCGGGAACAAAGGCGCTCCCCAGCGCCATCTCCCTTGCCCATCCCCGAGCCAAAATCCCAAAGGGAACCAGTTCCTACCAGTGAACGTGCTTGCACCACTCAAACACCCAACACTATGCTTCTGCATATCCATCCCTCTGGCGGGTCTGACTCCCGCCCACTGCCACAGGGCCCCTCCGGAATTGGATCACGGAAGAAGAATCAAGCTAAGCCTGCCCCTCCTGCCCCCCATGCACCTTGCCTACCCACCCCAGCTAATACGGCAGATCCCCAGCACCACAAGCCTGGCAGTGTGCAAGCAGCCCAGATGGGCCATCCCACCCCACAGTGAATCCCGCCCCTAAGAGAGAGGAAGAGAAGGGACACACCAGTCTGACTGTGGCCCCAGCGGTGGGCTGGGGGCAGACATCAGGGCTGACTGCGGCCCCGCCCACCAACTCCAGTTATACACCACAGCACAGGGGAAGTGCCCTGCAGGTCCGCACCACTCCAAGGACTATCCAAAATGACCAAACGGAAGAATTCCCCTCAAAAGAATCTCCAGGAAATAATAACAGCTAACGAACTGATCAAAAAGGATTTAAATAATATAACAGAAAGTGAATTTAGAATAATAGTCATAAAATTAATCCCAGGGCTTGAAAACAGTAGAGGACAGCAGACAATCTATTGCTACAGAGATCAAGGGACTAAGGAATAGTCAGGAGGAGCTGAAAAACTCTATAAACGAGATGCGAAATAAAATGGAAATGACCACGGCTCGGATTGAAGAGGCAGAGGAGAGAATAGGTGAACTAGAAGATAAAATAATGGAAAGAGGAAGCTGAGAAAAAGAGAGATAAAAAAATCCAGGAGTACGAAGGGAAAATTAGAGAACTAAGTGATGCACTAAAAAGAAATAATATACACATAATTGGTATCCCAGAGGAAGAAGAGAGAGGGAAAGGTGCTGAAGGGGTACTTGAAGAAATAATAGCTGAGAACTTCCCTGAACTGGGAAAGAAAAAGGCATTGAAATCCACGAGGCACAGAGAACTCCCTTCAGACGTAACTTGAATTGATCTTCTGCACAACATATCATAATGGAACTGGCAAAATACAAGGATAAAGAGAAAATTCTGAAAGCAGCAAGGGATAAGCGTGCTGTAACATATAAAGGGAGACCTATAAGACTCGTGACTGATCTCTCTTTTGAGACTTGGCAGGCCAGAGAGGAATGGCAGGAAATCTTCCATGTGTTGAACAGAAAAAATATGCAGCCGAGAATCCTTTATCCAGCAAGTCTGTCATTTAGAATAGAGGTAGAGATAACGGTCTTCCCAAACAAACAAAAACTGAAGGAATTTGTCACCACTAAACCAGCCCTAAAAGAGATCCGAAGGGGGATCCTGTGAGACAAAGTACCAGAGACATCGCTACAAGCATGAAACCTAAGGACATCACAATGACTCTAAACCCATATCTTTCTATAATAACACTGAATGTAAATGGACTAAATGCGCCAACCAAAAGACACAGGGTATCAGAATAGATAAAAAAACAAGACCCATCTATTTGCTGTCTACAAGAGACTCATTTTAGACCTGAGGACACCTTCAGACTGAGAGTGAGGGGATGGAGAATTATTTATCATGCTATTGGAAGCCAAAAGAAAGCTGGAGTAGCCATACTTATATCAGACAAACTAGACTTTAAATTAAAGGCTGTAACAAGAGATGAAGAAGGACATTATATAATAGTTACAGGGTCTATCCATCAGGAAGAGCTAACAATTATAAATGTCTATGCGCCGAATACCGGAGCCCCCAAATATATAAAACAATTACTCATAAACAGAAGCAACCTTATTGAGAAGAATGTGGTAATTGCAGGGGACTTTAACACTCCACTTACAGAAATGGATAGATCATCTAGACACACGGTCAATAAAGAAACAAGGCACTGAATGATACATTGGATCAGATGGACTTGACAGATATATTTAGAACTCTGCATCCCAAAGCAACAGAATATACTTTCTTCTCGAGTGCACATGGAACATTCTCCAAGATAGATCATACACTGGGTCACAAAACAGCTCTTCATAAGTATACAAGAATTGAAATTATACCATGCATACTTTCAGACCACAATGCTATGAAGCTTGAAATCAACCACAGGAAAAAGACTGGAAAACCTCCAAAAGCATGGAAGTTAAACAACACCCAACTAAAGAATGAGTGGGTCAACCAGGCAATTAGAGAAGAAATTAAAAAATATATGGAAACAAACGAAAATGAAAATACAACAATCCAAACGCTTTGGGATGCAGCGAAGGCAGTCCTGAGAGGAAAATACATTGCCATCCAGGCCTATCTCAAGAAACAAGAAAAATCCCAAATACAAACTCTAACAGCATACCTAAAGGAAATAGAAACAGAACAGCAAAGGCAGCCTAAACCCAGCAGAAGAAGAGAAATAATAAAGATCAGAGCAGAAATAAACAATATAGAATCTAAAAAAACTGTAGAGCAGATCAACGAAACCAAGAGTTGCTTTTTTGAAAAAATAAACAAAATTGACAAAACTCTAGCCAGGCTGCTCAAAAAGAAAAGGGAGATGACCCAAATAGATAAAATCATGAATGAAAATGGAATGATTACAACCAATCTCTCAGAGATACAAACAATTATCAGGGAATACTATGAAAAATTATATGCCAACAAATTGGACAACCTGGAAGAAATGGACAAATTCCTAAACACTCACACGCTTCCAAAACTCAATCAGGAGGAAATAGAAAGCTTGAACAGACCCATAACCAGCGAAGAAATTGAATCATTCATAAAAAATCTCCCAACCAATAAGAGTCCAGGACCAGATGGCTTCCCAGGGGAGTTCTACCAGACGTCTAAAGCAGAGATAATACCTTCTCAAGCTATTCCAAAAAACAGAAAGGGAAGGAAAACTTCCAGACTCATTCTATGAAGCCAGTATTACTTTGATTCCTAAACCAGACAGAGACCCAGTAAAAAAAGAGAAATACAGGCCAATATCCCTGATGAATATGGATGCAAAAATTCTCAATAAGATACTAGCAAATCGAATTCAACAGCATATAAAAAGAATTATTCACCATGATCAAGTGGGATTCATTCCTGGGATGCAGGGCTAGTTCAACATTCACAAATCAATCAACGTGATACATCACATTAATAAAAGAAAAGAGAAGAACCATACGATCCTGTCAATCGATGCAGAAAAGGCATTTGACAAAGTACAGCACCCTTTCTTAATAAAAACCCTCGAGAAAGTCGGGAAAGAAGGAACATACTTAAACATCATAAAAACCATTTATGAAAAGCCTACAGCTAACATCATCCTCAATGGGGAAAATCTGAGAGCTTTCTCCCTGAGATCAGGAACACGACAGGGATGCCCACTCTCACCGCTGTTGTTCAACATAGTGTTGGAAGTGCTAGCATCAGCAATCAGACAACAAAAGGAAATCAAAGGCATCCAAATTGGCAAAGATGAAGTTAAGCTTTCACTTTTTGCAGATGACATGATATTATACATGGAAAATCCGATAGACTCCACCAGAAGTCTGCTAGAACTGATACATGAATTCAGCAGAGTTGCAGGATACAAAATCCATGTACAGAAATCAGTTGCATTCTTATACACTAACAATGAAGCAACAGAAAGACAAATAAAGAAACTGATCCCATTCACAATTGCACCAAGAAGCATAAAATACCTAGGGATAAGTCTAACCAAAGATGTAAAAGAACTGTATGCTGAAAACTATACAAAGCTTATGAAGGTAATTGAAGAAGATATAAAGAAATGGAAAGACATTCCCTGCTCATGGATTGGAAGAATAAATATTGTCAAAATGTCAATACTACCCAAAGCTATCTACACATTCAATGCAATCCCAATCAAAATTGCACCAGCATTGTTCTCGAAACTAGAACAAGCAATCCTAAAATTCATATGGAACCACAAAAGGCCCCGAATAGCCAAAGTAATTTTGAAGAAGAAGACCAAAGCGGGAGGCATCACAATCCCAGACTTCAGCCTCTACTATAAAGCTGTCATCATCAAGACAGCATGGTATTGGCACAAAAACAGACACATAGATCAATGGAATAGAATAGAAACCCCAGAACTAGATCCACAAACGTATGGCAACTAATCTTTGACAAAGCAGGAAAGAACATCCAATGGAAAAAAGACAGTCCCTTTAACAAATGGTGCTGGGAGAACTGGACAGCAACATGCAGAAGGTTGAAACTAGACCACTTTCTCACACCATTCACAAAAATAAACTCAAAATGGATAAAAGACCTGAATGTGAGACAGGAAACCATCAAAAACCCTAGAGGAGAAAGCAGGAAAAGACCTCTCTGACCTCAGCCGTAGCAATCTCTTACTCGACACATCCCCAAAGGCAAGGGAATTAAAAGCAAAAATGAATTACTGGGACCTTATGAAGATAAAAAGCTTCTGCACAGCAAAGGAAACAACCAACAAAACTAAAAGGCAACTAACGGCATGGGAAAAGATATTTGCAAATGACGTATCAGACAAAGGGTTAGTTTCCAAAATCTATAAAGAGCTCACCAAACTCCACACACGAAAAACAAATAACCCAGTGAAGAAATGGGCAGAAAACATGAATAGACACTTCTCTAAAGAAGACATCCAGATGGCCAACAGCCCCATGAAAAGATGCTCAACGTCATTCCTTACCAGGGAAATACAAATCAAAACCACACTCAGATATCACCTCACACCAGTCAGAGTGGCCAAAATGAACCAATCAGGAGACTATAGATGTTGGAGAGGATGTGGAGAAACGGGAACCCTCTTGCACTGTTGGTGGGAATGCAAACTGGTGCAGCCACTCTGGAAAACAGTGTGGAGGTTCCTCAAAAAATTAAAAATAGACCTACCCTATGACCCAGCAGTAGCACTGCTAGGAATTTACCCAAGGGATACAGGAGTACTGATGCATAGGGGCACTTGTACCCCAAGGTTTATAGCAGCACTCTCAAAAATAGCCAAATTATGGAAGGAGCCTAAATGTCCATCAACTGATGAATGGATAAAGAAATTGAGGTTTATATACACAATGGAGTACTACGTGGCAATGAGAAGGAATGAAATATGGCCCTTTGTAGCAACGTGGATGGAACTGGAGAGTGTGATGCTAAGTGAAATAAGCCATACAGAGAAAGACAGATACCGTATGGTTTCATTCTTATGTGGATCCTGAGAAACTTAACAGAAACTTCACAGAAACCCATGGGGGAGGGGAAGGAAAAAAAAAAGAGGTTAGAGTGGAAGAGAGCCAAAGCATAAGAGACTCTTAAAAACTGAGAACAAAGTGAGGGTTGATGGGGGGTGGGAGGGAGGGGAGGGTGGGTGATGGGTATTGAGGAGGGCACCTTTTGGGATGAGCACTGGGTGTTGTATGGAAACCAATTTGACAATAAATTTCATATATTGAAAAATAAAAAAAAATAACAAAATAAAAAGCTTTATACTTCCACCTACAGCCATCCTCATGTTGCCAAAAAGGTATTCAGTGGAGGCAAAGCGACTTGTACTATACATTTATTTCTCATCTATTAAGCTATCAATGCATTATACAAAATTTAAGAAATATTTCAATAGTTCCATCTTTGTGGTTAAAACCTCTATATTTTGGGCTCTTTATCAATATGTTTATTTAATACAGTTTGCAGCCCTCAGTAAAAACTCATGATAAAGTCAAGTTATAAAGCAAAGTTTAGGAAAGTAGGAGTCTTGGTATTAACTATATAGAACAATGGTTGGGTTATTAAAAATTTCAACAAAAACACAATGTTCTAATCATGCTTAATCCGATTACTAAATCATCTCACATTTTTCTTTCTCTCAAGTTCCTGAGGCAACATTCCCATGAAATACGTAGTTTTAGCTTTTGGAGGCAGAATATTAAGAATCAAAACCAGGGGGGCGCCTAGGTGGCGCAGTCGGTTAAGCGTCCGACTTCAGCCAGGTCACGATCTCTAGGTCCGTGAGTTCGAGCCCCGCGTCAGGCTCTGGGCTGATGGCTCAGAGCCTGGAGCCTGTTTCCGATTCTGTGTCTCCCTCTCTCTCTGCCCCTCCCCCGTTCATGCTCTGTCTGTCTCTGTCCCAAAAATAAATAAACGTTGAAAAAAAAAAAAAGAATCAAAACCAGGGGTGCCTTGGTGGCTCAGTCGGTTAAGTGTCCAACTTCAGCTCAGGTAATAAACTCATGGTTTGTGGTTTCAAACCCCCCGTCGGGCTCTGTGCTGAGGGCTCGGAGCCTGGAGCCTGCCTGGGATTCTGTGTCTCATTCTCTCTGCCCCTCCCCCACTTGTGCTCTGTCTCTGTCTCACAAAATGAAATAAATGTAAAAAAAAAAAATTAAAAAAAAAATCACAACCACACTCTGTAAAGCCAAAATAAGATCAATACATATATGTTCCAAAGCTACTATGTTATTATCGTTGGCAAAATAATCTCCATTTTAAAAACTGAAGTATCTACTCCATTTCTGGAATAGATATTTAAAAAAAAGTTGATGCTCATTGCTGGTGAAGTTGTATTGAAATGGGTACTCTAACACACTGTTAGTGGGGGAGTATACTGAAACAATCTTTTCAGAAAGCATTTGATACCCACCATCAGCTTTTAAAATAATTTGCCCTTTGTGTCATGAATTCCATTTCTGGAAACTTATGCTTTAAAAAATACTTAAGAATATTCTCTAAGTTGAATCAAATTTACTTTATAAAAATTTCTTGAATCTATTTTCACTACCAACCTAATCCAAGCTATCAAATTCTCTCACCTAAACCACTGTAACCATCTCCTAACTGATTTCTCCGCATCTATTCTGCTCCCTATTCAATTAGTTCACCCTGCAATCAGATATTACTCCCAGTTTAAAACCCTTCAACTGCATCCTATTGCTCTTAAAGATCAAAGTCCATAACGTGGCTTGTGAGGGTCTGCTTGGCTTGGCTCCTGACTGCTTTCAGTGTTCTTGCCATACTAGCTTTCTTTTCTTTTAGTTCCTCAAATATGCTATAATCCCTCCTGCCACAAGGCATTTGCACGATATCACTCATTCTGTCTGAAATAATCTCCCTCTGTACAACACCAACCCACTCCCCAATCTCTTCTAATTAGTTAACTGCCAACTCAAGCAGCACTTCTTCATGAGGCCTTCCCTAAACCCACTCAGGATCCTTGGCTGTATTCTTTCATACTGGAGTATTCCTCTCTTCCAGAGCATCCATTTTAGTTATAAACTACATATACAGAAGTGATTTAATATTTGCTTTCCTGTTAGAATTTAAATTCCATGTGAGTAGCAACTTTGTGTTTGGTGCTCACTGTTGTAACTCAATACCAAATATAGTGCCTGACATACAGTAGGTACTCAACACGTATCTATTGAATAAAAGAATGAAAAACTTAGCTATTAAGGATGTTTATTCTCATGCAGTTTTTAAAAGGAAAAAAGTTGGAAGCAGCCTAAATGACCAATAATGGAGAACTGTGTAAACAAATTATAGTGAATGTATAAAACAAATTGTAGCCATTGAGAAATATATGTAGTGACACAGAAAAATGTGAAGTGAAAAAAGCAGAGCACAAAACTTATTTTTCATGTTAAAAAAGTGACGTGTGTATGAGTTTACACATGCATACAAATGGGTCTGAAAGCAATTCCCCCAAAGTGTTAAAATAAGTAGCTGTGAGTAGATGGAATCACTGATGATTTTTTATATTCTTTTTGCTTGCTTGTATTTTCTGTAGTTCATATAGAATAAGAAAAAAATTAGTTCATTTTGTGGGAGGAAAGTTACCCAATTTCAAGTAAATGTACACACACAGCAAGGAATGGGGGGAAACTGGCAACATACAAGAAACCCAGGACAACACATTATATTATTCAGGGTAGTTTTATATTATGGTTATTGCCCCCCAAACTCAGCAAAGTATTTTTCTAGCTCTTTCTCAGTGATTTCTCAGTCTGTTTACTGAGTAAAGAGCAACAGAAATAAAACTGTTCATATTGTACTAAAAACAGGACTACCTTCCTGGCTGCTTTAAAGATAAAAGGTGGTGCTTAGAATTCTCTCTCTCTCTCCCTCCACTTCCGTCTCTCCCTCTCCCACTCACTCTCCGTCAAATAAATAAACTTTAAATATATATATATATATATATATATATATATATACATATATATATATATGTTGGCAAAAATATGAAATGCTGAAAATACAGTTCTTAATGTTTTATTTTATACACACATATACTCACATATGTTCTCATAACCAGTAAGGTATTTTTAAATGGGAATAAGGCTATAATTTTAAAAGTCACTTTTTCAATTGAACTATTACTAAATATAATTTAATGCATTATAACTCAAATTGAGGCATTTCAACCACTTTCCCATTTCACAGGTTTTATCTTATTTTTCTTGATGGAATAATGACAAAAAGGCCCTGCTTCTGCATATCTTTAGAAACACTCTCTCCTGTCAAAACCATCTACAACAGATCCCAAAATTTTTCAATTACGACACAGAGAAGTTATGGCTAAGAGCAAGAAAATTATTCTAGTTGGCTTAATAGTGCATAAAATGTCACCATTTTATTTAACAAAATGGGTTCTGAAGTTGTGTAATCATGCATTATGAGCCCATTCAGCTATAAGTACATGACTTAAGTTATACATTAGATACACTATAAAGTTTGAAAAACGTCTTTTTTATAAGTGGAGGCTAAATCAAAAAGGAATTTCAGAGGCTGAGGCACAGTTTTATAGACTTTTAAACCAACTCATTCCGGCTGTACAAGAGTAAAATAAAATAACATGGGGAGGTCTCAATACAGATCCTGAAAGATCATATATCACATTTCAAAATCACCACAATCATCATACTGTGAACAGACATAATTCATACATTGGATACAAAATGGTAATCCTAAAAGACAAAAGGGTTATCTAAAGCCACAAGCTTGAGACTGAATTCAAAATCACCTTCATATCAACTTACCTTTTCATTTCAGACTAAGAAACACAAATAGTATACATACCCTTTTAAGATCACATTCTTAAAGAAAGGGTAGAAAATATAGGAAATGGTTAATGAGGATAACAAGAAATTGGCTTATTTGAAAACATACTGTGTAAGGAGTAATCACAGTATAGGAAAACAAACAAACAATGATTTAAGGAAAGGAAGTTCTTTTGCAGGGGTAAAAATTCCTGAAGTAGCCAGTGGTTGAAATCATAATTTTTATTTAAGCCTCACTTACACATAAACAGAACACATAAATTTCTTTCACTTTTCTGTTTACCATTTTCAAAATAAATAGAAATTAAAAGTTATTTTAAAAACATAACTGTGGGGGTGCCTGGGTGGCACAGTCGGTTGAGCGTCCGACTTCAGCCAGGTCACGATCTCGCGGTCCGGGAGTTCGAGCCCCGCGTCGGGCTCTGGGCTGATGGCTCGGAGCCTGGAGCCTGTTTCCGATTCTGTGTCTCCCTCTCTCTCTGCCCCTCCCCCATTCATGCTCTCTCTCTGTCCCAAAAATAAATTTAAAAAAGTTGAAAAAAAAATTAAAAAAAAAAAACATAACTGTGGGACACCTGGGTGGCTAAAGTGACCGACTTCAGCTCAGATCATGATCTCATAGTTCTTGGGTTGGAGCCCCGCGTTGGGCTGTGTGCTGACTGCTCAGAGTCTGGAGCCTGCTTCTGATTCTGTGTCTCCATCTCTTTCTGCCCCTTCCCTGCTTGTGCTCTATCTCTTTCTGTCTCTCAAAAAAAATAAATGGTCAAAATAAAAACATAACTGTGATGACTTATGATAACAAAAGCTCTCTAAATTTGAATGCTTTAGAAATATCAAAAAGGCCTACAAAAGTAGGAGTGAGAGTGAAGGGAAGATGGCGGCGTAGGAGGACGCTGGGCTCACCGCGCGTCCTGCTGATCACTTAGATTCCACCTACACCTGCCTAAATAACCCAGAAAACCGCCAGAGGATTAGCAGAACGGAGTCACCTGACCCAAGTGCAGACGAGAGGCCCACGGAAGAGGGTAGGAAGGGCGGCGAGGCGGTGCGCGCTCCACGGACTGGCGGGAGGGAGCCGGGGCGGAGGGGCGGCTCGCCGGCCAAGCAGAGCCCCCGAGTCCGGCTTGCAAAAGCGGAGGGGCCTGACGGACTGTGTTCCGACAGCAAGCGCGACTTAGCGTCTGGGAGGTCATAAGTTAACAGCTCTGCTCGGAAAGCGGGAAGGCTGGAGGACAAAGGGAGGGAGAGCTGTGGAGACCCCGGACGACAGAGCTCAGTTTGGTGGGGAACAAAGGCGCTCGCCAGCGCCATCTCCCCCGCCCATCCCCCAGCCAAAATCCCAAAGGGAAAGGGTTCCTGCCGGGGAAATTGCTCGCTCCGTGCAAACACCCAACTCTGTGCTTCTGCGGAGCCAAACCTCCGGCAGCGGATCTGACTCCCTCCGGCTGCCACAGGGCCCCTCCTGAAGTGGATCACCTAAGGAGAAGCGAGCTAAGCCTGCCCCCCCTGCCGCCGTGCACCTTGCCTACCCACCCCAGCGAATACGCCAGATCCCCAGCATCACAAGCCTGGCAGTGTGCAAGTAGCCCAGATGGGCCACGCCACCCCACAGTGAATCCCGCCCCTAGGAGAGGGGAAGAGAAGGCACACACCAGTCTGACTGTAGCCCCAGCGGTGGGCTGGGGGCAGACATCAGGACTGACTGCGGCCCCGCCCACCAAATCCAGTTATACACCACAGCACAGGGGAAGTGCCCTGCAGGTCCTCACCACACCAGGGACTATCCAAAATGACCAAGCGGAAGAATTCCCCTCAGAAGAATCTCCAGGAAATAACAACAGCTAATGAGCTGATCAAAAAGGATTTAAATAATATAACAGAAAGTGAATTTAGAATAATAGTCATAAAATTAATCGCTGGGCTGGAAAACAGTATACAGGACAGCAGAGAATCTCTTGCTACAGAGATCAAGGGACTAAGGAACAGTCACGAGGAGCTGAAAAACGCTTTAAAGGAAATGCAAAACAACATGCAAACTACCACAGCTCGGATGGAAGAGGCAGAGGAGAGAATAGGTGAACTAGAAGATAAAGTTATGGAAAAAGAGGAAGCTGAGAAAAAGAGAGATAAAAAAATCCAGGAGTATGAGGGGAAAAATAGAGAACTAAGTGACACACTAAAAAGAAATACTATACGCATAATTGGTATCCCAGAGGAGGAAGAGAGAGGGAAAGGTGCTGAAGGGGTACTTGAAGAAATAATAGCTGAGAACTTCCCTGAACTGGGGAAGGAAAAAGGCATTGAAATCCAAGAGGCACAGAGAACTCCCTTCAGACGTAACTTGAATCGATCTTCTGCACGACATATCATAGTGAAACTGGCAAAATACAAGGATAAAGAGAAAATTCTGAAAGCAGCAAGGGGTAAACGTGCCCTCACATATAAAGGGAGACCTATAAGACTCGTGACTGATCTCTCTTTTGAAACTTGGCAGGCCAGAAAGAATTGGCACGAGATTTTCAGGGTGCTAGACAGAAAAAATATGCAGCCGAGAATCCTTTATCCAGCAAGTCTGTCATTTAGAATAGAAGGAGAGATAAAGGTCTTCCCAAACAAACAAAAACTGAAGGAATTTGTCACCACTAAACCAGCCCTACAAGAGATCCTAAGGGGGACCCTGTGAGACAAAGTACCAGAGACATCACTACAAGCATAAAACATGCAGACATCACAATGACTCTAATCCCGTATCTTTCTATAATAACACTGAATGTAAATGGATTAAATGCGCCAACCAAAAGACATAGGGTATCAGATAGGATAAAAAAACAAGACCCATCTATTTGCTGTCTACAAGAGACTCATTTTAGACCTGAGGACACCTTTAGATTGACAGTGAGGGGATGGAGAACTATTTATCATGCCACTGGGAGTAAAAAGAAAGCTGGAATAACCATACTTATATCAGACAAACTAGACTTTAAATTAAAGGCTGTAACAAGAGATGAAAAAGGGCATTATATAATAGTTACAGGGTCTATCCATCAGGAAGAGCTAACAATTATAAATGTCTATGCGCCGAATGCCGGAGCCCCCAAATATATAAAACAATTACTCATAAACAGAAGCAACCTTATTGAGAAGAATGGGGTAATTGCAGGGGACTTTAACACCCCACTTACAGACATGGATAGATCATCTAGACACACGGTCAATAAAGAAACAAGGGCCCTGAATGAGACATTGGAGCAGATGGACTTGACAGATATATTTAGAACTCTGCATCCCAAAGCAACAGAATATACTTTCTTCTCGAGTGCACATGGAACATTCTCCAAGATAGATCATATACTGGGTCGCAAAACAGCCCTTCATAAGTTTACAAGAATTGAAATTATACCATGCATACTTTCAGACCACAATGCTGTGAAGCTTGAAATCAACCACAGGAAAAAGGCTGGAAAACCTCCAAAAGCATGGAGGTTAAAGAACACCCTACTAAAGAATGAGTGGGTCAACCAGGCAATTAGAGAAGAAATCAAAAAATATATGGAAACAAACGGAAATGAAAATACAACAATCCAAACGCTTTGGGACGCAGCGAAGGCAGTCCTGAGAGGAAAATACATTGCAATCCAGGCCTATCTCAAGAAACAAGAAAAAGCCCAAATACAAAATCTAACAGCACACCTAAAGGAAATCGAAGCAGAACAGCAAAGGCAGCCTAAACCCAGCAGAAGAAGAGAAATAATAAAGATCAGAGCAGAAATAAACAATATAGAATCTAAAAAAAACTGTAGAGCAAATCAACGAAACCAAGAGTTGGTTTTTTGAAAAAAAAAAAAATTGACAAACCGCTAGCCAGGCTTCTCAAAAAGAAAAGGGAGATGACCCAAATAGATAAAATCATGAATGAAAATGGAATGATTACAACCAATCCCTCAGAGATACAAACAATTATCAGGGAATACTATGAAAAATTATATGCCAACAAATTGGACAACCTGGAAGAAATGGACAAATTCCTGAACACCCACACTCTTCCAAAACTCAATCAGGAGGAAATAGAAAGCTTGAACAGACCCATAACCAGCGAAGAAATTGAATCGGTTATCAAAAATCTCCCAACAAATAAGAGTCCAGGACCAGATGGCTTCCCAGGGGAGTTCTACCAGACGTTTAAAGCAGAGATAATACCTACCCTTCTCAAGCTATTCCAAGAAATAGAAAGGGAAGGAAAACTTCCAGACTCATTCTATGAAGCCAGTATTACTTTGATTCCTAAACCAGACAGAGACCCAGTAAAAAAAGAGAACTACAGGCCAATATCCCTGATGAATATGGATGCAAAAATTCTCAATAAGATACTAGCAAATCGAATTCAACAGCATATAAAAAGAATTATTCACCATGATCAAGTGGGATTCATTCCTGGGATGCAGGGCTGGTTCAACATTCGCAAATCAATCAACGTGATACATTACATTAACAAAAAAAAGGAGAAGAACCATATGATCCTGTCAATGGATGCAGAAAAGGCCTTTGACAAAATCCAGCACCCTTTCTTAATAAAAACCCTTGAGAAAGTCGGGATAGAAGGAACATACTTAAAGATCATAAAAGCCATTTATGAAAAGCCCACAGCTAACATCATCCTCAACGGGGAAAAACTGAGAGCTTTTTCCCTGAGATCAGGAACACGACAGGGATGTCCACTCTCACCACTGTTGTTTAACATAGTGCTGGAAGTTCTAGCATCAGCAATCAGACAACAAAAGGAAATCAAAGGCATCAAAATTGGCAAAGATGAAGTCAAGCTTTCGCTTTTTGCAGATGACATGATATTATACATGGAAAATCCGATAGACTCCACCAAAAGTCTGCTAGAACTGATACATGAATTCAGCAAAGTTGCAGGATACAAAATCAATGTACAGAAATCAGTTGCATTCTTATACACTAACAATGAAGCAACAGAAAGACAAATAAAGAAAATGATCCCATTCACAATTGCACCAAGAAGCATAAAATACCTAGGAATAAATCTAACCAAAGATGTAAAGGATCTGCATGCTGAAAACTATAGAAAACTTATGAAGGTAATTGAAGAAGATTTAAAGAAATGGAAAGACATTCCCTGCTCATGGATTGGAAGAATAAATATTGTCAAAATGTCAATACTACCCAAAGCTATCTACACATTGAATGCAATCCCAATCAAAATTGCACCAGCATTCTTCTCGAAACTAGAACAAGCAATCCTAAAATTCATATGGAACCACAAAAGGCCCCGAATAGCCAAAGTAATTTTGAAGAAGAAGACCAAAGCAGGAGGCATCACAATCCCAGACTTCAGCCTCTACTACAAAGGTGTCATCATCAAGACAGCATGGTATTGGCACAAAAACAGACACACAGACCAATGGAATAGAATAGAAACCCCAGAACTAGACCCACAAACGTATGGCCAACTCATCTTTGACAAAGCAGGAAAGAACATCCAATGGAAAAAAGACAGCCTCTTTAACAAATGGTGCTGGGAGAACTGGACAGCAACATGCAGAAGGTTGAAACTAGACCACTTTCTCACACCATTTACAAAAATAAACTCAAAATGGATAAAGGACCTAAATGTGAGACAGGAAACCATCAAAACCTTAGAGGAGAAAGCAGGAAAAGACCTCTCTGACCTCAGCCGTAGCAATCTCTTACTCGACACATCCCCAAAGGCAAGGGAATTAAAAGCAAAAGTGAACTACTGGGACCTTATGAAGATAAAAAGCTTCTGCACAGCAAAGGAAACAACCAACAAAACTAAAAGGCAACCAACGGAATGGGAAAGATATTTGCAAATGACATATCGGACAAAGGGCTAGTATCTAAAATCTATAAAGAGCTCACCAAACTCCACACCCGAAAAACAAATAACCCAGTGAAGAAATGGGCAGAAAACATGAATAGACACTTCTCTAAAGAAGACATCCAGATGGCCAACAGGCACATGAAAAGATGTTCAGTGTCGCTCCTTATCAGGGAAATACAAATCAAAACCACACTCAGGTATCACCTCACGCCAGTCAGAGTGGCCAAAATGAACAAATCAGGAGACTATAGATGCTGGAGAGGATGTGGAGAAACGGGAACCCTCTTGCACTGTTGGTGGGAATGCAAATTGGTGCAGCCGCTCTGGAAAGCAGTGTGGAGGTTCCTCAGAAAATTAAAAATAGACCTACCCTATGACCCAGCAATAGCACTGCTAGGAATTTATCCAAGGGATACAGGAGTACTGATGCATAGGGGCACTTGTACCCCAATGTTCATAACAGCACTGTCAACAATAGCCAAATTATGGAAAGAGCCTAAATGTCCATCAACTGATGAATGGATAAAGTAATTGTGGTTTATATACACAATGGAATACTACGTGGCAATGAGAAAAAATGAAATATGGCCTTTTGTAGCAACGTGGATGGAACTGGAGAGTGTGATGCTAAGTGAAATAAGCCATACAGAGAAAGACAGATACCATATGGTTTCACTCTTATGTGGATCCTGAGAAACTTAACAGGAACCCATGGGGGAGGGGAAGGAAAAAAAAAAAAAAAGAGATTAAAGTGGGAGAGAGCCAAAGCATAAGAGACTGTTAAAAACTGAGAACCAACTGAGGGTTGATGGGGGGTGGGAGGGAGGGGAGGGTGGGTGATGGGTATTGAGGAGGGCACCTTTTGGGATGAGCACTGGGTGTTGTATGGAAACCAATTTGTCAATAAATTTCATATATATAAAAAAAATAAAAAATAAATAAAATAAAATAAAATGAAAAAAAAAAAAACAAAAGTAGGAGTGAATCTACTTTCCTCTTTGCTAAATAACAATATATACAATGCTGCCTTCTTGCTAAAGCTAAATATGAATAGCCTCAAATTTAAAATATGGAACTGACATTTTAAGCCCCATTAAAACTAGTACTATGTTATAGTATGAGGAATAAAAGTTTTTACAGAGGTCTCAACTATGTACTGGAATTAGCTTGCCATACTAAAGGAAATCAATTGGATTCAGAAAAAAAAACACAAAAGTAATGTAAGAAGGAATGTAAATGGGCTAAGATCTCTGTATGATAACAAAATGAGTTTGGAAGAAAATACTTAAGAACATCATAGAGCTGTTAAAGAGGAGATGAAAGTAACTGAAAATAAGGTGGGCCAACATAAAAAAAATAGGTGCTACAAAAAGAGATGATACCAGAAACAACACTCAATAAATATTTATTCAATTAATAAATTATCTATTCTTAAACACATGAGGATACATTGTCATTAATATTCAGAAGGCATAGCTATTACTTGATTTATTAAATCATTTTAATAATCTAAGTGACAGATCTTTAAATATTTAAATTTTTTAATATTTATTTATTTTTGAGAGACAGAGAGAGACAGTGTGAGCAGGGGAGGGGCAGAGAGAGAGGGAGACAGAATCAGAAGCAGGCTCCAGGCTCTGAGCTGTCAGCACAGAGCCCGATGCGGGGCTTGAACCCACGAACCGTGAGATCATGACCTGAGCCGAAGTTGGACGCTTAACCAACTGAGCCACCCAGGTGCCCCAGATCTTTAAATATTTTTAAATATTTACTTATTTGATATTAATACAGAGCTTCATAAGCCTTATGAGGCTAGGCAGACAAAAAGAAATAATGAAAGGAATATCTACTTGTGCACAGGGAGCTGAAACAGCACATTCACAGCATGGTGAGCCAAAAACAGATGCATAAATAAAATTAGGTGCATATGACTCAACAGTGTATTGAATCATATTATGTTTATATGGATCAGTGCTAAATTCAATAGTGTGACCTGAGGGAGAGATGTAGTCACTCACAGCCATAAGCGCTGTAAATGAATACATATAGCTAATAACTATGTGAGCAGGGCACAAAAAGGAAAATAAATTAAAACACATCTGAAGCAACTCACTGGGTAGAATTTTAAGATATTAAAGAAAACTGCATATTAATAAGCTACATGTATGCTTTGCTTCTCAGGTCAGTAACTTCATATCTTTTACTAGAAAAGGTTATCAAGCACTGATTCAAGAACGATTTTTTCCACCAAGAGTCCATTGCTTCCAAGGGTGTGTAGCCTAATGGACTTTTATAAGAAAATAAAAGAGTAAGAAAAAAGAAAAGGAGCTTTTGATAAAGGTAACAGAGTCACCTTTTCTTTAACTGATATGGGATTTATCTAAGAATTCTAGTTTTAAAGACATTGCTAAATTCAGGGGTTCCTGGCTGGCTCAGTCAGTAGAGCATGTGACTCTTGATCTTGGGGTTGTGAGTTCGAGCTCCACGTTGGGTGTAGAGATTACTTCAAGAAAAAAATCATATTCCTGAATTCTAATAGCAAGAAATGTTCTAATCCTAGATCAAGGGACTAGTTTATTTTTTTTTTTTTGGATTTTTTAAATTTATTTAACATTTATTTATTTTTGAGAGAGAGACAGAGCATGAGTGGGGGATGGGCAGAGATCGAGGGAGACACAGAATCTGAAACAGTCTTCAGGCTCTGAGCTGTCAGCACAGAGCCGGATGCAGGGCTTGAACCCACAAACCACGAGATCATGACCTGAGCCACCCAGGTGCCCCTGCACACACCTCATTCTAGAAACATCCTTCCCACTGTGTTGTATAACTTATTTAAAATTATGCCCATTTTTTTTCTAAGAGAACAATCAGCAAAGAAGCAGGTCAGAGCTCTAACACTGATCAAACAAAAACAATACATGATAAATAGCACTGGTTCTTTCTCCATATAAACCACAGAATCTAATATGTATCACAGCTTGGTATAATTTTTTTCAGTGTTCATCAAAGAAAATGTAGCATCCAATTCACACCACATCTTAGATACTCTATATTCCTCTGGAACTTTTCAAGGGACTAGTTTATAAAGAAACTACTTAGGGGCAAAGTTTGTGGTGAGGAAGAATAAAATATATACTACAAATTTTGGATGCAATTTGTTTTGTATAAATGTGTGCTACAGACTGAACGCTTTTTCCCTAAAGAACCAATTAAGCAGCAAATAATGTGGAAATGCCCACAATTTCATGGATAAGCAAACTGTCCAGAGAAGAGAACTGTCTCTTCAATCCATGCTAAAGGTAAGTAACTGCAATTAAAGGAATAAATTCAATCACTAGTTCAATACTGTTAGAAATAACAGTGGCTTGATAAAAGCTAGGTCAAAATGTAAGGGTTAAATTGCAGTGTAGGGCTAACCTGTAGCCTTGGGAAATAACAGCTTTGTTTTGACACTGTAGGTTAAGAGATAACAGCCTTGTCCTATCAATCAAGGGAACAAAAGTTCAAGGGAAATCAACTGGATTGGTGTTTGACTGGATTGGGGCAAGGACATGTTGAGAACTTTGAAAAAGTGGGCCAGAGGCAGGGTCAAGGAGGTCAACTGGTTGCAGCTTAATGGCAGAAGGTCTGAACTGTTTCCACCCCCATCTGGGAACTATTTCTTTGTTCTGTTCCCAGGTGATGATAAGATGATGTGGTCTGTACCCCGGCTGTTCGAGGCCACACTCTGGTCAAGAATGTCGGTCCTGATCGGTCGGCCTTGCCTCTCATTGCAATAAACTTTGTTGTGACTGTCACTGGTGCCCGTAGCATTCTGTTTCAGGAGTCATGTGGACGCAACAAAAAGACAAGCAAGTTGAGCAGATGTCTAGTGGAAAAATTGAGAGGGTAACTGAAGAACTTCTCCAATATTCCTGCCTCTCATTGCAATAAACTTTGTTGTGACTGTCACTGGTGCCTGTAGCATTCTGTTTCAGGAATCATGTGGATGCAACAAAAAGACAAGCAAGTTGAGCAGATGTCTAATAGAAAAATTGAGAGGGTAACTGAAGAATTTCTCCAATATTACTGGGAATATAAGTATACAATAAGTTTATAGATGGGAGATGAAAGATCTATTATTAGGAAAAGCTCTATTATTATTAATTTCTCTGTACCTTAAGGTTTGTTTTCTATACTCTATTAGTCTGATACTAGAGTGAAAAGGTCCTAAAATGGCTTATGGTACATATGAGATATATTTATACCCAACAGTCAACTTAATAATGTATAATAAAAAAATAACAAGCTGACTGATATTCACATTGGCCAGTCAGTTAATTCCCTATCCCAAGGGAAGTCAATTGGAAAAATGAGATGAAGATCATAAGGCTACTTGATGATGTATAAAATCAGAGCTAGAAAACAGCCTCTCCATGTCATCCAAGTATTCTTGTCCATTGGTCTAAGTGTCCATTCAGTTGAACAAGCCTGGAGATTTGTTATTCCATTATCTCCTCAGGACTCCAATTTTTTAATACTCCAAGCTGTTGTTCCACTCCTGATTATATCAAGTTTTATACCAAAGCTCTCTGATTGCTCTAGTACATGTTAATCTCTCTTGTAATACTACTAGCTTCTGACTATATCCAATGAGGATCTGCTTTAAACATAAAAAAAGAGTATGTCAAGCAAAGTCTGGAAAGTAGTCCTTATTTTAAGTTCTTCATTACTCATGTTATTATCAGCACAGAATTAACTAATTAGTAAACTAACTCATTCTTCAAAAGAAGCACATTAAAAAAAAGTTTAAATGCAGGAGTATAGCACCGAAATTCTTCAAAAATCTGAAGATTCTATTATAAAACAAATAATTTGTTAATTTATCTATTTTTTAATATGAAATTTATTGTCAAATTGGTTTCCATACAACACCCAGTGCTCATCCCAACAGGTACCCTTCTCAATGCCCATCACCCACTTTGCCCTCCCTCCAAACCCCATCAACCCTCTAATTTATCCATTTTAAAAACAAGAGCATCCAAATAGTGAAACCACTACTGTTTTTCCATAATCCCCTTTACTACAGAGATTGGATAAACAGATCATTTAAATACCTCCTGAGCAGCATTATTATTTTTGTTAGTAGTGTTAAGAACATCCAAGTGGTACAGCCCCCTGTGGAAAACAGTATGGAGGTTCCTCAAAAAGTTAAAAATAGAACTACCTTAAGATCCAGCAATCACACAACTGGGTATTTACACAAAGAATACAAGAATCTAATTCAAAGGGATACATGCACCCCTATGTTCATAGCAGCATTATTTACAATAGCCAAGATATGGAAGCAACCCAAGTGTCCACTGATTGATGAATACACACACACACACACACACACACACACACACACACACACACTGGAATATTATTCAGCCATCAAAAAGAAGGAAGTCTTGCCATTTGTAACAACATGGATGGAACCTGAGAGTATAATGCTTAGCAAAATGAGTCAATCAGAGAACGACAAATACCCATATGATTTCATTCATATGTAGAATTTAAGAACCAAAACAAACAAGCAAAGGGGAAAACAACAGAGAGACAAAAGAGGAAACAGACTCTTAATTACAGAGAACAATCTGATGGTTACCAGATGGAAGGGGGTGGGGAATGGGTTAAATAGGTGATGGGGAGGGATTAAGGAGTACACTTGTTTGTTGTGATGAGCACTGAGTGATATATGGAAATGTTGAATTACTATATTATATACCTGAAAATAATATAACACTGTATATTAACTAACTGGAATTAAAATAAGAACTTTAAAAAAAATATGAAAAAAAGAATATGGATAATTAAATGAATGGATCAGGTAGATGGAAGATTTATCAGGAAGCTAGGGGACATTCTAGGATCTTTCTAAACTAAGTGTACAGAAGGGGAAATGTTAACCACAACACACACACACACACACACACACACACACACACACAAATTGCTTCTAAGTGCTAAATCTAATTTACCTATTTATTTATAAGGCTGGATTATATAACAAATAACATCAACCAATGCTATTTTAAGTGAATAAATAAAATATTTAGGTTGATAACTTTTTTCTTTTTTTAGTCAATCATGATATTTTTTGTTTGTTTTAAGCCCAAGAAAGTCTCAGCCATATAACCATGGTCAATTCATAAGGTTTTGCATTAGAAAACCTGTGGTAATAAGAGTCAATCAAAATACCCTGGAAGATAATAATCTTGAATGTGTGTGTGTGTGTGTGCGCGCGCGCGTGGGCGCATTCTGCGCAAATACAGTATGTATAAGAATTTGTAGTTACTGTTATTCACTCTTACCCCTTCTTTTGGGTCTGTGTGGAGTCCTCCTCCTGCATGACCATGCCAACATGTCCTCTTTTCTATCAGTGGCCATGCCTGGAGAGCCTAGTTGAAGATGATACCAAGTCATCCATTAGCTATTACAGAATTTCAGATCTTTAAAACTCTGACTTAGCCTAATCTAATGAATGTATCACATACAAATTCATAGGCATAGCTTTTAACCTAGCATAACAAAGCAAAACACCTTCACGATTAGCTTACAATACACTTACACAAAGATACTGAAATATAACTAATATTCATTCAGAATTACTTTCTCTAAAGAGCTTTTGAAATTAATGTTTAAGAACTTTGACTTATATTACACTTCTATTTGATTTATACCAGCTTTCTTATTGTCATTTGCTACCATAGTACTATGTAATCTGTTACTCTATCATTGGCAAAGAATATCCTAGGGTTAACTAATTATATCCCACTTGTTTTCCACATGTATACATTTTTGCTTTATAATATAGTTCATTTTATATAACTGATTCTTTTCCTTATTCTTTCTCATATATACACGTGTGTATATATATACACATATATATATATATTTAAAAAAAATTTTTAATGTTTATTCATTTTTTGATAGAGACAGAACATGAGTGGGGGAGGGGTAGAGAGAGAGGGAGACACGGAATCTGAAGCAGGCTCAAGGCTTTGAACTGACAGCACAGAGCCTGACATGGGGCTTGTACTCACGGACTGTGAGACCATGACCTGAGCTGAAGTTGGACACTTAACCAACTGAGCCACCCAGGTGCCCCTATATATGTATTTTTAATGTTTACTGTCTATCTTATGCTATAGTAATATGCATGCATGTTGTGTCTTTCCTATTACATGGTAAGTTTCTTGAAATTAAGCCAGTCTCTTTTATCCTTATATCTCCCATGGCTTATACCACAGTGTCTTGTATGTGGGCAGGGTAGATTTCAATGCTTAATGGATTAGCTTATAAAACAGAGCTATCTATAAATCTCTCAACTAGCCTTGAAAATATGCAACATCTTGCCTACTACAAATTTCTAAAATAGGTCTTAAGACTGATTCTTAGGTTAGAGAAATATATAAGTTAAATTATTTGAGAAATATAAAGTTACTAAGACAGTAAAGATTAGGCTCAAAATTTAAGCTTGCCAATATTTAAAGTTTTCCTCAGTTAAAACATACTTAATGAAATAAATACATATAATAATGCTTCTTCAGTAGCCATAATAATCAATAATTAATGAATTAATGAAGGACACAGTACTTTATAAACACAAATGTGTATCAGTGCTAAATCATAATAGTATGAGCTTTGGGTCAAGCTATGAAAATGGAATCACAAAAACCAAAAGTGTCTTCCCATTTGCACCAGTTGAGAACAAAAAATAATTGCCATAAATGGGTTACTGATTCTTGGATCAACAATCTTAAAGCATTTTTAAAGGGAAAACATCAAAATACAAATTTTAGTGTGATAATGTCTCTGTGACATTTTTTTCCATCTAAAAGACTGAGTAACAAATTATATCAAGCACTCTGATGAATACCACAGAAGATAATAAGGTCTTCGACAAAGCAAAAGATTGAAATGTTATTCACTTTTACAGCCTCTGCATAAATTAGAACAATGCCTTGTACTTTAAAGGCAAATAACTGTTAGAAATAATAAACGTAGTACTCAGGGTTTAGCCTGTCTTCTAATTTTCCAACCTTTCCCATCTTGGAGAATTGCCTGTATAATTTCAGACCACTGAGAAATTTTGAAGTTGTCTTTCACTTATATTAACAATGAAAAATAACTTTTATCAACAAGTAAACTAAGCATCAGGCTCTAATAAGCAAAGAGTCCCTGAACATCTTCTAAGGTAAAGGGCTTTCACGCATTTGAAAATCTTATAGCATTCCATACATCAGATACAAATTACCAGGATAATTTTAAGGTCAACAAGCTGATATTACATTTATAAAAAGCATTCTGAAAATGTTACTGTAGCTGGCACTGATCTCAAGAGATTCTGACAGATCTTTCCAGGAATGAAAAAATAATCAAGATATCTATCCCTATTTCTATGAGCAAAAACATAATTTCTTATTCATCTTTCTATTTAGAAAAAAATGAAAAGAGGAATTGAGAAATACAAAATATATAGTATAAATTTGAAAATGCTCAAAGAAATGCACACTTTTCTGAGTTATATATAGAAGTATCTGCTTAATCTTACCCTGGTAACATGTAGTATCTGTCTTAAGTTGCCTTTTCCCAGTCTCTGCCATGTAGTATGTCTTAATGACTCTGGGATCTACAGAAGAGAAAAAAAGGAAGAACTTTGAGAGTAAATAATTAATATTAAGAGATTTCCTCTATTCTCCTGTATACAGCTGTTACATCCATCTGGTCTAAAATGTCATTGAAATTTACTATTTTCTTATTGATTTTCTGACTGGATGATCTATCCATTGATGTAAGTCGGGTGTTAATGCTCCCTACTATTATTATATTACCATCAATTTCTTCCTTTATGTCTTAGACCAGTTGCTTTATATATTTAGGTGCTCCCATGTTGGTTGCATAGGTATTTATAATTGTTGTATTCTCATTCTGCATTATTCCTTTTATTATTATGTCCTATTTGTATTTTGTTACCCTCTTTATTTTAAAGTGTATTTTGTAAGTACTGCTACCCCAGCTTTCTTTTCACTTCCATTTGCATGATAAACTTTTTCCATACCTTCACTATCAATCTGTATATATTTAGGTCTGAATGGAGTCTCTTATAGGAAGCATACAGTCTTACAATTTTGTCAATTCAGTCACCTTTTGTCTTTTAATTGAAGCAGTCCATTTACATTTAAATCAATTATTAACAGGTATGTACCTACTGCCATTATGTCACTTGTTTTACAGTTGTTTTTGCAGTTCTCTCTTCCTTTCTTCTCTTGCTGTCTTAAATTGTGGTGGGATGGCTTTCTTTAGTGTTATGCTTGGATTCCTTTCTCTTTATTTTTTGTGTATTTACTATAGGTTTGGGGTTTGTGGTTACCATTAGGTTCATATATACCATCTAAAGTGTGTAGCAGTCTATATTCAGTTGGTGGTCACTGAAGATGGAACCCATTCTAAAAGCACTCAATTTTTTTTTACCACCCCCATGTTTTATGTATATGATACTATACTTTATATTCTTATATTTTGTGAACCTCAAGACTGATTTTTGAATATATAATTGATTTTAATGTTTTTGTACTTTAACCTCCATACTGGTTTTATAAGTTATTAATCTACTATTTCTATTTTATGTTTGCATTTACCTATGAATTTTTTCCTTTCATAATTTTCTTACTCCTAAGTATGGCCTTTTCTTTCTATTCAAAGAATTCCCTTTAATTTTTCTTGAAGGCTGCTGTAAGGGTTATGAACTCCTTTAACTTTTGTTTATCTGGGAAACACTTTATCTCTCCTCCTATTCTGAATGATAACCTTGCTGGGTATTCTTGGTTGCAGACTTTTTTTCCTTTCAGCATTTTAAATATATGCCACTTCCTTCCAGACTGCAACACTTCTGCTGAAAAATCAGCTGAAAGCCTTATGTGGTTTCCCACATGATATATATAATATATATTCAAAAAAATTCCATCCAAAAAGAGCATAATACACATTCTCTTAAAGTACACATGGAACATTTTCCAGGACAAATCACATATTAGGCCACAAAACAAGTCTCAATAAATTTGAAAAGAAAGTCATATCATGCATGTTTTCTGACCACAACAGTATGAACCTAGAAATCAGTAGGAAGAATAATCTGGAAACAACACAAATACATGTAGGCTAAATAACATGGTACTAAACAATGAATGACTCAATCAAGAAATCAAAGAGGAAATCAAAAAATGCATGGAGATAAATGAAAACACAACAGTAAAAAATCTTTGGGATGCAGGAAGGCTGTAAGGGGGAAGTTTCTAGCAATAGAGGCCTACTTCAAGAAACAAGAAATATCTCAAATAAACCACCTAACCTCACACCTAAAGGAGCTACAAAAAGAAAAACATGAAAAGCCCCAAAAAAGTAGAGGCAGTACATGATAAAAAATTACACAAGAAATAAAGGAAATAGAGACTAAAACAATAGAACACAAACCAGGAGTTGGATGTTTGAGAAAATAAATAAAATTGATAAACCTTGACCCAGACTCATAAAAAAAGAGATGACTCAAATAAATAAAATCAGAACTGAAGGAGGAGAAATAACAACCGACAGCACAGAAATACAAATGATAACAAGAGAATAGTATGAAAAATTACATGCCAACAACTTGGCAAAGTAGAAAAAATAGTTAAGTTCCTAGAAACATATATCCTTCTAAAACTGCATCAATAAGAAATAAAAAAATTTGAAGACTAATTACAAGCAGGGAAATTGTATCAGTAATCCAAAAACTCCCAACAAGTAAAAGCCCAGGACCAGATGGTTTCACAGGCAAATTCTACCAAACATTTAAAGCAGAGTTAATACCTATTCTCAAACTATTCATAAAAATTAATACCTATTCTCAAACTATTCATACAAATAGAAAAGAAAGGAAAGCTTTCAAATTCATTCTATGAGACCAGCATTACCCTGATACCAAAACGAGATAAAGACAAACATAAAAAAGAAAACTACAGACCAATATCCCTGATGAACATAGATGTAAAAATCCTCTAAGGAAAGCAAATCCAATAATACATTAAAAGTATTGTTTACCACGATCAAGTGGGATTTATTCCAGGAATTCAAGGGTGGTTCAATATTCATACATCAATCAACAAGATACATCACATTAACAAGAAAAAGGATAAAAAAAAACCCTATGATCATCTTAATAAATGCAGAAAAAGCATTTGACAAAGGATCACATCCATTCATGATAAAAACTCTCAACAAAGAAAGTTTAAAGAAAACATACCTCAACATGATAAATGACATATATGAAAAACCCAAAGTTAATATCATACTCATTGGTAAAACACTGAGAGCTTTTCCTCTAAAATGAGGAACAAGACAAGGGTATCTACTCTCATCACTTTTATTCAACATAGTTTTAGAAGTCCTAGCCACAGCAATCAGACAACAAAAAGAATATAAATAAAGCATCCATATTGGTAAGGAAAAAATTTTCACTATCTGCAGATGACAGGATATATTAAAAACTCCAAAGCATCAAAAAATAACTAGAACTGATAAATTCAGTAAAGTCACAGAATATAAAACTAATACACAGAAATCTGTTGCATTTCTATGAACTTCTACTTCTAATAATGAAGTAACAGAAATAGAAATTAAGAAAACATTTACAACTGCACCATGAGAATAAGATAACTAGGAATAACCTTAAAAACAGATTTCTTTTATTGCTCACAAATATACATAAATACCAAACCATAGCCAATGTTAGAGATGATTATGCTTTTATACATGCCTAAAAAGATAAAATATAAAATGTGTGAAAGTAAATTATATTACTTATTGAAAGTGTCAAATTGTATTTTTTCCCTCTTTTTAATCTTTCTTTTTTTTTTCCTAAAGCCTTCAAAGTCTTCAACCCTAATTCTTTCTTAAATGGCTTTTATGCACTCTTCAAACACTCCTCCATTTACTAACCCCCTTTACTGTATTTTATTAATGTTCTACCTTGCATATGTTCCCTCTTTAGCCTTAATCACAATGCTAAATTTAGACAGTGGTCCCAAGATCAGTTTTGCGAAACACCTCTATGTAACAAGCCAATGGACTCCAACGAAAGATTCCTTGGGCCAACACTTTTGTTTTGATAATGTTCGAAAAGTCGAGCTGAAAGCAGGCAGAATAAAGAACCTCTCCATGTTAATACCAGAGACATCTATAAAACGAACACACATCCTTCTAAAGTGCACCATCAATTTGGTGAGGAAAAAATGTGCTTCTTAGGTCAAATCTCTCCCAAATGGCAGGTAATACTTAGGATTTCCCTAAGCTATAAATACATTGAACAAATGAATTCATGTCTTAATATGAATGCTAATGTTGTACACTGTGAAACAGAAAAAAAAGTCAGATCAACCAAAAACTAACTTTCATATACAAAAGAGCTAGCCAAATTATTGAGAAAATTAACTCAGTTGTTTTCCAAAATGTATTGAACAGTATTACATTCCTGCTTATGGATATTCCTGAATTATAAAAATTTCAACAATAGTGATGACCGTTTGCACACTGACTTGTCAAACCCGAGGTACTACATGACTCCATGTATCCTCAAACTCCATAAGGCATCCACTGTCATGGCGCCTTTCTAGGGCTTAACTCAATTGTTTCCCTCACTGACTTTTTCCATACTCATATCTCACACAATCTTTACTTCTAAACTTCCTATTTTACATAAGCTCCCAGTTCAAGTAACTAAACATCAAGGAAGATCTTGCACATGTTTGCACATTCATATGCAATTTAATCTTCTTTGACTTTCAAAATCTACCCAGTTATCTCAAGTAAATGACTATCCACCTTCTTTCCTCTCCCAAAATGATGGCTTATATATGACCAATAGCTAACAGATGAATGTGGGTAATACACTTAACAGCAAAATATACATTCTGAAGTGATGTTGGTCAAGCTTAAAACAACCTACCATAGGGGCGCCTGGGAGGCTCAGTCGGTTGGGCGGCCGACTTCGGCTCAGGTCATGATCTCGCTGTCCGTGAGTTCGAGCCCCGCGTCGGGCTCTGTGCTGACCGCGCAGAGCCTGGAGCCTGTTTCGGATTCTGTGTCTCCCTCTCTCTCTGACCCTCCCCTGTTCATGCTCTGTCTCTCTCTGTCTCAAAAATAAATAAACGTTAAAAAAAAAAAAATTAAAAAAAAAAAAAAAAAAAAAACTACCATAAAATATAAGCCCTTTAAAGTATCTATAAACCTCTTCAGAATTACCAGTTATCACTTTAAACTTCTTTTAAATTTTTAATTAATTTATTATTATTATTAATATTATTATTATTATTATTTTAGAGAGAGGGAGTGTAAGTGCGGGAGGGGCAGAGGGAGAAAGAATCTTAATCAGGCTCCATGCCCAGTGTGGCGCCTGACATAGGAGTCAACCTCATGAACTGAGAGATTATGACCTGAGGCGAAAATCAAGAGTCAAATGCTTAACGAACTGAGCTTCCCAGGCACCCCTAAACTTTTTAAATCAAACAATTTTGTCACATAAGCATCAGGATTCAAGGTGAATAATTTTAACATGTTTGTGCTCAAATTGAACTTCTAGTACTAAGATAGCATTGTTAAAATGATAAACTGTTTCAAGTATATAAAAAGTTAAGAAACAAGAAAATGAACACAGGTGTAGTCAGTATCCAGCCTAAGAAATAACAGATAAAAAGAAAGCTCTAACATGCTCCTCTATGTTATCTCTTTCCTGTTCCTCAGGATCAGCATTGATTATTTAAAATATCTTCCACTACAGGGGCGCCTGGGTAGCTCAGTCAGTTAAGCGTTTGACTTTGGCTCAGGCCATGATCTCGCGGTTTGTGAGTTCGAGCCCTGTGTCGGGCTCTGTGCTGACAGCTCAGAGCCTGAAGCCTGCATCGGATTCTGTGTCTCCCCCTCTCCCTGCCCCTCCCATGCTCATGCTCTGTCTCTCTCTGTCTCTTGATAATAAATGAACGTTAAAAAAATTTTAAATATCTTCCACTACAAAAGTAAAAATAATGGTCACATAATGGGTTAACTTCTTTTGAGAGCTAGTCCCTCCACCTAAAATACCGTTTCAATTACACTCAGGGAAAATGACAGAGTAGGACGATCCTGAGCTCAACTTGTCCCACAGACACAGTTACATCTATGTGCTGTGAAAATGATCTGAAGACTGACAGAACAGACCTTCCATGGCTAATTGTGAAGGCCACATAGAAAAAGGTAAAATGTGTGGAGACATGGTTGGGAACTAAACCCCCTACACAACTAACCACAACTGGGAGGGACATCACAAGCACGGAGAAGGAGAGGATCAGATCACTAGGGCATCCCCCTCACTGGGAACCCAAATCCCCATAAAGTCTGGCTTTGAATATCAACAGGGCATAACTCTAGGAGGACTGAGGGTGATAGGAAACCCAGTCCCTACCCTTAAAGAGCCAGCATACTAAATAACTGTGGCCTGAGGCACAACACAGAAGCAGCAGTTTAAAAAGCATCTGAGGTATAAGTGAAGATTTACTGATTAATCTTAGAATGTGTGCTAGAGAGGAAATGATCTGCAGATTTCTCTAGGAAGAAAAGTGCTGGCATGTGCCATTTCTCTTCCCCTCTCCCAACCTAGAAAGCTGAATGTTTGCAGGAGCTAGCACTAACAATCTTCATTTACCTTGCTAACATTGCATGCCCCACCCCAGAGAAAACAGGAATATTTCCCAAATTAAATAACAAGGCAAAATCACAGCATAAAGGTTAAATGAAATGGAGATAAGCAATATGCCTGATAAATAATTCAAAGTAATGGCCATAAAGATACTCATTGGACTTGAGAAAAGAGTGGATAAACACAGGGGCGCCTGGGTGGCTCGGTCGGTTAAGCATCCGACTTCAGCGAAGGTCA